>NC_082599.1:33495415-34170773 GCF_030936135.1 Gavia stellata
GATTATGGAGAGGTTCATCTTGAGGGCGCTCACAGGACACGTACAGGATAACCAAGGGATCAGGCCCAGCCAGCACGGGTTCATGAAAGGCAGGTCCTGCTTGATCAACCTGATCTCCTTCTATGACCAGGTGACCGGGATAGCGGATGAGGGAAAGGCTGTCGATGTTGTCTACCTGGACTTTAGTAAAGCCTTTGACACTGTCTCCCACAGGATTCTCCTGGAGAAGCTGGCAGCTTGTGGCTCAGACAGGTGCACTATTCGCTGGGTAAAAAACTGGCTGGATGGCTGAGCCCAGAGAGTTGTGGTGAATGGAGTGAAATCCAGTTGGCGACCGGTCACAAGCGGAGTCCCCCAGGGCTCAGTTTTGGGACCGGTTTTGTTTAATATCTTTATCGATGATCTGGATGAGGGGATTGAGTGCTCCCTCAGCAAGTTTACAGATGACACCAAGTTGGGCAGGAGTGTTGATCTACTCGAGGGTCGGAAGGCTCTGCAGAGGGATCTGGACAGGCTGGATGGATGGGCCGAGGCCAATTGTATGAGGTTCAACAAGGCCAAGTGCCGGGTCCTGCACTTGGTTCACAACAACCCCATGCAACACTACAGGCTTGGGGATGAGTGGCTGGAAAGCTGCCCTGCAGAAAAGGACCTGGGGAGTGTTGACTGACAGCCGGCTGAATATGAGCCAGCAGTGTGCCCAGGTGGCCAAGAAGACCAACGGCATCCTGGCCTGTATCAGAAACAGTGTGGCCAGCAGGAGTAGGGAGGTGATCGTGCCCCTGTACTCGGTGCTGGTGAGGCCGCACCTCGAATCCTGTGTTCAGTTTTGGGCCCCTCACTACAAGAAGGACATTGAGGTGCTGGAGCGTGTCCAGAGAAGGGTGACGAAGCTGGTGAGGGGTCTGGAGCACAAGTCTTCTGAGGAGCGGCTGAGGGAACTGGGGTTTTTCAGCCTGGAGGAGAGGAGGCTGAGGGGAGACCTTATCGCTCTCTACAACTACCTGAAAGGGGGTTGCAGAGAGGTGGGTGTTGGTCTCTTCTCCCAAGTGACTAGCGACAGAACAAGAGGCAATGGCCTCAAGTTGCACCAGGGGAGGTTTAGGCTGGATATTAAGAAAAATTTCTTTACTGAGAGAGTGGTGAAACACTGGAATAAGCTGCTCAGGGAGGTGGTGGCGTCACCCACACTGGAGGTGTTCAAGGAACGTGTGGACGTGGCATTGTGGGACATGGTTTAGTGGGCATAGTGGTGTTAGTTGATGGTTGGACTTGATGATCTTACAGGTCTTTTCCAACCTTAGTGATTCTGCAATTCTGTGATTCTGTGAACTCTTTAAACTTTCACTTAAAAACTATTTTTAAATTATATACAAAACATCTGATACAGATATTCAAATATGTGGGACTTGTCTTCCAGATGTGAAATAATGTTTATCAAAGGATGGAACAAAAAGCAGTTATCACTGAAGTAGATCAAGAGGAAGGTCTCTGAATTACACAGATCTACCAGGGCTTTACAATAGGCAAGGGGTTATGAAACAAACATGTGATCATGGTCAATATAACTTTATTTGCCTTATGAATAGGGTACTTAACAGGACACAGCACTAACTGAGACAAGCTGGGATTCAGTGGCGTACACTGTAAATAACAAGCAGCCTTATCCATACAATTTGTGTTGCGAGTACATTTGACTTGAAGAGTATCTGTCATGTTAACATGAAGATTAATTGTGGTGTTTAGGCACAGCTCCATCTTGAGTCACACCTTCCCTGAAGGAGTTTGGAGAGGTGCAAATACTTCCCAGGACTCCTGAGCTTGTGGTGTGAACTTGGCGTATGCACCAGCAGCAAGCCTGTGCTTTGTTGCTCTCAGTGGGCTGGTTCCCTTCTCAGTGAGACCATCATCACCTTCTGTGAGCAGAAACCAGTAGACCCCAAGACTGAACATAGCCCCTACTTTATAGCCATGCTAACTAATGTCACCCTTTCTACAAAGACTTTCTCTTAAAATTTGGGCTTCCAGCCACATCTTTAAACTGCTTATATATCCTCCCCTCTGGAATTAACTGTTGCCCTTTGTTTTCTGATTCACTGATGCATCTGTTTCTTCTGGGTTGCTTTTATGGACTTTCACGTCATCCGGTATATGCAGTTTTCTCATACTGTGTGTGCAGCCATTAATTTTACTGCCATTATTACAGAGTTTATTTCTCCCAATAAATGGATGTCAGAATTTTAAGAGGGCCACAGCACCACAGGAATTTTAGGATTCTGAGATCATCCTGATTCAAAAAGATAGCGCAGACCAGGGCTGTCAACTGACCCACTGAAGCTCACAAACCTTTCAAAAGGTATTGGTGGTCTCAAAATTCATGTGAAGCTGTAAATATTGCATGGTTTCAACATAACATTTTCTGATCTTAAAATGAAATGTGAAAGCTAAATGAAAATATCAGGAGTGATAAGCTGAAAGTTCCCTTTGCCAAAGCTAAAGAGAGTGCTTGTGTGGGATCATGAAAGGAAAACTTCTGGCCATGCACTGTTTAGCAGTGCACTGCAATAACAAACAATGGTAGAATGTTGCATTCCAATCAAAACCACTTTGATCTTTGCTTGCAAGCAGAGATATTCTGTGTCCAGATACATAATGATGAGGTTGTACTAGAATTCCTATCATGCACCTCCAGAACTTCTCAGTCTGCATTACATGCATCTAAATGAAAGGGTCAGCCTTCTAGAATTGCTCACCATTTGACAGCTTCACATCAATTCAATATTTAAATTCATCTTCTTTTCAGTAAGGTGTAATACTTTACGATGGAGAACCTAACTGGCAACAATCAAGTAGATGTGAGAAAAATAGTTAGACACTGTCCATCTGATAGATTAATAGATAATGTCTGTGCTTTTCCAGTTTGAGGTTTGAAGCTTTACTGCTTCCACCTGTGTTACCACCCAGTTCTTGATTTCATGGTTCCATATTTTTTTATCTTCAGCCCACTTCTAAAGCAACACACTATCTTTAGTCCTACTTCCCATGGTACTTCAGTAAATCCACTCCATGATTTGGCAGAGTAGGATGATTAGGTATTGTTGGTATATTGAAGCAGCAAGTAGAGCTGGTTTTAACGTCTGAACAAATCTGCTTTGGCAGAAGGCCAGAAAAAAGGGAAGGAAACAAGTTCATGACCTCCAGGCAATTGCTGGCAGCTCTTTGGGGAGGCTGCTGGGTCATGATAGTGAAAAAGTGATCAGTATAGGTTGTGGTATTTTGTCTCTGAGAAAAAATGTTATTTTCAATTTATTAAATTGTTTTACAAGAATTCTGTTACACTTCTAAACAGAATTATAAAACAGATTAAAGTCTTGATATATAAAATAGATACCATCTATATGCCAGTCTTCCCATGCAGTGATCCTGGTATCTGAATACAAGAAGTACAGGGTATTGCTTCAGATCAAAATGTATGCCACTTTGTCTTATACAGCTGCTGACCTTTTAAAGATGACTGCTGGACTGTGAAAATACATTCTTGCAAAACAGAATCTGTATGCCTTTGCATATAATTAGATAAGACAAACTGTTATTTACCCAAGGAGAAAGAAAAACAACCCCCTAAAATGCCCTCCCTCCCCAGTTCAAATGAGTCATATGATTTCTAGTAACATCCTGGTTTTATTCAATGTTCCATCTGTGTTGACTAAGGCACCAAGAGGTCAAGTGACTTCAAGGGTGCTTTTCCCATAAAGGCAGAGCCAGCAGCTGCCTAATGGAGAAAAACATAAAAGCAGAATAATATTGGTTGACACTGGAGCATTTAAATAACTGCAGGCTGGGAGGAGATGACATTTTCCCGTTTCCCCAGAGCAGCTAAGTCTTTAGAAAAGTTGCTAATGAGATGTCTACAAGCAGTGGGATTTCCACTGAGGTGGCAGCAGTAGTTTTGCATTTCCTAACATGGATCTCTGATCTCTAGGCAACAGAGTTATGTCCATAAACATTTACCTGGTCTGCACCTCTTCTCCTAATGCCAAAAGAACTTTGAAATCAGTTTAAAGAGAAGAAGACGATAGGCTCGTCACTCCTCATAAAATGTTAAAATCACACATACAATGTAAAAAATCCCATGATGGAGCTAAAGCCTTTTATTTGGACTTATTTTCTCTTTGATTCTTAAGAGCAGTGCTAGACACAAAAAAGTCAATATTTGCCAACATCTAATCTGTTGCAGAGGCTGAGGTAAACAGTAATCCTTTCAGCCTGAACAGAGGCATAATCTCTGTGTGGGTGGTAACGTGCAGAAGGTGTTGGATCAGTCCGGTGCTTAACTCCTGGTTGGAGGGTGAGGGCTCCTAGCGAGTACAAAGACAGACATTGCTCTGCTGCCTTCCTCCATGGGCTGCTATTGAAACAATGTCCAATGCTATGAAGTGCTTTTATCCACACAAATGAAGTAGCCACTGCCTGAATAAGAGCTAGGAGCAACACTCTCACTTATGTATCTTGATCTGAATACGCTTTTTTCTCATGTCCATCAGTTATGGGTCGGATCCTGCTATGCAGTCAAGATGCATCTGGGAAGCCCAGCAGATCCTGCATGGGGACGTGCTCTTGGTGCAAAGGTAGCCCAAGTGGCCCTTGCAATAAACGTGGCCTTGTCAGGCAAAAAGGCTGATGCTATTCTGAGTTATAAAACCATTTTGGACAAAGTAGGGAAGGAGGACATCAACTGTTAGTATCTCTTGCAAAGCAGACTGGTACTGTCACACGAGCTGTCCCCTTCCTCCTGTTGCAGACGGGGCATCACATGGGAGTTCAGCACAGCTCCCTCTCTCGCCTGGCCGAACCAGCTGCACTTCTGTTAGCTCTGCAAAAACAAAATTTCACTTTCAATAGATTTCTAGAGGGATATTTTTTTTTTTTAATTTTGGCCTTCAGTGCACTCAATGCCCAGACCTCTGTCCAAGCAACAGTATCTGAGGCTGCAGCATGAGGCAAGCAAGAATTCAGATACCAGTGAAAGAAATTTCCCTTTGTAAAACAGAGATAGTGATTGCAATTTATTCAATGGCAATAATACTTAGAAAGTTCCCATTAATTGGGGCAATTACCAACAATATTCACAGGTATCAGTCCAAGAATAATACTTTTAATCTGGAGAGTTTCACTTTAAAGGGCCAGGAAGGAAAAAAAATATTAGTCAGAACAAAGTGGATCTTTGAAGTAGTGCATGAAAAAGGAAATACGTTTTGTTCCCTGGCATTTCTAACACTTGCTCCCTGGCTGTTCTGTCTGAGTCCATTTATGGAATTAAAACAAAGACAAACTTTCTGACAAAACAAATTAATGCAGCTGACTTGTCTACTGGGAGTGTGTCTTTATACAGCTGTTGCCTTAGGACCAAAGTTTCTTCAGTGGACTTCTTTACCAATATGGAGTGAACAAAGACAGGGAAGAGGGAGCCCAAAACCATCTTAGGAAGCTTGTACAGCTACAGAAGGATGTGTCTAAGAAGAAAAGGTCTTAAATTTTTAAAGGACGTATGGATAGCGTTTCAGGACCTATAGCCAAGATGGCAGTCTAGAAACTTCCTGATAAACTTGCCTTTAAATCCACAAATCTTTTACTCTTTAATGTTAATGCTCTTCAGGCACTCAAAATCCAGCCTTGCTCTGTTTTGAAGAGTGTTTTGCCTAATTTCTTCCAAAATGAATTATATAGAGAGATTTTTCTGTATAAGTATCCTGTGAAGAATAATTTCCCAGACCTCCTTCTCTGGCAGGACCAGACTTCACAAAAAATAGTGGTGATGATGACTACCATCAGTTTAGAACATTTCCCTAAGAAGTGGGAAGAAAGGTTAAAATTTTTCCTCAACTTAAGGAATGCCAAATCTGTATCTTCTTCCTCTTATATAAAGGCTGCTGAGCAACTTCAGAAGTTTTTAGGCCAGTACATTACGATAAAGTGAAGTCACGGTTAGTTCACACTCATGCTAGACTGAAAAGTAACATTCTTAGTGCATATGATCAAATATTCTAGTGAAGAGCACTAGGAGGAAATACTCAGTTTTGAGTCCAGTGTTTAGAGTATTTGGTTCAAAGACTGCCATTCCTGAAACATAAACCTGGAAACAAAGACTGTTTATGTACATTGAACATCTCACCTTACAAAATGTATATGCAGCTATATATAAGGGATCCAAAAGTAAGATTCAGCACTTCAATACTTTTGCTGTTCTCTCCTCATGAAACAGCAATCCTTTCCTGACATTATCAGAGCACAAAACAAGAGGACTGGAAAGTTCCCTCACCCAGAATATCCCATAATCTATTTGCAAAGTTTCTCTCCTGATATGTTTCACCCAGACAGAAGATCTGATTTACTTCAGCTTTTAGTTCCTCTTTGTAAGCTTTAGCTACAGGGTCATTTAACAGGTAGATGTCAAAGGTACCCCCATTCATCCTTTCAAAGAATACTTTCACTGCCATATTTGTTGTTGTCTGCAACCTTTATTAGACCGAGCACAGAATTTTTAAAATGAAAGTCTAAGGAATAGTAGTCAACTACTGTTGATGCAGCTTTCCTTCCGTTAGTCTTTCTAACAAAGCTTTCTTGCTCTGTCTATTAATTAGGAGTTCTGCTTAAAATAGATCCACTAGCCTGAACCAGACTGATGTTTACAACGTGAGGTGTTCTGAGAAATAATATGTGAAAACTGTGACTTTCATTAAATTGTTCCTGTTTCATTCATTTTGTATCTGCTAATTTAATAAAAAATCTGGTAAGCAATACTGGAAGATTTAAATTAGCATATAAAATAGTCTAAGTTAGACACTGGAGTTAAACACTTAAAATATTTATGAACACATTTTATGATAACACACGTATACAAACAGACAGTTTGGGCTCTGAGAATAAGAAGCTTTACTAATTCCATCCCAAATTCTGTTGCTTTTTATATCTGCTCTTAGACGCTGCAGAGGAAGTTTCCCCTCATTTACAGGTTAATATATATGAGATTGACCTACAGTAACCAGGTATTATTTAAAAGGGCAAATTTGGCGAGCTGGGGTGAGATGGTTTATTCAGTCTTTGCTGGAAGATTTTTTTTCTGTTTCTATTCTCCTTTCTTTTTTTTAAACCAAAATCACTGATTAAGAGGCATTTAGGGAGTAAAATAACAAAATTCCACTACCATTCTTCCTTATTCTGGATGTATCTGTGTCTCAAAAGGGTTGAAATGAAAATTTCTTTAATTTTTAGAGACTGTGGAAATAGTTTTCTTCAAAGTACTGGTAAGCTCGAACACTGGTGAACAGATGTGGTGTTAACAGCTATTGTTGTTACAAGACATGCAGTGTGGTCAGTCATCAGGGAAAGGGTTAAATGACATTCAAAATCAAAGTTTTATTGGTTTCTGGTGTGGTGAAGTCACTGTAAATGCCTACATTTAACAGCACCACAAGACAATGAGATCTGAGTATCAGCTGGTGTCTGCACTTCACCTTCCATATGATGCAAATACACCCCAGAAAACAATTTAGAGCATACTGCATATGGAGAGCCAGAAGTGACATGGGGTTCCAATTACAGTGAAATGAACCATATGCCTGATTAAATATGTATGTTTTCTATTGATCTCCACACTAATTGCTGAAAACAGATGCACATGTTTCATCTAAACAGCAATTAGCTATGGGTAGCTATAATCTGCGATTCTCCCCATACATCTTTTTCTCACCTGCTGCTCATCTTACTCATTGTGGAAATACTTTTTTTTTTTTTTGGGGGGGAGGCAATAGGTTTCTTTTGACTTGGAATATGCATGAGTTCTCATGCTTGTTCATATGTCGCATATAATTAGCTTTCCCTTGTAGAAAGGGATAAGCAAGCGTTTTAAAAAGTAGTGATATGACTTTTCTCCAGTTTTAGGGGAGACGTCTTAAAGATTTCCTGAGGGTGGTGCTACGCACATTATGAAAATCACCCTTGCAAGATCTGCCAAATTAGGAATACATAGAAATGCTGCAGATGTTTGAATGGAATTCATTTTCTTGGCTATTTCTTGGTGAGGGAGATTTCTATAAAATTATTTCCCTAAAACTGTACAGAAGTAGGAGAGACAGAAGCTTTCAATGCATTTCCAGTTTTAGCAAAACGTACATAAAATGATCGTCTTAATAAACCACCTTTTTTTTTCAAGAAAAAATACAAATACAGCAGCAATTCTTTTCATTATACTAATCTAAGAAAAGTTATATCGTACTGATTGACATAAAGTCAATGAAAAAGACTTTTCAGAAAGAAATTCCTGAAGAATATGAGGTACAAATTTTTACAGAGTCGAACAAATGAACTCTGAAATCATTCTGCTCAGATGCATTCTTAAATACATTCGGTTTTGCAAATGGAATTTTAAGTGGTGTAAATTACATTCTGAATAGCATAGTATCTTTAGCTGCAGCACTCCAGCTTAAAGCAAAGATAACTTGTCAGAGTTTTTCTTCCTTTAAACATGACTGCACATTAATGATTTGTCATATAGAGATTTTTCCCATAATTTTTTAAATTCTCTTTCTAGGTATTATGCTGTTGAACACCCTCATTCACTGAAAACATTTGGAAAAATAACCCAATTCTTTAAAGTTTCTTAAATTTTCAGTGAGGTCTTTTTGCAGGAAAAAAATGCCGCTTGGAAACTTTCCCCTTATAGAAGATTTTTCTTTCAGTGCACCATGAGATATGTGTGTAACTTCTTAGTAGTGTATTTTTCTGAAGGGATTGCTCTGTATTGCTTCTACACTAGGTGTATTTACACATGAATGGGTATTTTCACCATCTGCATTGTCTCGTTTTTGGGAAGGGGCTTAAGTGTGTTTCAGCAAACTCAAGAGAGTATTTTCTTTTCCTAGTTGTCAAAGGGAGAAAGGTGAAAGCCTTCAGGGGGTGGGGAAAAGGGGAGGAAGAGAAGTGGTACCTAAGTTAGATGTCTGAAATGGTTTAACCAGTGTCAGTGTTCAATGTGACGTCAACCACATTCCCTGTATTTGTAAATATTTCCAAATATGCAGCTTAAATAAGGTGAAACACATACTGAAAGCCAATTTAAGTTTACTATGAGAATATTGTGATCAACAAAAAGCAGTTTAGGAAAGCCTGTAAATTTGCAGGTAACTTGCACGTTTGGTGAGAATGTTCCTGACCTTCCTGAAGAGATCAGAATGTCAAGGAAGGATTCACAAGGAGTAATGACTTCACTTGGTAAGTAACCTACATAACCAGGGATTTGCTCAGTTATATGTTTGCCTTGTCTTTCTTTCAAAATCCACAAGTTGTTTTATCCAGTGTAGGCAGAGGTGAGCCACACTGTTCTAACCCTGATTTGAATGCAGTCTTTCATGCGGTTCAGATGACATTCAGTTTCTGGTCTTTGCTTCAGTCCGCTTTTTGGGAATTAACATATTTATAAAACTTCTATCAGCATTGCTGGAAAGAACAAAAGCCCCCAAAAGATTATCTCTCCCACCTCACATTGTCATTCCCCATTGATAATCAGAATTATTTTTGAATTTTTGAAGAAGGAGTAAATTCTACCAACATCACTATCATGAGAAGTAAGCACACACATTTCATCCAGTGTATTCATATAGCAAGACATTTGTAACATGAGTGAGGATGGTGAAACTAGTCGCTAGTCTGGTAATCTGAAGCTGAATCTTTTATTATAGCCCTGAGAGATGGAATTTGGAGAGGTTTTGTTACATTTTACACTTCAAGGAAACGTCTGAGTTCAATATTGCACTTACAATTCATATTTTTTCTAGAGAATTAGTTTCTTGCCTCACATCATGTAATGCTTTAAGGGATATATTTGAGAACCATTTTTATTCTCTTTTGCCTAACTTTCAGAGTGGAATTTCCAAAATGAAAATAGATCGGACTACTTTGTTATCGTACTCTGATGAAGACTTCCTTTGCTGAAATAATTAACTCCCTTTTGTTCTGTTTACATTCATGGGTCATATTGAGTAATGCCATCTGCTGACAGAAATACGAACGAGTGAGTCATACAGTACAAAAGCTAGGGCAGAAGATAAGAAATACTCATGTTAAAGACAGATTAAAGGCCAAAGATCCTGCCTCTGTCAAAGGTCTGAAGCTGATATTTAGGGAAAGAATGTATGAAAACTCTAAGAATATATGTCTCATCTATCTGCAACAGTCTGTCTTTGAGGCATTTAATAGTGCTTAATAGTCCTTGATAGATTTTTCTTTCAAAATTCTTCTGTAGGATAAATCTTTTTGATTTAGATAAATCTGGTAGCAATTTAGGGTTCACTACCAAGTGCATCTTGTGTTACTGACTACCACACTGTACTCACATGTGTGAAAAGTAATGCCTTTAGCTGTTTTTACACCTATTATCTTTCCTTTGAGGGCCCCCACCCCAGCCTTTCTTATGAGAAACTGTTAATTATTTATTGCTCAATCATTCATGAATTTCCAGAACATATTAAAAACTTCTCACCATCTAGAAGTTATATCCATACTCAGGGAAATCTCCTAGGTCCTTCTGTAAATTAATAACTGTTAAGAGTACAAATTCGATAATGATCAAAACTGACCTTTTGCCTCATGCTAAATGAAAATCCTACTTACTTCTTTGCTTATGGGCGGGCAGTGCAAAATGAGGCAGTAATGCTGTGAGAAGAATGAGGACGGAAGCAAGTTCAGTAAAACTGAGAAGACTTTTTTTCAGGCCTTTATGAAAATTCGTCATCACATATACCAAGTTTTTTTCAGTAGTGGTTGCCTTATCTCTAAGTAGATGTGCAGTCTTGCATAAATAAAACAGTAGAGTTTTAGTTGATAACATCTGACCTTAAAAGAAAGGTTGGAGGGGTTATTGATTTTTCTGCCTAGACTGCATTACAGTTGGGATGATTAATTAATGAATTTCTAGTTCTAGAAAGAGATTATTGCTACTTAAACTGATTAGCACAGAAGTATTTTATGGCTTTCCAGCAATTAATCTTTACAGCTAAACTGACGTAGGAGTATCTTTTTCACTCTAGCATTTCTAGTTTGTACAGAAACAGTATTTGACTGTTACTGATGTCAACTAAACAATGATACAGTTATACCAGAAATGTAATGCATAGAATGTCATGGGACATTTGTATCATTTATTAATAGGAAAATATATTAATGGCACTGTGAGTTACATATGGACCTCTGTCGTACACTGTACAGATACAGCTGTATGCACAGTGTTGGTAGATAGTGTGGTGGCTTGCTGCCACCATGTCCTCACTTAGACAGTGAAGAAGTACTTAACTGAGCTGCAATACACAATCTCCTCATCTTTGAGAAAAATTCCATGGATTGTTGGTAGCAATACAGAACAAGAATATTTACTAGAAGAAGCAGCTCTTTGAGTCCTGAAAAAATAAGAGGGAAAAGGAAAATGGGAGAGACATTGAAATATCACCAGGTTTAATCTGAATAATCATGACTTGCTGCGGTGCTGTGTTATATACAGATTAAATGTGCATTATACAACATTGTTTGTAGGAACTGTGCTGTATTGGATAACATCTCTGCATTTAAGAAAGAACAGAAAATTCCAAAAGGCTCTGCCCTTGGGAAACTGCCTCGCACTGACCTAATTACTTCATTAAGCTTGGATTGAATGGTTGCTTCTAAAGTAGATAAAGCTGGAAGCAGGAAAACAGAAAATTGTCCCTCTCTGCCTTTGTCTCTCTCTCACTCTGGGAAGAAATGTCATTAGGATGATGCTTTGTATCATAAAAACCCAATCTTGCTGTGTGTCTCTGTTCAGGAAATTGGTGTAGGTAACAAATGTGTTACACTGTGCAGATAATTCATGAAATAAGAAACAGCCATAAGCTTCACTCTGAAGAAGGTGGCTGCAAACAGGAAGAAGGTTTGTGTTTTGTGGGGTTTTTTTTCTTCAAGTACAAAGGAAAACATGGAGAAAAGGAGAGAGCTGAAGCAGGAGAAAAGGAAAGAGAAGATGGGAGGAAGTGCTTGGGCTGTCAAAAAATGTGAGGTGTGAGGGAAGGAAGGGTGTAACCAGGAGCTTTCACGAAAAAACATTTGAATCCCAACAGAAATTACATAGACAAGCAGTGAACAAATCTGATGAGAAAAATAATATTTTCCTCCTTTAGAGACAAAAATTGAAGAGTAAATCAGGGGAAGAGCATGGTATGTCTGTTGTCACTAACTATAGTGCAAGCCAGTCCTCGGTGAAAACAAATTCTTTCTGTGACCACTCCAGTATCCCCTGAGTGATCTGAAATCCCTCATCAATTTTGGGATTAGCAGGATAGCAAAGGCTCTCAGCTTTCTCTCAGTGTGCCTGCAATGTGCGTACCCAGGGAGTGCAGAAACTCTTTCAAGATTTCCAAATCTTTTTTAAAGATTACTGGGGCTGTACTAAAAATGAAATAACTAGTCTTTGCTACAAAATTCTTAACCTATCTCTGAATTGCTCAAGCTTCCCCTTGCAGACATGTGACCTTGATAAGCTTTTGTCAGCTGTATTGGAGATCCCCATACTGTAAAACCTGATTTTCACAGATATATGTAACCAAATGAACTGTTAACCTTTGCTTTGAACTAAATTGATAGATTGCTATGATTACGGTCCTCACAAGAAGCGTTTTTCTGAACTGTGTCTCAAAAGATATATAAAAACAAAGGTTATAGCACTGCAGTCCAAATCTCCCTAATCCCACAGCAACTTGATATTCCTTTTCTTACATGTCCATATTTGCTCTGTTACCCACAGTGTTGAAGTGGGAGCTGACATTTAGTCTATCTGTCATGATTCCCAAGCATATCTGGTCAAAATTTGAAATTTTTATCTCAGGGGAAACTTCGAAGTTTCCATAATTTTTGTTCAAAAATTGAAGCATCATGAGAAATAAGAATACCAAAACCAGGTTGTCACAAGGGTTGTTTCAGAATAAAGATCCTTTTCAGAATCTCCAAACTTCATCTTAGATGCTATTTTTGTTTCTGTATTGAGAGAAATATTTTAACTTCACCTCATACCATGCTATATATCTTACAGTCACAGCTTACCACTCCTAATACTGAGGTGTTAAAAGATGACACTATGTAATAGTTGAAATAGTCTATTCTATCTTTAAAGCCATTAAAGACACCTGCTATTC
The DNA here is from genome assembly GCF_030936135.1 of Gavia stellata. NCBI lineage: Eukaryota > Metazoa > Chordata > Aves > Gaviiformes > Gaviidae > Gavia > Gavia stellata. Next base: position 33,508,630 of record NC_082599.1, read on the forward strand.
AGTGTTGATTGAAATATCTCATCTTCTTTTATAGATCAAAGTGTACAATGTGATACTGACATAGCATGGCATTTGGGTATTTTAAATAGATGATCTTCAGATGATCCCTATGGATCTCTGATTTAAATTCCACTGGGAAGTAAATCACATGATCCTGACTTTTTCTGGTTTTCAAATAATTGTAATATTCCTTTCAGAGGATAGGATCTTACAGAGAATTGTGAAGGATTTTAGTGTAAGGGCTTCCTAACACCTGAACTGACATTTTACTGGTAGTTGGAGAACCCAGTGAAATAACAGCTTGTACATAGCCTTGCAGAAAGCTCTCAAATATGGAGAAAAAATGGCTGAATTTTCGTGTAGAGGCTTTACAACCGCTGGACAAAGGCTGGACAAAGCCCATAAGGGTGGTACTTTTGAAAGATCCAGGAAAAAATAACTTCTACAGGTGAAGAATAAGCTTCAGCTTTCCTTCCAAGTAAAATTAACATTTTGAACACAGGCTGTATTTAGAAAAGTCCATGGGGTTAAAAACTGAAGGAATATCGAAATACCTTCAAACCATTGCTGCACTAGCCACTAGTATACCTAGTAAAGACACAGATAACTCAGGGTTAAATAGACTTCAAATCACATTACTTCTCAGATGCAAGTAAAGAGGAATGATACTGTATTTTAATTTTTTTATTCAGGAGTTTGCTTAGGGATCTGCATAAGAACAACCAGTCACCAGACTCCAGCCTGGCTGGGTATAATATTATTGCAAAGGGCTCATGGCTGAAGATGCTCTGGAAGAATGTGAGTAAACATCCATATTAATTCAACTTGTATAACTGTATATTCAGGATCCAGATGCTTGAGAGTGAACTATTAATGGCCAACTTGGCTTGTATATTTAATTGTATGTTGGATGTTTCATTTGCTGTACTCTGCTATCCATTTGGGCTTGAGGCACAAAAATGGGATAGTTATTTTAATGCAATAATTGGAGACAACGAATAGCAAACATACTACAGTCTCCTGCTTTCCCACTGTTTTCCAAGAACAGAAGTCTCCTGAGAGTAGGACACTTTACTCTAATTTTCTAATCAGCCATATTTGTGGTTAGTTGGGCTGTTTCCATTTGCTACCATTTATTTTTATTAACCTTGCTCCTTCATATAAGAGAGATATTCTGGGGGGGGAGGGCAGGAAGAGAGAGAGAGAGAGCTAAGGGGGAGAGACAGACAGACAAAAAATAGACAATATCATATTGCAGAAATCCTGGCTCCCTGATGTCACAGCTTTAGCTCCAAACTAGTACCATATCCTGAAAACAGACCTACTAGTTTTTTAGTATATGAGTTGAGCAGAGCAAGGAATTTAGCTCAACTGAGAAATAAAAAGCTTTCCTCTGTGACAAGCACTAATGTTTCATTGAAGTATGCCCACTGTGTCCAATGCTACTTCATAAGATAAAGGCAGTGTCATTAACACAAGTTTTTTTGCTTCAAAAGTCAAAGAACCACCCTGAAATATGTTCTAAAAATACGCCTTGTAAGATTCAGCCACAATAAGAACATTTAATTGCATTAATTCAGTTCAAAAGGACATTAGCCAATGCACTTTCCAGTACTGTGTGTAGACATGGACATTTGCAACTTCATAACATTCCAGCTCTTGTAGAAGTAGTAAATTCTGCATAATCCTTGTATAATTACTTTAGTATTCTGTAGGTAGCAACCATCATAAATAAATAGTTGTGGAAATTTGGTTGGATACAGGCTGCAGTTGAGTCATTTGGACTGAAATCACTTTCAATTCACTTCCTGTGAAACTTCATGTTCATTTTATCTGCAAAGTTATTTATGGGATGAGAAGCTGTCGTGATTATGTGCTCACAGAAGTGCTCGTGCCAGAGGTATGCGGTGGTCATTAGAAACATTTCTGTGGGTTTGAGAACCATTCAGTGGGGACCAATAGGTAGCTCACAAAGAGAAAATAGAGATACATTTGCTGAGTCAATTGCTTGCTAATAATAGTTCTCCCTGCTCTAGAAACTTATTCCTTGTTTTGCACGCATTGCTGGCTAGGCTTGGGTTACACATAAACACAAATGTCATGACCCATGTATGTGAAAAAACTGAGAAGATACTATCCTTGGAAATGTAGCTTTAGCTCTATTTTCATAAATACAGGGAAGCAAAAATAGAATCACCATGGATAAATTCATGGAGATGCGAAATCCTCTCTGAGCACAATCAAGCCCTGAGGCTGTAGCATCAGCCAAACCCTGCCTCTTGGTGTTTTGGATGATTGGTTACTACCTGGGCCCAAAATCCTGTGGCTGCCTGGGCATTTGTGTAGAGAATTTTCCTCTAAGGAAGAACCTGATTGTAGCCTGTTTCCACATGATCTGGTTACATTATCACCTCTCAGGAGAAAGGAGACGATATATTTATGCTCTGAATTTCTAATCAAGAATCAGTGTACAAATTAATTGAGAATGACTGACAAAAATATAGGTAGGTAGATCATTGATGGTTTGATTGATTGATCGCTGCCACATCAGAGCACCCAGAAGAAAATCACACAAGCACCTGCTGAGTATGTATACAAATACCACACAAGTCTGATCATGAGTTCTCTGAGGCAGTGATCTTATTTTAGGAGGAACACAACAGGATGCATAACCTTGAGGAGAGACAGGTAGAATGGGAGTTTGGGAGAACAAGAATAATGATTAAATTCATAGATTGTGCTCAAAGAATGTCAGACAATTGATAGAACTCAAATAATACAACCTCATGTTCTAAGAAGCACAACATACCTTTGTACACAAATAGTGCAATCCTGCTATGTTACAAGAAAATCTAGCTGTATAGAGGCAGATCTAAAGAAAATTTAATACAGCTGTTACGTCTAAGGAGTATTGAAATAAGGCAGATGTTGATAGGGCATAGGACTGAGCTGTCCGAGAGACAAGTGTTGAACAGAAACCATGTTCAGCTGATTTCTGTTATTGTATCTGCAGAGACATTACTATTTTCCTTCCAGCTACTACTACGCAGACAATTGCATAGAGTTTATTAAACAGTTTTCCAAGTCAATCCCAATTTATTAGTGTAAACGTTTTCATTTGCATTCTGTTAGCTTTCATATGCTTCAAAGCAAAATTTTGTGATCTAGTAAAAAGCAACAATTGTCAGAGAGTGTCAGAACTTTGGTCACGGATATCTTAAATGAGCAGTAATACTCAATATTGATTTTTTTTTTTCCCCAGGAGGAAGGGGTGGGCATGGTGGAAGCTCTACCCTTGAGTTGAAATTAAGAGATACTATTTTATACTGTCTCGCGTTCTTCAAAACATATTACTGTCAAAAGACATGTCTTGGATAGTCCCACAGGTACTGTGGGATCTGTGGGATCATGCATAGCAAAGACTGCAATTTATCAGAATATTATCAGGAGTCTCGTTGGCTCTTCAATAGATCTTCTATGTAATTCTGTGCACATCACTTCATCCCATTGATTTCTTTATTCTGCTATGATTTTTTTCACCAATCTATTTAGATTGAAGGTCCTGATACAGGAATTGTTTAATCATGGGGTCCTGACTACTGCTGTAATTCCAGGAATTGCTACTAGAGTAGGAATAGGAACTATAGGAATTGCTGCCCTATAGAAAAGTCTCTGCACAAAGCGCAACTCACTTAGCTGATACAAAGGATCACTGGGAAGAAGAGCAAATTAGATTTTAATCTATTTAACTTTTCATAATGTATGTTTGAAGAAATACATTACATGCAGTGTTTATGTATGTCAGTTATTTCTCTGCCATTTTCTACGGACAGGATAAGGAGGTTGGTATGTTTTGTAAGTATGACTTTCTCTTTACAGATCTTAACCTTGTAATTTCAGACAAGTGCTGAGATAGCATGAAGTTTTGAGCGCTCCACACTTGGTGTAAAACTAGAAAACTTTGTCATAGGTACTAAGATCCCAAGGAAACATTTGGATGACCTAAAATTTCTGATAACACAGGTCCTCAACTTTTACTCTATAATTGTTCCCAGCAGTGTATCACTGTATCTCTATTGTTTGTATCAAACTGGATCCAATAAAATATTAAGTATATTGTTTGAAGTATGTAAAATCCTTTAAAAGGCATGCAGTTCTGTTGTAAAGAAAGAAAAGTGTGGCTAGTCTATCATATTCCAGGGCAAAATAATCTAGAAATGTCATGATGGTCACAGGGAAAGGGAGAGGCTTTATTTTTAGTTCAGATTTACCTACTCCATGTTTCCAATCCTACTTTAAGGTGTAATGGCTTTCCTAAAGTAAATAAGTGACAATGGACGTATCAGAGCTACTGTTTATTCTTAGCTATAGACATAGTCCCATCTACTGTGCTACAGTCCAGCTGTCTAATGTACAGTTTTTATCACATGCTCGTAGTCATTGTTTATTGTGATCCAGATCTTTTAATATGTGAAATACTTCAGCAAAACTCAGACTTCTGCATCCTGAATGTACTCTGCTAGCCAACTAAAATGGAAGTCACTCTTTCTGTAGAAGTTATGAATTTATGTTTTTTCTATATCAGTTCAGGTAATGTTAGAGTCTGGTAAGGGATATATTGACTATGTCAACATTGGGAAGTACTACAGATTGATAGGAGTGGATCTGTTGTGTGACTGGTCCCCTCATCTGGTGCTGAGGACCTGATGCCCATGTTACATGTTTTGGGACTTCTTATTTCAGGCTATCTGTAGCCTGGTTCAGTGGACTGAATGCCCAGTCATGGCTGGACCATATCAGCTCCACTCCCGTAGCGCGTAATTGTTTAGTTTCATCCAAAAGGAATCCAGTTTCAGAAGTCCTAGAAACATTGCTCGCCAAAGTACAGCAAGAGAGGACATTCAGGATACTGATTTCAACACTCCTAATCTGAACAAAAATTACTGTGTAAACACCCTCATTGTTTTTCCATTATATTTCAGGTACTGCAAAAGACCCTTAGTTTCTGAAAACATGTGCTGGTAAGACAAAAGCTGCGACAGTTGCCATAAATCAACTGTCCATGGCGAAGAAACAAAATAACCCTTTCTGATACCAGAGAAGGCAGACCGTTTTCTGTGTTACTTACTTTTTAGCTTTGAAGAAGAAATAAACAAAGCATTAAGCCAGACTACCAGCTTCCCCAAAAGGTCATACCTGCCAGTAACATATCTCGGGGGGGTAAATTTCTCAGCAGATCATGAACAAACCTGTGCTTTAAACATCAAGGTCCCTTCAGATGTTAAAATTGGAAACTGTTGGGGATTTTGCTGAATTACGAACTCCCAACAATAAAGTGAATATTATGCCTGGCAGGTTAACAACGTGGCACACTAGTGAGTCCCAGTAATGCTGCGCTAATTGTGCTCTCTCTGGTCTATCCCTAAAATTCCGAAGATTTTAAGCTAAGCCCACTCCACCCTGGTCCGCAAGCTGCTTACGTAGGCTGCTTGAGAATAGCCATACTGCCTCTGCCTGTGATTCTCACGCATTAAGCCGCATCTGGCAGGGCCGTAACTTCAAGAAAAATGTGGAAGTGAATGGATGGTTTGGTGCTGGAGGCCTTAGACAGGAGTTAAGAAATCTGGATTCATCCTCTTGCTCTGCCACAGGGTTTCATGTGGATCCTGGATCCAAAACCTTAAAGATTTAAGATCTCTTTCATCCTCACACTAGAGCTTTCTTCTATTTTTGAAGAAAAATTTCCCAGACTTAGACCTTGCCTTCATTGTCAATCTCTGGTAGATATAGGAAAGAATAAAAACCACTCTATAAAAAACAGTGTTAAGGACTATTTAGTAGCAACCCTCCCCAGGAGTCCCTTTGTATCTATCCAGCTTGACTTGGGGATATTGCCCTTTTTCAGAGGAGATTTTAAGCTGACACTCTAATAAGTCTTGACTTTAGGAATTTCATTTTTCCACAGGACAAGAGGTGTAATTAGTTCATTTGGCTTATTTACAGCTCTGCAATGCGGCACCTACTGGAGACTGTTATCAGAAGACACTCATGGCCTCTTGCAACCTTTGAGGAAATTCTCTTCACCAGGACCATAATAGCAACAAGGAGGGAGACTAGAAAAGATATACTGAGTTGTCCAGAAATTTATTGACATGCAGAATATAAACCCATGAAAGGAAGGGATGTATCAGTTGCCAAGGCTTCATTATCTGGACTGTCCTTTTCTAAGCTAAAGGTGATGGTTTCATCTTGACCAGCAGGTAAATAGTTACTTTATACAAAGCCTGTCTTCTGGTTTGGCTCAGAAAACTAGGATTTCATTTATTTGTCCATCCAAAATTCTCATAATAAAAAGTTAATGTGATTGACTTTCTTCAATTGTACTGAGTTATTCAAAGACACTTAGGCAACTGCCACTTTTCTTAGTGTTTCAAGGATGTGTGCAGTTTGCTAGGCACATGGTGAAAGATGGTATGCAAAAATGTTATTATAAAGCTAGAGCAGTAGCCCTTCTCGCCAGTGGCTAACCAATAGTTGTTTTTGCTGGGATATTTCAATTAGGAGAAAAAATGTTGCTAGACTTGGGCATCTTTGAAGGAGCTCTAGTTAGAATAGAAACAATACTGCTAAATTCTAGCAGTGGAAAGCACAAATGCAGCAGAAATTTTGCACCTCTAATGTGGTTGGAACAGCAGAAAAAGTTCTTGCCTCCTACCAAGTTCTGAGGCTGAGGCATATGGCAAAAATGTATAAAATCCTTCTGTCTTGGACATGCAATGAAACAAACATTTTCTTAGCCTTCAGCCAACACTTCCACTCCAAAGCCCACTGTCTCCAGACAGGCTTTTGCAAGCTTTTCTGAAGCTCCCTTCTTTCCCTACTTCTCTGTTCTCCAACTGAGATGCTTCTTTTCTGCATATACAGTTGAGTAAAACAATTTTAAGCAGTGTCTTTCCACACAGATCATCTGAATCGGTATTATACTTGTTTTTATTTGTGGAAGCATAGCCTTAGCTCTCTCTTTCAGCGACCTAAAAAGCAGGCTGAATTCATTAGTTCTGGTGAAAGATAAATCCAGCTCAGCCTCATTTTTTGTTCCAATACATCTAAAAGGGACACACCTAAATCATCTATTCAAACAACAAGAAAGAGAAATAACTTAATAGATTATCAGTGATGAAAAATAAAGCACTGATATATATGCAGTCTTTTCTGGAATTGTTTCACCTTACCATAATTCAATTCCTGTCCAAATCACTTTTTTGAGTGTGTTCCAAGCCCCATGGTAGCTTTTCTTTCAGTTACCAAGGAAGGGCCATGCTCAGTGCAGCCCTGAGAAGAAACTGCAGTTCCTGTAAAACTTGCTAGCTGGAATGAATTCTGTCCCTACTGTTCACTATTTTATGACACTTTCTCTCTTTACTGGAAAATCCTGCAGCAATACTTCCAAATTTCAGTGGAGAAAAAGGTAAAAAAAAAAGATGCCTAGAAGCCCTATCTTACAAGCTTCTTAAATTTTGGATTTGTTTCTCTGGACCTTTTCCACAAGGAAAATAAGACAGATATTTTTAGCATATGCCCGAGTGTAGTACTGGACTGCATTTCATATATCACAGTCCTGTGTTCTATAACTGAGAAAAAAGGAGCACAATGCTTCGCAGGCAGTTAAAACTCTATGATTACGGTTAATGTTTCCACTATCCAAGCAGAGCATTGCAAATCCAGGATCCATAAAAACTCACAGTTTTCAGATCTGTGTTTAAATTTAACTGACATGAGAATCTCTGCAGATTTCATTCACTAGTGCCAATGCCACCTCTACAGCCTTTTGGTATCTGAATGGATAAGTATCAGCCAATATTTGCATGTAGCTACCGTCCAGCATGCCCTTTCTCAAAAATACCTTAGCATTTTGACAGCCACATGTTGCAATAAAACTTAAAATACCACTGCATATGGAGCCCTCCTCCCTTAAGACAAACCATCTTTGGCAACGCAAGCACTGCCCTACCTGCACCAATAGCTCTAGCTGAACCTGTAGGCTTCATACACTACAGATATTTTTCCTTTGTTTAGACAAGGTCTTTTATCTAGAAATATCCAAATGTTTTAGAGCCATCTTAGGAAGAGTATACCTTTCCAATATCTCAAGCACAACTACCTGATTGTCTTACTGTTTGCTACTTTTGCCTCATTTCTTATAATCTTGCTTTAACTCTTGTTTCCCCCAGAAACCCTGAGATCCTGATGGGCTGATGAATTTGATAGCAGTTGCCTTAGCCAACAAATCTGCTAGTCTCACATTGTCTGATTAAATATATCACTTTCTTTAAAGTTATTTAGAAAAAAATCCATTTCATGATATAAGTGCTCTGTCAGATAATCTTAGATATAGCTCTGATTGCTGAGATGAACAATCTGGTCTTATGCTAGGACCGGTGACAGGTTTTAGCCACATACAACCATCATACTACATCTTCACAGTGCTTATATTGAACACTGGATTTATCACTCTGTGAAAACAACATGAAATACAAGTCATATCAGGTGTATGTAGGAGTAGCCCTGGATCAGACTTTGAAATGTCAAGGACATCTAAAGAAAACAGCTGCAAAAGCAAGGACATCTGTGAAGTAGATTAGCTGGCTTAGCATGGGGTGCCTAAACACAAACCTTTCTAACATCCGTACCAGCCATCTGTTACTCAGCCATTCTAGCCTGCTACTGATTGTCGCACACAAAGCTGGATGATAGCCAGCTCTATTTAATCGTGCATTATATCATAAACCTTCTGATCCGCTCTTTTCCCATCTCTGCTAGTGCTTCATAACATATCACCACTGCACGTGTGGTGTGAGCATATCACAGTCAGCTCTGCAGAGGAAGTCCCGGACTATCATTTTATATAGATCCATCCGGCTCATCCAGACTGCCTCAGGACATATCTGTGGAATCTCACTGTTAACAGGGATGGTCTTCATTAGTGGTAACTAACTTGTAAGTTTGTTCAGTAGCAAATACAAACCTTCTGATTTTAACCTGCCACATATGGGCCCTGGCGAATAAGTCATGCCAAGGTTGCTTTAGAGCCTACATTGCTATGTGACCCTCTCTCAAGACTGGTGACAATGACTGCAACAAATTAACAGTCTGTCTTGACAAGATACATATTAACCCAAAAAAGAAGACAAAGTTTGCTTGAAATCACCCCAAATCAGCTTTCAACCACTCCTGGAAAATACTAAATTGCATTTATACAGTTGTGGCAACTAGTTTCCATTTTCTTTATTAAAGACTGCTTTTGCTTCCAATGCACTGCTACAGGAGTCCAGTTTCTGAAGAATGGTCCAAACTGTTTTTTGCAAGCTGTGTGACTGATGTTGATCTTAGTTATACCAGTGTCATGTACACTAATGGAGACCGGTAACAGGGAAGTATTAAAACAGAGAAAATAGTTTATGCTAATACACTGGGGGAAAGCTGAACTGCAGTAAATGTAACATGCAACCCATTAGTTAGGCTGTTTATCTTGTACTGGACACAATGTTTACTTGTCACACCTCTAAATGCATTTTAGCCAATAGGGATCTCAAAAACAATTGTAATAGAATTGTGCATGCATGTGTACCATTTAATGAGAATTTAAGAGAACAGTATCACGCAAAGCGATTAGAAATTAAAAAAGCATTAGCAAGCTAGTGCAAGACAAGCATGTTTAGTTCTTATATGTCAAAAAACAGAAAAAAAGGCACAGCAAACTGCCACGTAGGGCTGACATGCAGGTGCAATATGCATCCCAGTTCCACGGGTTATGGTGCCAGAGTTGATGTGAGCATGCATACCATCTGCACTTAGGGGAAGAGGAAAATAAGATCCAGAAAGATTTTACCAAGTTATAAATTTCTGGTGGGAAATGGGCCTCTGTATCCCCAAGGTAAGAGTCACAATTGATCCTTACAATAATAAAGATTTGGAGATATCACTTCATTTTATAGTCAGTCATCCAAGTTAAGTCTGTAATGAAAATTAATGTGCAGTGCCTTATAAGCCTTCTCCAATTCTGGGATCTATAAAAAGCATCTCAGTGCTATCATCTGTTATGATAATATTAAATCTTTTGGAAAATGGTCTGGGGAGCAGAAGGAGAGATGTTTCAAAGATTGCAGAGGGAGACAATGATCCTTTCTGCTAATCACGTTTGTAGATTTGTTCAGCCCTGCTGCAAGCTTCTTTTGCAAGCTGCATGACAACATGCAAAATTGCCTTCCTCATGACAACTCCCTCCCCTCACACACTTCCCTTCCCTGATCCAGAGACACCAGTGATTCCAGACATAGAGGAGAGCTAGTCCTCTCCAGCACTTTGGCGGGCCAGGAAAGGAGTGCCTTCCATCAGGGGAGGCAATGGGGGTGTGAGGTCTGCCTCACGGTGGTGAGGGATGTGTAGAAAGCCCCGTCATTGCTCTGGACCAGGGGCAGTGGAGCCTGAAGCGTTGCAGGCTGTTGGGGCTCAGGTCAGGATTCTTCTGAAACACCAGAGTAAGATGGAGAGGTGGTATCAATGAGTACCCAGGTGAAACAATGTTAGAACTAGCACCTTAAATTTTTCCCTTTTCAATACTCCCAATGCTGATATACCATCAAACATAACTTACTCTTACTTCATTTAGCCCCTCTTCCATTCATTATAGACACAGGAACAAGATACATACTTATATATTTTATTGCAAAGGACTGTAACACCAGCTGAGCATTACCGGGGCCATTAGAGTCCACTCAAGTGTCCTCAGAAGCAGAAAGAGTTCTCTGATGGACCACACCAAGCTCCTCTTTAAGAAGTGCCTTTATAAATCTACCCTAAAGACTCAAAGATACAATCAGACTGCTAATTAGACTTTGACAGACACTGAGAGAACTTTTACTGCATATGAAGACTAAATAAGATGTTCTTTGTCAAGTTTTTTTTCTATTTAAGTGGACTGGATGAGAGACAGGAAGTTTCTCTAGTCTTGTATTTTCATACAGTAGATTAGAGAAGAGTTAGTTCCGAATTTCCACTTAAAATGTCCCTTGGAATGCACAGCTAATTTCCTGCAGACATGACTCTTTGGCTTTTATGTAGTGTTGCAATAAATCTCTCAAAAATCTGTCCAAATAACTTTCAGGCATAGAATTTTTTCCTTCCTTTTCTTTTTTGAGTTCTCTTTTTGAATATAAGCATTAAGGCAAAGACACAATGAGGAACTTACTGTGGTTCTGCTAGATAATCACTTATAACTTTTTATACAGATTTTCTGAAGAATATTACACAAGATAAAATGCAGTCAATACTGTAGAAGACCTCCATAACAGCACTCAGTAGAACTGATTTTATCAGAAAAGGTAGGAGGGGTTACATACTAGACAACTGTGTTAGATGTTTGGGATGACAGTGGTCCTAGACATCCCAATTTTCACCTGGAAATCCATAGTGTAATAGAGCTACAATACGGGTATCTCATGAGCCACCTACACAGATTCACTGTGTGAATCCTGTGATAGTGTTATGATGGGGTTCACCAAACTGGATTCCTGCAAAACATTATGGCCACTCCAACTGGGGCTCAGAAATCATAGAGAGTGGAGAATCAGGCACCTTAATGCAGACACTTTCTGTGGTATACCCTTTTCATTTCCCCCAGCATTAAGAATTGTTGCATTAGTGTATATCTCTGCCTTTTTTTCTTTTGGTATCCACTTCCCTTTACTAGTTTCCTAGTCTGGTTTGTCCCTTTTTTGTGAGATTTGGTGAAAAACAGTCCCACATTTTGTTTACCTACTCTCTTAATAACTGTGTAAACTTTGATCATACCCTGCCCCAGCCTTCTGCTCTGCAGGCTGGAACCCCAGCTGACTTAGTCCCTCTGCAGAAAGCAGCTGCTTTGTCCCTAAAGCATTTTAGTTGAACTCTGCACCTTTGACTCCACTGTCCCACTGTCTTGAAGAGCAGAGCTGCACACAATCATCAAGACATGGGTGTACATGATTTTGTACAATGGCAAAATTGCTTCTCCAGTCTTCATCTCATTACTCAACTACACCTTCTTGGCTTTTTTGACTACCATTGTAAATTGAGCAAAGATTGCTGAGGATTATAAGTGGTGACTCAAAAACCTCTTTCCTCAGTTGTGACTTCCACTTCCAAATTCTGCATTGTATACCTATCCTTAGGAGCATTACCTTGCATTTATCTATATCTACACTGTGTTCAGCCGTTCACTCAATTTTGCAAGGCCATTCTGGAGTTTATCACCATGAGTATGCCATCTGACTACACAAAAGAGCTTAGTATTTCCTCCAGGTTATTGATGAAGATGTTGAATAAATCTTGTCCCTATAGTAATCCCAAGTAGATGCCACTAGTAACTCTCCTGAGAAGAGACCACTAAAACCCCTTTGTTTTCTGTCCTTAAGCCTTTTTCAATCCATAAAAGAACCTTTCTGTAGCTTTTCCTCTTTTCCTATGCACAAGGAAATTCTGCAAAACTTGAAAGTACATGCCAATTTTTTATTGGCTAATATACACAGTAAATAAATACTACTAGGCTAAGCAGTAATACACTATGCACCAACGAGACACCCAGTGAGGCTCTCCTGGCCCAGAAGGCACCAGTCAGGTCTCCATTGCCCCTTGGAATGCACCAATGCTTAATCCTCCTGGTTTTACTGTCTTACAAATCTCTGTTGGTTTTTTGTTTTTTTTTTTTTTTTTTTTTTTTATTTAAGAGAGATATACCTTTTCATGTCAGTACTTTTCCTCTTGAATCCTTGAGCTCCTAATGATTACAATCTCAGCAATTCTCGCCTCATCCATTTACTGTGTTTCAGTTCTTGCGCCTACAACAATCTTCTTAGCAAAACTGAGCTAAGGTTACACAGTTGCAATGCATGAAACTTGTATCACAGGCAGCTGAACCTCTGGGCTGAAGGTTACATTTGCTCCAACCTTACGGCAACTTCGCTTCTTCGGTAATATTTGGTGTGGAACCTCATCAAAGGCTCTTTGAATATCCAAGTTTTGGATGTCCAGTGACTGTTCTTTATCCATGTGCTTATCAACACATTCAGAGAGTCTTTCATTATGGCACAAGTTTTAGCTGGCATGTTAACACAGTATTAGTAAATCATGTAGAAGCATATCCTTACTATAAGCAGAGGTCCAGTAGAAAAGAAAGAGAGAGGAAGAGAAAGGGAAGGAGGGAAAACATTTAGAATGGTAGCACGTTTCTTGCAACACATGCTTTCTTTAAATAGAGTTGATACAGATGTCATGGTGAAGTATCTAACAACAACATATTTATTTCTGAGTTCACAGGTCATCATCTAGAAGAAAAGTGTGTCCTCATGTAAAATGGAGTTAAAAAAATGATAGTTGATCTTGAAGGCATACTGGATTTGTTTTATTTTCATCTAAGCAAAGTTGTCATTTTCAGTAAAACTTGTTTTCTGCAGGCTGAAGATCATTTCTTTTTCTTTTGTTAGTGACAGCTCTCATAACAAATGGGAATGCAATACGCAAATAAGAGCAGAAGGTGGCTACATATCTTGATAGTAAAAAAAAGAAAAGGCAATTTATTAGAAACAGAAAAGTTATCCCATTGTTTTTAATGATAAAATAGCCTTTCTTAAGCATTCCAAGGATCCCAGTTATGGTAACATAGAATAAAGCCCTTTTTGGTTGTTCTGCAAATGTATTGAGTATTTTGATACCACATGACCATGTAATTTTTTCTTTCCACAAATGCATTCATGTTTTAACATTTTGTTTCAATTTTTTTACTAGTAGGCATGAGCAGACACTTAAAAGCTCCTGTAAATGAAACTTGTCACAGAAGTTGACTTCAAATTACATATTTACAGCTCACAGACTCTCAGTGCTTGAGCTTAGCGAATGTGATTAGTGATATACTCCATAAGCCTTTAAAGATATGTCCATGATATATGGTTATAACCATTACTACTCAGAATTTGGAGTTTAATGTCCTCTTGATCTGATCTCCTAATTGCAAAGGTAATAATCTTTTGGCTATGTCCAAACTGCTGTAATATAAGATGTACAATATATCTTCTGTTGTCCTGTGGTGTGGATGTAATAAGTATCCAACAAGTAACCAGTTGTTGGACCATTCTTTTATGTTTCCCTAATGACTTCCTTCATCCATGGAAAGCCATATATATGTTACATCTGCATGTAGGCATTTGCTGAACTGGGCCTCACTGGGGTGTGAGCTATCTCCAAAACAGAAAAGAACTGAACTCTTATATCAATCAGCTTTATTTGATGAGAGTGGATGGTCAAAAAAACATTTTCCATGGATCACATGAGGAACTGGCAGAGATTTTTGTTTTATGACTTGATTTAGCATTTGTTATTTTTAAAATTCTGATAGGCCATACAAGAGTATCAGTAACAAAATTTATCCCAGCTGTACTTGACTTCAGAGGAAAATTTGGAAATGTCCTATTTACCATCTCATCTCTCCAAGCGGCCAACTCATTGACGCTCAGGTTACAAAGTCCTTCCTCGCTTCAGTAGTCTCTAGGTGCTAAAAAAAAGTAACTTGGAGTCACAAGCAGCTGCTTAAATTGGTCAGAAAGGAGCAGTTTCATATAGATGGGATCTGGACTGAAGTGCACAGACATGGAGAGTTTCTACCCCTGCCCAACCTCCAGAATTATCCCAGTTCCTTTCAAAGCCACAGCTTACTGCCTGGTCCTAAATTTTTGTAATCTTCATTGGAACCATTTTACACTGTTCTGCCTTTTGCCTGGGATACTTCCCAAAATGGGCTGCTATTCTTGCACACCAGATACTGCTGCATGCCGCTACGCAATGTTTTGTAAGCTCTGCCTTCTCTCTATGTCCAGACTGGATTCCTATAACAAATCAACAAATGTTAGAGATGAGGTAGTTACTTGAAAACTAAATGTGGTCCTCATGTGGCCACACATGAATTCTGTAATATTTCCTACTCTAAGCTTATGCCTGAAATGATAATTAATTCCACCTAGCCATAGAGACGTATGATGCACAGATGGAACATACCAGTACTGAACAGAAAAAATATGCCATTCAATATCATATCCTTTATGGGCAACTGATAACAATCTACGTGATACACTGATAACATGGTCCCGCTACAAAACACATGGTGGACTTGACAGCCATTTATCTTGATATACTTTTCAAAATCCCTATCTTGGGATACAGAAACGTGAAATATCCTCTATTAAGTAAAAATAAGGGAAAAAATACTCTTAAAAGCAGAGAGACAGGAACTTTACTCTTTATTGGTGACCTTTAAAGACAGAAGTAATAAGCGGTTCTGAAAGAGCAGCACTCAGGTAACCTCAGTGATCCTTTCTCTTAAATGTCACTTGATGAGAAAAAATCAGAATATATTTCCAGGTTCAAAGAATAAAAGTATGGCTGTTACAGAAATATGACACCATATTACAATTATTGAATACATGTCTCATTCCAGAGACCATCTACATTTTCTAACTTAGAGGCAATCTTTTCTGTATACACTCATCTTGGAGCAAATGCTTGTATCTTGGAGGACTTAAACATTACTTAATTTCTTCCTTGAATAAAAATGCTGATTTGATTCTCAGATGGCCAGTTTTTAGCAGCTGATTTGAGAGCTGATATTAGAGCTATATAATTCATACATTAACAGTCTAAATATTCACCTGGATCCCCCAGGTGAGTGAGAAAGAGACATTTGGATTTTTATGATGTGTTGACTGCTTTGCTAATGACAATGAATTGATTTCTCACATCCGTAACACCCACTCCTTGTGTCCCTAAATCCTTCAGAAACAGAGGTAGATTTGTATTGATTTGTTTTTCCATTTAGCACCTTCTCTGTACAAATGCATTTCCACCAAAGAATTGCCAATAAGCTCTTTGATAGTCATTATTTGCAGGTTGGATATGTGGTTATAGCTACAACTAATGCTTATCCAGCTCAGCTTAGACTAGGAGTGCACTTTTAAAATTACTCATACAGTTTTCCCACTTTTTGTGCTTTGGGTCACAGAGCAAATTGGGTTCAGAGTACATGAGCTGGACTGCTTACTGATGAAGTTAAATTAGAAGATGATGCAGGTGCACAGGAGAGGCAGGCTGGCTGTAGCATGAGAACTGCACAGAGAGGCACATTTTAATTTCCCTCTGCAAATTCCCAAGGAAGTACCGAACTGTTTCATATTCCAGGCACTTTGGCCTTCCCTGGGGTCCCCCAGGTCATATGTAAAAGTCACCATGGGGAACTGCCAAATAGAGGCCAGGGATGGAGGTGTAGTGTAGTTGAAGGGACTTTTTCCACCATTTGAGCAGCTGGGGAGGAAAACAGAACACCACCTCTACCCATCTTAGGCTCTGCAAGTGTCAAGGTTACAAATCCTTTGGCCTTGGAGCTGTAACCACTATAGAAATTTCAGACACATTGGTAAGGGGTAGAGAGATGTCTTTTGTTTGGCAGGGATACCAGCAAGGTCCCATCTTTAGTTAAAAAGAAAATCTTGCATTATTAGGAAAAATTGTTGGCTTGGATCACTTTTGGTTTAAGGGAATAAGTAGCCCCTTGAGTAAAAGATGTGATAAGAGACTAAATTTGGATCTCCAATTGCAGACAGCTGTTAAATAAGTCAAAAGTGAAATGACTTTGGCATTGTTAATTCTTGAAAACAGATACAAGCTGAACATTCAACATGCCTGACTTCAGCACCTAATTTTTCACTCCATCTCTGTTTTCTGGGAGTCTTTAAACAGAGCAACTTCAATTTTGAATTTATAGTCTCCTGCCAAGAATTGATTGAAAAAATATGGTTTACAAATAACACTCTCTAGGTATACTTTTAACAGTAGAAGCTAACTTTAAAATAGAGTAACTATTATACCATGAATTACATTTTAATAAAATCCCTTTGAATAGTTTTGAAAACTAAAATCTTCATAATCTGCAGAAATTATTTTCTGCTAAATTACTTACTATCTGTTTCTCTTATTAGATATATTTTGGTGCATTTCCTAGGCAGCAAAAACCATACTACAAGATAAAACACAGGTGCTTGCAAAGAAAATTATATTTTCATGTACATAGCTTTTTTAAACTTCGATTTCTTGAATTACTGCTGAAGCATGGGCTAGGAGCTTACCACCACCACCATTGGCTAATGATGTCTTATTTGGATTTTCATCTTTCTTTTCTCTTCCTCTTTGCTCTTCCTGACCATGAATGCTTCAACTACCTGTGAGGCTGAGTAGCTTTCCTTTTTAAGTCCACCTTGACCAAATCCTTCCAGTGTACTTCTGACAGAAGGCAGTTCAGCGTGCAGGGAATTTACTCAGGGCCTGGGAGATTTCTGTTCTGCTCATTACTCTATCCCAGGTGGCCACTGGACAAATTACTTGGTCCCAATATGTGAAATAAGGACAGTAACACTTCCCACACACCAGTGGACATGAAGACAGTAGAGACATTCAAAGACAGCTGCCTTCCCAAACTCAGCTTAGACTCCTTTACCCAACACAGTGCTCGTGGTCAGCTGGTAGTCATCGGCAGGAGCAGATAATCCACACTGCAGAAGCCAAGATCCAGTAAATCAATGTCTTTTGAAGGTCAAAATATTTTCTAAACCGTAAAAAGCATGAATTCTACTATTGCATAAGAGGTGTTTTTTAGGACAGTGGCACAAATTCAGCCAGTGAAGCAGCAGTGGTATCCTCTGAAGAAGCTCCTTTCAGAACAAGTATCCCTGTGACTAACACCTCTGACAGTGGTTTTACAAAAGGAGACAGATGTGGCCAGATGCCTTTTCCAAGTGAAACCCACTGAGGAGCAGGAAGCCTTAGCTCCTTCAGTTGTGCCCACTTGACTCCTTCTTGTCAATGAATCCCTTTCCCTTATCAAACCTGTTTTGGCTTTCAGGGGATTTGACCTTTTTGAATTATACACACAGCTCTTGTGTAACAGCCCTTATATCAGTGTGTTTACCATCTGTTCTCCCTTTTCAAATGCAGACATGTGTTACTGTTTATCCACTATGTGTCACCAGTTTACTACAACAAATTCAGTCAAGTGGAAATCAGGTCAAGGTGAAATTTATTTCAGGCACTTTTGTTCCACTTCGTTTTACAGTTTGCCACATGTTAATCATATGAATTCTGAACGAGGATCAGAAAAATAAATAAAATTATACTCTGGCTTCTGATTGGCATTTTCAATGGATTGTTTCATTCACCTTTTGGAAAACCTTATACTGTACTTGGCTTCACTGAAAAATGTAGCTGCTGGAAATTTTTAGCAGATTGTTGGACAATGTGGAGAGTGAAAGCTGAACCCTTAATGAGAAGCCAAAAAAAAGGAGGTATATTCTTTGTATATTAATGCCATACAGTGGGTAGAGAAGTTGTATACTTCCCCTTCTTTCCCTACGTGTACTGAATGCGAGGGACGTAATGCAAAATCCTGCAAAAAATGTCCACACCCACTGTGTAAAAACTTGCTGCCACCTTAAAGATAATGCAAATTTTCCTTTGATTCCCTGGAAATTAGTCCACGTTTTGTCTTTGTGTAATTGAACAATAAAGTATTATTAGCTAGAATTGTTACTAATTATAATTCTGTGAGAATCGGTCATAAAGATGAGTTCAGAAGTGATATGACTTGAGAGAGAGGACACGTAAGAGAGGACGACTATTACCCCAGACCTCCGTGACTGCTGCCGGTGGGAGGAAGTATGATGGGTGTATTCAACCCTTTAGCCTTCAGAGAATACCCCAGAACATTGACTTGGATTGTGCAAATTGGCCTTAGCTGTGGAAATTTCATGAATTGCTTTCCCCAAAAAAAGCAATTTTGCAGACCTCGAAGTACATACCAGAGCTATTACTGCTGTACTTGTGCAAAGAATCCCTTCCTCCTTACATAAACATAAATTACTTGTTTCTGTAGACCCCTGAGAAAGTTTAAATCTAGACAAGCTTTAAGACATTGAAATGTAGTCAGTGTAGTCAGATGTGTTTCATGGCATTTTATTAACAAACATGTTCTAGTTTGCAGGTCAAAGAGTTTTTAGCAGATAACAGTAAATGACAGCAACCCCAATAACAGCAAATGGAGCCCTGAGCCCCCGCAACAGCTGCACTTTCCTCTATCCTCTTCTCCCTCCCTTCTCCACAAACAGATTCATCTATGGTAAGACTGAGCAAGGATTCATTTGTCTGAGTCAATGTATTGGCACAGGTTACATCAGTGTAGAAAACCAACTATGGTTATAGAACATATTGATAAACTTAGTGGTACAAACTGTAAATTAATTGGAAAGATGGGTAAATAATATTTATCCATATTGTGTAAAGACTCGCAGCTTTGCTGGTTTGCACCTGCACAAATGCTGAATATTTTCACAGTGCTGTGTCCTGCTGCTTATAGATGTGACCATGTTACGGATCATATGCTGCCATTTTTTGAGAAACTGGTACAAACGCACATGTAACTAAACGTAATGACACACAAGAGTTATTTTACTTGTGACTGAATATTGATATTTCAGTAATCTGGAAAAGAAACAACTAGCATGAAGCTCCATTGAGCTAGGTAATGTAAAAAATACAAAGGAATTGTTGGTCCTGGCCCATATGAACATATGATCTACCTTTATACAATGGTGCCATTGTAATCCCACCAGAGGGAATGGAGGGTGCATGCTGCATATGGAGTTTTCATGGTACTTCCATTTCAAACAATCAATAGCAGTCTTGAGGTCAGCTGCTAGTCCCACAGGACTCCCTGTGCTGTTAATGGAGATAAGGTCTCCTACAGGATGATGCAGAACAAGAGCCTACACATCCTCTCTCGATTTCCTAGGGAGACCATCCAGATTTCCAGGTACACACATGTATTTTGTGTGGTCACAGATCTACTGTCAAGGAGCATCAAAAAGAAATTTAAGTGCTGCTGGAGCCAACAGTTTTGCTACAAATTTCAAGAAGGAGAGGACTTCTTTGCAAGTTTTTTCTGCTCCATCCTGTGTTCACACATTCCAGTCTGCGGGCTGGTCTTCCGAGAAATGCTGCCTGTCACAGTACAATTTTTAGTGCCTGTAAGTTGAGGATTTAAATATTTATTTCCCTTCCCTAGGCCTGATTCAACTCTTACTAGGTTAGTTTTCTCTTAGCTGGGGAGAAATGGGTAGGAGCTTTTAAACATGTTAAACACATTTTTAGATACTTAATTATGACATAAGTTAAGTAATGTTTGATGAAAGTCTGTATTTTTATAACCAGAAATTAACTGAGTGCATGGAAGAGTTCCTACAGAACACTGAAATTCCTGTAGCTTTCAGCAAATTTTTAAATCAGAATAGAGAAATGGCTCTGAGCCCACCACCAGGGAGTTCAGAGCAACTGTGATAACTGGAATTCATTTCTCCTCTTTTTCCCCAACACAGCACACTGCAGTATGGATGTTTAGGTCACAGCTCTGTGTTAGGTTCCTGAGTTGGGAACACAGCACTCCTCGGGGCTCTAGCATTGCAGTAAGGAAACATAAACCAGATCCAAAATCAAAGCACAGCAAGATATGTATTTCTGCCTTTTCCTTATCTAAGCTGGATTCCTAGACTGCCTTCATACATGGAATAAAGCTGTAAAATGAAAGACTGCTATTAAATATTTGACCTTTGTAACCTGGCACCAGTCTCACAGCTCAGTACAAAGGCTTACCTTCCTCTCCCACACCCTCCTCTGCATGATTGAGATCAGCATCCCTTGACTCTGGTCATGGCTGCTATAAACCTCAGCTCTGCCAACTTCTAACCAGTCCCACAATTTATCACCAACCAGGTACTTGACAGAAGAGCTACTTGCAGTGGTTCCTTCCTTTGTAATATTCAAGCCTTATATTTGTGGTACTGTGAGCAATGCTCAGCTCCCTCATTAAATCCATTAAGGATTTCCAAATTAGTAAATATTTTCCTAATTAATATGTGTTTAAAAAAACAGAAAACATAATCAGCTGTCTTAAAATTTAAACAGATTTGCAAAAGTTTCTGCACATCTACTTGATATCTACTTGATTTTTGCAAAATAGTTACAATTACAACTTAATAAAGGCTCTTTTGGCTCAGCTCCAGAAAGCTAATATTGTTTCCTTTTGAATGTCAAGAAAAAAATAATAACTTTACACTATGAGCATGACAATAAAAAAAAAAAAAAAAAAAAAAATAAATATTTAAAAGTCCCAGAAGTTTGTTTGTGTAAAATTGCATGGTCTTCTACACAACAAGAGTCCTTAGGTTGAGTTTATACAAAACAGTCCACTGTACAAAAAAATACTTTATTATTCTAATGAGTAGAAATTTTAAAATTATGTATCCCATAGAAATATTTGAAAAATGCCTGTGTTACATCCAGGGTGATGTGGGTAATGCTAAAAAATAATAAAGCTCAAGAAACATATCTCTCGCCATAAATGACTGCCAGGATGACTTAACTTGTGCATTATTTTGTAATATGATATGGATTGACCTTATACAAACCTTGTCATTTATAATAAGACTCACAATAGTTCAGTTGCTTTCAGTAAGAGTTTCAGAATTGGTTATTTCACTGCATACACTCCCATTTATTAAAAATTTATTCCATTGCTGTTTTTGCAGATGATATCTCTATGTTGTATAAACCAAATCAGATTCTATGAAACATGAGCAAAATACCTAACAGTGGAACTTAATTCTTTTCTGAAAAATAATCATATTTTGGAACATTTTTCCATCACCTTCTAGTCTGTTTCCCACTTTTCACATAACACTGCTGGAATTCTAAGATGATCATTCCTCACCTTCTCCTTGTTTTACCTTCAATGCCACCTTATATCACACTTCTGCATGACAGAAGTAAAATCACTGCAATTACTAGAGAAAAAATGTCCATTGAACAAATTCATGCTACATATTAATTTAGCTTGTTGATCATCACTAGAAAGAGACATTAATTATAATAACTTTATTTAAGGAAGCACAGCCATAGCTGGAAGGACTTGGTAAAATATATTGGCACCGTGATTTGGACATTTCACATTTAATATGCTTCATTACTCTTATCACCTATGTATGTCAGCTACAGGTCTCTCACCTTCTTTCATAGATTTCTCCTCCTTTGGGTAGATATTCCCATCATGTGAATCCTTTTCCTCATTTTCTTTTTCAAATTATCTGTGTAACCAATTCAAAAAATGGGTTTTCACTTTTCCCACTACGAAGTGTGAAGGCATTTGTTGCAAACCCTGAGAATGTGACCCTGGAACAACAGTAGAGCTCACCCAATCGAGACCTCCCTGTAAGCAGATTTACTGAGTCAGGTCTCTACACCCGGGCTGAACAAAAGTTGGTCAAAACCAACGGATTCCTTTCCATGTGCTTCAGTGACCTTCAGCTCTTGTGGTTTGTAGGTCAGAAGAAATGCAGCAGAGGCAGTGCTCCTCAACTAGGACGTGGAGATTACCAACGTGGAGCTGGTGTCCCCATCCCAGCTCAGAGTCCCTATCTGAGTCTGGGCCAGTCACTTGCAGCATATAATACACCTGCAGGACGCCACACAGCTCTCAGCAGAGATGTTACCTGAGATGCTGGAAGCGGTACAGCTGTGCTGGCATGCAGCGCTGGAGCTGTTCCTGCGGCAGTATAGGAGCTATCCTCTTTGTAACTCCCTCAGGTATCCTCATGTGCCTGCACTGCGCCATGTGCTCTCACACAGGTGTCCTGATTTCCTCATCTGCACTTAGAGGCAGCAATTCCCAACTGCAGCAGAAGAGAAGTACATTAAGTTTGATGAACTCTCATGCTGTGGTAGTGGAAGCACAAAGGATAGCTAAGGTAACATATGGACAGTGATACAGTACTATTTTTGCATAATAAGGAAATGAGAGGGCCATTAAAACTCAATATTGAAAAAAAATAGTGTGTTTAAATATAGTTGATTTGAACAGCAGCTCTGATTTTTTTTTTTATTTTTACCAGATCATTCTGTTATATTTTTCAGAACAAATTCATCCTACTTGTGAGAGAAAAAAAGAAGAGGAGAAATGAGGAAAACAGAAAACTTCCAAAAGGCTGTCGATCAGTCCCAGAAACAATACAAAACTTAAGAAACAAGCAGTACATCCAAATAGAAAAAATGTTAACATAATGAAAATGTATGTAACTACGGAGATAATACACTTTGAAGCAACCTGCTTATAACAAAGTTTCACTTACTGGATTACTTCAAGTATTTAATAACTTGTAGTACTGCCAAAGCTCAGACTAAACTGTAGTCATTTTCCCTGTCAAAAAGTATTCAGCTGTGCAATGTCAAGCCACCAGAAGTGTTCTTTATTGCATCCGTATGAGAAAATCTAACCACATTTCATTTTTGTAGAGTAACAGTTTTCTTTTTGTTAGCATGCTATGAATGTATTCAGAGATCAAAAAGCTGTTATTTAAAACAAAATGTTATAATGGTTCAAATTAAAAATCAATTATATTCATTTGTTTAACTGTGAAGATGATGAGCAATCTAGCTGTGTGATTGTAAATAACAGACTAATGACATAGCAAATGAACTTATGAAATATAGGTGTATTTGTAAAGATTTATTTTAAACATATCCATCAATGATAATCATAGAATCGATTTAGGTTGGAAAAGACTCTTAAGATCATCAAGTCCAACTGTAAACCTAACCCTGCTAAGTCCACCACTAAACCATGTCCCTAAGCACCACATCCACAGGGCTTTTAAATACCTCCAGGGACGGTGACTCAACCACCTCCCTGGGCAGCCTGTTCCAATGCCTGACATCCCTTTTGGAGAAGAAATTTTTTCCTAATATCCAGCCTAAACCTCCCCTGGTGCAACTTGAGGCCATTTTCTCTTGTTCTGTCGATAGTCACTTGGGAGAAGAGACCAACACCCACCTCTCTGCAACCTCCTTTCGGGTAATTGTAGAGAGCGATAAGGTCTCCCCTCAGCCTCCTCTTCTCCAGACTGAACAACCCCAGTTCCCTCAGCCGCTCCTCATAAGACTTGTGCTCCAGATCCCTCACCAGCTTCGTCGCCCTTCTCTGGACACGCTCCAGCACCTCAATGTCCTTCTTGTAGTGAGGGGCCCAAAACTGAACACAGCATTCGAGGTGCGGCCTCACCAGAGCCGAGTACAGGGGCACGATCACCTCCCTGCTCCTGCTGGCCACACTGTTTCTGATACAGGCCAGGATGCCGTTGGCCTTCTTGGCCACCTGGGCACACTGCTGGCTCATATTCAGCCGCTGTCAATCAACACCCCCAGGTCCTTTTCTGCAGGGCAGCTTTCCAGCCACTCTTCTCCAAGCCTGTAGCGTTGCATGGGGTTGTTGTGGCCAAAGTGCAGGACCCGGCACTTGGCCTTATTGAACCTCATACAATTGGCCTCGGCCCATCGATCCAGCCTGTCCAAATCCTTCTGAAGAGCCTTTCTACCCTGAAGGAGATCGACACACCCGCCCAACTTGGTGTCATCTGCAAACTGACTGAGGGAGCACTCAATCCCCTCATCCAGATCATTGATAAAGATATTAAACAGAACTGGCCCCAGTACTGAGCCCTGGGGAACACCACTTGTGACCGGCCGCCAACTGGATTTAACTCCATTCACCACAACCCTTTGGGCCCAGACATCCAGCCAGTTTTTCAGCCAGTGAAGAGTACACCTGTCCAAGCCATGAGCAGCCAGTTTTTCTAGGAGAATGCTGTGGGAAATGGTGTCAAAGGCTTTACTAAAGTCTAGGTAGGCTACATCCACAGCCTATCCCTCATCCACTAAGCAGGTCACCTTGTCATAGAAGGAGATCAGGTTAGTCAGGCCTTTCATAAACCCATGCTGACTGGGCCTGATCACCTGGTTGTTCTGTACGTGCCATGCGGTGGCACTCAAGATGATCTGCTCTGTAATCTTCCCTGGCACTGAGGTCAGACTGACAGGCCTGTAGTTCCCCGGATCTACCTTCTGGCCCTTCTTGTAGATGGGCGTCACATTTGCTAACCTCCAGTCCCCTGGGACCCCCCCGGTTAGCCAGGACAGCTGGCAGATGATGGAAGGTGGCTTGTTGAGCACTTCTGCCAGCTCCCTCAGTCCCCTTGGGTGGATCCCATCCGGTGCCATAGACTTGTGGTTGTCGAAGTGGTGTAGCAGGTCGCTAACCATTTCCCCTTGGATTGTGGGGGCTTCATTCTGCTCCTTGTCCCTGTCTTCCAGCTCAGGGGGCTGGGTACCTGGAGAACAACTGGTCTTACTATTGAAGACTGAGACAAAGAAAGCATTAAGTATCTCAGCCTTTTCCTCAGCCTTTGTCACTATTTTTCAGCCCGCATCCAGTAAAGGATGAAGATTCTCCGTAGCCTCCTTTTGCTGTTAATATATTTACAGAAACTTTTTTTATTGTCTTTTACTGTGGTCGTCAGGTTAAGTTCTAGTTGGTCTTTGGCCCTTGTAATTTTCTCCCTGCAAAACCTCCTGATATCCTTGCAGTCTTCCTGAGTGGTCTGCCCCTTCTTCCAAAGGTCATAAACTCTTCTTTTTTTCATGAGTTCCATCCAAAGCTCTCGGTTCAACCTGGCTGGTCTTCCCACTGGTTCTTCTTCCAGCACCTGGGGACAGCCTGCTCCTGTGCCTTTAAGACTTCCTTCTTGAAGAGTGTCCAACCTTCCTGGACTTCTTTGCCTTTCAGGATTGCCTCCCAAGGGACTCTGTCCACCAGGCTCCTAAATAGGCCAAAGTCAGTCCTCCTCAAGCCCAAGGTAGCAGTTCTGCTGACCCCCCTCCTTACTTCTCTGAGAATCAAAAACTCTATCATTTCATAATCTTCCAGCTTTCGGGATCTCCCAAAGCCACTCTGATAAATTGATCACAGAATAATATCATCTGCAAGTTTTGTTGCTTAAATGTGGAAGGATCATCTGCTTAGATGGTCAGGTCACCTTGTGAAAAGAAATACTTTACCTGACTTTCGGAATGCACAAGAAAAGTCTGCATGTACAGAACATGAACTATGAAGTTCTCCTTTTTGACATTATACCTGATTTTTAGCCTTCTATGTAGTAACTTATTATGACGCCTTTGAAAGTGTCTCTAGCTTCCTGTTGCATCTGGTAGTTCAGTTCAGAATTAAAATACTGTATTAATGAAACCAATAAAATTAGAAAAAACTATGTAATTTAAGATTTTTCTTGCGAGATCTTAATTGAAGGCAGATGAAGCCTTCTGAAAATATGATCTGTTGTTTAACAAGCTTTTGAAGTTATACAGTCCTCTCACCTGCTACTTTGGTCCAATATTTGTCTGTTCACTTAAGAACAGAATCTATATTTGCTCTATTAGAAAGCATTAGCTTGCATTTGTGCATTCATAGTGCCACACTGACAAAACTGTGGGCTGAATTGTGGGGAAAAAAATCTTCAATTCTGATCCTGACTTCTTTTTGTGTTCTCATTTATTTTGTCCACAAGTGATGGACAAAATACGTGCACAGTCTTCGCAGGTTCATTTTGGTATTGTGATGGAGAACTCTGGACCTTTAACTACAGAATAAAAATTAGGAGAGGATTGCCACTTTGTTTATGTATGTAAGTCTAAAATACTTTCTAAGGAAACCATACCTGCACAGACATCCAGACAAAGCATTTGTTTTAATGCCATTCATATAACTATGAAACACTTTTATGCTTTAATGATGTCAACCATTGCTTAGCCTATCTGTCTTTTCCACAGAAATTCCACATGCAGTGGATTATATTTAGCCAACATAATTAGCACTTTTGTTGTACACAATGTCTTGCACAATAAAAACTCACTGGAGAGTGAGGTCTACAGAGAAAAAAAAAAACAGAAAACACCTTTAGAGACTGCAGGCAGAGGAGTGGAAGGACTGTAGAAATAAGGAAAGTTAGAGATGGTAGTTGTTACTGAAAGGTAAAAAAGAACAGGGAATTGTCTGTATGCTGCCACATGGAAACCATAGGAAGAAGGCATCAAGAAGTAGTTAACAGAAGCATTTACAAGAAACATATGGCTTGTAGAGAAGGCAACACACAGAAGGAATGCAAAAACTGGTGAAGAAGCTGTAACAGCTGATAGCACAGAAGTAGACAGAAACTGATGAAAGAGAAGATGGTACCACTGATATTTCTTGGGGTAGGCATGCAGCAAAAGACCTATCAATACCAGGATTTTAGGTAGAAAAACTAGCAAACCTTTTACTACATTCATATGCAATGAAGTTGACAAATAGAATTATGCAGGCGTTCATTATTCAATAGCTATTCATTAGGTTCTGTCACACTTGTGAAAAAACAGATACTCCACAGATATCTGGATTTGCCACAAACCTGCTTCTGCATTGATGCTGGACATTCCCTGCACAGTTCTCAAGAACTGCTTCTTAAAAGTCTACTCTAACTGAATTCAGTGGAGAAGCTTACATCAATTTTAATGTGGGGGTTTTTTTTCCAATTAGGATATAAAAAAAATTCTCTTTCCAGTCCATCTTCTGGAATACATTTATTTTTAAAATGTGTTTTTGGAAGACTATTTTAAACACATGGGCAGCCTATTAGCTTTTTTATCTTGCTGGGTTATTACCACAGAATTAGCAATAGCAGAACCATCTAGTGCATATTCAGTATGCAGTACAGACTTCTGCTGAGCCCTAAGGGAATAAAACCCATCAAGGAAGGAAAAATATTCCTCTCTTCTTTTTCCACAGGGTTGTTTTCATTTCCTCCTGCCTTCCACTGGAAGACATCAGACCTTCCCAAGAGAGGCCAGCTTCAGAGTCTGAAAGCCAAATGACCTAGAACAGAGAGACTTGTGGCATTATTCTTCTTTTTTGTATCTATTCAACAACGCCTGCATGTAAAAGCTATATACAGGAATGAAGGACAAATGTTTGTTAATTATTCCACCTAATTGCAGGCAAAAACTACACTGTGAGATTGTATTTATTTTATTGTACATGAAGACTTGTGCAAATGAACCAATATTAATGCACATAGACAGGAAAGAAAAGCAACCAGAAGGTCAAAAGTGCAGTAGAATTGCCATGCCTGTCTGCATAGCTTGTCCTCAGCACAGGAGACAGGGAACTGTGCATCACTGGCAAGAAACGATAGGAAGCAGCCAGCCCTCGATTATGATTATGAAATATCCCACCTAAATGTTATAAGTAAACCTTCAAGTGTTTGAAGTAAATGTTTAGAATACTTCTGGTTTTCCTCCTTGATATTTTGAAATTCTAGGGTGCTATGCAACCTTATTTTACTTATACATCCCTATCTCATGAAAGGTCACATTAGCAATACAGAAATACTTGAACAGTACAGTAAATGAAATTATGACAAGTTATTTTTACATATGGTCTTATTATCAGAAAGCAGATGTTAAAATCCAAAAACTTTAGCAAAGGCAATACCATGGTCAAGGACAAAAATGCAAATGCTCCATGAGAGCAAGGATTTAAGCTATGGTGCTCTGGGATGACAATTCCCTTAACATTTGTTTCATAGAAAATAATTCTTGTGCAGCTTCTGCCTTCAGACCTTGCCATGGAGAATGAGATTTATCCCATGTAACCTTCATTACTTAAAAATTAGCTTTTAGCTAAAGTCACTGTCCTAATTAATGAAGAGCTCCTCTTTATTTTTAAGGTCTGGGACTTTGATAAAGTCTGGGAAAAGGACTATGGCTACAATTTTGAAAAACAGCAAAATTATTCTGAAATCTGGCCAAAGTAAGGCAATTTGATTTCTAGTTTCTAGCAAACAAGCTTGCTTGTTGTTTTCCACAGAAAAAACTAACACCTTGAGTGAAAAGATTCAGGGCTTGTCTATGTACAGCTACAAGGAAGAGTCATGTAGTTTAGAAACAGTCTGACATATGCAATCATCTCCCCTATGGTTCTGCTTTTTCAAACTGATAAGAGCAAAAGTTATACAGCAAAAGGCTAAAGGTATTTCCTCTCCAAACAGGACGAGGTATATTTCAATTCTAGAAGTCTTTGACCTTCCTTAAACTAAGTATGACGTCTGCTAATGATCAGAAATTTTTTCCTGTAAAGTAGTTTAAAGTTTAACCATTTCTCAAGCCTCATTTTTTGGGGGAAAAAGACAGTTAGACTTTAAGAAGTCTTAAAGATTAGAGGCATTTTTGACAAGCCAAGGCAGCTGATTATAGTTACATTACCACAAGTCAGAGTTACATTACCACAAGCCAGCATTTTCCATTTTATATTCAAAGCCATGAATAATTTACCCAACACACTTTTGATATTTCTTCAGACTATTAATTGCTAGCTGACCAGTCTATACTTCTCTGTATGTAGGTGTTTGGTTTTTTTTAAGCATTTGCAAAATAACTTATTACAAATTTTAGCCTCAGAGTTATTTGGGATCTCTTCTTTCTGGGCTTCTTCTACAGAAGTGGTTTCAGCAGGGAAGGAGCATGCATTTGAAAATCCAGTGTTGTGTGTATCATGAAGAAAAAAGGTCTGGATGGAAGACTTAATGGAACTGAAGAACAGCAATGACTCTTAGAGCAACCGAACTAGGAAATTATCAGTGCACCATAAAAACTTAGTGAATTGTTACTAACATTCCCTAAATGTCAGTCTTCATGGTGTTTTTAGTGAACAATTAACAGCCATCCAATTAGTCATAAACTGCAGTTATAAGATATAATAAAAATCCAAACAAACCCAATATAGTAATTGCTTGCATTTACAAAAATATTTCTGAATCATCCAGGACATCTTGAACAGATAACCAGTTAACAAACCTTCTTTTTACAGAGATTTTTGACAAAGAAATTTAATTTTAAAATTACTGCTGTTTTTAAGCATCTATCATATGGATTGAAAGAGAAGAATGCTGCTGAGTAAATATTAGTATTCATTTTGCCTCAAGTTACATTAAACCATACCTCGTAGGCCATTAAACCAGTCTGTAGGTCTCTGCAATCAACGGTTATTTGGCCCACAAACACAGGAAACTATGCTGTGTAAGGCTGGGAAGATATGAGGGTAAGCAATCCATAAGCAACTGTTCCCTACAGCACACTACAAGGAACGAGAATGTTGGCACAGTGACAAAATTAAATATACAATGTGACTATTCCTGAAATGTTACACAGAAGGCACCCAAACTAGGTGCATTTTCTGCATTCTCTAAATTAATACAAAATTAAATCTATGAGAAAATTTTCCAGCACTCGTTTCTCTCCCACTATTATGTATGGCTGTGTAATTCAAAATGAGTGTTTTGCAAAGACAGTAATATTTATTTTATAATATAGTCCATGATATATATGTATATGGAAGTATATTTATACATTCTAGAGAGATATATATATATTGCACATAAACCTGTCCATAACTATTGAAAAAGTTCACTGATTTCTTTCTCACAAATATTTGGATGCTTGCTTTTAACCAGCACTAGTAGCAACTGCTGATCATTTAAAAACTCTTTTGGCAACAGAACCCACACTGGCCTGAAAGCTTCTTCCTGCTAAGAGGAACGTGATCAACCCTTCTAGCCAGGCAAAGCTGAAATCCCAAAATGCAACAGGGAATCTTTGGAGAGTCAAGTGTTCAAGTGTGACTCACTTCTTCTGCAAAAGAGAATGATAATGAGGACTTCTGTGGAAGATCACAGGACAACAGAATCACAGAATCATTAAGGTTGGAAAAGACCTGCAAGATCATCGAGTCCAACCATCGACCCAACACCACCATGCCCATTAAACCATGTCCCACAATGCCACGTCCTCACGTTCCTTGAACACCTCCAGAGATGTTGACTCCACCACCTCCCTGGGCAGCCTGTTCCAATGCTTCACCACTCTCTCAGTAAAAAATTTTTTCCTAATATCCAGCCTAAACCTCCCCTGGAGCAACTTGAGGCCATTTTCTCTTGTTCTGTCGCTAGTCACTTGGGAGAAGAGACCAACACCCACCTCTCTGCAACCTCCTTTCGGGTAACTGTAGAGAGCGATAAGGTCTCCCCTCAGCCTCCTCTTCTCCAGACTGAACAACCCCAGTTCCCTCAGCCGCTCCTCAGAAGACTTGTGCTCCAGACCCCTCACCAGCTTCGTCGCCCTTCTCTGGACATGCTCCAGCACCTCAATGTCCTTCTTGTAGTGAGGGGCCCAAAAGTGAACACAGTATTCGAGGTACAGCCTCACCAGCGCCAAGTACAGGGGCACGATCCCCTCCCTGCTCCTGCTGGCCACGCTATTTCTACTACAGGCCAGGATGCCGTTGGCCTTCTTGGCCACCTGGGCACACTGCTGGCTCATATTCAGCCAGCTGTCAATCAACACAGGGGACAACCTGCCAGTGCATGCATGCAATTGCATTTTCTGTATGCTTAGTTCCCATGCCCCAATGCACCTTAAAAATAATATCCCATTGATACTATTACTTTGATGAGCAGATACCATATTATCCTGCCAAGGATGGGATAAAAGTCCCAGACTTTTATTTTGGACTCTATGAAGGGGAAGTTGCTGAAGTTCAAACCGTAAGGTTAAGCCTTAGACAAGCCATCCCAACCCAACCCCATGGTACAACAGAGTGGGCATCCCACAGTTTGCCAGGCGGGCAATTAGAGAGTCTGGAATTTCTCTGAAATGTCTCTATCAAATTTGTACTACTAAGCGATCCAGAAAAGTAAAAGTCAATGTTACTGACCATGGAAGCATGGTCTGGTAGAAACCAAGATCATTGCTAGACCCCATGTTTATAAGATGAAAACAAAGTTTCATATACACTGCTCTGTTTGAAACTTGACACAAAGGTGTTTCTTCTAGACAGGAGGTCTCAGGTTTTTCTAAATTATCTTAATCACATTCCTCCACAAAGATTTTTATATGAGCAAAGCAGCAAAAGTTAAACTTATTTAGTTTTTAGTGAGCTGTTGGAGGCCATTGGCAAAGGAGCACACAGCTGGAAGCACAGAGAGCGAGCACAAAATCTATACATTTAAGGGGGGTGGAGTGGCTCAGCTGGTCTAAATCAGTCTAACTTTGACTTTATAGAAGGATTTCAGTTTACACCAGCTGAGGACACAGGTCTAATATCAAGAAGAAAAAAAAAGGAGAGGAAATGCCAACTTCAGAAATTAAGATAAGGAATCAGCAAATTTTACTCCTACAAGTAATGTTTACAACCACATTTAGCTTTTGGATTTTGATGGGATTACTCACTAATCTTTAAATGAGCAAATCAGGGCTAGTATGTTTTAGATAAATAATTTCCATGATGTTTCCTAGGGTCAGTCTGCAAAGCTATACAGTTAAATTTGCCCAAAGCTACATAAATGAATTAAATCAGAAAATAAAACCTGTTCTCTGGCTAATGTAAATAAGAGAGGTAAAACCACAGATCACATATGGGGACAGAAGTGTAAGGAAACAATTAAAGATTTAAGAAACACTTTAAGTATGCAAAACACTAATTCTTCCAGGGACTGTCTTCCAAGGACAACTCAAGGAAGCAAGGTCTATTTTCAAAATAAATGCTAGTTCCTTGGCCTGAAGCATAGAAAAGCGTTACAGAAAGAGACAGTCATTGGATTACCACAAATTTTCAGGATTACTCATTTTTTCTGCCAGACAAATCATTAATTATTAGTCACAACAAGGATGTAATTTTTAAACAGCAATGCCTTAGGATTTCACTTTTTTGACCTTTGATTGGCAATGCGTTTTTCTGTGTTTTCTTCAAGAAAAGCAGTTTAAACAAGTGCCTTAGCTTATAGCAGTTCATCAGTATTGGGAACAGCAATGAATTTACATGAGCAAGAACCAAGAAATCTTCCTTTGAAATGTCATTTGGAAAAATTCCATTTTCTCCTTTCATGAACCTGGGGCTTCATTAAGTTCCCAGTCACACTGATGAACATCCCAAGTTACTCTAAAAAATCCAACCCACGTAAGAGTGTGAAAGCACCAGAGGAAAAAGCCACAGTAGAAATGTTGTATGAATAGTATGTGCTGAGAACATAGCCTAAAGCAAGAGATGGTTGCCAACCCAAAGGGAACCCAATGGATGTATGAAGGACTCAGCAGCTGACATCCTTTATCCTATGTCATCACAAAGAGTCCTAAACAGACGACCTGGATACAAGTGTCTTGGTGCCTGCATGTTGAACAGACTACCTGCATAGACACAGCTTAGTGTGGGAGTGACAGTGTGAGTATAAATGGGCAAAATAATTTTTACTTCCATTTTAATTTTAAATGAAATCATCTTCCCCTCCCATCAGGGCTTGCATTGAGCTTTGTTAAAACGTTGCTACCATATTTCAACAGTATTTCACTCTCAGTAGAGACTTGCCTAGGAGGCACGGAGAGTCCACACACATCTGTATTCCTGCTCATCCAGCTCCCCAGACAAGTGTGCTCTTCCTGGGCCTATCCAGGTCTGTGTGACACGTGCACTGCCCATCGGGTTTGATCCCGGAGATGTGCTCTGAACAGAGGAGGAGGTCATGCTGGGGTGGGGCAGCTTTAGCAAATCCTCTCACCACATGGCAGGATAGCATGTGTTTGCATAATAGGTCTGCACCCTTCCAGGAAGTGTTAGATATATGAATTAAATCCTGAATTACCCTACGTGTGTGTAGTATAGGTGGCATTTCCGCTACAGATCTGCAACACCGGTGCATAGCATCCAGCACGCTCCTGAAGTACAGGACTCACCCCTACACTTCTGATAGAAACCTATACTGCCACTGCCAGTGCTTCTGAAGTCCTGAGTTGCCCAGCATTCAGACACACAAATAGTATTCATCTAAAGCTGGATTTCATAATAACTGTCTTTTATCCAACAGCCAAAGGGCTGAATCACTCACCCGCTCCGCTGCTCTCCCTGCTCTGCCAGAAAGGCATACCTTCTGAGCAAGCACTGTACCATCTGAATAGAAGTCTTCCTTACACGGTTTTCTCAGTCCCTGTTGTTGAACCTGTGCCAAGTTGGAGAACTACCTAAATGGTTTTTGACAGAGAGAATGAAATCCAGATTTCCACTTTCTCTGAGTTTTGTGACATTGAGCATCATTATAGCAGTCACTTTCATGAGATGACAAATGTTTAATTAAAATAAAACAGCTTCAACAAGAGAGTTACATACCTTCCAGTCCTTGTCTGTCCCTTCCTCTGCAGTTATACACACTGATAGAATTATGATCAAGCTTATTGCATTTGCTTGGAAGATGGCAAAGACTCGAAATTCAGCAAGCTATAGAAGGAAATTAATTTGGTTATCACATTCGCATGAGTGTCCAAATCATTGAGTTACTGAATGAAAGATGGACAGTGTAGTACCACCATGGCCACTACACAGGAAACAGGTAAACATGAAAGGCTATCCAATAGTGATCCCCTGATCACTAGCAAGACATTTCCCTCACCCCATATTAAGCATCTATCTTTGTGGGAGTTTCCTCCTGTCTAGAATAGTCAGTTTTCCACTCCAAGCTTACTCCAGGTCCCACAGTTTCACTACTTCAGGTGCTAAATCCACCCTAGTAAAGGTTTTTCAGATTTTCTTTTATATTTTCCTATAGACTATAGTGTAGATGTACCTGGAGAAAAGACCACACATCTCTTTTAGAAAACTTTGGTCCATGCCTTTACTAAACAATAGACGGTCAAAAAGTTGCACCTTAAAAGAAAGCAAAGACAGATCCACCACTGCCTGACAACCCAGTCTTGAGCCTAATTAGTTGAGGCATCACACAATATTTACGCAGCTACATTTCTACTGAACACCAAGCTGGTAGCTCTTCATCGAGCAAGATATGGTATTATGCCACATAAACATACCAACTTGTTTGGTGATAGTTTCAGCTTTCTAACATGGCATTAAATTATTTCAATCTAGCCATAACCTTGCTGATGTAATAAAATACCAGAGACTGTGGTATTTGGGACTCTTTTTATCAAATTCATCATCTTTTGAGTAAGTCCCCAAAGCAAAAGTTTGATCTCATCACTGGTAATACCACACTACCTGGCTGAAAAATTGCATTTGGCTCCTGCATCATAAGAAATCATCTCCAATCAGCATAAGCAACCATCCATCCTAGCATAAGAACGCTGTAAAAATCAAATATTAAATCACTCCCCAGGATATAACTGTTTCAGAGGCATGCCGAAGATCTAAATTCCGCACTTGAGGGGGAAGCTGTACAGTTCTACTTACTTAGAAATCAGCCTTAAAAATATAAAGATACTGCATAGATTTATAAAATGGCACAAACCAATTTTTAAGTTAAAGGAAACCATGCTGATTATCAAGTCCGATCTCCTGCAGGGTTTTTGGGAAGAATGTTTATTTTATAAAGGCATACTTCAAGCAATCTCAAGCAAATTCAACTTTTTTTTTCCCACACAATGATATTAAAATACAAGAATAAAGCTAAGAAAATTCATAGTTAGAGTTTACATAATTACAGCTTGTGGTTCACAGAAGACCAGAAGGATGGCGCTCATGTAAGGTTTTTACATTTTTCCTAATTAAAATGGGTCTTGCTTTCTCATAACTTTCTGCTGGTGGTCTGGTTATGTGACCACAAACTCATTTTATTCTCTTACCTCATTGCTGTGAGTGCCAAGTAAAACTTGTTTGTAGGTCTTCTGGAATGCATATTACATTTACTGCTGGACTGCATAGTTTTTTAGTAATTAAATAGATCTCACAAAGCTCACTAAACCTGGCTTTGCAGCCAGAGGGAAAGTGAGTGGATGGCATGTAGCAGAAAATTAGAATGGCATGCAGCAGCCCAAGGAAAACTACACAGATCAGGAATGGGGGTAGGGCAAATGTGAGATATGGAGAGAATATCAGAACATCAACTAGGAGAGGGACTGATCCCAGAAGTCACAGAGCTGGCTGAAGATGATGGAGAAACAAGTTCCCCTTGCTTTGAAGGATGTGTAAGCAGGAGATCAGACAGACACAAAACACCTCCTAGATCATCTCAGGAGGTGTGTAAAAGGTGCAAGTTTGAAAGAAATGGAGTGGTGAGAGATTTGTAAAAAGGACAGAGAAAAGTATAAGTTTAAAAATGATTAGTTGTGACAGAAAGGAACAAGTCTGCTTCAACTTACAGTCTGCAAGCTCTCAAATGCAATATAACACATAGAAAATTAGAATTTGTTATTGCTGATGTAATAAAAGACAGATCCTTTCCCAATTTTGCTCTTTTTTTTCCACCCTCTTCTTTTTAAAGCCACAGGTCTGAAAACATGCAAAGTTGCAAAAAGGAAAGACAAAATTAAATGGTTAAAGATTATTAAGATAATAATGATTATTAAGAAAATAAAGTGCAATGTTAAATAAACATTGGGAGCATAAAATGCAAACACACTTTCAGTAAAAAATTTAAATATTTGCTTTGACACAGAAGCAATGTAAAATTTTTTTTCCCACACGTCCATTCTTGCTTTTTTCTTTTTTTCTTTTTTTCCTTTTTTTTTTTTTGAGTGATCTATGAAGACTCCACTGAGCAATTATAAAATATAAAATAACTTCATGAAAGTGAAAACATTACATTTCTATGATTT
The DNA here is from genome assembly GCF_030936135.1 of Gavia stellata. Classification (NCBI taxonomy): domain Eukaryota; kingdom Metazoa; phylum Chordata; class Aves; order Gaviiformes; family Gaviidae; genus Gavia; species Gavia stellata. The sequence continues at coordinate 33,545,320 of NC_082599.1, forward strand.
TACATGCATTTGTAGACAGAACTGTTGAATCTTTTGGAGTTTATAGCAACAGGTTATAGCAAAGAGCTGTAAAAAGCTCTTTCAGGAGGTCATGAGCAAGAAATTTTTAGATTCAGCAGATGAGATTCTGGTCAGCTTATTTCTGACATCCAAATCCAAGACATGGGGGAGCTGCTCTCCAAGGTTCTCTTTGCAGCTAAAAAGCAGCTGTATTAAAAATATTAATGTGACGGACATTTCTTCTCCTACACTGCCACCAGTGACAGAAGATTTTGCAGCCAGGCTGTGTAATGCCATCCAGCTAAGTAAATCCATAATCTTTTCATTTTTTCAGTGGCTTCTATTCAATGCCATTGCCAATTCCAAGTGATTTTTGGAGCTCCCACTTAAAGCACAGCACCCTGTCGGAGAGAAATAATAGTTCAATTCAATAAGCTTGGGCCAGGGAAATAAAGTAAATAACATAGAACAAGAGCTACATTTTTGTGCTTTAGACCGTAGTTGTTCCAGATTTTAGCAGAAAATCCATACTTGTTAGATAACAGGATTAAAAATAACTACAAAATGCTGTGATACTGAGAAGAGATTGCAGGAAGGTATCTGATTTTTGAAAAGGCAGTTTGCGTCCTGTTAAATGTCACCTCACACGTAGAGCTCTAAAACTGGCAAGAAGACAGTTTTCACAAAGTAGAGGCAAATGATTTCCCAGGTCTGATCATCTCTGCCACCCTTACACTTTCTCAGATGACACTTCTGCCAGTAGGTCTCAACAAAATGTTCTGACATATGTTTTAGTACTTCCAACCAATCTCAGGATCTCTATGCCTTAAAAATTGGTGCCCCTTTTTTACATTGGAAAGCAAGACATGGAGATTTAATTAATTGTGTTTGCACAAAGCTTCAATGGCAAAACCAGAAGAAAAATACAGACATAGGTATTTTTAGGCTTCTGCTACTATTGTTGCAAAACACAGCAGCACAGCTTGTGGTACTTTATGGGCCTGATCTCCTCAAGGGCTGCTGGCTGTTTCCTGCAGCTGGAGTTGTGGGTGTTCACCCTCTTCCAAAATCAGACCTATTTTCATGCCTGGAATAGAGAGTCCTTCAAACCAAAACCTTATCTCAGCTCTCTGTGTCCTGATCTCTTTCACTGCTCTGCGTTGTCACCACTCAAGAAAGGGTTTCTTGCTTTTGTGCTTAAAACCATTTAAACGTAACTGGACTTTCATAGAGTGCTTTGACTGTGTGCTGACACTCTGGGCTCAGTTACCGCATTAAAACCCAAACAAAAGCTCAAATCTTAAACTCTTTAATTGCTAAACAAAACCACTCTCAGAGGAATTTTGAAGATGTTCACAGCCTTTGCAGTTTGGGAAGGATGGACCGCCCATCAGCTTCTCTCAAGCCTGAATCTCTCTCTGGCTTGAACACATGTGGGCCAGCTGGCTGTCCTTGACAGCAGGGGTTAGTATTGCATCCACTTTCTATATTATTGGTTTAGATATTTTTCTGAAGGACATCTTGGCATCTGCAAATAAACATCACATTCAGGAAAGCCTGTGTGTACACAGTCTCAGTCGTTTATAGAAGAGCAGGATACTTCTGAATAAAATGCTAAATTTAGACTGAAACTTCTCATTCATCAAAAAAATAAACCGTTTTCTTTTTTTCCGAATCATTTTCAAATCTTTCCTTTTGAGTTTACCAAACCTAAATTATTTTCTCCTTGAACATAATAGCACAAATTTTTCATCTAGAACCAAAGAGAAGGTAAGGAGCAAATAGGTATTTATTCAAATGACTTTTTTTTTTCAGTCAAGATGTGTCTTCTGTTAAGTACTTTCAGCTTTTCTATTGAATACTAGGGTGTTCAGTGTTCTTTGAACTAATTTTGGTGTAACTTTGGGAACAACTAAATGCCAAACAGGTCATTCTACTGCCAGACTATAAAAATTAAGAAGTAAGTCATTAAATGTACTAGTAGATATGCATAGCTAACAAAGCAAAAAAACTGTTTTCTTTGAAGTGAGCTTGTGTTTTTCATTCCTCTGCTGCACTAGAAGTTTGTATTTTCTCACAAAAAAACTCTCCAGTGGATGTAACACTATAGCTGGATATTAATATGTTATGTGGTTATATTATTATAACTGGATATATTAGAGAATTTAAGCATAAATGAGGACAGATTTTGTGCAGAGAAACAGATGTTGGAGTGATAGGGAGAGGATGGGATCAGGTAGGTGGAAAGAACCTCTATATTATTTACGGAGAGCATGCTCTTTGGAATTGGACTGTTCTGTCAGGAACATTAACGTTGCAAAGGTATTGATTTTAAAATAATGCAAAATGTAAATATATGACATGCAATTGAAAATTTTGAAGTCTTAGCCTCTATTATTAGGATGTAGACTCACAGAAAGGAATTTTACATTTCTGGATGCCAGTAATGAGTTCAAGCACGTATGTGCCTTGAAAAGCAGAAGAAGGGAAAGAGCTATGTTGTGTGTAGCATGGAAAACACCAGCCCTGAAGCTGTAATGGGGGAAGAACTGTGTGCAACTACTATGACCAAGTTGTGCTAATGCTGCTATACAATCTTATCTTCATCTACTTGTCGGACAGAACGTGTCCTAAGCCCAAACACAAAGTTCCTTCTTTGGGGTCCCTACACAAGCATGAGCATGCAATGCAGGATAAAATAAAAGTATTTGTTGGACCTGGAAACAGAAGGTACCAGTGATAAGAGAGTTCTGAGAGAAGATTTTTTTTCACTCTGTTGCAGGTATCACTGGAAATTTTAAGTGCTTTACGTATTTATAAAGTTTCAGGTGAATATAGTCCTTCTGACTCAATACATAGTATGGTGAAATGCAATGCTTTCTCCTTCCACTAGCTCACATCAATATAATCCAGTAAGTGACTGTCGTCTTTGCATTATTCACAGAAAAGGATATTAATGAAGAATGTATTGCTATTTCCATATTTGAAGGCTAAGACTGGTGAAGTTCTGTAGCACTTTAGTCCAAAATGATGATTACAAAAATATAAACCCCCTACGTATTTGTCATTACAAATAAGCCAAGCGGTACAAATCTGCTTTTCTAGAATGTATCACAGAGCAAGAGTCTATCAAGTCTGACTCCAAGAAAAGAAACCATAGTAGAAATCACAGATAATATTCCTCTGTTACTGTATGGCTTCTTTTTAAAGAGGATTTAGCTTAAAAATATATAATAAGATGTCTCAGCAGCTGATGTGGCATTTCATTTCTGAACAGTCAAGCCAGTATATTAATGCCCCAGGCAGCAGCTGTAATGTCATTAAGCAAAAAATAATCTGGGTTTGCTGTCACTGATAACCGAGAATAATTCTAAAAGAGGTAAATGGAGAAGCTGTCCTTTAATCAATGTATTTGTGTGGTGAAGAAGGTAGAATTAAGCTGGCAGATGACATGAAAAATACACTGATTCTTTTTGGCTAGGGCAAAACCTCTGCTACCCTGCCTATTCTTAGTTTAAAAGTTCTGAAAGTTGTAAATAGTGACACTGCATCTTCTGTAACAACATTTCTTGGAGTAAAACTTTGTGGGTTTGGTGGCAAGTGAATAGGTAGGATGGTGTCCACCTCTGCTTGCAAGGTGCAGACATATAGGCATTGGCATTGCATTGTGCCAGGGCAGTGAGGAGGAAAGGGCAGCAGCTGCACTTCCTCACTGTAGCTCAACTCAAGGAGTGCAATAGGTTTTGCTCTACAGCTACACTGTGTAATTGGCTGATGCAGTCGTAACTTGTTCAAATCCCCATGCCCTTGATCTCAGAGCAGGGGTGCCAGGACTGCACTGGACCTGGCTTTGTGGAGTGATGGGCCAGCGAAGAAGAATTCCTTTGCCTTTGCCTTTCCATTTCCATTCCTATCTTGCACAGAGAGTCTAGAAATAATCTTATTTCTTCCAGGTTTTGTTTCATTGCTCATACTAGTCAACCACCATAATGGAGATCTGCTGTTGCATTCTCAGAGCTGATGAACAAAAATTTCCTCTCACTCAAGAAACCGTTCACTTTCCCCATAACACCTCTAGAGTCTGGGTAACTTCTGATTAAAAGTAACTCCATTTATTAAATCTAAGGTATAAAAATACAAAGAAAAAAAAGACTTGAACACAATTCTCTTACTGTTACTATCACCTAATGGTATTATTAATCATAACACAAAATTTCACAATGTTTTCTTCTTCTGGTGTGTGGGCATGAGTCCAGTCCTTGAAGAAATGCTGCACTGTTTGTAGTTAGGGATGCCAGACTTTTAGGAAAGCCATTGCATGCAGGCGAGTTTGCTTTCTGCTTTCATGTCTGTAATAGGAATTTAACTCTTGAGGCTGAAAGGCTCACTGTAAGGCAGGCATTGCAATGCAGGATGACATTCCTGAGAAAAAAAAGGATTCTCTCTGTCTGGTTTCACCACCTCTATCTAAGTCCTAGCCTGTATATACACAAAATAGATTGGGCTGAAACACCCATGCTCTGTATCTCTTGCAGTGGGAGAATGGACCTTTAGGCCCTTTATAGTCTGATGTTACTCAGAAAAGAGGGCCTAGTTTAAAGTTTAATTGCTAGTAAAGCCTATAGTAAATATTTGCAATGTTCTTCAACTCCCTTCCCTCAGTTCTGTACAACAAACAAAACCGTTGCAACCTCAAGTTTCAAACCAAGATGCAGAAACAGTGTCCCTGAGATAAGTTAAATGTTATGTGTACCTAACATAGTGTCACCAGGGTGAAATTCCCTGTTTTAGAGAGAGATGAGAAACTTGCAGCTTAGTTTCCTGCTACCTGAATCACAATATACTTTCCCAGTGACTTTGAAGGAAGAAGAGTCTGGCTGTCATGTCTTGATTCTGTATTACCTTGAGATCTGGCAACACTATTATTCTCAGCATTTCATAGAGAAGCTTCAGACCTTGAAGAAACTGCTCAGCACCTCTTATTGTCAGACAAGGCCATGTTTTTGACAGCTACATTGAGAAGCAACACATGTGTTAGGAACATATGGCCTTGACCAGTGCATATTCACCCATTTTCACTTCCCAGAAATATGAGATTGTCTCTGAGCTGGTGGAGCAGTGAGTTGTTCTCTTTCTCTTTTATTATGACAGACCAGGAGACATCCATGCTCTTTATTGTCTGGTGATATCTCCAGTAACACCTGGAAGCCCCAGATAACATGGGAGCCTTAATCTAGTACAAGCTATACAGATAGATGTTGAAAAGGGTAGTCACATAATAATCTTGCAATTGGGCTTGCAATCCCATGTCCTTAGTCTGAAAACTTCTATATGCACCTTGCCACACTGAACTTAATGAGACAGCTTACCTAAGCAATGTTATGGACATGCATGTGAGCATGACTCACAGCTCTGATAAATATGTAGGTGGGAAAAAAAATGTCCTGAGTAAATAAGCCAAAAGTCTTAACAGTCAAATGCTGTAGACCAGCCCATCCTCCAGGCCCTCCTTCTCTTTGAAAAACTGTCATCATTAATTACCATGGAGCACATGGAGCTCTGTTTGAACGGGCACAGTCACCAGCGTGGAACGGGAATGACTGGTACCTGGCAGGGCAAAGCGGTGATGTCGTAACTATGCCAGTCATCAGGAATGAATCAGTAAATGGAAAAGAGAAGAGGCAGCATGAAGGCTTTTTATGCTGTGTGTTTTGGACACATACACAACTCTTTCAGTACATTAGTTAAAGATATGCCCAGATTGCAATGTCAGCTTTATGACCTCAAATTCCTTTTAGGCTGAAACTTCATTGGACGTATTTCATTTAATAAACTCATCAGTAAATATTCATTTCATACTGTATTTTCACAAGCCCTCCCAAACACAAGGAATATGCTCGCCAAAAAGAAGTTTTAAATCACATTTGCACAAAAGAAGTCCAGAGAAAGGTTCCTTTGTTCATCAAATATGCCTAACTTTAAAAAGAAAAAAGCATTTTGTGTAAGTTTTGGGTTTTTTTTTTTGCAGGGGAGGATGTTAAATGATTGTGAAATAGTCCATTTATGGAGCCTTAATTTTCCATTAAGTAAAAAAACCCAATTTAAAGAGGCCCCTGTGTTGATTTGTATACACTGTACAGGAGCCGGAGATTCCTGTGGTGGTGTGTGCTGAGTGGATTCTCATTTCGTGAGTGTTTGTGTGGACACAATGCAGAAAACAAAGCTGTGGTGATTTATTAAATGTTTTCTAGGTATACAGATCTCTCTTCTCTCCCTTATTCTCCTTCCTCTGGCCAGGCAAAGGTCAGGAGGAAAACAGGCATGGAGTGGAAGAAGGAGCTGTGGCAGTAGCAGTTGGATTCCCAAACAAAGGCAGAAACACTACAGTTGCCTCAAAAGCCCAAAACAAAGGCAAAACCCCTTCAGGTCCACACTCAGGGGGCGAGGAGAAGTGTTGTCCAGCCATGGTTTGCTGGTCAGGAAAGGCACTGAGTGAACGAGTTTATTTGCTTCCAAGAGGAAAGATACAAAAAAAAAAAGCACCGTTTTGCTTTGGAGACGGAGAGTCTGTGTCCTTCCCACACCCAGTTTACCCAGGTACTTACTCATCCACATGTACACTCACCTCTGTCCTGGAATAATACTAAAAGAAGGATACAAAAAAAGACAGCCAGACAAATCCTAGTTCAGCAAGGCGGCAAGTGTTTAATGCTCAGATGATTAAGTCTTCAAAGAAAAATGGGTGAGATGAACAGCCTTTGGCAAGGCACAGGCAAAAGGTTTTGGTGAAATCTATTAGTTCCACTCAAAAAGTATATAATTCTTGGCATAAAAACAAACAGCAGACAGTGATCCTACATTTGAGATATGGGAAATTAAAAATCCCCAACCTGTAGGTAATCTTCCTTGCTGCCTTGTGGCAGTTCACCAGGGAGCACAGCGTGTTGCTTTCCCACACTAGCGAGCAGTCCCTTGCACATTTGCTATACTGGAAGGTCACACAGCACTGCCGGAGAGGGAGTAAGCTGTGCTGAGATGTGGCATGCTTTCAATGACGGACATTTTCCATACAGCCCTGTCAGTGACTGTAGGGAGCTTAGGTTACTACGTTCTCATTTTGATAGGATACATAACACCATTCTTGCTTCAACTGATAAGTTGCATGTACCCACGCACTTGGAAGCTCTCCTGAGCTGTCAGTCTGAAGAAAAATGGAAAGTTCATCAATGGTCCAAAAACGCTTTTTGTGGGCCAGCGTTGTTTATGTTCAGCTATTCACTACAGGGGTTATTTTGGAATGTGCTTGCATTGGGGTTTGAGGTTTTTCAGAAGAAAATCCCTGCTTTATATTTACATTTGAAATACTCCTTTTTAGAAGAAAGGACAGAATCATTTGTTTTGTATATTTATTGAAGATGCATTTTATTGTTATATTTTCAGTTCTTTATCCTGCTGTGCTATATCTTTTTGTTTAAGCCTTCCGTCTAAAACATATGGTATGGGCCACTGAGGGATTTTATTTGTCCTTCTTTTCCCACCTCACCTCCCCCCCCCCCCCAAAAAAAAAAAAGGAAGTTGTATTGTCTTGAGTCAAGGTCCCAATCTCAAGGAAATGCCAGGATAATATGATATAGCCCCAGCCACCTACAGAATTGTTTTGGATCAGAAGACTTTAGAAAACAGTGAAATCGAGAATCAAAATAATTTTCTTAGGAAAAATAAATGATTTTAAATACCATGAAAATGTTTGCCACATTTAAAATTATAATGCCATTTACCCAAGAGACCATACATCCCACTTCTTCACCAGTAAGGGACCTGTTTAACCCATGGGCTGAAGTGGTAATTATACTTCTTTTGGTAAGTAGTAAGGGAGTTAGTGGGCTGTGATTCAATACAGACTTGTGGTCTTGTTTAGCGACAATAAATAAAAGATATCTTAGCCACTTTACAGCTTCTGATTCCCTGCAAAACAGTTTTATGCATGAATAACTGTCATTTACCAATGGATACAAGCTTTTAAGTCTAATATTCATGAGTCAATATGTCTACTACTCTAAGTAGAAACACAAAAATGGATTTCAGGCAGAGTGATGCAAGTAGTCTTAAGAGTCGTTGCTAAGCAATTATAGAAAACTTACGACTAAACAACATCCCTACTTGAAACCGCATGTTTCAAATTTTTACTTAAAAGATTAGAACTTAGAAAATGTGAGGGCTAAATCCTTCACAGCTTCTCTAGCATTTCTGGTGCTGCAAAGGAACAAAACCCCAGACAAATAAGCAGCAGCACAATATCTCTGTGTTGTCCACTTTGCAGCCCCAGTATAGAAGGCATGCAATGGTCATGCTGACAGGAGATAAAAAGTGAGGGGTAATTCTCTGCTTCAATGTCCTCTGGTGAAGACACAGCTAAGCAAAATTTAGCAAAGCCCTGAATAAGGTTGTTCTTACCTATACTATGGGCAAAAAAAGGGGAGACTAAGAAGTAGACTAAAATATTCTTTCTTCTACATTCTCCTCCACTTGTAGACAGAAAATGGCTTGGCCAGAGCAGAGGGTCAGGGTCAGTGTATGCTTTTATTTTGACACAAAACACCATGGCCCATTTAAGCTTAGGGGAAAGATGTTGCATTCAGATGGATTTTTAGCACAGACCACAGAGAGGCTATTCTGTACTTTAAATTAACAAGGACATGCATTCCAAATTGTGCTCTGAACAGGATCTGGTTTTGGTGGGGAGGAGAGGTTTGTTGCTCCCACAACAAGGACTTATGAAACATTTTAATAAACAATAAGGCTTTGTCTGAAGAGAGAGCCTTGACAGCCAGTATGGAGAACTCAGATATATGCACAATACGTTCAAACTGAACTGCTGTTGTATTCCGAGAAACCATGGCAGACTAGTGGATGAAATCCTTATTTGCACAATTGCGCACTTATTGAAGTGGCCTTTCCCATAGTACTTTCACAGGGCTTTAACTCCATGCCAGTCATGTTTTCTCCTGTCTTCTATCCTGATGTGAGCATTTTTCACCCTTTAAGTAACAAGGGCTCTTGTGTGGGAAAATGTTTTCTCATTATACCTTGCAAAGAAAGGATCTCTGACTCTGGAAGATTATGTTGTCATTAATTGCTCTAATCCCAAAATTTTATGAACGATAGTTTTTCTTTGTTCAGGTCGCTGAAAAACTTCTTAGGAAAACATTTACAGTATAAAAACTGTAACATTTGTTCCTAGTTCTTTTAATACAAGAGAGATACAGTTTAGACAACCATAAATTAGTTTTACCAGAGCTCTGCACTATTCTAGGCTTTTAATACCCACATCTCTGGCCATCCATGAGATACATCAGGCTTACAAAGGCTGGAATGCAGAATCAGAGCTCTGGGTACAACAGCGTGGACATTTGCTTAATGGTTCACATATGGGGATGTACTATGTCGGAAGACACTGCTCTCTATCTCGGCATTCTCCCAGAAAAAAAAAAGAAGTAAAAAAATTCTGGTTTGTATGCTTACATGGAGACTGAAGGACGTGGAGACTCCCTTGGAGCTTGAGTCCAGATTTCACGATTCACTAATGGTGACTTTTTCATTTTGTTTTCCAAACTATCTCATTGTTTACTTCCACTGAAGTTGCAGGCAAAATTTCCATTGACTTCAGAGGAAGTTGGATGGCGCCAGTGAGATTCTTATAGTTTAAGAAAGCTATCCAAATTTGTCACTAGCTTCAAGAATTTGGTTTGAAAAGCCCTTTTATATGTGGGTTAATTACTGTGGTAATAAATACAGCCACTTGTAAGTACCAAGATATTTCAGCTTCTCTTCATACTGTAATTATATGTATTATCTTACATCACTAATTAAGTTCAAATGCTCTCTTCCTAACCCTGTCATTAATAAACTGTAAAAAAACTGTCCAAAACAAAACTAAAGAAAAAATCCACTGTAAAGACCACTTGTAAGAACATAATCTGTTTTTTTTTTACTGCTGGCTTTCAGATACTGCCTCAGGGACTTCATCTGGGTGGTCAAGTAATTCTGCCTGATGAGTAATAAACAAATAATTCTACACCCAATTCTGTTTTATTCCCACCGAGTGGTAGTTCCTTATGCAAGTAGTTCCACTTCAGTATTTAGGCATGCAGTTAATCCCAGCTATTTATATGGCTAGATACCACTCCCTGAAACAAGGGATACAGTATTAGGCCATATGAAAAAAGTAGAAAATTGCCCAATAAAATGCAAAAAATCCAATGTTGAAAAGATAGACATTATATTCAGGACTCAGATACCAAACTAATCACAATTTTCAATTAAAAATAAAACTCAACATCATGTCTTAATGCATTTTTTTTTCTAAATTTGAGAGGGGCGTTAATAAAATTCACATACCTGTTCTCTGAGTAACTGATTTTTTTAATAGGTGGATTATCATTGCTGCCTGGATCTTTCACATAGGTGCTAATGTTAACAAGAGCTTTTTTTGGTGTTAAGAATATTTCACTGAATATTAAGTGTTGTTTTATATTATCTTTGAGTAGTAGCTGTTTAGTAATATTAACCAGCTCTGCTTTACTGTTTTTTTCTGGCAAAAATCACTCATCAAGAACTGTTCATGTTACTTCTGCTACCAATATCAACTGTAGGAGCCATAGGTTACACAGAGCTTTGGGACACAGTGGTGTTTCAGTAACTGAATATCTTAAAGACCTGTCAGGCTGTGCAATTTCAAGGAAAGAAGATTGTTTTGTAAAAAAACAAACAAACAAACAAACAAACAAAACAAAAAAAAAACCAAAAAAAACCCCAACATTACTGTACCTTCTGGGCACTAACTCCAAAACACTTTGGTGGAAAATCTAGAAACAATTCCTTTATTAGTGATTTAACTAAAAATAGAGTTTGGCAGCTAATCTTCTAAACATCTAAACATCATCAACTACTTTCCTCCTTTTTTGGAGAAAAAAGTATGCCATACTTCGGAAAGCAAAATTCTGGATGTGAAATATATATGCATACATTCTGATATATGTATCGTCTGGCAAGGGTTTTTAAAAAAATATCACTGCAGCTCAAGTTCAATGAAAAAACTGAACAGTTCAGTCTGGGAGTTTTATCTGCTAGCCTTTAGGGGTGAGATTTTGACCCCTTTATTCAAGTTAATCCATCAGGATTAGCAGTGAGCTTTAGTCAGCATCAGTGAAAGCTGGAGCAGGCAACAGAGACCCCTAGGTCAAAGCACCATGGAAAACATATTGCTTGTGTGTTTTGTTACCCTTGTAACCCAACTGGGTTATAACTGCAGGTAGAAAACACAGTCAGCCTCACTTTACATAAATATTTAAACATCATAAAAAGTGCTACATCTGAAAATTGTTTCCAAACACTTCCCCATTTCATAGCGCATGCAGGCGTACGCTCGTACACAGCTACATGCCCATATACACTGATACACAGCATAGTCTCAAAGGATCCTGCTGCAAATTTCCTTTTATTGGGAACATAATGGGAACAAGTATTATTTTTTCAGATTTCAGTTCAGTCAAATCAAAGATACTTTACTCAAGAAACAAAGATCATTACTGCCACTTCTGGCAAATTAGAAAACAGCATCTTAACCTCTGATTCCAAAATCAGCATAAGGAATTTTGGTTCAGGCAACTGCCTGTCTTGTTGAACTTCAGAGACTACATTCTCCTCTGCCTATTCTCAAGCACTTTAAAAATTAAATTTGGAAAAGCTCATGCAGCTGTGGCTGGCACAGTTTTGGCTCCGCATTGTGAGACTGAGTGCTACCATCTTGTCTTGGTTGCTTCTAAACAAAAAATTCCCAGAAAAAATCTCAAAGACTGCCAGCAAGTATGATTTAAAAGCAAAATACAACAATATAAAAGGAAATTAAGTATGTTTTAATGTGCCCTAAGATAACTTCTTGTCAGAGTAAATTTTTTAATATTCCTTTATGTTTCAGCACAGCAACTTTGAAAAATATATTATTTATACATTCAATAATTCATAATTATAATAATGCAAAGATTAGGAATGACAATTTTATGTCAAACAGGATAAGGATAATTCCCAGGAAGTATATGCATTTGAGGACTACTGTAGTAACTGGCACATCTACATTAGGTCTAGAGATGCCATACTCAGCCACAGAAAATACACATTAAAGTCATACTGAAGATCCTGTTCAATATTGCAATAATAAAGGAAGATAAAGTAAACCAATGACTCTCCACTGCTTCTGGGCAGGCACTGTGTTTCCATAGCACAATTCTCCAGAAGGGCCTCTTCTTTGTCATCTGACAAATTGTCTCAGTGGAAAGGGGGAGAGCACAGCTACCAGTCTCTGATACCTGCAAGATACATTCCTTGGTTTGGGATCTACCCAACGGCCTGTTAAGATCTTGTCTTGAAGCTTTGGTAGTATAGCTTATCCAGTGTGATTCCTATCCAATATTTTGAAAGTTTAAAGCACAGACTGTGAGCTATCTATGGGGGATTTTTTGCTCCCAAGTAGGAACTAGGGATGGGTGTTGGGAAAATCTTTCCTTCTCTAGTGCTCTGTTTTCTTGCTGAATTCACTGGGAACAGCAGAAGTTCAGAAACTCTGAAAACAAGGCTCTCTTATTTAAGCCACTTAAACTGTTGCAACTCTGAATCTTGTTGTCAAAGTGCATTAATTCAAATTAGGTAATAAATTGTACATTTTGAGGTTTGGCCCAACAAAGCCTTTAAAGTCTATTTTGCCTATGGATTCCTCAGATGCTAACTATTACAGTTTGTTTTCCTGTAAAGTAGTCTATGAATAGAACAGGAATGAGGAGGGTTTGACAAGGAACAGAAGTATGTAATACAAAACACCAAAATGCTCACATTCTCTCTCACCTCCACCAAGGGTTTCTTCTTTCTGTTTTTTCCCCCACCCAAGCAAGTAGGATGCTGGAGCCAGCACCCACAGCCCTTTATAAGCCTGTCTATAAGGATAGCTGTTGCTTCACTTAGGACAGAGAACAGAAAGACTTGTTTTTTTCCCAGATAAAACCATAAATCTCAGTAGAAGGCATCAGTTCCAGCTCACTGTGCCACAAGGCTGACTTTTGCATTTTACTGGTTTCTTTGAAGTCATCTAAGCAGATGAGGGAAGTGATTTGGGACATAGCTGTGCCCTGTAATGAAACCCATTTTTTTAGAGCTCTGAAGGCATCCTTGCAGAGCATGTGAACCAGTCACACCACTCTTCTGGTCATTTTAGATGGTGTTGCTTCTTTTAACGATGCTACTAATGCCTTGAGTGCTCTATTCCAACCATCTATTATTTTTCCTAAAGAAAAAGGTGCAAGGCATGAAATTGTTTGAATTTTGATGTCCACATGTATTATACAGTGCTGCTGTCAGCTCCAATGGGAGTAGAGCTGTTAAAATCACACTGTTCTATGAGAGAAAGGCAACTCTGCTTTAAGGGCTATATGCAGAAACACAAAGGCATGGCTGTACTAAAGGAATAATGACATACAATCTAACCAAAACAACATAGTTAAAGGACAGGTACCATGCAGTAGTTTTATATTCTGGAGATTCGCTTGGGTGCTGTGGAAACTAAAACATCATGCGATGTGGGTACTAATGGAACAAAACAAATGAGACTGGGAGAGATGCAGAGACCCTGAACAACCAGGGGTAAAATCCATAAAGTGGCACCCAGCAAGCCAGTTGCTATGTCCTGATGTTCTTCTTCAATAAACAGCAAAAGGACAAGATGCAGCACATTACTAAGGACAATTCTGCTCTATTCTCTGTCCTGGGAATTGTATGATGTTGAAAGATCCACTTAACTACAAACACACCTTTTTAACACAAGACATTATCCTCACATAGAGACATCCAAAAAGAAAGATGAAGGAAACATTTGTTCAGCCACTCAGATTATCTCTGTGATTGATAAGGAAGAAATCTCTGCCATCCTTCACATAAATAAATAACCAGCATGATCTGGTGCCTAAAATTCTGCCAAAATTACAAATATTTTATATAAAAATGTTTCAAGGCAGGTGGTACTTCATCTAAAAATATAAAATAAAATTATTTTATTTCAATGAGACACAAAAACATAATTGAAGACATTAAAATGAAATACAGAAAATCATTTGGGGAAGCTGGTTCGATTAGAACAACATCAAAGAGCCCATTACTGTATCTCGAGTTAAGTAAGCATGCTGTCACTCTAAAAAAATGGTTTTAATTAGTTCAAACCACTCTGTTGGGATGATTTATATTCCAATATTTCTGGCAAACATGTTTAGGAGAGTTAATTATCTTTCCTGAAAGGCACAAAAGGTTTCTGTTGACTGAACTGAGGTAGAGAGTATCTACATATATGTTCAACAACTTTGAACAGGCTATTTCAATTGGATATTCTAATTAAGCACCTCCAGCCCAAATCAATCTACCACTTTCAGTTTAAAAAAGGCCTTTTAACTTTTCTTTTTTCTGACCTTGCATGTTCCATTCACTGCTTAGTTCTGGAGGAAATTTATGGGATGGAATTTATGGGATGGACTGAGAACCATAGTGACCCCACAGGAACAAATACTCTGCAGTAGTTTGCTGCCCCTTCAGCCACACCAATGCAACCCTTTACGAGAAGGGGTTTTTTTGCTTTTGTGTTAGTTTTTTTTTTTTTTTTAAATGTAGATCATTTCAGTAATTCAGCTCACTGAGTAGCCCCACATGCTGCTGTTCTTGTGCAATAAGAATGAGGTTTCTCAACAGCTTAAACCAATCTAAACCAGCTTTGCCACCATCCTCCCTCCTTTTCTCTTGCGATCTCCACCCCTCTTACGCCAGCACTGATGGTTCCCAGTGACCAGGACTTGTTCAAAGGGCTTTACAGAAACCTATTAGGGCTTTCTGTAGGGTTTCCTGGCATTCTCAGTGCCAGGGGTAGTACAAGAGAGGTGGAGGGGAAGCCAGAGCAAAGTATTAAGATGAGACCATGGCTGTGCTGACTCAGATGATTGGTTTAATTTGTCACAGAACTGCAACCTGAGGGTATGGTAAACACTAGCATGGGGGATACAAGGCGCCAGGGCAGAGGGGGGGACTGGAAACTTCTGAAGCCAGCTTTTCCAACAATGCCAACGTCTTGAGTAATTTCAACCACAGGGCTAAGATTGGCATAGGTGGAGCCTGTAGCTGCCCACAGTACGTACTGTCACAGCTGGGCCCCCTGCGTGTCCCCGGGCTGCCTGTTGCAGTAGGGAAGGGAGTGGTGGGAGGCAGAGAACAAGCGGATTTGCCACAGCTAGACTGTCCTCTGAAGGAAAACTCTACAGGCCATGTTCAGAGAGTTTTTAGATTCTTTCCCTCTCTTAAGTAACAAACTTATTAAAGACAATGCCTGTTATATCCCTTTATGAGTTGGTTTGCTGCTTGTCTTTCTACCCTTCCACCATTGCATCTGAAGAGTATTAACAAGTATTAACAGCTAAGCCTATTACCTGGATTCTTTCTTCGGGTGATTTCTCACTGGGATCATTTTTGTGCCTTTTGTGACCAGAACTGCAGATCAGAGTGAACATTTGGGACCTGCATTCACTCAGTAAAGGGTATTCATTTTTGAGCAGAGAAAATACAATCAAGCCTGCAAGGGGAATATCATGTCTGATCAGTGGCGGAGGACCATGGATTCCCTTTACAGACTCAGCACTGTTAGAATTGATTTGCAATGAGGTTTTTAAACCCTCTTTTAAGCACTACATTTAAAACCAGGGATTGCCCCATACTCTGAATTTACGCCTTCAGGGGACAGTGATTTGAGAAGTATTTCAGGATTGGAAGGGATTCTCAGAAATTTTCTAGACAACTCATCAGGGACAAAATCAACAGTATTATGGAGGAATTCAGTTATGTTCCATACAAATTAATCTAAAAACATAGGGAAGAAAAAAATCAGAAAAAAAAAAAGATGGCACTTATATAAGTAGTTTGTTTTGGCAAGCATCCTGCTCTATGCAATTCCATAGGAGCTGACAGAGAGTTTATGGAAGGTTCAGCGTTTTTATTTCAATCCTTTTGGCCCATTTCAGAGGACAGTGACCTGTGGGAAGTATTATGCATGCTTACTCAGAAAAATGTCTGAAATACCACTGTACACTCCGGCTGTTCAAACGAGAAGGAAGAATGATTTAACTGCTGGCCGTGACCAAACGTGGATGACAATAGTTACTGTGGGATTCCCGTCTCAGTAGAAATTTACTTCAGCATCTGCGACATTCAACAATAGGGGGAAATAGTGGAAACCAATAGCAGGATTTCCTTTGACAATTCACTTTTATTCTTTCTTCCCTTAAATCCCTTTATTCTTGCCTAGTAAAAATTGTATACATTAGCAGCAGCTGGAGGGAATGCAACTTTAGGCCTGAAAACACTTCAATCCATCAGCAAAGAGGTGCGGCAGCTGGTCAGTCTGCTGTCACGCAGGAAGGAAGCTGTAGCCTTCATTTTGAGTCACGAGAAGCAGCCAAGGAGGGAAACATCCATGCTTAGATGGTGGATACAGTAGGGTCAAGCTCTGGAGGAAAGTTGTGCGTAGAAGATACCAGCATGCAAAGCTGCTCACTCACCAGTTTCCAGCAAACACCAATGTATATCTATGTTCACAACAATAAACTGAGATACTGACTGTATCTGCATTAGCAAGCGGTGGATTGTAATAGGAGCACATCTTTATAGAGAAAAAGTTGTTCCTGAGGACCCAGCTTCTCCACTTTTCTCATTACAGAGGATTTTGCTGCAGACTAGTTCTAGTCTGGCTCAATGGGTCAGAAGTGGTATGAGTGCCTGAGCAGCCTGGCTGGATATCATCTTCTGATTTGAAAGCTCTCCAGTTTGGTCCATATTATAATGTGTTCTTGGAGTGAACAAACTGCAAAAAGTGGGCATAAGAGCAGACTCATTTCAGAAGTTAACTCCTGATATAAACTAAAATGATAATGCTGTTGGTCCTATAGCAGCTGTTTTTCCTCTCCTTCACTAGTGAACAGGTTGTGAGATCAACATCCTGATAACAGGCAGAAAGGAGATATGCTGACCTTGGAAAGGAATTACCAGCGATGATCCTTGCAAGGATGGATCCTATCTCTCCCCCTGGGGTCACATCAGAGGGGTGCCTTCTGGTCAGGAGTTGTGAGATCACAGCAAATCTACTGCTGAGAATACCCAAGGGGCTACGGCATGACACAAGCTCTCCATTAAAACCAAAAACACCTGTGTGAGAGGGTATATAGTATAACCACATAATACATCTCCAATGAAAGTCTCTCCTATCCATCACCTTTATAAGCTTTTTGAAGTTTCTTAAGAATGAAGGCTAAAAAAATTTTTACCAGACAAGAATATCATGTTCAGAGCTGGTGAAAATAAATACTCTCTTTCCGGTCCTTCTCTTGTCCCGAGCTTATTGTGGTGCATCGTAGCAGTACAAGCACCACCAACACCACTTGGTATGCCAAAGGATACTGGATCAGCTCAGGGCTGGCTGCCTGGCTTCCTCTGAGTTAGCAGCAGGCTCCAAAGAAAACCCTTTGAAGAGTTCAGAAAGACTACCGTGAAGAAAAAGATCATCTGCAATAGTGTCTTCTACACACTGTCAAACAGTAATAAGCCCAAACCTTTCGAAATGCAAGTCATTTATCTTCAGAAGATTACAGGAGAAGCAGTGACTTTTGGAGGAAACATGAAAAAGCAACCTGGTAAAACCCGCACTATTCTCATCCTACTGACTCATGCCATACAAGAAATAAAAAGGAAGAGAGGCAGATCTTCTTACACTCTGACCTGGCTGTTTGACTGTACAAAACATAGTCAGACACCCAGAGATGTTACAAAAACAATGGTAGTGTTCTGGCTTGTATATACTTAGGCAGAGGAAATCAAGAATTATGGCTAAAACGCCAGCCTTGACACATGCAGTGATACTCAAAGACTTCTTTAAAAAGACTTGGGATGCTTATATATTTAGGAATATGTGGGCCTAGTTAGTTATAACAAATCCATCCAAATCTGCATTTCCTGATTTAGCAAGCTCCTAAAGTCACTGGGGTTTTTTAGTTTCTTTTTTGTGTAATTTTTTTCCACACAGACAATCAGCTGACTAATCAACATCAGGGGGTTAGCTACTGTCATTATTTCTTCACTGAATGCATTCAAAGACACAGGTTTAAGTTCTTCATGCATCATATATTGGGAAAAAACAACAACAAACTCCAAACCAGGATCAGATGAATTTAGTACAAAACGCCATTGATTTTACCGGAGCTGAGATTTTCCTGTGGTCCAACAGCAGAACAGGGAATGAGACCACGTCTTTCTTTGACTTTTCTTTCTATCTTGCTGTGTCAATATCTTGCTATTTGTGTCTGTTGCTAGTGTCTAATATGTTTCAACCAGCATGAGTTTCATTATCATAAAAAATCTTATTTTAAGAGGAGCTGTTTATTATTATTGTTATTATTATTTTAGTAAAAATCCATTTTGCAATATCTATGAAATTGCATCATGGTTCCCTGGCCCTTCAGAGCTGAATGTTACTATAGCAATCCTTGAATGACCATTCTCGTTTATTTTAAACAAGAAATCTTTCTCTGTAATACTACAGCTCTTGCTTTTGATCATTTCCATAACTGATGACTTCTGAAAATTTCCAAAGTAGGAGTAAGTAACAAAATTGGGGAACCTGTGGGTTCAATATCAATATTGAAGTAGAAGTCTTTATGCCTTATCAACTCCAATCTTTCGAACAGAACATGGTGGTCTTGGGTTGGGAGGAAAAACGCGGGGAAAATTAGCACACCGGGACTGAAGCATGTGTACGAACATAAGCACACACTTCACTGTTGAGCCAACCTCTGCATTCTAAATTTGACTAATGAAAGCTGTTTTCTTCTATCAATGATCAAAGCTTCCATCAAAACTAAATGGCTTATGTAAAATTGGATGAAATCGCAATCCATAGCCTCAAAGAAAACCTCCAAAGACACATGTGTGCACGCACACACACACACACTCACATGCACCACCACCTTTCAAAATGTTTCTAGCTGGCTGATCTCAGAGCAGATCTGTGGATATCTCAAATCTGATATGACTGTACTGAAATTGGATTCTTCATAAAATGGCTTAGAATGAGCAAATGGGAACATGTGGCCCAACTCTCCCCTCACACTCATATCAGTGCAAATTAAGACTAATACTGGATTAATTTTTTTGACAAGTTGCAGAAGTTGTGTGAAAGAATCCAGTTTCTAGGAAACCCAAGGCTTTTGCAAATTTGTGTTTAGCCTGACAAAACATTTCAAACAGGAAAACATTTTTGGCATTTTGCTCAGAAAGCATTTTCATTTTGAAACTAACTTCTTTTAACATAAACAAATGTTAAATAAATCAAAAGTAAACCCAAACTTCATGGATCATTTCTTTTTCCTTTCTGCAAATGGGAAAATCTTACATCAAGTTGTCAGTTCCATGTCTGTGGTGAAAAAAAATAAAGGCAAACAGGTAATTTAATATAGTGCCCAAGTCAGTTCAACACCACCCTGACTGTATGAAAGTAATAATGCACTCTGTTTCCATGGGTCAATTTTGCTTAAATCCTAAAATCAATTAATATTTTCAGGTTGTTTCATTTCACAGATCAGAAATGTCCTCCAGCAAATTTGATAAATTCCTAAAAGATTTCTTGCATTTAAATAAAGGAAATTACAAGGAGTTTTACAGAAAATTCAGACTCATGAGCCCTGATTAAAGACAACAGATTCCCACTTGCAGTGAGTACACTTTTCATTGCTTGAACAGCACAAGGTAGGAATGAACTGAGTATACCTTACATTATTATTTATCTTCACTTTAATTTTCCATTTCCCTCCTAGGAAGGTTCAAAGGGCTCTTAACATGAACTGTGAATCAAAACCTAAGTTATATTGCCATTTATGCTTGCAACAACCTTTCAATAATATGCTAATGAATGTTTTATTGCAAAGAGAACTCAGCACACTCAGCCAGACTGTCTTGGCTTGCAATTCCAGCTCTGACAGACTACCTGATGTTTCACATCTGGCCTAAGGGGAGTTAAAATGGCATTCCTTGAGCTAACTCCTTTTGAGTTGAAATGACAATTTGTTTTCTCTACTCAAGAACAGAAGGAGATGCCTCTACTGAAAACTGTGCTAGCTATGAAGGCAGGTTTTGTGATGGGCCTATCTCTGCAACTACCTTACTACTGCAGATTTCTTCAAGTACATTGGAAGCACAAGGAAAACTAGAGAAAATGTGGGCCCACTGTTGAATGAGACCGGTGCTGTGGCAACAGACGATGCAGAGAAGGCAGAGTTACTGAATGCCTTCTTTGCTTCAGTCTTTACTGCTCCAGCCAGCCCTCAGGAGTCCCAGACTTTGGAGGTAACAGAGAAAGTCTGGAGGAAAGAAGACTTTCCCTTGGATGAGGAGGATCAAGTTAGAGACCAATTAAGTAAACTGGACATCCACAAGTCCATGGGTCCTGATGGGATGCACCCACGAGTGCTGAGGGAGCTGGCAGAAGTCATTGCTGGGCCACTCTCCACTCTTGGGAACAAGCTGCCCAGAGAGGTTGTGGAGTCTCTTTTTCCGGAGATATTCAAAACTCACCTGGACACATTCCTGTGCAATCTGCTCTAGGTGAACCTGTTCTGGCAGAGGGGTTGGACTAGATGATCTCCAGAGGTCCCTTCCAACACCTACCATTCTGTGATTCTGTGACTCAGTTTATCTACTCCATCTTGACAACTTACAGACTTTTTCAGTCTAAGCCTGGTTTGAATTGGTAACAAAAAAGTGAACCTTTGGGTATGCAATTTTTAAAAATCTTGATAAGACTGTAAGTATTACTAAATTCTAGTCCTAAGATTTTTTTCCTTTTTAGCTTAAACTCCAGTTCTGGTAAGATATAATTTTCATACACTGACAGTTTGTTTACAGGAGGCTCACTGTGATGGCCTGGCCCCCTTAGTAATAATAATAATAATAAAACTTTAAAAAGGAAAAATGTGTATGCCCAGCAGCTTACCAGAGAACCACACAACATTCTTGATTACTGAGAAGTTGTTAACATACAGGATTCATGTTATGTGTACACATACACACCCACTTCGCCTTGCTCACTCAAGCAATCTTCAACACTATTATGACTATCAGTATCACTTGACAGCCAAGACTGCATGATGTGGCCAGAGAGCTGATCCAGTGTCCTTTAAAGTCAACAGAAATCTTCCCACTCTTTGAAGGATTACTTCTTAATTTCTTTTTGTCTTTGTAAAGTATTTGGAACTTTATCTTCTATCCTTAGTCTTCCCTGAAAGACAGACTTTAAGGGTTAATTAGCCCCATGAACTGTAGCACTAACTGCTCTCTGTGATGTTTTAAAAGCTAGTAAAATAGCTTCTCCCACTGTGATTTCATTTTCTTGGTTATCTATCTATCTAGGTTAGACCGATAGATAGCTATCCAGATAAGACAAGTAGATATCTAGGACAGGGGGAGGGAGAGAGTAAAAATACCAGTCCTAGATGGACAGGATGGATTGATGGTATTATTATTGGCTAAGTATTTATTTAGTTCGGGCACAGGAAAAACACTTAAAAATCCTGTCTGTCTTTGATGGAAAAGTTGAAAAATGACCATGGCTTCAAGATGCTGGTTGGCTTTTACCAGACAAAATGCCGTCATCACACAGATAAGTCACTGGGAAAAAGCAGGAGTGAAGTCATAAGGATGAGTTATGTCTTGCCAACTCTCATAAGGAGAGAAAGGATATTGCCAGGCCACTGCCATTAACAAGTTCTCAGACCTTTCCTGCATGCTGTGAAGGACTAGGTCATTGTGTTGGAGCTGCAGTGCATTTCCTTCCCAAACCTGAGGCAGGAAACAGGAGCACAAGGGAACAAAAGAAGAAAGAGAAGTCCAGAGATAGTTCCATTATAACTACATGTGACACTGCAAAATATTTCCCTTCTCTTCCTCCATAAAAACATCCAAATTAAACTAAACTATGAACCTGGACAAGAAGTGGTCTTCAGTCCTCCTTGGAGTTGTCCTCTTTTACTCCGTGTTCAAACTTTTGTCATATGATTGGTATTAGTTATTCTTTCCTTTCCTGCCCAGTAAAAAGCCTGAAGTTCCTGATTAGCCAGCCAGGAAAAAAACACAGAGAGATTGGTAAGTTACCAGAAAATCCTCCTGATTAGCTTCCTCTCATTTTAACAGGGATTCAATGGATTTCTTGCTTAAAAATATAATTTTAAAAAAATTGCTTTTCTTTTCCTCCTTTTCCCTGAGCAACACATTAGTGCTCATTTTTTCCCTGAAAGATAGCCACCCTAGTCTAGCAACTGAAGATTAAGAAGTCACTGTTATTGCTAAACCAAAGGCACTGGCAGAATGCTTGCACTCCAAGCCTCCATTGACTCCAGTAGGCTTTGTACTGGGACCTCTGGGGGTAACATAATATGAGACTAAACAGGTTTTCCAGTAATCGCAATTTTCATTCTTCCTAGTGCAATAAGACACATCAAAGATCACTCATTATTAACCAAGAACCATTTTAGATTTCCAAATATATTTTTCCCCAGTTAAATGCATATATAAACAGCTTGAGGATACGGTTTAATATTTCCCCTTGGTATTAACCATCAAAACACAAAAAAGTTTAATTCACACTTACACTGAAATAGTTAAATGCTGACATTTAAAAAGGATCTTTCCATAACACCATTGAGAGTATAACCTCTGGGCTAATGCATACAGTAAAGGAAATTAAAAGAGGCTGCAAAGCAAAAGTAAAAGTAGAGCTGGCTCTTACTGAAGTCAATGGCAAAATTCCTTTAAACTGCAGTAAGACAAGACCAAGTCCCAGCAGCCTGGATTCACTACAAAGCCAAGGGAGATTTTAAAACATAAATAATAAAAATAAGGAACAGCAAAACAATTATTAATACTACAAAGTTAGGAATTACGCCTATTAATATTTAAATACTTTTCCAAATGCATATTTTAATTTGTTTTTAGGATTAGTATGCATGTTATTAATACAAAGCAAGGATCTATTTTCTTAGTCTAATTGTTTTTTTTTCTTCAGAGTATACATGCAGTGTAAATGCATTCATATTTGTATATATCCTTACCATGTGTGCCTGCAGAGAGGGAAGGACCATAGTTACACGGGCAGGAAACAGAAAATGTTCCATTTTCCAAGCTTATCCTTGCCTTCAAATCATTACAATGCCAGATTTTATCAGGAACGCTGCTTTAAAAAAATTAAAGAGAATTTCAGTTCCAGATGGAGTCTACAGTGATGTTACAAAGATAATATAAGAAACACAAAGTGGAAACAGATGTGTCATTTTTGCAGAGATGGATTACATTAGCATAAAACTCTCCAAATATTATGTGAGTTGTGACATCTGCAGCAATATTTTCAGACCTGGGTAGATCTGTTCCCCTCCCCCTGTGATTTCCTGGTTTGGATGGTCATTTCTTTCTTTACAGCTTCATAGATTGCAAGAGACCATCTAGCCTGACCCTCTCACAGACTGCAGGACTTCCCAGAATTAATTCCCAGAACAGGCTTGCCTTGAATTGCAGCAATAGACAACCCATGATTATACTTGCTACCATAATAATGAATTTTCTGTTGCTATACTGAAATGCCGAAACCAAACTTCTCGGAAGAGCCATCCTCTGAACCTACTCACAGATTGTCACCACTTTTGCAAAGCCATTAACGCCTCTGTTGCATTGCTGTAACTTTTTATTCTTGGATGAATGACCTTACCATATGAAAATAAATTATTCTCTCTCCCTCTTTGCATCAGTACTCTGAGCCCTTCTTTTTTTATGGTTTCCTTCATGTCCAGTGTCAGTGTCCTCTGAAAACCCTATCAGAAATTATTTTCATATTTTCTTTTGTACCAGTGATAGAAATGTTACCAATGTAAAGGCCAAGAACCACCTGTCTTCTTGCTAATGGCAGCTCCCCAAGATGCTTACAATTTGAGACCTCATGCTGAGGTTTTAATCTACGCTGTATTATTGTATCCCTTTCATGTCTTGAACAGAATGCCAAATGCCAAAACATTTTGGTGCCATTGTCTTTATCAAACAAACTTATCTCAATGTTTTAAAAATAAGATATCGAAAGCTGTTTTCTGTAAACCTATGTCAATTAATACTGACACTTCATTTTTCATGTAAAAGTTCTTCAGCACCTTCCCACACCTCTTGATCTTTTAAAATATTGGTACAGGACTAATTTTTCCCAGCTCTAGATGAGAACAAATATTTAGAAGGAGGTTTATCGAGCTAGCTGATTTTAAAATAAGTAGTTTGAATGGCATGTGTTTGCTGTCCTTCTTAAATACTGGTTGACTGGTGCGACTATATCTCTTGGCTCTTTCTCTGTATTCAGGACATGACTACTTACTGAGCAGTTCTGCCCCTCTGTGTCATTATAGACAATTCTACCACTTTCTTTTAGCAATGAAGCAATAAAATTGTAAGATTTCTTAGTATATTTTAAAACTTCCCACTTACACTCTAGAAGTAAAATGGAATTCTCTCTTTGTGTGCTTTTTTCTTTTTTCCTTAACAAGTGTTGAATGATTCTTACCTTCTGACTTGTACTACAATCAAATTTTCTTTTTTTCCATTTTTATATAAATTTGCATTTTTCCTGTGGGGTTTTTTTTGTTGGGTGTTTGGGGTTTTTTTGGGGTTTTTTTTTTGTTTTTTTTTTAATGTTTCATATCTGTTTCCACTTTCCCTTTGAGCTAGAGTTTTGTTTTGTTTTGTTTGGGTGGTATTTTTTTTAAAACCAATATGGCCTTCTCTCTCAATTGTGGCTTTTGGAGCATTTGGTAAAATATTCCTAAGCAGCTCCCAATTATCATTCACATTTTTCTGTTTAAATACTTTCTCCCAAATGATTTAGCTCTTAATTGTTTTCAGCTTTATGAAACTGTTCTTTCAAAGTACTAAGAGAGGGGGTTGTGTGAAAATTTTTTTTATGGTTTTTGCTAGTTTGAACACTGTTTTGCTTTCACATACCTAATATGACATTGCTGAAGATGTATAGCTAAACATTAACTATAGTATTAACACTGGGTTTGAATTTCCCTTTTATCTATCAAGGTAAAGTGCAGTAGAGGGCTCAATATTCCAGAAACATTTTCAGAATTAAGAAATGGGTAAAAAGAAAATTCTACAACTTTTACAATGTTGAAAATAGGCATTCAAAGCACCAGTCATCATGGTCTGTCCTGTTACTTGGTGCTGCAATATTCTTACGAGAAGAGCAAATTTTAAAACAGGGTTTGATTTGTAATTTGTTACCAGATAAGTAGATAAATCTTCTTCCTGCAAGACTGGTCAGATCTTTCAAGAGACAGACTCACCACTGCACTTCAGATTTCCACCATTTCTCTGAAATGTTCCTCAAGTATCTTGACTTTTGCTGAATTGATTATCTTGACTTTTGCTGGATGCTTGGTGAAAAGGTTTGGCTTTTTAGTAGAACAACCAATCTCTTTAGGGAATTGGGGGGAATGGGGTTTGAGAGAGCAACAGTACATCAGTTTATATATTCAAAAGCAATAAAGTTTGTATATTCAGAAGAACAATACAATTAAAAGTTTGATTTTTAAATGCCTTAAGTGCTGGACTACATCTGACCAGCAGGTCAATAGTCAACCTGTGCCATCAAGATGAGTTGGCAGATGCTTCAGTTTGCTCAAAAGAATTA
Organism: Gavia stellata; assembly: GCF_030936135.1. Lineage (NCBI taxonomy): Eukaryota > Metazoa > Chordata > Aves > Gaviiformes > Gaviidae > Gavia > Gavia stellata. The sequence goes on from NC_082599.1 coordinate 33,571,160, forward strand.
CAACTGGATAAGAATTTTTTTGTTTTAAGTCCATTCAATGACAAACTTTTAAATCAATTCAGTGGTAACATGGGGAAAAATAAGAAATACTGACAAAGAATTACATCCTTCTTTGTGCTTGTAGTCAAAGTTAAATACATTTGAAACTGATATTCATTGCTGACCCGCTGGAACAAGCACAGAGATTTCTCCCAAGTTTTACATAATTCAATTATGGACTTTGTTTAATGATTCAGAGCACACTTTAGATCATTTTTCCAATGAGCTCCTTAACTAAATAATCTCTATTCTCTTCTTAACAAGATTAAGAGAGATGTAGTAACTCCCATGAATTACAAGAGAATTAGTTGAAGTAGTCACTTGAAGAGATCCAGTGTGGAGTAGGCAGAAGTAATTTGGATGCCAAGATCAATTTCCTTATTATTGTAAGGGAGATGGTGCTTCTGAAACTAACGACATTATATTGGAAGACTGCCAAGATTATATTGCCAAATAGTTTTAATAAATTAGTTGGAAGGAGTGAGGGATGGTCACATATGGGAGATGTGCCAAAACAAGTAGCCTTCAGGTTTAGTGACATATCAAAAGTGTTTCCAGACAATTTTTAGGTATGTGGTTTGGATTCCCCTTTTGACATAATCAGCTACATCTCTCAGGGCTGACATGTTTCGTCTGTGCCTGGTCAGTAATAATGCTTATGAGGGGACCTGGGCGGTTGGGGGAAGGAGAGTGTTTGTTTTGCTGCGTAGGCATGGAGATATTTATTCTTCAGTGGCAAACACATTGACACATCAACCACTGCGCTGAATGTTCCCAGTCGAGAACTATTTCAAGAACAAGAGCAGACTTAGTCTGGTCAGCCACATCCATTTTGTGTACCAGAAGAAAGGGACAGAATATTTCAAAGCAATTAGTCTTCATTTCACTTATCACGGCAAGAAGTGAATTATTTAAACAGGTAAGCAGAAAAGTTCAACTAATTGCTTTTCTCAGTTTGATGGCTGATTTGAAGGAAACAAAACACCACAGGGTGGTTAGAAATAAAAATGTTGTTCTGGCTGAAAGAAAAAAAATGTTTTTAAAAAGAAGGTGTCACAGACTGAAAGTTTGATTTAGAGAGAAAGTACTTCCTTCAAAGTATCTGTAGTAAGAGCCTCAGAAACAAAAACTAGATTTAAGGAGAATGATTAACACTTTCCCCTAATAGCTCAAAAAGTAAAACAATACCCACACCTATAGGGACTTCAGTTCCATTTATTAAGGAGTTTTAAATCTACATCACCTAGTTCCTTAATAAATGTCTGAGCAACCAAGCTGTAGACTGGTATTGGAGAGGGTACCATCAAGGTCTCATTGCTTTTCCTCACTTCATGTTAAAACACAAGGTAATAATTGGAAATAATCACAGATCAGAAATCTGCTTTCCCATCTCCCAAGGCAATGGACCTAATTATTAGGCTAGAAAGTCATTTTTTTCTGTGCTTCAAAAAATATGTAGATAATTTGCGTAAAGCAAAACACCATTGATAGAAGAGGGCAGCCTGTATCAGGATACTTTAGAGAAGACCACCAGAGCACTCTTCCAAGTGCATATTATCCATTTTATGTGTACAATGCTGTTACAACCCTTTAGAGTTGAAAAGTGCTTAGGATCTAAATCTCCCACTTCCTGAAAAAGTCCTCTGACTTCTGGCTATTATTCAAAAGACTGCTCAACCCCCATCTCCCAAACACACACACACCAGTGTGTTAAGATGAATCCTACACGATTACTATGTATTAGGAACCCTAGAAATCACATGCCTAGAAACAAAACTTTCAAAGAACTAAGGCAAGGGGAAGTCTAATTTCTTGACCCCGAACATGATTAAGCAGAACGCAGGCTACTGACAGGAAATTAGTCAAACCAGAGGGGCTTCTGGTGCACGCAGTCATCATCTCAAGTGACTGAGAATGTCTTTTTGCCAGTCATCACTGGGAGCTGTTGCATCAGGTATGCTCCCAGGGGTTGGATCGGATTTCTACATGTGTACCAAAATTGCAGCTTAGTTACTATTGCAAATCTTGCCCACCACGCATTTATCTAAAGCTTTGTAGTTATCAAAGCAAATTACTGGTTCTGCATGAACAGAGGTGTCGAGAAATACCCAGTAAAACCATTCAATATTCTCCCAGGCTTCTGCCGGATTTCCACATGCCGGCTGTCCACTGGAGCTCCACCTTATGCTGAGTCTCTCCACCACTGAGGCCAAGTGCAGTGGTTGACGGTCTTCTCTTCCTCCAACACCTGCATTATTAACACAAGCTCAGGAGTTGCGCTTTACACTGTCCATTTCAATTTTATAGGTATTACTGTCAGTCCCTAGCTGCCTGGTGAATTACCTTTCTTCCTTAGCAGCTGTGTGTTAGACGGTGGTACTAAGAATCTCAGTTTTTCAAAAAAGAGGAGTAAAAGGATGCTTTTAAGTATATTTTGAGGTTCCAGTCACCTCCTCAGTAACAAAGCAGCAGTCTGATTAAGGACAGGAGAGATGATAAGGGAGGGAAGGGAATGGAGACTTCCAGTGATGGAGGGATACAAAAAAGCAAAAGAAAAAAAAAATACATACATACAGATATACATAAGGAAATAAAAATGGAAAGCAATAAGAAGGCAAAACAAACTGAAAATAGAAGCAAGATTCAAAGAAATGGTAGTAGAAAGGAAAAAATAAAAAGAGCAACAAAGTATAAGAAACCATTCAATCAATCACATTTTTAACAGTCAAGCTGAAATTAAAAGTAAAAAAAAACCCACCTTTTTCAATTAAAAAGTTCTGTTTAGAAACTGCTTTTCTTGGGACAAAATTACATTATGAAACTATTTATTTTTATTGCCTTTAAAAGCTACATGTTTTTTCATCTTCTTTCTTTCTTTTTGTAAATAAAAAGCACTATCAAAAGATATTACTGTTTTTCTGTTGATGCAGAAAAAAATTCTTAGCTCCACTGAAGTGAAAGGCAAAACTGTTTATGACCATTTCAGTACAGGAATGTCATCCATGTTTTTACAAAGGGTACAAGCAGAACATTTCCAGCCTGATCAGGCTACTGAAACTTGAAAAGTTATAACAAAAGGGGGAAAAAAAATACAACAGATTGAAAAGGTTTAATTAGGAAATCCTGATGGATTGTGTCAGCTTTCTTTCTATTCAGAATTTAATCTGATGTAAATCTGAAGCTGACATGGATAGAGTAATAATGATTAGGAGAAAATATAGAGCAAATGCTCTTCTCATTTCATTCTCATTTGTGTATTGTTATTTGAGTCAGCTGGCTCTCAAACAAATTAGGCTGTGGGAGAGATTTAAGAGAAGTAGAAACTCATCTGAATGGCAGCAGTTTTCCAGAATAAAGAGGAAAACGCATTTTATTTACAAAAACTCAGCTGCTTCAAAGTGGCAGAATATGTCTGCAAGAAAAAACATCTATGGTGAATATATTTAAGAGACTGAAGATTTGCAATTGAAAAAGCCTCCCCTCTAAATGAATAAGACATATAAGAGATCTCTTTCCTCTGCTGGTAATGGGCATAGACAGTGATGCAGTGTCAGAGCTGCCCCTCTCCCCATGCCAGTGACAGTAGTGATGCTGTTGATGAAGACGAGATTCCCTGAGTGCACATAGTGTCTGAAAACCAAATAGGAAGGGACAGTATCAATGAGTTTTTTAATAATCATAGGAATGCTGAAGAGATTGTCAGGGAAATGAGGGTTGTGGGGAGACAGACTGCATTGAAGACTGAAGGAGGTGTCTTGAATTTCTGGAGTCAAGGGCAAAGCTTCTCCTGGCATCTGCAGGGCGAGGAGCTCACCCTCAACATGTAAAACAGTGAATGCAAAAACTTACTAAAGGGAGCAAATAATTTCCATATCAGAAACAATTCTGTCAAGGAATCACTCCCCCTGATAAACCTACTATGATTATTTAAAAGCAAATCTTCTCATTGCCTACTAATGGCGATGTAAATGAAACTTAAAATGACCATGAGAAGGAAGCTTCTGAAATTATGGAGCACTTGATAAGGCAGCATGTGAACTTGTGACAGGAGTCACAAGACTTTTACCCTAAGCTGAATAATTTGAAATAAACTTCAAAACACAACAGAGGTATGTCAATTCTGGTACATCAAGGGAGTTACTGTGGAAAACCTCCCTACGCACCCAGGGACCAACATGGGTGAGGGTCTTCCTATGATCTAACACAGTGGAGTAACATATCTGTAGCCAGCCTTGGTCAGAATACACACACTAATCATCCTATTTTACCTAGTAACAAAAAAAACCTGTAAGATGGCAGTTAGGAACACCAGCAACCCAGAAGAGAATTATCCTGGATGAAAAGCTTACATCCCGGTTTCCAAAAGCCAAAATCTACCCCAGCTTCTTCCCTCTCCAGTCGTTTTCCTCCACTGAAAAGTGACAGTGATTGATGTCTTCTCCCACCCAAAGTATGCTGCGGTTATTGCTCCTTATGGTTAGAATTAAGCTAACAGCCCAGCTCAAACACTCACCCATTTAGATGAAGTATTTATTAGCCATGAATCCCTCTGTTCTTACACCACCTCAAAGTTCTTGTGTACGTCACTGAGGAACACAAAGGGGAGGACTCTGGCATTTGGTCGGAGGCTCCAGCACCAAACTCTCTAATAAGGCGAGCAAGCATGGAACAGCTCCGAAGGCCCAGATGTTTAAACCATATGAAGCTGCAGAAGAAAATAAAGAGCAGCTGAATTACAAAGGAGGGAAGGATACAATGTTTGTCTATGGTTAAACTACTGTAAACTTTGAAATCTGTATTATGGAATCCATTAGAAAACCCATAACTTTGATTTAAAAGTAATACTTGTAAGATTCTTACTTTGCCATTATTTATGGTATAATGAGAAGGTACGTTACTAGAATCCCACAAACTAAATAGATGGATGTCATTAAAACTGTCCTGATGAAGAATAAAATCAAAGGAAAAAGGAAATAACAATTTTTATTTGATGCCAATTTATTTTCATAGAGCACTCTGCGCAGCAGAAACCTACTGAAGATGAAAAGACGGGGAAAAATTTTCCTTTCTTCCATAGCATAGTGGAGCTTTTTAATAGTATTTGAAGAGCGGAAATGACCTACTTCCAGTTGCTTCTATATTAAGAATCTGGCTATATATCCAAGACTTGCCTGAAGAATCAAAGCAACGTACAAATTCAGATCAGGATTGATTTGTCAACACATCGGTTAAATAGAAAATTTGTTGCTAAAGAACGTGCTGTAAAAATGAGTACTTGAAAGCCTGCCCTGGTAGGGTCCTTCAGGGACATACCTCAGATGCTCGCCTTGCCTCCCGCCCTGCTTCCTCCCACTCTCCCTTCCTCTCTCCACTATGATGACCGTCCTGGGGAAGCAGAAATCGCAAGAGCATTATGGCTTTGTGCCCCTCCTTCAGGCAGGCTTTTCACTCCAAAGGGCCCACAAATCAAATCTGCACCAAGTGAAACCAGGACTGTTGCAGTCACTGCACTTCTTGCGGGGATCCCGTTCCCACTGGACTCAAAGGAGCCCCAAGAGCTCACCCATCCATGCCTGCCCCAAAACTGCTCCTGCCACAGAGTTTTTTCACAAGACAGAGCTCTTCCAGAGGACTATACTGACCAGAGCAAAGTCACTGTCCTATCTTATGGATTCAGTTTCAAAATAAGCATCAGGTGAAGGAGACCGGCAGAAGCCCGAGTGCCTCGATTCCTTGGTGGTAAACCAGCACTGCACCAACGTCTGCACAGGGCATGCAGCAGAACGGCTGCTCTCCTCTCCCTCCTCCCCAAGAACACAACATGGTGATTTATACTTATGATACCATGAGACAGAGAATATGTCATGTAGCATCACTTCTGGGGCTGCACCCACCCCATGCAGAGTGCGGGTGGGAGGGGAATGAATGATCCAGCATTTGCGCATGGTTATCTCATGGAAGCACAGGAAGGACACAGGTTCTCCTGAACTGTTAACTCCAGTCTTGTGTTATAGTTAAGGACATGATATAGTCTGTAGGTGGTTTTACAGTAAATAGAGGGGGTTCTGTCCCCAAACTCCATCTCTCTACTTTTCAGCTCAAATGGCCACTTCCACCCTACTAGTTCTGTGCTGCCACTTTCCTGCACCCTAGATCATGTTTCTGGCATGCTGCAGTTGGCTTCCCCAAGCATGCCAGTGCTTTTCCACTTCCAGCCCACACTCACCACCTCCAAAGGCAAAGAACCAGAGCTGGGTGCAGCCTTCCAGGAGAGTGCTCAACTGGCCTCAGGTCAGAGGTGCTAAAGCTCTCTGGCTTCACTGGAAACAACTCTTCTGTTTTACTCTAGGCCATACTTATATTTTTTTCAATGACAGATTATATCAGCAGCTCATTAGTAACCACCATAACTCAAGTTTTCTTCTCTTCACTTGTTGCCTACCAATGCGCTTCTGGCTTACTGTTCCTAGGTGTGAGCTTTTGCATTTCATTTTAGTAGATGTATCCCCTTCAGATGGTGGAGCCTCACACTCATCCACCCTTGTAGCACTACGTTCTAGTTCTCACCTACGTGAGCAACATTTCCCAAATCTGTGTCACCCACTCATTTTGTAAGGGCCTCCGGTGCGTTGTGCTGAGACCTATAGCCCAGTGGAAGCTGAAGTCTGCAATCAAACCACATCTCACTGAATACCTGGAAAAATAAATATTTTTGTTTGCAGCTTTTCATTATGAGGTTGCATCCACTGGTGCACACACATGCTTCTCAGATGTACCCCTGTGTGCACACACAGAATACGAGCGTTAAAAGAGTAGGCTTTAAAACTGCTCAGTCATTTTGGTAATTTCACACTCTCAGCTATTAAACTAATGGCCTGAGCAGCTGAATTTTCTTTGGGATGACATGTTCTCAGACAGATAGTAAAATCAAATTATGAAGAAATTTTGATGCTCCCATTTCTTGTTCCTATTCTAATGTTTTAAACTGTTGATTTATTAGGAGTTAAATAATCATTGCAAGAAAATAAGAGCCCTGAAGTCCTTTTCACGTGTTTATTTTTAAATCGACAGACTTTTTGACCATCGCTGCCTCACAGCGACACCTTCTGGAAAAAGCTCGGAGAGGGGAACAGCTGCTCCATAGAGGAACGAGCATCGGACAAGGGTGAATCAGCGCGAATGAGCTTTGGAGCGCTCATTCCTGGCAGACTTTTGATGTTAAAATACTTTTGCAGTACTGTTATAGCCATCCTATGGCTTCAGCTCTCTAAGAGAAGGAATCTATTGCTAAAAGTAATTAATCTGATCATATTTGTTTTCTTCCATAAAAGAGTACTCAAGGGTAGGATGGCAGTAGTATCACACTCTGCTTAGCATTTCACAGAGGTAAAAAAAAACAAAAAAAACAGAATAATGTGTTTTTGCTGGATAAAAATTTATTCTGTTTCAAATCCTCTCTAAAAATATTGCTGTATTTTGAGAGGGACATTTGTGTTAATACTAGAAGTCTTTAAGGGAGAATAGTAGTCTAAGCACACAGAGCTCTAGCGTGGTTAGAGGCAGGCGAAACAGGGGGAAAAGAAGCCTCAAAATCCATTAGAGGAGAACAGCAGAAGATGTGAAAATACATTTTCCATTTCTAGACAACAGTTCAACTGCTGACAATCCACTGTCGTGGCACAGCTCCCAGTTTCATCTGCTGCTCCCTCAGTGTTTAACTCAGAAGGGAGTTATGCCGGCATCAACGGTAGTTTCTGAAGCCGCTCGCAATACACTGTCGCAAGGGTGGCTCTGTTGTGTTTCAGTAGACTTACAACAAGAAGGGCTTTGAGGTTGGTTGCCATTTAAGCAAATACAAGTTTTACAAGTAAGGTCTGGGTTCTGGGGATGGCCATGTTTGGTTCGTTAGCAGCGCTATGCTGAAGAACAGCTTGTGCAGGAATGGTGTAGGAGTAGAGACAGTTTATTATAAAAAGCTGAAACCTAACTGAAAGCAGAGCCCTAGGCCCCCACAAAGAGTACGGCAGGGTGATTTTCCAGATTCTCAGCTATGGACGTCACGAGTAGGAACTCCAAAATGTCTCAACATCCTTACTCACGTTGTCGCTGATGACCCCAGTGCCATGAGTCTCCATCCATTTGTATAACAATGCTAGCTGTAAATTTCCAGCTCATTAGGTAGTGTACGTAAGCATGAAATCAGCACAGCCATACTGATTTAAACCAGATGAGGGCCTGACCTTTAGTTTGGACACAGGATCATGTGGGAGAGAAAATTGTATTATACAGGAAAGAGCCATCACATCTATCAAAACAAAGCATTAGTCAGGTGAGCTCGGCTCTACTCGTAGGGGACTGAAACTTACGCCCAAGCCCACCAGGCTGGCTGGCACTGACTCAGCCCAGAGCACAACACACGGAGTGCTGCTACCGCCAAGCCCTCACCCCTGAGAGATGGGGCAGGCTGGCACCACAGTGTGGCAAACCCCGGCCTGATCGGCCACCTGTGCAGATAGGCTGTGCCCAGATGTACCTGACATGGGGACATCGCAGGTTTCCCATCTCCAGAGCAGTTCAGGCTGCACAATTGGCCCATCTGGTCCCAACGTGGAACTGGCACATGGCCAAAACCTGCATTCAGTCTCAAGAAACTGAAAATCGACCCAGTGCTGCCAGCAAGAAAGGACTTCAGTCTTCAAGAGTCTGCTAAATTCACAACAGAGATCATCTTCCCAATGATGATCAGCCCAATTATTCATTTATTTCCAAAGGTTTCCATTATCCTCTGTGTTTTGGTAGTTCCTTTTTCTGATTCCATCCGAAAGAGAACTCTACCAGTCCCAAAAATAAATTGTACTTACATCACAAAAAGGAGTCAGGGAGACTTTGCTGCGCAGACACACTTTCCAGAAGTCAAGAGGAGAAAAATCCTTGGAGCACTAAAAAAGACTCGTATAATCAGGGTTGATCACAGATTTGGTCTAAAACCCATGAAATTTCCAGATTTGTGATTTCCATCCCTTAGAATTGATTTAGTCAGGTCCTCCACCCTCACCCAGAAGGTGAAGCCCTCAGGTGACAACCCCCCAGCAGCTGAGGGTTTCAGAAATACCAGGTACTGTAGGATTTGCAATAAAGCAAAGAGTAGACAACCCTGATTTTATTTCTATATAAATCTAATCTCATTATGTCTGTGTTGTTATTCCGAAGGCTGTGCCCTCTTGTACCAACCCACTACGAAGGGGGTCACAAGGTTGGGCATAATAGGTGTATTATGGAGAGTGTAAAATGGGACGAGACATAATATGTACTCACTGGAACTCACAGGAGCAAAAAGGGAAGGAAGGAGAAGCAGCAGGAATGATCTGAGACTAGTGAGAAGAGACTAGCACAGCAATTTAAATGAAAGGGGCTTAGAGCTGGAATGCAAGCAGATGGCTCTCTTAGAATTAGATTTTCTTTTTTTTAAAAATGGTAATCAGATTTGTCAATAAGCTCAGACCATTTTTTGAAGGCTTGCAACAGCTGCCCTTGCTGAGACTCTAGAAACACCACTGCAGTTGAAGATTAGAGAAAGGCTTTTGCAAAGAACAGGTTCAGACAGTGACTATGAGGTTTTCTTTTTCCCTCGAGATCTGCTGAACTTGAAGTAAAAATTATTCAAGATACAAGGGATGCATGCAGCTTTCACCGATAACTGTAGGAGTCATATGGCTGTAACAAGAAGTTTGTTTCAGCCTGGATGTGAACCACTGGGCTTGAAACTATGACATTAGAGACAAAGAGAGGGAGACTCAGTCACAAAGAGAAGGCGAGAGAGCATGTGTATTTGTAAAATGACACAGTATGCTGGCTGATATTGCTCGGCAAAGGACAGGCAGCCTTCTGTACTGTATATATAGGTACGATAAACTGCCCCTCATAAAATATTTAAATGCAAGTTTCTTTTCAATTCAAGAAGCAATCTTCAAAAAGGACCCTTTTACTGTAATAGTAATCCATATTAATTTACTACAACAATAACAGAAGTCAGTTTGCCAGTTGGTGTTTTGCTTTTACTATAAAGCTTGAAATGGAAACTGTGGCCTTGATGGAAACTGTGGCCTTGATGAAAACTGTAAAATTCCAGTAAATAGGATTAGTCATCCTTTTGTGTGCCCCAGTTCCACATATCAAATAACAAGCAGTGACACCCTCAGCTACCAAGTGGAAGCAAACATACTTCAAAAATGGAAAAAAAGCCACAGAGAAGATGAGTAACGTTTGACATTTTCATGTCCGGAATTTATGTAAATGTCTCTCTCCCAGAAGAGAAATATCTTCCAAAATGTTTAGTTCATTGTGGTATTTGTCTTTGATAGAGTACTGTGAAATCCAGAGGGGGGAAACCCTTAATGAAAACATCTTAATATTTAACTAACTCTTTGCAACCTGGGACAGTTTAAGGCATTTAAAATCAATATTAGTATAGCAGATGGCAAGGGGAATGGATTTCAATCTAAAAGATTCCTGACAATTGTGGAGAACTTCACTGTCTGCTCTCTTCCCATCCAATAGTGCCTGAGGTTTTGTTTTCATCCTCAAGAGAAGAATTCCACTGAACAAGAAGCTATTGATCACACAAATATTGTATGCCTAATCACTTTGGTTTTGATGGAATATGAAAGCCTTTAGAAAGGATTAATATTTCCATCCTAGAGCTCAACGTCCCGGGCAGAAACACTATATATTCGCTTTCTGCACATGTTGGTCACACAGTATACTGAGCCAAAGCCTGATGCATTCTGCTGCTAGTGCAAGCCCAAGCAAGGCAACCAGATTGAAAAGTTTGCATATATGAGTTTGAGTTAATTGTCTGTTGTTATTGAGTAAACCACCGAACTTTCATAAGATTTCGGCATACTGAATGGATCTTAAACAGATTTCCAGCACAAACATGCTGCCAAGCACATTGTATAACAGGGTTTTATTATTCTGATCCATGGTCAAATTACAAGACAATAAAAATACATTTTAAAAATGTAGTTACAAATTTCAGTAATTGGCTCAAAATGAAATCAACTGTAGTAAACCCAAATCCTTGCAAGAGCTTAGTGCTTTTATTATTCTAACTTCATGCCATGGATCAGAAATAAAAATCCCAACAGAATACCTCACTAACATCAGTTAAATCCTCACAAATACTGGTGACTCCACAGCACTGGAAACGTCTTAAGTCATTTGTCTCCATCTTGCAAGAAAGCCAGGCTTCCCAGCAATCCCACTCTTTAGCCTGATGAGGGGTCTGCCTCCAGAAACTCAGCCCTGGATGCCTTCCCCTGGCAGTGTTGGTAAAAAAGCCGTAATGGGAGAGCTCTGACCTCCAGCATGCCCATGGCCATTTCCAAGTGGACAACTGAAGTTCAGAGAGTGGTATCTTTTCTTCTGCAGTGGTAGGATGTGGCCATAAAGGGATACTGCAACATCCCAGCCTTCCCACCCTGACCGACTGGCCCAATGGAGCAGTGTACAGCTGAGGAACAGACTAAAGCCCTCACAAAAACCACCTGCTCTGCTTCTCTTGGGCACCCACAGCCATGGGAATAGGTTTACACCTCTAAATGATTTGTTTTAAATAATGGTCCCAGAATGGAGATGATCTTGTCTTTATAGCTGATATAGATATTAGTTGCACCACATTCCTATCAAGAAGGATGAAAATTTACCTTGCCTTTTGAGATGAAGGGGAGAATCCATACTACATAACCAAGTAATTCTTTGTACGTTGCACACAAGCATTTTGTGGACTTCAGGTTGAAATCCTCACTATTTTACTGTTTGGTTTTCACAAGTTTATGTCATACATTTGATATCAGCTCTTTCCAAAGAAGCAGTAAGTTGAATGAAGAAAATTAGGTACCCTTCAGTGCATTCACTTACAGACCATGCCAGACAATGCTTGTGGATGAAAGGACAGCTGACACAGGCTGGCCAAGCTAGTTTGTACAACAGGAGGAAAAAGCTGTGTTCTCCAGGCTCACAGCAATTGCAGGAGAGAGGGCAGAGAGAGCACACACGTGCTGCACAAAGCCCAGCAAACCCAATTGGGGCTGCAGGTAGAGCTGGCAGAAAATCCCAAATGCCCCCAAAACTCACCTTTTAAGCTATAGCTGGCTGCCAGCTGTTCAACAGCTGCAGAGAAGAGGAGGAGGAAGAGGGAAACTTTATAATTTAACAGTATATAGGTATAGGAATAATTTCAGGAAGAAATGCAGGAAGGAAGAAAATACATGAAACATATTCCCCCCCCCCCCCCCCCCCCCCCTTTTAAAAGCAAAACAAAATGGCTATTTACAAACACCAGGTTTCTGTACCAGATGAAAGACCAGCAATAACAGAACAGCACAGACTATACTGTTTGCTAGATGGGACAAGGACTGGAGTTTAACTGCCCTACAAATATCCAAAGGAGACTCTTCAAAGTCTACAAAATACAAATGCACAAACCCCAGACATTTTGACATTTAAAGAAAGGAAAGACATGTGAACAGATGACTCAGGACACCTGAATCAGAGGATGATTACCAAATGAGACACAAGACCCATCGGTACACTGCTCTATGCTTATAGCATCCACTGATGAGAAGATGTATCATCCATTAAGCTAAAATAAGACGCACAAAGGAAGAGTGACTTCTGGGAAAGAATTTCCAATACAGCCACACTGGCATGAGTAGCACAGACCATGTAGTCTGACACAGAGCAGACCCACCACAGAATAAAAATTACTATCAGAGCTTCATGGTTCCCCAGGTTGCCTGCTAAAGGATGCCAATAGGTATGGCACAGAACAGAAAACCCAGAGCAGCCTGTTGCTGCTTTTCTAAAAATACTAATATGGGAGATTTAAACACATATGCTGATGTTTTCCTCATTAGAACAGTGCTGTTGCACTATTTGCAGACTAAGTTACTACTCAGCGTGTGCACTACGTCCCTAATCTGGCCCTTAATAGGAACATATTGATACACACTCCTCCAGATGGAATGCATTAGACATTAAATATAAAAGTTGTTTTTTGTTTTTAGAAGGCTATGTAACTTCACACACACACACAAAAATATCCCACAGACTATATATTAATCATGCTTACTGATCTCTGGAGAGTATTAGTACACTTTGAAGTTAGCCTACTGTGCCAAGCCTCTGTCAGTTGAAGGCATAAATTTTCTTCTTTGCTCCTTGTGTAACTTTTTCTTCCTCTCCCCACCCCCACCCCTCGATGAAGCAAGGTTAGATTGGAACTAGATGCATTTTTATATTAGCCTGCAAGAGCTTACTAACTGTGTGAATGAGTGACTCAACTTTGAAGGTACGTGTTCCAGTACCCAAGCCATCTTTTCTCAAACAGTAAATTTCTCAAACAGGCATCTTTTTTGAATTGTTCTGCAACAGAATGAAAACTTTCAAAAGTACAGCTCTACCCATTAGCACATCATTAGATAGCCAAGCTTCAAACCTAAGGGTGCAAGTTACCTTTAGAAAGCAGTGATTATAAATAAAGCATCTGAGATACGGTTTCCCCCACGTTGTGAGGCATAGTAATAACACACCTCCTTTAACTGAATAGGTATTCTGAATCAGAATACAAAAAACAAGTTCCAGTTGAAAAAAAAAAACAGCTGCTAGAACATAATGAAAAGATGTGCTGATAAAACTGAGCACAAAGAGTCATACAGCATTTCCTTCCTTAAGACGCAATGCCATCTAGCAGTGGAAAAAGAGTTCTCTTTCAGCCATCAGCAGGTGTAGACATGCACGGACGTGGCACCGGCATGGACATGGCATCAGCCAGCCAGCTAATGGCCAATATTCCCAGCGTCTTTCTGCAAATCCTGATACAGAGGGAATATCTCTTCAGAGCCTCTCAGCAAGGGTCACTGAGAGTTGTTATGAATGCTGCGTATGAAAGCACTTTCTGGACGCCAAAGCATAAGCACTTCTTGATAAGAGCAGCTCAGAAAAGTCAGTCTAAACTATACATGCTTCCACCATTAACACCATCTTCAGCAGAGCAAACAAGTAAATGCAATACTACAAAAACATAATCCCGTTCCTTCACTCAGAAAAGAAACATGGACTGCATATAAAAAAGAAAGGCAAACAGAAATCTCAGCTGTAGCTAGCACACAAGTCAAAGTTAGGGAAGCAAGACAAATTTTCCTTGCAGTCATATCAGCATAAGTGATTATCTGTCGCTATGCATAGTCGATATCTATATCCATTTGCATTCCTTTTGAAAACAGGCTTCTGATTTTGACCCTCTGCACTGTACTGAAGCAAGCTGCCTACAGCAGCCTGAAAGCAGTGATGAACATACAAGACCCTCAGTATATTTTTCATAGCAAAGGATTACTTCAGTCACTAGTTGCCATGTGACTACAGTTATTTAAGATCAAAGATAGCTCAGCTGGAAAGGACAACAATCAAATGGCCTTGAGAAAGCATGTTGAGAGTCTTTTTCCTCTGCCTTCCAGAAAGACAGCCTGCCCACCCACAGCTAATCAAACAAAAATTGACAGACAGAGCGCATAGAAAGCAAAAGTGCCTCTGAAGCTACCGATGGCACCGAAACTAGCAAAACTGGCAAAACACCCTAGAGCATTTCAAACATACTAACAGTTAACGTTATTTATTTATTTATTTTGGTGTGAAGTGGTTTTTTGCCAAGCCAGTGACAAAAGCCAACCTGCAAGAAGTCCCAGTGAGTGAACTTTCTCCTTCAGGTTGGACCCAGACCACCAAACAGGGGAAGAAAGAAGAGCCGCCCCTCTGGATGGGGGAATCATGAAGGCACTCGTACTTGCCAATCGAGGTCTTCTTTGCATAGCTACGGTGGGAAGCTGTTCAAACACTAGTTTTCTCAACTGCTAGTATGTTGGAAATGTATAACAGACAAGAGTGGAGCACAGGAGGGGCATTTAGTATGTGACATGACACATTGCTTCCTCAGCCCCAGGAAACTATCATTAACTCAACAACACCTGGAAAGTCATTGGTTTGACTCACCAAAGGGCAAATAAATGTCTTTTATCTGACCATGCAGCCAAACAAATATGGCCTTTCTGAGCATCTGACTTGTGTCATACCATGCCAAGGCCTGTGCTGGCTCTCAGAAAGAACAGATTTGAAAGGTATCTATCTCCATCACCTTGGAGCTGCCTGTTCTGTGCTGTGCCTGTAAACAGTGGGTGCCAAAGCCTTACCCCAGCCTGGGATCCTCACCAGTTTCTACTTTGCTTTTTTGCACCATTTTCTGTGGACAAGAACCTCAGATTTTAGTAAACAATTGATAAAATATTAAAGAAAAATGCTACATTCATTTTGAAACTCTGAATAAGTCTTCCCATTACACACACACTGAAGGGAAAAAGTTATATGAGGAGCACACCCATAAAATGTACTAGTAGGTCAGACTAGTTAGTGTTACACAATTGTGTCGTGAAAGATCCTGCTGTCAAAAGAAATGCACGTTATTCACAAGGGAGTATTATTAAGGTAACAGCAAGCCCCCTGAACTCTAAATTCCCACTTCTTTTATTTATATCTGAAATTTAATCTAGTAGGAGTATGATTTAGTGCATTAAACAGAATAGCCTCTTGGAAAAAAATACCTGCCAGCACGCTTATTGCTCCACTGGCACAAGGTCTCTCTCCCTATTCTTAGTATGCCCAGAGTACACATGCTCTTTCACCCACAACCCAGTATGGATAAAGATAAAAGATCAGAGACCCTTTTGAAGGCTTTGGAATTTGTTTCTGCTTTGAACAGGTTAGTTATCAGGGCTATGATACAATTCAGAGACAGTTTTCTGATGAAGCTGAAATGGCCACTCTCCTGGGCTGGGAAAGGATGTTACTTAAACGGCTCCATTAGTCACCAAAGAGTTTTTCTCTTAAATGTGCAAGTTTTTGACCTTGGAGGTCAGCAATAGACTGTGCATCTGTTGTTGGTTGGTTTTCCTGAAGACTTGCATCTAAGTGCTCAGGCTGATGTTTCCCTAATTGCATTTCCTTTCTACAATAATTTGCCATGGCCCCATTCAAGAAGGGGTTCATCCAGCCTGGAAGTGCTTTTTGAGGCACTTGGAACAGGGTCTGCTCCATTATTTCTGGCTGAGAAAGACCTGCCAAGCAGAGCAATGACAGACCTTCGCATCCCAGTAAAACTAACCAAAGGGATCAATGCAGAGCGGGGCAGAGGGGGGAAAGAACAATACTAATATACAACTAAATCAGAGCTATCCCACAACAGGGTCCAGTCAGCATGTGCTGGGCCACAAGGGAGCTTTTATCTGCACTCAACTACAGGCAGGGAGCTCTGTGTGTCTGAACAATGGTATAAGAAGGGGAATCCATCAATTACAACCAAAATTAACAAAAACTGCAAGAAAGAAATACAGAAAATTTGTGCCTAAATAATTCAAACAAATGAAGTAAAACTACAAAGAAAAATTTCTTCTTTAAGAATCGCTCTCCTTGCGAAAGACAAATACATCAAAGCAGGAAGCAAGCAGTGTGACGCATCAAGGTTATTGATGGTAACTGTTCTTGTTTCCAGTTACTATTTTGATCTCAAATGTGTGTTTCAGATGGCTTAAATAGAAGAAAGAAAAAAATGAAAATACAAAAATCACTTCTGACAAATGCAGAGAAGTAATCTTTTCTTTTTCCTTGCTTTTCCTTCCATGTTACTTGCATGGCTCCTTTTTTTGTGTGTGTGCATATTTTAAAACAAATGCCTTCAAAAACCTCTTTACATTCACCCAAGTTACAATATACAAGAAAGGCAAAACACTAAGTATCCTATATATATCTTCTGCAGGTGTGTAAGACCTAACGCTTTACAACGCACATCTCTCTGCAAAGTTATACTATCAGGCTATGATGGAGAAACTCGCTTTCTGTTTGCCCTACCAGCTGAGCATGTCATTAGTAGTCAAGACAGTGCCTGAAATCACTCAGGATTTCATCATGTTAAAAACAGTCCCTCGAGGAACAGCAGCAGTCCCCCCGATCACCTTGGAGATGATAGATACAATATATGGATTAATATTTCAAATCAAAACCTGAAATTTCAAAGTCCCTTTTCCTTAAAAAAAAAAAAAAACACAAAAACCCAAAACAGAAAAAAAGTCCAGCTGCACTTGATTTCCTGTTGTCATATCCTTAAACCCTGCCAGTGAAAATGTCACTCAGGAACAGCATTAAATACACATGCTACCCCTGTGTGCATGCTTGAGCATGAAACAAGTTTATACAGACACAGAATGGGAAACTTTTCAAAGAGGTCACGAAAAATAACTCGCACTGGCTTTATGAGAAATTATGTATCTGAAAAAAAACCCACCAGTCTGATGTGATACGTATCACCTCGTGGCAATACTTTGCCAAATAGACGAGCCTTTTCACAGTAGCATAAATACAGTCTGTTATTTAGAGTCCAAGCATTTCAAGCTTGAAATCCAAGGCAAATATGTTTACTTCTTAAAGCTACTCTTTCACACTTTATGACGTAATTGTAGGCGCTGTAAATTCATTTAGTAAAGGGTTGTAGACACTTGCTACTTCTTCCTCATTCACTAGGTGGCACTGTTAGTCCGTCAGTCCTATCCTAAGGTATTTAGAGCATTTTCTCTCACAGTTGCTGCAGAGGTCTGTCTGAAAAGCAATGTTCTGTTTTTAAGCGTTTTTTAAGAGCTCTTCTGGGTTTTAACTTGACATGCTTTGTCATCTTGAGCAGGAGAGGAATTTTTCGGAAAGACTGTGGAAATTAAAGCCACAAAAGTCAGTACACGCATACATCACTTTATATTTATAATGCTCTGAATGGTGATATAACCACATAAACCAAAAGATCCAGCCTAGGGTGGGGGAGGAACAACTAAAGTGTGTCTGAAGCTTCACTGAAAGTGTTTATACTTTGCACAAGTTTCCTGTGAAGAAAATATTGAAGGAGGAAAAAAAAAAATTTGAGGCAGCAGAAAATTTTATCAATTTCTAAATGTTCAGTTGTGGAGCCTGAGCTGTAATAATAATACATGATGCTTATTCTGTTTGTAGCCATTTGGTTATTGATTACTAAGAAGTAAAGCAATAGCCCATGCAGTAGAGGTTTGCTGATCTTTATTGAGAAAACAATGTGAAAACTGAACTGAACTGAAGATAGAGCCTGACTTTTCTTAATGGGACACAAGATCCAGTGCTTTCCACCGAGGAGCATACGCTAACAGGGAGGGCAGATGTGCCAGCCCAAGGGTTTCTCATTAAAGCGTGCGGCACGACTGAGCGCGCAGTTAAATGCTCTGAAACCTGGTCTGAACTCTAATGTTGGTTTGGTCAGTAAATCAACGATTCGCAAGGCTGATTCGAAAGAGAGAGGTAGAAAGAAAAAGCTGATTTTGCTTTGATGGCAAAGGAAGGCAGCAGCCCCTGCTATATGCCTGCGCTGTTTCTCCAGCACACTTGGTGGATTACTTTTCCTGGAGACCCCTGCAGCTTGTCCACAGGCCACGGACACAGTAAGCCCCAGCCCACAGAGAAGGAAAAGACAAAGGAAAGACAAAATAAGCAATAGCTGTGGCACTGCTCAGTCCAAGCGCGGACTCGACGGTTGCCCATGAAAGGCCAGTGCCCACTCCCCGTGGGAGTCGTCTTGATGTAAAACTCAGACAGGATCTGCTATAAAGCCCCTTTCCACTTGCATAGCAGAGAAGGCCTGTATGCACAAGGAACGGTTTTTAAGAAGTGGTCTGCGGTCTAGCCACAAAATAAAGCTAATGCCGGAGGGTGCTGTACGTGAGACCTGAAGAGGAGAGGCCAGACTGCCAGTCCGACAGGTACCCAGTACCTAGGGAGGAGGCGCACGAGCTTTTGCAAGTGCTTTTGAAGGCCACGATTCACGTCTAACTGATGCATCACGGGAAAGAAAGGTCCATTCACATGTGTGTCCCAGACTTCCCAGAGGACAAAGTCCAGCCTTGCTCAGAGAGCGAATCATGCACCAGGTTTCCAAATGACCAAGAGGCCTTTAGGATTATGTTTTCAAAAGCACTTAGCAGTTTGGTGACTTCTGAAAATCTGGATCTCAGGTGATGAAATAGGAGATGGGATACATCTGACTCTAAGAAGGTGTCAGAACCATAAATATTAGAGATGAAAATCCCTGTTAAATCATCCCTTCTGTATTAAACATATTTCCAGCATTCCCATGCAGAGCATGCATTTTTTTAAATCATATATTAATATTCACGGGAACAGGTGCTGCTAAGTAATTCCTGAGGTCCTTTAAAATAATTTGTTTGAATGTTTTTCTTCTTCCAGTTTGTCACTTGCTCACATATCAGAGGTTTAGAACAAGGCACAGAGCACCACTGTGCTCACAACCAGCTCCCTGAATAGTCCCTCTGCAGCTGTAACTCAGCGGGAAAGCTAAGCTGCTTGGATGTGTTAATTAGTTGGCGGCTCTCCTCAAATTTTCAGCAGTAATGCTTAGTGTTATATGTCTGTCTCCAGGCATACACTTTCATTTTGCTGTTTCACCAAGCAAATCCTGTAAAAGGAAGAACAAGCACTGAGTTTAATAGGAGTTAATGCATTACTTTACAAGTGCTTCATGTTTGAGAGTCTTAAGTCTTCCTCTCGGTGATGTCTGGGACAGCTGCAAAACACTAGTAGTGACCTCTGCTAAATGAGTCTGTCAGTTCAGTCCAACTCCCAGCAGACAAATAATGGCAGGTATATCTACCCTTCAGCTGTTTGACTCAGCTTTGGGAAGGAAACAGTGTATGTGAGCCTCCTCCTGATGTAGCTCCACGCAACTGCCTGTACCGAAGTGAGCAAGCGTGAGGTTAACCCCATAACTGGGACCTTGCAGCCACGGTGTGACTGGGTGACCCTGTCACACAAACCACTGGAGAGGCTTAACAGCCTCCAACATGGCATCAGTTCATTAAACATGGAACCTGGGCAACTTTTTACTCTGTTTTGCGCTGTGTCAGCGGCTCATTGCATCGCCTCAGCCAAATGTATGATCACCCAAAACTGTAACATGGGGATTTTTTTTATTTTTTTTTTAAATTCAAAGTAGTATCTGCAGTGAACAGTTAGCTCAACTGGCTCTTTTTGAAAGCAAGATTTTAAAAGTGTTTTTTTCATACATTAACTGAGTTAGTTTAAACACATTTTAGACTATCATGATCAATCTCCTCAACACTGAGAGCACCTTCAGCCAGGGCATTATCCAGCACCTTCCTCATGTTATGTGCGCTGCAGGAGGCTATCTCAGTTTTCAAAAACAGTGTTAGGCAAAACCAGAGTCACCTCTGAGCACTGGAAGGGTCCAGTTCCCAAAAGCTCGGGAATTTTCTTTTTCTCTGTTTCATCAATAAGCAGCAAGTAATTAGCAATCTCAGGATTATTTTTACCTCTGTTTTCTGGATGTCCTTAACATAGTACACACTGAAAAGGTTTTTTTCATGAGTAGGTTTTCTTCTGCAACTTTTCCGTATTGCAGGGTAACATCATAAGAGGACTTCAGTCAGCTGTACGTAGTAGATATGAGTTCAGTTCACTTGAAGTGACATATTGTAACCAACAATCATATATAATTATTTGTACCGGTGCAAAATAGATGCATGAGGTAAAAATAAAATACAATGCACTAACATATTCAGAGGTCAGTTAAGGTAAATGGAGTTTATCTAGTTTTGTTTGGATGATACAGCATTTAGCCACTTCTCATATACATTGGATAAGTGGATTTATCCTTAGTTTGGGTGTATGGCTATACAACTTCCATATAGTCTGTCTGTTCTTCCCTTAGAGTTGAAAAAAGATCAGTGAAGCAACTTCAGTTTTCATAAATCATTCTGCATTATGATGGTATAGCAAAAGTGCCATTTCGAGTGGCATTTGAACGGCAGAAAACAACTGACAGTAAGTGTGCCCCTTCAAGACAACAGGTCAGGAAGATTAATTTATATTTTTATGCAAACTGTGCAAAAAGTGCAAAGAGCCAAACATGTTGCTTATCACCGTTATTAGCATGCCAGGGGAGAGATCAGTCACAGCAAGAACAAGTAGCCAAGAAAGAGAACAAATGTAATTCAGCCAGCGGGGAGAGGACCAGCCACTGTCACCCGTGCACATGGCCAAGGCAAAGGTACCCACCGAGGCAGAGGACCCACGGTGGGGCTCTCCACCCACAGTGGTCCCAGCCAGGCAGCTTTGAAAAATACTCCCTTTAAAATTATTACAGATATCGTTTGTTTATAAAATACTGTGTCATAAGGTCTGTAGCCTCACTTTCTTCAAACTGACTTATGCCAAATGTTAAATATATGGCTTTAAAAAAAGAGTATCTGCAGTAGGAGAGTAAATGTAGCGTTGCTTGCTCCACTGGAAAATTACTAGACTACCTGATCAATGAAGTGATTCAGTTCTGATATTGCAGTTTCTGCTTTTTAAGGAAATCCCCTTTGGTGGGGAGCTGAATAGGACTGCAAGTGTTTACTCATACAGCTATACATTGAATATTGAGATATTATCACAGTGCTTAAAACAGTATTTGCTAGATTCATTTCCAGGCATTAAACTGGGGAACTAAAAAGAAATTCTGAAAACAAAGTGTTACTGGTAAACATCCACATTGGTCACCACTGGATTTTCCAAGAGATAGTTTAAAGAGACAAACTATGAAATGTTTATCCTTTCTTATCCCCACAGGAATAGTTGAGGCACTACAATTCTTTTTCCATTTTTAAAGTGGCAAAGACAGCTCTAACTGGTTGCACTTCCCACACCTATAATTACTTAATATCTTTAAATTGTTTATTATGTATGCCCGCCTGTATTCTAGGGCTTAAAAGGGAACACAGAGTTGGCTAAAGGTGGTGAACATCCTCACTGCGATTGCAGTGGCTTCCCTGGTGATACCCCCTCTCCCCGGGCTACCACAGATGGGTCACGATGGGGGAACTCAGGCTTTCACCAGCCATGCAGTTAGCTAGCACATAGCCAGAAAAGCAGACATTAAAACTTACGGTCATCTTAAATCTGTTTAAAAAAGAAACAATCCCAAATTGCAACGCATCCCATTCCGCTCTTTTCCAAGGCCTTCCCAGAAGGTGGCAATCTTGTTTCGTATTTGTGCCGTTTCCAGTCAGACTCGACCTGTGCACCTGGAGAATAAATGAAGAAAAACAACTCGATTTTAAACTGGCCGCTACAGGTTTATTATAGGCACAAAATCAAAGGAAAAGGGGAAAAAAACCTCATTTCTAGAGATAAAGATATGATAAAGTTGAGCATTTTGACTGAAAACAATATCATTTTAAAAATTTGTTCTTGGTAGGTAGAATTATTTTGCAACTGTCCTTTTATTTTTAATTCCTTTTTAGGACTGAGAAACTGATCATAGGCTTATTTTTATAGGCGGAACTTTTTAATTGGAAGTACGTGCAATGGAAAGCTTTTGTTTCTTTACTGGAGGTGCAATTTGCCTACCTTGCAAAACGAGCACAGAGGAGCTCTGCATGGGAAAGATGCCATAAATTTTCCTTCCTGGAAGAACCTGGAGTAATACGAAAGTCATAGGTGTCTGAACACACACAAAAGTTATTTGAATAGGTATTTAGGGGGGGGGAAATCACACTACAAAGCAATTCAGCCCTGGTTTGCAGAGAAAATGAGACTAATTTCCCACCAATAAAGGGGAAGGAGTTACTTCTTGCACAGGGCCTAATCACACCTGCAATACCTTACCCAGTGAAGGAAATGGGAGATTTACCACAGCAAAGTCTGTGATCCTTATTCAACTGGAGGAAACATCAGTCCAGGATGATTTTTCACTCATCAGGTCTACTCTTCTCCCACGGCTTTTCTGGGTATTTTGGGATAGTTTGGCCATGCTGCCCTTCCAAGGGCCTGGATGCAAAGAGAGACACACCAAGTCACAAAAGTGTGTCACAGAGAAGAGTTTTACCAGGAACTTTTACAGGCATCACAGCCGCAGGCCTGGTTATAACTCTTACCAGTGCGTGTGCTCTCTGGAGGGGTTACTGCAACACATGCAATACTTTGTGTAATTTGCTATTTTGCACCCCAGAAATGTTCTCCAGACCAAGGACTTCTTGAAAAAGAACTCACTCTTGCAAGCTGCCTATATAACCCAGAGATCAATCTCTGCAGAGGTCTAGTCAGGTAGTAATAAAACATTTCTGATGTTAAAGATTTCAAAACATTTACCGTTAAAGGAAGAGCTTGTCCACAAAATGCCCCAGGAGCTGAGGTTTCTCAGGAGTGTCCCATAATGTGCCTGGTGTCAGGATTTCCCATTGCTGTACCTCGGACACGTGCCGAATCAGGCTTTTGGTGCATTAATGTACTTCTGCACCTACAAAATTGGCAGCTGAAATGGGTTGTTTATTCCGAGACTCAGCTGTGCCTTGCGGCAGAAGCTTTTTCAGCATCATGTAAATTTTTTCAGAGCCCCTCCCTGCTACTTTAAGCAGTCATATTTTAAAGGAAATAAGAGCACACAAAAGTAAAATAAAAGTATTTTTGGTTCTTTGAGGCATCATCCATTCAAGCCATGCTGCGGTTGTTGAACCACAGAGGTCCTCATCCCCTGGCTCTGAAAATACTACATTAATTGCTGACATGCAGAGGATGTGGTTGTGCTAGTGTCTGTAATAGCATCAATCTCTCCATCCTCTGAGTGACTGTTGCTCTGGGCATCAATACAGCACAGTAACTGTAACCGACAGAAAGCAAGAATTAGGCCAATAAATTATATGTTCCAAAGTACAACAAACATTATGTGTGCACACACATTTGAAGTTAGCTTAATGAAGTGAGAGTGAAGGCCCCAAGACCAAAGGGTGTGGAAACCTTCAATCTCCTGCGGACATTTAATAGCAGCAAACACCCAACTCAACATAAGGCCAAAATAAATCACTAAGATAAGAGGAGATTTCTCCAGGAGACTGAAAAACACTGGAACATCTGGACAGAAAAAAAAAAATTAGTTGAATGTGTGTTTTGGATGCTTTGTAGGAAAAATATCTGCAAAAGACTGTCTTGTCTTTAAGCACTGAACATTGAGACTCGGGACATTTCCTGGGGATTAATAACTACTACTGGGTTAATGACCCAGAGAAAAGCTGAGGGTCATTAAAACCAGTCAGTCATCAGCTCATCGAGAAATGCCCTCTGCTGAAGTTTGTTACGGTTCCTGCTAGCACTGCTCTCTCTTGGTAAATACAAGAAAAGAAAAAAGCAGCAGCATATTTCTTTCTGCATAGCCAGAAAGCCCTGCAGCCATGCCTCTGCAAGGGGAACTGTTGGGGGACACCATCGTCATCCTAAGCTTTCAAAAAAAGATGATAAAAATTCTCCCCTTGAATTTAGATTACATCACATAGACAGTTAAATGAAATAGCACTTTTTAAAAGCATTCAGCTAACAAGGTACCTGATGAGCTATCAAGAGGAGAACGTCACTAAGAATGCAGCATGTTAATGCATGACAGAAGCTGTCTCTCTCGAACATTGAGAGAAACGTGCTTATCCAAACATTTCACTTGTCTGAGAGTTTGCCAGTAACAAGGGCAAGTACAAGACAGGCAACAACTACAGTCACTTATTTCCTACCTTAGTTATACACCATGATACTGCTGCAGGAGCTGGCAGCCAAAAGCAAAGTCACGATGGCTCTGGAAAAGACATTCTTCCAGGGAAACCTGTGTCTGTGTTTAAGTTAAGGTAGTCAGCTATAAAAACTTGAGGCAGCAAAGTTTCCTTTAACAAATAGATTTGGTGGTGAAGCATGTCTAATCTAAAAATGCATTTTTACAAAACCTAAACAGTGCGTTTTATCAAAGACAGCTTGAACAAACAGCAGTTAACGGTTATCAGGTACAGCTGTCAAAGACCTTAAACACTAATTTTGATTTTCAGCCATGCAGAAAGATCCAAGTGGGCATAGACGGTCAAGGCAGTGAAATAGCGCGGGCAATACATGACTGGGGTCCTCCATATTGTCCTTAAGGCAGATAGCAGGGCAAGAACAACCAGGGACTGCCCAGGCCATCTTCTTCAGCAGCAGCGGCTTCAGATAGTTTTCAGAGAATCATAGAATCATTTACATTGGAAAAGACCTTTTAAGATCATCGAGTCCAACTGTTAACCTAACACTGCCAAGTCTACCACTAAACCATGTCCCTAAGCACCATGTCTATACGTCTTTTAAATACTTTCAGGGATGGTGACTAAACCACCTCCCTGGGCAGCCTGTCCCAATGTCTGACAATGCTTTTGGTGAAGAAATTTTGCCTAATATCCAATCTAAACCTCCCCCGGTGCAACTTGTGGCCATTTCCTCTTGTCCTGTCACTTGCTACTTGGGAAAAAGAGATTGACGTCCACCTCTCTGCAACCCCCTTTCAGGTAATTGTAGAGAGCAATAAGGTCTCCCCTCAGCCTCCTCTTCTCCAGGCTAAACAACCCCAGTTCCCTCAGCCATTCTCATAGGACTTGTTCTCTAAACCCTTCACCACCTTCGTCACTCTTCTTTTGCTGCATGGTAAAAGGTCTGCTGTATTCTTCCCCCACCATGCCAGGGTGGGCAGTGGAGCTGTGTATGAGCAATTTAAGAAACACAGGGCAGAAGTTGTTCATCTCAGACAGGAAAATTCATATAGACACTGCAGTATCTATGCAGTAGGGACCTTCTGGAACAGAGAGGCCATTATTTTAGAAGCCTCACTTTATTGATTTATCTGGGTAAATCATTCAGAGCTGATAAAATAAATCTCTGTGTTTTCTTCTGTACAGAATCTTGCCGAACTTTCAACTGGGAAACCTTCTTGCTTCTCTTGACTGAACATTTGGCTCCGCTCAAGAGAAGTGTTCCACCAAATTTCTCTTCCTCCCCATCCCTCACAGGAAAAGGATGCACCACTTCTGCTTGCAGACTTTGTTTGGATGTTACTCCTCATGACTTTTCAAGATGTGCTGGAGCTGAAATACACAGGATAGCAACTTCCCTTTTACTGCAGGAAAGGGAAAAGACTTATTTTTAAGCAGTCCTACTTTTGAGCCAAGTGCCTTAATCTTTGTTTTTTTATTACAGAATTTCTCTGCACTTAGAAAAACAAAAGTTCACCAGGAGACAGAAGGATCTTAGGAAGTTCAATCCAGCCTGCTCTCACCAGTGCTAATTAGGCAAATGTATTTCCCCAGTGTTTATTCCCCTTCCAAGCTTCACTTTTATTTTCTCTGTCTCAGTGTGACAATCTTAGGCAGCAGCATCCTTCATCAGAGAGAATGGAAGAGAAATTCAGCAGCCTCCACAGATTAACCTGCACATGCTGGAGTTTTACCTGACATTTCTGTCATCAGCAATAGGCACACAAGTAAAATTATTGGCCATATCAGCCCTGGGATACTTTTTTGAAAGGGCAGGGTTCAATGTAAGGGTTAAAATAAACATGGAAAAGTGAGGCAAGGGAGGGGGAAGACTGCCAGCAAGTCAGAAATCTCTTCCAACATTTTATACAAACCTTTTCACTTTCTGAGTTTAGCTGGAAATCTGTCAAAATAGGGCCCTACCATCAGCATGTTTTTGACTCAAAATAGTGGCAATCAGCATGAAACATAAGACAATACAGGCAAACAAACAAAAAAACTGTCAACCTAATAATTCTGTTATGGCAAACCTGCAAGACTAGTAGGAAGGAAAAAGAATATATGGAAATGCAAAACATAGAGAAGCTTCCAATTTCACTGGCATAATACTGTCAAATATCAGGGACTACATGGAGAGCAAATGTCAGCAAAATGAACCTTTATCACTCAGTAGACGGACCCCATGCATCGCACCAGGGGGATTGGGAAGGCGATGCTATGAGCAGGCCCAGGACTCCTACCAGCTGCAGCAGCCGCCGCCGGACTTCACCTGGGCACTAGACTCTGTGCTCCAGACTTGCTTGAAGAAACATTTGCTGTACACAGAAAGTAGGTCTAAGAGGAGTATAAAGTAGCACAGCTGGGAGAGTTTCTTCGGAAAAAAAAAGTTTACTGCAAGCCAAAACGAGGGGGAGAGGTTATATCTCATGCCAAAAACTGGCAAAGAGGACTTTTCAGACTTTGTTATGGGATCTCTCTGCAGCTTAATTTTTCCTGTTACAATTACCGATTCTACAGGTTCTGGGGAACTAAAAAGACCACGTACTCTGAAACAGCTACAGCACGAAAGCAGAAAATGATAACAGCCTAAGTTAAAAATATGGTCTTTGTGACAGCACTCTGGAGAGGTAATATTGCACTTGCCAAGGCCAGGGGAAAAAGCAAGCTACAGTAACCTGTATGATGATAGCCTTGACACGCGTTAAATTTCAAGCTTTAAGCAGTAACCGGCTGCGACAACAGTGACTTTTCTAAAAATTCCTCTTTAGTCATCATGTGCAAGTAGAGACTAACTAAAAAATCAAAACCTGAAGACTGAAAGACTGTTTCTTCTCAAATATCAGCCCTACATCCATGAAATACATGCAGAAGGAGGCTAACATTTTAATAGATGTCAGCTCTCTTGCCCACTAGGAGCTTTTACAGATACATGGAGTTGAGAAACTGATAGAGAAGGGTGAGAAAGAATGACTTGTTGAAACTAAGTAGGACATTGGGCCATCCTTAACAGTAACAAGGCAATTGTTTTGGGGTTGGGGAAAAAAGAAAAAAAGAAAAAACCACACACACAAGTTTTTAGAGCTTCCTTACACAGTCCTTGCAAGCTGACAGGGCTGAGAGCTCAGCCACAGCTTCCATCCAGGTCTTTGCCCTTTCCACTTAACAAGATCATGTGTCTTATGCCTGCTCTATCAACACCATCTGCAACCACAGACTGCACTGACCAAAACTGTTGTTCTGTTAGCCACAAGAAAAAAAATCCTCAGTTTAAGACCCATTTTCAGAAATATGTTTTCAATCTAACTTATTATTCAAAGACAACTGTTAACATATTCACCCTATGGAACAACTTATGGAGGGGAAGAGGATAAACATCATTTAACATAGGGAATACACTACTATACAGGGCTTTTCCCAAATTAAACTGCAAAACTTGGTAACAACAGTCATATTCTTGCAACAATAATAGAAAACTAGTAATAGTGATGTTTTGTAAGACAACGAGCTTATCAAGATAGAAGTATCCTGAGGTAACAGGTTTCAGGGGTAGTCAGCGCTGCTAATTTAGATTAGCTTCTGTAGAGCAAAGTAACAGCCTACTTAATAGTACACACCACCACATACAAACTCTGTAATTTTTCGAAAGTCACAGAGCTGACAGAAGACAAGAAACATTTGCTCAGAGAGAACAAGGCTGGGCAATTGCAATTCTCTTCTTTCTTGACCTGGAATGCTGAGATCCTCTACAAAGGGAAGCTCTGGAGATAACGCTGGCTTCTGCATCTTGCAAATTCATCATCTTTCAGTCTGCCTGTTAATTTTGCCAGACAGCCATGCATCTTATTTTTGAAGATAGCTGTTCTAGATAGGAAGGATTAAGCTATCATACCCTGAGGTCCAAGAAATTAAATTTGCTACTTCTCTGAACGTCACTTTGGGACTGCCTTAAACTTTTCTGGGGCACGGGGGTGGGATGTTGGATTTCTCCTGCCCTGCTGCTTTTTGTGTGCTTGGACATGGGAGGGAAAGAGAATGCAGCCCTTACACATGACACACTCACAGTGCAACTGCCAGGCAGCCTACCCTTCTGCAAATACCATTAGGAACTTTTCTGTTCAAAAAAAACAAACTTAAATCAACATTAGCACTGTAATTATTGCAAAGCTGCTGAATGGGCCACTCTGTTACCTAAAGTCCATTTTAATCCCAAAACAACATAGTTAGGATGGGAAAGACTTTTTAAAGGTATTTGAAATATGCATACTCCATTTCAGGTCCAGGGAATCAAATTACCAGCCTGTAAGTGAGACAAGGCAGTGAGAGCGCGCTGAAACCCGGGCGGCTGAGGGACTTGGATAATTTGCTCAGCTCAGTCCTTGAGCCAAGCAAAGCCCCCAGTAACACCAGCTGGAACGTGTGCACTGCAGCCTCCGACAGCTGGGAGGAGAAAAGGCCAGTCACAAATTAAATTAAGAGGTGTAATATGCTGTGAGAAGAAAAACAAATTGAGATTGTGAAAACAGGTGCCAACTGACATTTACTCAATACTCAGTCACACTTTCCTTTCTCTATATGTGATTAGCAGCTAAGCTGAATTAGGATAGATTTTATGCTTCGGTGACCTTCCAGAACCCCCCTACGGAAAAAGAAAAACACCTGTAGCTAGGTTTTTTCCAAGAGGGTAAAAGTGCCCAACTACTGTGGAGCTGGGTTGGCCGGACTGATACACTAAAGGCAAAATAAATGTGTATGGTGGGTGACTGCGATTGGATTAAATTTGATATTTTTTTTTTTTTTTTAATTAGTCCAAGAAGTAGCACTAAACACATGGCTTTAAAGTAGCACCAGGCTGGCAAACTAATGGATTTAGTTATCTACATCATTCAAGGCTGTTTTAATAGTTGTTGTTCGGACAATAAGCTGAAACCCATGGGCACTATCCTGAAGTCCCTGGGAAGGACTGAAGTGAAATGCAACAGGCCCAGTCGTTTCACGCAGAGACTTGTGCCATTTCCGTGCCTCTGAAAGCAGGACTGTGATTTTGTATCAGCTCCATTTGGGGCTCCTTGAAAGAGAAGGTTTGGCTGGGAGGGCCCAGGAGTTCACCCCGATACCACTACACCTGAACATCATTCCTCCACCAGAGCTGTAGCTGGTCACACCGCATGGTGGGAAACAAAACTCTTCTTCCGCTGCTGGGCAGCCTCTCCTGCTCAAGCATGGAGGCTCCCGCGGGCTCGGCACTGAGCCTGGCTGCTCCTGGCTGGAGGGCTCATAGGAGGTTTCTCAAGGCTTCTCCTGCTCAGCGCAGGCACCTCACAACTGGGTCCTACTCTGAGCTTCTCTCCTGGTGGGGAAGCTACTACAGATTTTCAGCAAATTGACCTGCAGACAAGCCGGTCATTTCTCCTGAGCCAGTTCAGATGCCAAGGAGGTCCCTGGCACAAACAGAACATTCTGGTAGGGTAACATTAAGTAGAAGATGTGCCAGGTCTAACTGCTAAATCCAGGACAACCTCCTCATACACCCCCAGCAATTGCAGAAAAGTCTCCTTTGAAACAAAAGGCTCTGCAGGTCTGTTAAGTAGGGTCTGTGGCCACAGAGCAGACATTTCTTTTTTTTCCAAAACCACCAAAAATTAGCCAAACAAATGATTTTGGTGGAGTTTACAACCAGCTATGTAAGGATATACCCATCCTGATCACACTTCTCCGCAGCAAACATTCAGCCTGGCCTGTGGGGCTCAGTAACACACTCACTCCTGCTCCCCCAGCCCTAACTGCAAAACATGAACCACCCCCAAATAACCCCAAACATGCTGCACTGCACAGATCCCAAGTGCTTGGGGAGAAAATACTTCAAGCTACACCTCCCGCTCATTTTGAAGCTCACTGACTTTATGTGATAAGATGAAGTTTTGGGACTCCGTTAAATGCAACAGCATTGAATTAACATTTTTTTCTCAAAACTCCCCACAGCTGAACAGATGATGGCAAGCACATACCATAAGACCACTTGATGAAATGTCAGGGGCCATAGAAATAGTTCACATTCTCTGGCCTTCAGTTTCATGATCATTATCATAACAAAATGTTTTTGCTTATTCCTTGCACACACACCTGCTGTGTGTCAGTTTCCCCCCACTGCAGCTCCATTACCGCACGCACTGCTCATACTGACATACACAATCACTTTCTTTATACCAAGCAGATCTTAGGCACTATTGGCTCATCACACACTGATAAAAGCCACAGCACATAAAATGCTTCGTAAAGAGAGAAGAATGTAGATCAGGAACAGGGTTCAGGTTTAGATTAAATGAGAACAGCGGTCTGGAACTTGTTGTAATGAAGTTTTGGATCAAAATTCATAAATATTTCCGAAGTATTTGTTTTCACCTCATGCAACCAACTATTCTTGTGAAATGTCAGCAGCAAATCAAGCCAAGAGACAGGCTCCTTGAATCTTGAAGCCATAAACCATAACCAAAACACTCGGCAGGAGCGGGAAGGATGGATGGAAGGGGTGTAGATCCAAGAACTCCACTGCCTGACTTCTTTTTAACCTCTACAATTCAAGGGGGGTTACATCTGGAGTTTCAGCTCCTCTATCCCATTTCTTCCTAATTGCTCTCAGTAACTTCATTGCTTGTCCATGCGTACCTTATCACATGTGTCTTTCAATGTAAACTTGCAGTATGCAATTTCCTTCAAGATAAATTTGATTTTAGAAGCATACTACCCTGGTCATGCTTACAACAAACCAATCCAAGGAATAAAAAAGGGTTAAATATTGACTATATAATTGAAACAAAAAACTATTTTAAATGTGCTCTATCTGGTTTCAGTGTATTTGGAACTGTTTTAAATTTTTTGGTAAGTTTAGTTAATTTAACAAAAAACAGTCTCTCATACATATTCCTACACTGAGTAAACAATAACTGCTGCAGCAAAACCTGCTAAGCACAAACAAGACTAGAAATGTCTGTTTTGCTTCAAGCACATTTAAAGAAAAAATCAATAGCAGAATATTTTTTTAACTTGACATGTTACACTAAGCAAATGTTAAAAATCTCAGGTATTATCCTTGCAAGATTTTCTTCTTAGGTCTTTCGCATTGAAATGACCTAAAAGAAGCAGCAGGCTGTTAGCATTAAGCAATGGAATTTATCTTGTATGTGGAATTGTTAATAGCAAAGAGAAGATTCATTTAGATTAAATTATTCCAGGCCCACAAGAAACAGGCCTAGAAATAAAAGTCCTAAATGCTATTTCTTTTTCAATTAACTTAAGGAACTGCCACCACGTAGAAGGCAAAAGCATACATGGGCGAATTGGGCTCAATGACTGTAAACTCATTCATTTAGCATTTGCATTACCATTTTGTTATGAGCTTCTGTTAGCCAAGATTTCACTCTGTGTCCTTCCTTACCTGCATTTATACTGAAAAAGCATTCTTTAACAGCTCTGGTATTTCCATGCTTTGAACATCCGTAATTCCCACAAAATGCAATTCTTTGCCCACATTGTCTCTACAAACACAACCCCTCTACCTTTAAGCTAGTCCAGTGCTCTTGCAATAGGTGGATCCATGGCACCATTCACCATAAAGGTGTTTACATTGTCTGTATTTCAAGTGTAACTTCATGGAAAACATTCCAAGTATCAGAACACACTCAATGTCACTGAAAAAGACATGCAAATGTATGCCAGTCTTTTTTAGCCACTTCTGATGTAAGGTCTAGTTGCAAATATAAAAGTACTATGATGAGATTAAAAAAAACCCTTGAGAAAACAATCAACCAACAAGAAGTCTTCAAAACAGATGTTAGTATTGTCATATTTTTTATTTTTAAATGAAAAATCAAAAGCATAATTTTTTGTTTCCCCATATTCAATTTTAAAATTGTAAAGTTCTTCAAATGATTGACAGAAGGATCTGTTTGTACTTAGGCTTTGCATTGCAACATATATACATAAATATATAATTTTTTTATATGAAGTTTAAAGAACCAAATGTTTTAAAAGTTAGTAAACAGTGTATCTTTTACAACTCCTTGGTTTACTTTTCCTTGGAAAAAGGAACATGGGATTTGCTGATTAGAAAAACAATTAATCAGAGAAAAACTGTACGTTACCTCTGGCAATTCCTGGTGGTGGTACTTCATCCTTTTTGTCTTTTAACAAAAAGAAAAATATTTTCTAGCTAAGCTAACAGATTTAACTGATTTTTTTTTTTGCAGTCAACAAAAGCAGCTTGCAAAGACTATGCAGTTTATTTGGAGAGTAATTCTCTCAATCTGTAGTAAAACCTACAAACAGTTTAAAGGAAAAGAAAATTAGTATTTCTTGTGAAATAGTATTTCTCTGATGTGAAATGTTTGTCTCAGAACTACACATGCAAACAATATTAGAGATGCATAAAAAATTAATAGACTGGTAAAGAAACTGCCATTCACAACCTGCAAAGTTCACTTATTTACAGTCTAATTGGTATAAGTGGTGTGAAAGCTTAAAGTGTTGGTGTGGGAAGGGAGGTTGGTGGGTTTTTTTGTTTAAGCTTCCAAAAGAATTCCAAAGTTGAGGGTTATTTCTGACCCATCTCAATTTTTCTTCTGCAGTACTTTCTTTTCAGTTTATTCAATTCTCTAAGTTAATGGAAACAGTGAGAATATTGTACTTCACATGTTGTTACTAAATGGGTACAAAGTTTTACAGTTTGTTTTCTGAAGAAACTGGTTAATGAACCCCTTATGAGAGCACATCTCTTTCAGTTCAGTAAACTATTACTTGACTCAGCATAAAATAAATCATCAGCACAATAGTTTTCAGTCAAAATAATTTTAAAAATTAAAAGGTAGCTTCTTATGGATTCTTATTAATTCTAGTCCACAATACTAAAAGAAAAGTGTTATGGTGGCCACAAAAATGCACACTTTTATTATATGCATTGATGAAAATCAGATGAAGGATTTCTTCAACACGGATAGCTGAAGTTGTGACTGTCATTTTACTTAGCTATGACAAGTAACCCAGTTTTCTTACCTATGGATTTAGTAGATGATCTTGCATATAGGATATAACCCAATCACATTTTCTTACGCCATTTACAGTGAAGGGTGTAACTACTGTCTTCCCTCTTTGCATAGAAGACATCACCAGAATGGACAGAGACTGCCTGGGCAGCGCAAGGTGTGGTAGGATGAGACCTGCGTGCTCACTGATACTGCTTCATCTTTTGCTACACAAGTTTGCAAGAGCTACTCTGGTTCTTCTATCTCCCCTCAAACAGATCACTGTGCAGGAAGCAATACTCTAGCACTGGATTAGACGCTAAAACTATGCTTGGTATGACTTAGCCAGCTGAATTCACCCATGTTTCTATTTTATTTTCTCTCCAAAATTATTCCAGTGAATTAGAAATGTGCCCCCCTAGTATTATCAGTAAATGACAGAAATGACACTGCTCCTTACGTCAAATGAACATGCATGCAGTACAACTGATATTGATGTCATTTTTGCTGAGAACTGTCCGAGATCAATCCCACTGTTTTTTTTAAACTAGAGTGGGCAGAAAATAAAAGAAAGCAATCCCATCTCCCCCACATTTTCAGACAGCAGTAAACACCCTACAATTTACACAGGCTCTATTTGTATTGCAACATCCCTTATCCAGTATTCTCAGTTCAATATGCTATGTAGAATGGAGAGAAGATGACATGGTTCATCCCAGAGACTTTAGATTACACAAATCCCAGCCAAAGAATCAAACTAATGACATGTAAGACCTCACTTTGCTAACTGCCCATATTGATTCCTTCAAATTCTTCCCTTGATTACAAGAAGCCCAACTATAAAGAAAATTGCTGAGAACAGTTTTATATCTGAATTCTACAAATCGTAGTGAATTACATGTTAGAGACTAAGTAGTCATCCCATACCCTTCTACCTAGCTAGCAAATAATGAATCATTTCAACTAGTGCTCAATCAATAGTGGCAGCAACAGCACAGAGAGAAAAAACATCTTTTCATACAAGTTTAAGGAGTCAAAGATTCTTGACAGTGGCATCACTTTATATACTAACCAGTTTTTCTTTATTCAGGTTTTTTTTCCTGTTTGTGAGTGGGATAAAAATGCAGAAGTTTTTCTTCC
Source organism: Gavia stellata (assembly GCF_030936135.1). NCBI lineage: Eukaryota > Metazoa > Chordata > Aves > Gaviiformes > Gaviidae > Gavia > Gavia stellata. Next base: position 33,606,081 of record NC_082599.1, read on the forward strand.
TCATGTCAGTCAGAAAAAATTTGACAAATGCTTTCCTGTCTGGTATCCACCTGCACTCTGGTCCACACAAGCTAGTGATAATCTGTTATGATAACCTGCTATGATTATTATGCGATTGATTCTAGTGTTTGAATCATAGCACAGCCTTTCCCACAATAAAAATCTTGCCATAAAAGTACCATAATACCAAAAATTTAACTTATCAAATGACTGCTCAAGTAATTCTGTTTATGTATTATTTCAATAAATTACTGGTTTATTTGGAAATAATACTACTTAATATCCTCTATAGCATCATCCATGAATTTTACTCCTGTCCCCAATACTGTCAAGCAAAGGAGTCCACCTACACAAACAGCTGTCTACTGAATATTACTATGCTTCTTGTGGCTCAAGAAGACACACTCTCTAGACACTATATTCTTGGTAGTATCAGTACTATTGAAGAAAAAAGAAAAAAGAAAAAAAGGATGGATTTTATAGCAAGTGAAATAGCACAAATGTTTATATGTGGAATCACTTGGAATCACTCAGGTACTTCAAGTTTTTTCACTGGTGAGAGCCTGTGTCTTGGTTCTAAAGAACCCTTGACAATAAAACCCACACTTTTGCAGGCTGCATTTACCTTACTAGCAGAATGGTTAGGCTATGCACATTTAAAGACGTTTAGCATAACTTAACTGGAAGCCTCAGCACCACTTAGAACCTACATATAAGAAAAATACCTTGGGTTTCTTTTTACATATGTGATATACAGGAGAACCTTGGGCCCATGTTTCCTCTACATGGCACTGCACAAAGGCAGCAAAATTGGTGAAGTTCCAATTGCATGACGTTCCAGTTTCACTTTGCACTAATACTCAGGACAACAGAATATTGAGTGAAGCTCCTATCCCTTTTCTCCCTTAAATACGTCTTGTGTTTTTACATCAGGTATAAGCAGACCTTGTTTGTTTCCAAAAGTGAGGTAGGGATTAAAGCAGTTTAAATCAACACAGATAATATAAAGCTGAGCAGGTAAGATGCGAAACTAATTTTTTAAACAGACTATAAAGGAATGTTTTGCATGAAGTCCTTGAAAACAAAAAGGAAAATGTTGTCTTTGACAATCAAATTTGAATGTCACCTTCAAACTGAAAAATAAGAAACCTGTAGCTTGCTAACATGAGGTGTCTTACGCAAAGGAATTTTTGTACATACCCTAGTACTAGCTGGCTATTTTTAGAAAAAGAAAAGGTTCTTTCAAGTTCTGACTATTCTGTGCATGGAATAACCAGGTAACTCGCACAACCATCTTCCACATGTTCTAATGAACAAGAACGCTCCCAATTATCACAATTTTATCAGAATCTCTTACCTAAAACTCTAGTAAGCTGGTAACTGAAAATTCCACAGGTAGCTCTTGACTTAATTCAGAATTAGCGTGTTTCTGGACCTCAAGCTGAGAAAATTCAAAACGCAAAGACTCAGACTACTCAGGACTTGCTTTTAGAACTCTTATGGTAAGAAAGAGCAAGTCCCTTTTTGAAAGCTACATTCTTTACTCCCAATAAGTAGCTCTTGGTTGCCAACAAATTCAGTATAATCTAGTTTTATACTTAAGTCCAACCTCAGATTTAATTTATATAAAATGTCAAATGAGAATTCCAGTTAGCCCTTTCTGAACCAGGTATCAAATAATTTAACTGACCCATCCAACCCCAACACGCCATAGTAATGTAAAGAGACATGACATGGGAAAAAGTTATTTGAGATACTTAAATACAAAAGTATTTAAACATATTGCTGTGTGCATTCAGGGGAAACTGCAGTGGCATAGATGTTTCAAAGTGTTTCACTAAAATAAAGCTTAATTTCTTTAGAAATACTTAACAAAATAAACTCATTGTTTTAATTACCTAACTTCCTTTCTTTCAAGACCTAAACCATGAAATCTGTCGCTAAATAGATCAATGCAGAGTGATGCTGATTACTGAACTTTACAGAAACTTTAGCAATCCTCACATATTCACTAGACGTCAAAACAACCATAAGCCAGATAATGTGATAGACTGGCGAGTTAAGCCACAGGCACATATTACTCTCACTTAGCAAATGGCAGATATTTTTAATTTCTAAAAATGTTTACAATGGAATTTCTTGCCATGAAATTACCCTAGGAGAACAGCTTCAACAAATAAGAACTTGCAATCAGCTAGTGAAATTCCTGAGATGTGTCTATATCCTGCAGCGTAAGTGCTTAAGTTAGTGAAAGCGATAAATACTTTACCCTAGGGTCAACGAACTAACATCTCTGTAGCTCAGGACATTTTTGATGAATGTGAAACAGCTGGGATAAATGTATCAGGGGTAACAATTGTGCTCCCATGGTAGATCCAGCTGCTGCAAAAATAAACCCACGGGGAAAAAGCCAAAGAGTAAAAAAACACCAACAATATAAAAACCCCTCCCACACCAGACAATTCTACAGTTTCCACCTACATCCTTTTAAAATACAGGACACACTGCAAATACTGGTTGAAAATTAATCTAGAGAGTCATTTGTTAAAAGCAAAACCAGTCTATAAACTGTTTAAAAATCAAGGAATGACTGATTTTTTAAATAGCACTTAACAGCAATACTTTTCTTCAGCGATTTTTTTCCAGACTTGAGGAACATTCATACCTGCTAACAAGAAAGTTATTTTAAAAATAAACAGTTAGAGACTCATAATAATCCTGTTAATACTTTATTAGTGTAATTTTTTAGCTTTCTATTGGACAGAACATAAATGCAAACTCCAAAAAAAATTTCAGAGTCCTCTGCCATTCAGTAGAAGTGACCATGGCAGCCTGTTTCATGTTCATTCTTTGTTACGGAAACAAGAGGAGAGGGAAGGGAGGGAAAAAGCATCAATAGAACAATTAGGCACACAGCTGACACTTACTGTACAATGATATGCACAAGTAATTTATAACAGCTATATTCATGAGATGTGCTCTTCAGAATTTTCCCTTGTAATAATATGGGCTTTGCTCAGATGAGCAAGGATCATTGAGAACAAGGGAATTAACAAAGGAGTAAGAAATAAGACTTTTAAAACAAGTCCTTAAATAAACTAATGCAACAACAGAATGCAAAATTGTTCAGCTGAGAAGACCTTTTTTTTAACCTATACTTCAAAACATTAAAAATTCATTTATTTTACAGTTATTCAAATACACATGCATTAAATGAAAATATTGCACAAAATTAAAATTTAGATTGTGGAATTCATATATTTTTATTTTGGTACACATTCTGGTAGCACTTAAAATTTACTGTTTAGTTCTAGCAAACACCAGCAGCACAAGCTTGAGGATGAACCAAATGAAAAATTCAATTGCTCATTTTCTCTTAAAAATAATTAAGGCTAAAACAAGTGCATTTGTTGACAATGGCACAATTTTCAGCGGCCAGTCACAGCACCCAAAGGCCAGAAGATACACCCAGACACTTAAGTGCTGCATATTAACATTCAGTTTTGGAGACTTTCTAGGATAATAGGCTGCATGGGTTGACAGGGCAGGTATTTTAAATCAGCAACAGGAAAACCATTTAAATAAAGATACATACAAACTTTTTAAACCAAAAATATTCATTACTGATGATTCTTGCCAGCCAACAGGCACCACTGAATAGTAAGCCACATTCTGTAATTAAATACAGAAAACAAAACTTCGAGACATATATACATATGCACACACATGTATAAAAATGTGTGTATAGGTATATATATGTAATAAATTCCTTAAGTAAAATGACTAATAAACATGGTGTATTATGTTCAGTTCACATTCCTAGAGATATTATTTTATTTTTGTACAGAAATGTACCAGATAATTTTAAAAAAATCCCAAATTTGCACATGGTAACTATTCTCTTGAAGTTTTTCATGGTACCAACAGATAGATAAAAGGTTCCACAGATTTGACAAAACAGTATTTGAACTTCCCACTTTCATACTGCATAACAAATTCAGTGATTTAAAAGACATAAATTAATTTGGTAGGATCAATGATATATTTACTATATCACCAAGAACAATTGCTGAATGATCTTTCATTAGTCAGATGTCAGGTATGCTTGAGCACCCTGACATCAGGGGAAGATACAAGCATGTAAACAATAGGAGCTGGCTATGTTGATACTTCACACAGAACTCAATAATTTTATTAAATTCAACAGCACTTAATCATCACACTTCTACAGAACCTGCAGAGAGGAAGGGGGAAGGGTTCTTACATATTTAACAACTTGTCTTCCTAGGGATTATAAAAGAAAGGGATCTCATTTACAGTATTTAGTTCTGCAATAAAGAAAAAAAAAAACAAGTGCACTTGAGCCCATGCATACTGTATGAGAATGTTAACAGTACAATATGATCATCATTAAGTAGTATGATAAAAGGCTACATTGCATTAATAGAGTCCATGAGAAAAAAAAAAATGATCTACCTAGAGGCTTCAGTCAATTTAACTAGGTCCTTTGAAAGCCTTCTGTCTTCTCTTAGAACACTTTCATAAAAGGTCTATGTTCCTCCCTCACATAAAAGGATCATTTGTTCCCATTAAGACACAAATTACTATAAGGATCGTTGATCAATAGCTGTATCTTACCCTGTGCTTAGCATTCAGAAAAAATAAAAAACGGACTCTATAGGATTACTTTCTATTCACCCGGATAGTGGTGCTTAAACAGCTGGGGACTATGAAAGAGAACACAAACTGAGATATGCTGTGGCCAAACAGGATTATTCAGTTGTTACTTTACTTTTAATTGGACAGAAATCCTTCAATGAAACTAAACAGATGGATGTGGGGCCTTGATGTCAAATTTTTATTAAAATTTTACACTATGCAAAAAATAAAAAAATTATTTAAAAAAATATTGTAGTTTTATCTCCTTTTTATTTTCATATATACATTGAGATGTGTTCAGGAATTTCCAAGTGTTTGCATATGACTAATGAAATCCTTTACCTGTGAGGAACCAACTAATTCTAATATTTTTCCGTATGAGGTTTACACACTAAAAGGTAAGGAATCTTTCAATGAAGTAGGACATAGTCTTTTACACCCAAAAAAAGTTTCAAATTTTAGTGGGGAGTTGTGTGTAAACTGTGCCTTAGTGCAATTTCTTCATCTTCTAACATGATGTCTATCCTCTTTGAAACATGTACCCCCTTCCTTCTACAACTATCAACTTGACATATATTCAAATACGCCAATTGAACATAAATATGATGTCCCTTCTCCACTGAAGTTACATGCAAAATGTATGCCAGGTGCTATAAGAGCAGAATATGGCCCTTAAAGCTACAGAATAATCGAATAAAGGGTTTATTTCTACTGCACCCCTGCCTTTACTAAACCCCCCATTAGATCTAACGTTAGTTCATTTTTCAAAACATGAAAGGTGAAGTACATGTGGCATAAAAGCCATATTACCTCAACTTTTCTTTAATAAATGTACTTTTATGATGGGGCTATAACTATTCCTCCCCTCTCCTATGAACCTGCTATTCCAGAGACTGCTTTTCCTGTTAGCTCAGCCTTTACAGGGATGTTAAAAAAGAGCCCTACAGAGCCTCAACAGTCATAACGTAGAAGAATTCCACCTGATTCTCACACATTGCACTATCTCCCAGTGCCGAAACATCCTTTTCTTCCATTGCATCACCATAGTTGTGCTTTACTTGAACAGTCTGGCACTTTTCATTGCTGGTAAAACATCGACTCAGGAACAGAAGGAATCAGCATTCTTACATATTGGGCCAGTATTCTTCTCAATGTTGCATGAAGACGCACCAAATCATTTAGGACACACAAACCCTTCTGGTAGTGGTTGAATTACAAGTGAAGATGAGAAGATCCACAGGTCTTACAGATGCATTAATAATCTAATATGTGACACTAGAAGACTGGTGCAGAAATAACAGCATGTGAGTTTGAAGCCCCAGAGAATCTGCCCAAGTAATTAGTCCTGGACAAACATACACCAGCTTAATAGGTTTGAAGTGTCACCTTTTCTGCAAGGAAGGCGCTTGAGTAGAATGTAGTCTCTGCTTATATCTCTGCATCTGCTTTGACCGTGAATGCAGTTTGTTGAAGAGCTCATGGAACTTATTTTGTGGAAATAAGGTTTCTAGGAATCTCTCCAGAAACACGTACACCATTCTCTTATTCAGTTGAGCATGCTGGAACATTTCAAAGACCCGAAGAATGCCTTTCCGTGTTGTCTCAGCGCCTATGATGTGCTTCAGTTCATCTATAAAAATGAAAGTTACACAAAAGTTTAAGCTAAATTCTGCTTCTGCATTAACAGCAAACTTAATTTTAAGTCTTTACGTAGCTTGGAATTTGAAGTAACAGTGCCTCTGTTATACATAACATGATTAAACTAAAAGTTCTCTTACAGCAGAAAGGATTTCTGAAAATTACTTCAATTTTACACTATATATGTGGAACCACGTTATTTAACATGAAATCATGCTGTATTGGAATATAGGTATTTCATGCACTAAACTTAAATCTTCTAGTGAAACTAAATACCGGGTTGGTTCTAAGAGAATTACAGTTGTAAAGTCACAGTACATGTGAAAATGTTCAGTGCTTTAATATAATTATAAATCTTTTTTATTTAAATACAGTTCATATGTCAACATTTCTTTTGAACATTTCAACAATCAACGAGAATACTGACATTAATTCCAATAACAATGTGTGGTAAGAATTATTAAACTTCAACCCCAGTCTCACTTACCTGGCATTACCTCCAGTAATTTGGTCTTCCCTGCCACTCTTGTTCTCATTCTAATAGCTTTGTCCCTCCGTGGAACAGTCTCTGCTAAAATACCATTGGGCCAAAAAGCATCTCTGTAACAAAAGCAAATCTATCAAAATACATTAAAATTTTATCAAGTGAAAGGCTCTTTTTAATCCCTCAAAGCTATCTCATAAAATAAATACAAGAAAGTAATTTGCACATGAGCTGGTTTTGGCTGGGGTAGAGTTAAATTTCTTCATAGTAGCTAGTATGGGGTTTTGTGCTGGAAACAGTGCTGATAATACAGGGATGTTTTAGTTCTTGCTGAGCGGTGCTTACACAGAGTCAAGGCCTTTTCTGCTCCTCACACCACCCCACCAGCGAGTGGGCTGGGGGTGCACAAGTTGGGAGGGCACACAGCTAGGACAGCTGACCCCAACTGAGCAAAGGGATATTCCATACCATATGTCGTCATGCTCAGCATATAAAGCTGGGGGAAGAAGGAGGAAGTTACGGCGTTTGTCTTCCCAAGTAACCGTTACGCGTGATGGAGCCCTGCTTTCCTGGAGATAGCTGAACACCTGCCTGCCAATGGGAAGTAGTGAATGAATTCCTTGTTTTGCTTGGCTTGTGTGCATGGCCTTTGCTATACCTGTTAAACTGTCTTTATCTCAACCCATGAGTTTTCGCACTTGTACACTTCTGATTCTCTCCCCCATCTCACCTGGGGGGAGTGAGCGAGCGGCTGTGTGGGGCTTAGTTGCCAGCTGGGGTTAAACCTCAACAGCAGACAACCTAACACACACTTCAAATATTAGAAAAGGGAAAAGGCGAAAAAGAAATCAAAAGCAAGAAGTACAATACACTCAACCTATTAGTAGCTACCATATACTTTTTAGTACAAGAATAAGATGAAAGAAAATTTTAAGAAAATATTACACACCAAAACCATTCAAATACTACATAGTCGTTACCTAAAATATACATAACATTTGCTTCTACCAATCAGTCTCTATTGCCACTGAGAGACTCTAGGCCTAGCTCTATTAATTGCTTCATTACATCTCTGACAGTTAACCTGTCAACAAGCTAAAGCTGATACGAAGTAGTTTCAGTGTAGTATAAAGCCTAATGCAAAAGACATGCCTCTATCTAAAATGGTATTTTTTTTGCCTCAGTGAATGACATTCTTCTACGTAAGAAGCACACATTCTTACTCAGTTTTATTAAAGAGTAACAGAGTTACCTGTGAAGTATGACCCTTTGGCTAATACATTATCCCACTTCTATCTCTTTCACCCCATTAAAAAAAAAAAAAAAAGGCAAGGGAGGTGGCTCAACAGCATTGCAGAAGCCATGAAGACTTTCAGAAAGTGGAGTGACAGAGCCTTTGGCACTTTCAAACTCAGACTTCACTTCTGTTGTATTTGCCCACATGCGAAACATACTAGTTTAGAGCTAGGGTTTTTTCAGTAATAATTGTTTGCCTTTTAAGGCAAGGCATGCACATGCCTTCATCAGGGTAAACAAGACATTTCACCTAGTAATATGATGAAATTTGTAAGTATACCTATACTCTAGCTCTTCTAGACTGGTTAACAACTTTTTAAGGAAGAGGAGAAAACTGAAAAGTATTCTTTTTCATGTTACAATTACTTTCTCTCACTTAACACACATAAAAAGCAATGTATGCTCCAACTGGAATTCTGTACAGTAATAACCATTTCCAACATAGAAAGAATAGGAAGGATAGGCAAATATTATTAGACATCAATTGGCAAGTACTTCATATTTAACATCTATGATAAAAGACATACCTGAAGCGTTTCACCGCATCTGCTACTTGTTCAGGAGATGTCATCCAATCAACATGATCAACTATTTTTCTAAAAATCAAAGCACCAAGTCTCTCATTTAATTTTTAAAACAGAGAACAAATAAGTATAGCATCTTAAAGAGCACTCTAGGGCAAACAAAGTACAATTTCGGCTTTCTCCAACTCCATAAGTAGGTTCTATAAAAATACACACTAGGAAGGCAAACACTAATTCTCAAGATAAAAGTCTAAGCTCACTGATCACTCCTAAAGCTAAAGCTTTTTTCTTTTTGAGTAAATGTACAATGACTAAGCAGGCTGGAAAATTGATGTTGCATCCTCCATCAGCATTAGATAAAAGTTCTGCTTGTAGGGTATATGTGAATTACAGAGAACATTGAGGGGGCAGAATGGACCCCGTAACAGTCCTTTCCCTTCCCCACTCCCTCCACCTTTTAACATGTGAGAGCAGAAACTTAACAGAGCAACTCAGTACTGTACACATAATTTGATAGTGCCAGTGTATTATTTGTGGCATCAAAGAGACATAAACAGAAATAGTGCAGAAAGTAATAAATAAAAAAGTAAGAAATAGTGCAGAAAAGTATAGTGTAAAACACAGAGCAAAAAGCATAGACACCATAAGTATTAAGTTACATTCAGAAACATGAACTCTTGTTGATATGTGAAAGCTCTTTTGGAAGTTCTCTGGCATGTAAAAGTTACTGGAATTTGTCTTTCAGCAATGTTTTGTGTTTATCTCCATTTTACACCACATTTGTACTTGGTTTACTGATCCTCTTCAAAGGGGAATGTATGCAGATCTAAACCACAATAATTTAGTAATACCAAAAAGGATTTACAGCCACAGTCTACATAGTCTCACTCACATGATTGCTCTATGTAAGAAAAGCACTACCTGTTAATTGTGTCACCATATGTTGCTCTAATAAGTTGCTGAAGCAGATTTTTTATATTTCTTCTTAACCACTGATTTCTTTCCTTTAAATCAAAGACTTCATCCATAAGGAGGAGCATTACTCTCAGCGGAATATTGTCATCCACCTGAACAAGCAAGTAAAAGTATAATCAGTAAACTTTTATTTCAGTTCAAGACAGCTACAGTTTTAGCAGCTACTTCACAGGTCAAATGCTTCAGTGTAAGCAGAACAATGACAGAAACACTTTGCTCTGTATTTTATGTAATATGAAATCTTCCCCAAATCTTCTATAACATCAGTAATAGCAAAGAAAGATTGAAAATTAAAAGATAAACTAGGCTTAAATCCATTGACTTTTTAAAATAAGACAAAAAGAAACAGTTATTTCACCAAAGTTGAACAAAGTTAATACAAGTAAGTATGTCCTAAAGAGAGAGCTTGTCCCTGACCTCTTCTTTTGGTAGCTGTGTTTCCAACTGCCTAACACGAAAACTCTGGAAGGAGCTTTTCTTTGGCATCTTTTTTATGGATGCACTGTGCCAAATTCAGAACCTCCTAAGAACAATGACACCTCACTGTAATGAATTGCCTTTTATTTAGATATCATTCTAACCTGCATGGCTTTTAAGTGCTTTTATGCTTGTAGATTAAGAAAAGCATATTTGTTTTATTATTTAATAGAAGAAGTTACACAGATTGGCTGTATTGTGTTTTGTGGCAAAGTTTTGGCAGCTGGGGGGGTCGGGGAGGGGGGGGGTCGGGGAAGCAGGACAGGACTGCAGGCACGGCTTCTGCGAGAAGCTGCTAGAAGCTTCCCCTATGTCCGACGGTGCCAATGCCTGCTGGCTCCAAGACGGACCCGCCGCTGGCCAAGGCCAAGCCCATCAGTGACAGTGGTAGCACCTCTGAGATAACATATTTAAGAAGGGGGAAAAGTTGCTGTGCAACAGCAGTCAGAAGAGAGAATTAAGAATATGTGAGAGAAACAACTCTGCAGACACCAAGGTCAGTGAAGAAGGAGGGGGAAGAGGTGCTCCAGGCATGGGAGCAGATTCCCCTGCAGCCCGTGGTGAAGACCACGGTGAGGCAGGCTGTCCCCTGCAGCCCATGGAGGTCCATGGTGGAGCAGATATCCACCTGCAGTCTGTGGAGGACCCCACGCCAGTGCTGGTGGATGCCCAAAGGAGGCTGTGACCCTGTGGGAAGCCCTTGCTGGAGCAGGCTCCTGGCAGGACCTGTGGACCCATGGAGAGAGGAGCCCACGCTGGAGCAGGTTTGCTGGCAGGACTTGGGACCCCACGGGGGACCCACGCTGGAGCAGTCTGTTCCTGAAGGATTGCACACCGGGGAACAGACACACGCTGGAGTAGTTCGTGAAGAACTGTAGCCCATGGGAAGGACTCACGTTGGAGAAGTTCATGGAGGACTGTCTCCCGTGGGAGGGACCCCACACTGGAGCAGGGGAAGAGTGTGAGGAGGAAGGAGCGGCAGAAACGACGTGTGATGAACTGACCGCAAACTCCATTCCCCGTCCCCCTGCGCTGCTCGGGGGAGGAGGTAGAGAATTCAGGAGTAAAGTTAAGCCTGGGAAGAAAGGAGGGGTGGAGGGAAGGTGTTTTAAGATTTGTTTTTATTTTCTCATTATCCTACTCTGATTTTGATTAGTAATAAATTAAACTAATCTTCTCAAGTCGTCTGTTTTGCCCGTGACGGTAATTGATGAATGATCTCTTCCTGTCCTTATCTCAACCCACCAGCCTTTCATTGTATTTTCTCTCCCCTGTCCAGCTGAGGAGGGGAGTAATATAGCGGCTTGGTGGGCACCTGGTGTCCACGCAGGGTCAACCCACCACATAGGCTTACAGAACACAACTTTTATGGAAATGCTAAACCAGAGAATTCAGTAACTATGTAGAAGTTTTTAAAGATGGATGGCATATACTTGCAGTAACTGTCAACATTTTTTCAAATACTAAAATTTGAGGGAGAGTTTACTAAATTCTGTAGTATAAATGTATTAGGTTTTCATCTTAGTTGTTATTAATGTTTCTCTTCTAGAAACAACAGCAGCTTCTCATGTCCTGCTTGTATGCCAAAATACAAGCCTACATGTTGTTAAGCTATTGCATAAGAAGATAGCACTTGGAGTAACAGCTGTAATGCACAAGAGACCACAAATATTTATCTCAAATACAACAAATGAATTTGATTTTTTGACTGATTCATTATTTAAACTTTATATTTATTATTAAAACTTTATAGACTAGCAAGCTAAAACTAAAATCTTACTACATCCTCAGCAAAATTTATTTAAAGACTGAATTTACTTTCTCTGTGTTTTTTTTTTTTTTAAATTAGGATTTTTACATTCAGAATTTTGTTTTATATTTGAAATCTGATACAGCTCTACCTGGAAGAGTAGCACTTTGCACTATATTGTTAATCTTACACTAGAAGAAGTAGCAAGTCTCACAGCTATGTGGACATTTTTTTGGTGGACTACACAAGTACATCTTTATATACAACCGGAACACAGACAGTGGATTCATAATCCAGCTGGAGATTCTACGGACCCATGCCTCACTTTTACAGTACTGCTTCTCCACGTAAAATTCCATTCAAACTGCCATATTTTTTGTTTGATTGAGTGACTAAGTTGTGAACAATGCCTCTTAAAAGAGCACTTGAGAGTTGAAAGGTTTTAAAATATTTGAAGTCTGCCTTTCAGAAACACTTGGTATGTTAACTTAGAAGCTATCAAAATTGTAGCTTCTATTCATTTTGCAAAAGATCAATGAAATATTTGCAGAGAAGCTGCTCATATACTTTATTGTTATTATTTTGTTTTGCCTGCACAGAACAGAAGCCTCAGGAGTATCAAAGATGCACATTTGTAATTACAAATTTATGGATACAGTCTGATACAGTGAAAAATAACGGGGGAAAAGAAAACCCAGAAGAACTCAAGGTTATGTTATTTGAGCAAAAATACATCTACCAAGCCATTATAGCAGTTATGCACAGGAAGACAAACTGGAATGCTTTGATGTGACAAAAAAACCCAAACATGAAGGACAGAACAGGTGCAGATTTATGACCATAGCAAATTGCATATAATGGCTGGTAATCTTATGGCCTTTCTACCCTACTTAGAGATAAAAGGTTTTTTCCAATTGTTTTCACATATATGATCAATGTTTCAATCAAAACAATAGCAAAATACCATAGGTCATGATAACATCAAGAGTTTAAACTTCACTTTCAAGTTTCTAATATGACTACTTTATACATTTTAGGTATCCACATACTAAAAGTTTATTATTTAGGAAAACATTTGGAAGGTTTTTTCCATAAAAACATAGCAAACATGACTTTGATATGTTAAAACAAATGCCCCCTAAAAGGTCACATCAGAAATCAGAATCCATAAAGCGCAAATGGAAAATGATGCTAACAGTCTGGCACCATACTACCTTTGAACAGACAGAAATTGGAGGAAGAGAAAAAAAACCCAAACAAACCCCCACCCACAAAACACAGAAGCAGTAGCATGTACACTCTAAGTTAGTCCACTGTTGTGCAAACCATTTTAGTACTAACAAAGATGTTAATTTTAGAAGGAAGCATGTAAGTTTCTTTTTAAAGAGAAGTTAAGAACTGTTTTTAAGTGCCTGGTATAATATCAGAAAACAATAAATACGTAGTTTAATATAAAATAAGTAACTCATTAATTTGGTTTTAGAGGAGTCAACTTTGAAAGGACAAATGTCAGACTCACATTGTCATCAATTGGTGCTGCAACACGGCAATGGTCAGGATCTGAATAGGTTTTCTGGATCAAAGGAGGCACCTACAATAAAAAAAGGTAGTGTTTATGAAGTAAAAAATACTTTAGAATACCAATAAATCAGATCAATTTTCATAATCAATTTGGTTATGAAAATGAAAACCAAACGTTTGGTCAAAAGTCAGTTGCATACTACCACAGATAAATATATGGTAGTCCTTTCATGTTCCAACAAATCACGCCTGTAGGTATTCTCCTATAGCTATCAAAGTTATCAACACCTTTAAGACAATCCACATATATTTTCTCAAGTGCCTAATGCTTCAACTGAACAACACCTAGAAATTCATATGGGACTGATATTTCTTCTGGTATTTCCTCTTGATCTTAAGTCATACCTAGTCACGGACTTCCCAGTGAGTGTAACTGCAGCTATATTGTTAGTCGCGCGCCAGGGAAGTTACCAGCAATGAGAAAGTCCACAGCCAATCATTTTATCTCAAAAGTTATGAAAAAACCAAACAAAAAACCCGCAAAAAACCCCCCCATACCACAGATTTATTATTCCCTTTCATAGTTTAAGGGTTAACTTATCTTGGTTGCTGTTCTACATCTGCCACATGTAACTGTTTTGGTAACACAAAATAGAATGACCCCTGATCACAGACCTTACAGCTACACACAGAAAAAGGAGGGCAAGGGAAAGGAAGGTAAGATGGACATGTTAGGAAGATTACTACTTTCATAGGACTTCTAGATAGCGTGCCATGCTACCATTCCCCACCTCTAAGGTATTACATTTTAGGAATGTAAGACATGAGGAAAAGATGGCAGGAAAGACAGAAAGAAAATTTAATTAAAAACAGAATTCAGCAAGGAATAAGCAAGAAAAGAAGCTATCTCCTTATTCTAAGTTTCATAATATAGGGGTTTTTTTTCTAATGAAAGCAGCAGATGCAGCAAACTAGCTTTATGAGAATGGGTGGTAAAAAAACCAAGAAAATCAGCGACTCTCTTCTCAAGCGGCTGCACTGGATTAAGTGAAGAAGGATTGCTCTAACAGTCTGTAGATGCCATCTTAAAATGTGTTACTTAATAGCAAAGAGAACTCAATGTTTGTAGTATAATGGCTGCTGAACCTTATTAAAAGTGTATAGGTATAAACCAGATTGCTTTCCTGTCTAATGACTTGACTCTTCATTATAGTATACAACATAAGTTTAAGTGAGTCAATAGCTAATCTGCCATTAATTCACTAGTATGTTTTAACTACCAAGTATTTTCTTACCTTGAAAAATGATTGCTTTATGTCTTGTCCCAATCTCTCTGACATTTTACCCATGTTGTCTGACATTTTAGTCATTCCCTCTGCCAGGCTGTCAGGGAGAGACTTGACTGCATTTGATACATTTCTCATAGAGTTACGCAGTGGGTTTACAAATGTGTCCATCTGAAGGGGAAGATGTTTAACCAGAATTGTATAATCTGAGGACACCAGTATATTAATACACTATGAGAAGTATCACGCTGCTCCAGAGAACAATAATATAAAGAACAACTCAAATTGCTTAAATTCATTACAGAATGCAGAATAAAGTTTTAGCTTCACTTTCATTTATATTTCACATTCCTTACAGCTCTACTGCAACTATTTACATCTTTCAACAAATCTTTCTCCTGAATCATTTCCATTTCCCATCCCTCAGTTTTTCTTAGCTTGAATTTATTTTCCTTTTCTTTTCCATTCAATGCCATTTCTCCCTTCCAAGCTTCCTACTTCCTGATGTTTCACTCCTGCTTTCAACTCTTCATCTTTGAAATATGCCTCTTTTAAACAGCACTGGAGTAATATGCTTTAATATCATGGGAAGTATAATTAAAAACATAAAGTAGTTCCATAGAAACTGTTACATTTTTTCTTTCAGTATATACTCTAAATTCAGTCCAGAGGCACAAATACTAGTGTGATGCCCTTAAAAAGTTAAGTTTATGAAGAATCTGATAAGCTGGAAATAAAATCTCACTCAGTCATTACATAAACCTTGATAAATACTTAACTGTTTCACTGTTAAATATTTCAGGTATATAGGCAGAACAACAACTTGAAGTGACAATACAGTTGCAGATGCTTCTTATATCAAAATCACTAGAAGTTTAGAAATAGCTATATTTGCAAAGCAGATGCCCACACAAACTGGTCAACTGAACAAACTGAACAACTTGTTTGAAGAGAGTTCTGGTGACTTAACAAAAATATGCACAGCTCAGAGCTCCAAATTTGACCAATGACTCTGAATGGTTACAACAGCTAAATACATGACAGCTGCTTTCGAAGGGAAATGTATTTCATCTTTTGGGCTGAAGAGTGGAGAGCGTGGTAACAGCAGCAAATACAGAGTAAAGAACTGAAAAAAGAAATCAGAAGAAATGAGACTACAAAAAAAAAAAATCACAGATGTCTGACAGAAAGTGATTTGCAAAGAACACACTTTCAAAGTAGTCTTGGTGCAATACACTGTGTCCGATTTGAAAATTTTATTTCCTTGTTATAGAAATAAATTCACTTGTTATAAAAACAGTAAATTTTGGGTTCCATATGTCCTCAGATACTTTGCCGCTCACAAAGTATTAAAACAACTCGCAAGTTGTTTTGAAAGTGCTATATAGCTGTTTAATATAAGTTCAACATCTCTGTTTAATGCAATCATTGCACTAATGAATGCTCTAAAGTTCCCTTGACAGTGCAAAACACTCTTACCTTCCGTGCAAAATCCCCCTTTCCTTTGCTGTAGGCTTTATTCTCCAGGAAGTCATACACATAATGGGCTAAAGCTGGAGAAGCCCTCATCATTTCAGGATTTAACAAGAGCTGAGTAAAATAATTTTTAAAAGGTGCTTTTTAATAAATAATGAAAAAGGCCATACCATTCAGTTTAGTAAAAGCTTACCATGCACATTACACTACACCTTGTAATGTATTTTCTTAGTCATTATCTAAATTTTATTCCAACGTTACACTATTCTCAAGATGGAAACAACATGCTTCTTGGTAATTCCCATAATTTTAACTAGCTATGTTAACTATAGCATCTCACAAAAATACACACCTTTATGACCACTCAAACTGCTCTAATACTCCAAGAAAAAAATAATAGCTGTGACTGAAAAAATATTGCTATTAAAAATGGGACACATAGCTCACAAAGGAAAAAAAATATTAGCACTCTAAACAGAACAATCAGATTTCACAATGTTTTTTTCATCTTCATTATTTATTGTTAACATGTCCATTCAGTTGATCAACATATTTTAGTTCTAAATGACCAGAAAGTCCCTATGAAGTAGGACAACTGAATTCCTTTAGTTGGCCTGATACAGGCCTTATCCGAATGGAGAAGCTGTGTGGCTGCGCTACACCGCTGGAGCGGGTGCCACGCCAATCCTTACGCCACAGCACAAGAGAAAGTAACCACAAAACATGAGTGTAACGGAAGCAAGTTAAGTGGCACAGAGTTCAAAACCATCACAGCTGGAACCTCACCAGCTCAGAGGAGTTGGGACAGAACCAGCTGAGAATAAATCAAAACAAAGAAAAGGCAAACTTATTAGATAATACGAAGTTCTTACAGTATATGGTTCTGGACTGTATACCACCTACAACTTTAAAAAAAAAAAGGGATGCTAGCAAATTTTCTACTTCAGAAAAAAGAATTCCAACCTAGAACACAACCAAAAAAATGTTACAGCTTACCTGCAAATATGCATTTAAATCTTTTTTCCTCTTTTCCAAAAATTCTCTGTCCATATTGTTAAATGTCTTTTTGCCAGGAAGTTTCAGTATATTTGCAAGGTTTTCGAACTAGAAAAAAAAAGATGATTTTTTGTTCTGTTTTCAAAAGAGGTTCAAATCACCATATAAGCTCAGAAATGACAGGGGTCATTATATTCACCTATTCTCATCCACCATGTTTAACACCTGACAAATAATTTCTGTATCAAGCCCAAAACTCAGATGCCTTGGAGAAGACAAAATGAAAGATAGGCCCTGAAGAACAAATAAACAAAAATTCTCAGGAGACTGTCAAGGGCAAAATTTATTTCTGAACACACACATACACATGTGATACTCACTTTTGACATACAGATTAGTATAATGTGCAAATTATTCCTGTCATCGCACTTGCTCAAAAAGGTTTAGACTCAAGATTTATCATTATTATTTGTGCAGAAGTTAGTAGGGTTATGAGATTGTATACACTAAAAGAACTTGCAAACCTTTCTAAAACATCTTCCCTGTCCTCTCCTGATCAAACCTACTAAGGAAATGATTAAGGTTTTATACCTAGAGTGGATGGCAGCACCCACTTTACCCATAGGTTATCATACCATGCTTGATATACCATCACCTGTGCCTTTTCTCCAGGTAATGACAGTGATTGGCACTGGCTGACATGTCTTCCAGTGTTCCAGTTTTACAGAAAGAACTGGTATTCCAGGGAAGCAGCAAGGAAAGAAGAGGCCCTAACACTTCAGAAGGTTGAACATTATCTGCTACAATGCGCAAAAATGAAGTGACAATAATAAAACTCGAAGACTCAGGATTATCCACATACAGATTTCAGACTTCCTGTAAATAATAAATAATATTCAAAGGGGATAAAGAGAGAAAGAGATAGTATCTAGGCTTGAAGAAACAACCTGGAAAAAGTTGGTATGCTTTTCTCTCTAGAGAAGACCACAAAACTACAGATTTAATGAGAGATTGATTCCATTCAGTCCCTGTGAAGTGTCTTTTTGCAAAGACATCATTCAACTTTGGAAGGTCACAAAGCTCATATAACGTTTACGGCCTGAGGAAGCACCAAAGAGTAACTATTTCCAACTTTACAAACCCCATTCCCTTGCAAATAGGTCACATGGGAAAAATAACTGAACAAAGGTGGTCTAGTTTTTATTTGGATACTTGTATCTAAACAGGAGCAATGTAAGCAAAGAACAGACTCTACTTTAAATATAGATATCTACTTCACATGTTATTTATTAAATTACTGACTAAAGAAACTAGTGTGAATTTGTTCAATACTTTAAGGAAAAAAGCCCATATAGATACTATATACAGCTAACTTCAATTCCATTTTGGATCAAGTACCTATTTTCTCTGAAAAAACACAAACAATAATCCCTGCCCTTCCTGTTAATTTTAAATGAAATATTCTAACCTTTACCCTTAACATGTCAATAAAAATGTCTCAGACAAGGACACAAGAACGTGTTCAGTGTACCAGTGACATTCCTGTGCCCATAAATTCAATAGGAATGTCTATTTTGTTGTCAAAACAAAGTAGAATTGTTGGGAGTTTCTGAGATGCTACAACAAAGCACAGTAATTTCTTTACTTTTTGCAATCTTAGTGTTGTAGGATAACTTTTCCATTTTCTGTAAATTCAAAGAACTCAGATTTAGCAACAAGAAATTTCTGAGCTTTCACATTTTGAATTTTTTGGCTTCTGCCATTTTTTTCCCCTAGTCATTTACTGGTTGGTCAGTTTTAAATGACTGCCCCATATCAGCAGAACATTAACTCACTAAAAGGTCAGGGAACCCACACCTGTTTCAACAGGTCAGGGATTCTTCAAAATAGTGAATTAGTTTTTTTTTAAAAAGAAATCAATTTGAAGAGGAGTACAAAAATTGGTATTTCAAATTTACCGACAGCACACTCAGATAATCAGAAATTCAAAGGAAAGTCAGACTTTGTTTATAATTAATACAAATATTCAACACAAATGCTTGCTTTTTTAATAAAGCCTCTTCCATTTTTACTACTGTTGTGACTTTACAATGCTAACCTACCTGCACAGAATTTGTTTTCTAAGCCTCTCTATTAGTAACAGAGTAAAGGGATGTAATCCAACACTTCTGAGTAATTCAAAGGTTATGCAGTCAAATCTGCCTTCTCCAAAGGCTCGGTTTAAGAACGTTTCACCCTCCTCTTTTAAAAGCACTGCATTTTTGATGCTTTTTCATGTCAGCAGGTTCTACTTTGTACCAGCTGGTGAATTACAAGTCTCTATTTTTTCTTCTTTCATTTTAGAAGGGTTAAGAGTCTGAGAATACAAGTGCAGCAATAAAAGGCAGATTGTCTAGCAGTACACTGAACTGCCAACAGCTGTCCCTTTTGACACCCCACCGATGCTTAACATTTCACTTAAAACCTAAACACTTATTTCCCAAGCTCAGTTTTTATTTCTTAATCTCTGTGACAAATATAACAAATGAAACATGCCACTGTTTGAGACCAATAGCACTTCCATACAAACATTTAAAGTAAAATTAAGCAAAGGGGTAGGTGGGGGAAAAGCTTTCTAAGTTCCATTTCCTTTTGTTAGAACAATTATATAGCCATCAGGTACTAAACGTGCACCTGTAAACTGCTCAGTATAAATAATGTATGATACAGATGGTAAAAGAGTACACTTTAATGGAAAATAACGCAGTGCTGTAACTCCACATCTTAAGTCACTTTGAGAAAGCCAATAGTCATGGCATACCATCACATGGAAAAAGCACCTTTCAAAGAAACCTTAGAAGATTTTTTTATCAGATTAATTACCTGCTCAGTGATCCTCATGTGAAAGTCATGGAAGTCACTGTAGCGTCGATAAGTCTTCCATGTCTCTTCACTGTTTGGATTTCGCCGATGGACTGTAATAGCATACAGTGCGTATGTCTTGCCATGGTCATTACACACTCCTGCCACAGCATATGGGTCATAGTCAGCATAGACTAGTAGTTTAAAAACAAAAACAAAAAAGGAACAAACAGAAAGAAGGAAGACGAAAGGACACAAATGTGAAGTGAAGAAATGTCTGGAATGACAGACTTGAGAGACAAAAATGGACATGCAAGCAGAAGAGTAAGCCATCCCTTCATCCAAAACACTGTGTAAGTGATACCCTCCAGAAACTTACTATGTAAACTTAAATATAGAGATTAAGCAGCCCTGAAGTTAGACAAGTTTCACTGACATGCAAAACTTAAAAAAAAAAAAAAATAGAAAAGGTTTCAACTTTTCAGAACAGTGAATAGATCTTTTAAAAAGTAATTTTAACCTAAAAAACAAGATATGGGCGAAAGACAACTGTGAAACCAGAAGAGACTCCAGTCTGCAAAGTACTCTAATCATATTGCAAAAGTTTGTCCATCAAAAAATCTGTAAATACAAAAGACAGTGCTAGCTAGCTGTAAGCATTCGGTTTTGTTAACATCAGCAGTTTGTTATTAACTGTAAGATAAAAAATACCCCACACACTATTTAAGTCAACAGAAACTATATACACACACATGTATCTATTCTGTATGTGTGTGTACATATATAGAATATATTGTGTGTGTACACACACGCATTTTATGGAGAAGTCAATTTATAAATGGAAAGAACAGAGTTATCTTAAGTAGAAGCAAACACCTTTTTGTTCTCCACTGAATATTTAAGTTCTCTTGGACATTCCTCCATCACAGAATTCCTCCCAGTATGGAGGTTGTTTCAAAAACTTCCATTTAATCTACACACTAACCTAGAACCAATATTGTTTACACTGCACACGGTTTAAATTGGTAACATGTTGTACCTCTAAGTATTGAGTCAATACCCAGTAACCACAATTTTCCAGTGGCTAGATGAAAGTACTTTTTAACCCAAGTTCTGTGAATTTCTAAATGCACCCACACTCCATAAAAATACACTTTTCCTGACAAATCATCAGCTCCAACCTCTGTTGTGCTTCCAGCCTTGACCTCTATCAAGTATAATGCCGTAAGCACCTCTAGGATAGGGGCAGCTGCCAACAATGTAAGGATTACTCACTAGCAAGGTGCACAGTGGGCACGAAGCATCTTTTCTTTAACTTTTGGCACCCTTTGGAACATCTTTTCTTTGCCATCTACCCTCTAGAAGAAGAATGTTGAGTGCTGAACCCAGCGGACAGTCAGGATGCTGCCAAAAGACTGACCAGAGAATGGAGCCAGGAAACCCTAGCTCCATGGATGCTGAGCAAGCCTTATCTTCTAAACTCAGGTTGACCACATCACAAGGGCACTGTTAAGTTGCACCTTTAGGAGTACCACTTCAGGACAGGAATGGCAGAAAGTTGTCCCCATTACCCCTTATGTCATAGCCTCTTAATCAGCATTTATTTTCCAACACAAGACAAGGTGAATCCTCAAAGATTATGCAGAAGAACCTGTATACACCCCACAAGCACAGTAAAGGGTAGTAATCAGCAGAGGAAAGGAGCCTGCACACAGATGCAAGATGCACCTACTGCCTATAGCATCCAGAAAGCAAGGACTTATGTTTTGTGTTCAAACATGGAGGTGACGAGGAAGGAGACTTCCAGTTTAATCTTATCTTACATTACGAACCTGTACATATCACCTGGTTCAACTGGAGTATTACAGATTCACAGAGTCAAGCTGATAGTTATCAATACCCACTGCCATCAAGACTATAAATCTGGCATAATTTGTGTGGTTCTAATTTTACCTTTTTTCTTAGATCAAAAACAATGAAACTGCTAAGAAAAAAGTATCACATGATGTTTTAAATAAAAAAGCAGAATTGTGATTCTGAACTTTTAAATTATTTTTCCCCTTCTCTGAGGTCTCACTACATGACACTTGGATTGCATCATGCTCTCACACTGGTTGGAGTAACAGAGTTTAATTAAAATGTCAAGTAGTTGAATTCTTGCTCACAGCTCATGTGTCTGTTATATCAATGCATAGATTTAAGAGTCTATTGCATAGTAAAACCTACCAAAAAAACAAAGTATCTGAAGATTCATTCACAATTTAATTACCCAGTGCAATCTCATCTAACTAGAATATTTTCAAATAATATCTGAGAAGTTTCTGTTATTTACTCTCATGTAATAAAACTTTTTAATTTATTATAGGCAATTTTTTTTCAAAAGATAACCAAAAATGCCATCACTGTAAAGACTGAAGACACTAACTTAAATTAAGCTAAGCCAATAAAGGAAGCACAAAAAAATAGAGGAAAGTATTATAGCAACAGAAGTAAACAGTCAAGAATTAGAATTGTGCGACTAGAAAAAGAGAGATTGCTTTTACAATTTTTTCTTTAAATAATTGCTAAAATAAATGCTACTCAATATTAAATTTAATGAATGATTCTCCAGAGACAGGAAAAATAATAATACCATGAACAACAAAAACTAAATCACATTAAGTACAGATATATAGTCTATGACCTACAGCACGAATTCTGTAAGGATTTCCATTACAAGGACTTCATGGGGAATATGAATTCAAATGTTTTATGAGGTTAAAAAAAATAAATGAAAGGATTAGGATTTTAAGGGCCTGTAATATTAAAAAACTCAAAATAAATAGTGGAAAACAAGTAAGCAGCCACCATAACAGATTGACTTACCAGTATCTGAGATGTATGCATGGAGTTGAACTGTCTCATCAGAAGGGACATTTGAAAGGTCATCTAAGGACTGCAGGGTGTTGGGGGAGAAAGGGGAGAAGGAAGAAACAGGCAAGAGAGAGTAAGATCATAGACACCCCTCATTTGAGAGATTTTTTTGATTAATCTATTTAATTTTCAACCTTTCAGTACACTACACTATTAGAATAGCTTATTGCACTGTAACAATGCAAGTAAGCATTTGTATTACCTGGTTACTAAAGCCTTTCTTTTACACAAAGTCTATGGCCCTTCATTTCCCCTACCAGTTGCACATAGTTTTGTGATCACTCTAACACATCTGCTGCTTTCATTTGATATCTCAATTGTAATAGAAATACAGCTACACAGAGTCTTTTACTGACCATTAAAAATAAACCCAAAAAACCCCCGAACAATTGTGGAATCATAGAATCACAGAATCATTTAGAATGGAAAAGATCATGAAGTCCAACCGTAAACCTAAAACTGCCAAGTCCCCCTAAACCACATCCCTAAGCACCACATCCACACATCTTTTAAATACCTCCAGGGATGGTGACTCAACAACTTCCCTAGGCAGCCTGTTCCAATGACTGACATCCCTTTCAGTGAAGAAGTTTTTCCGAATATCCAATCTAAACCTCCCCTGGTGCAACATGAGGCCATTGCCTCTTGTCCTATCACTTATCACTTGTTACTTGGGAGAAGAGACCAACACCCGCCTCTCTACAACCTCCTTTCAGGTAATTGTAGAGAGCAATAAGGTCTCCCCTCAGCCTCCTCTCCTCCAGACTAAACAACCCCAGTTCCCTCAGCCACTCCTCATAAGACTTGTGCTCCAGACCCCTCACCAGCTTCGTCGCCCTTCTCTGGCCACGCTCCAGCACCTCAATGTCCTTCTTGTAGTGAGGGGTCCAAAACTGAACACAGGATTCGAGGTGCGGCCTCACCAGCACCGAGTACAGGGGCACGATCACCTCCCCACTCCTGCTGGCCACACTGTTTCTGATACAGGCCAGGATGCCGTTGGCCACCTTGGCCACCTGGGCACACTGCTGGCTCATATTCAGCCGGCTGTCCATCAACACCCCCAGGTCCTTTTCTGCAGGGCAGCTTTCCAGCCACTCGTCCCCAAGCCTGTAGCGTTGCATGGGGTTGTTGTGGCCAATGTGCAGGACCCGGCACTTGGCATTGCTGAACCTCACACCATTGGCCTCGGCCCATTAATCCAGTCTGTCCAGATCCCTCTGTAGAGCCTTCCTACCCTCAGGCAGATCAACACACCTGCCCAACTTGGTGTTGTCTGCAACCTTAGTGAGGGTGCACTTGATCTACCCATCCAGATCATTGATAAAGATATTAAACAGAACTGGCCCCAATACTGAGCCCTGGGGAACACCACTTGTGACCAGCTGCCAACTGGATTTAACTCCATTCACCACAACCCTTTGGGCCCAGACATCCAGCCAGTTTTTCAGCCAGTGAAGAGTACACCCGTTCAAGCCATGAGCAGCCAATTTTTCTAGGAGAATGCTGTGTGCTGTGGGAAATGGTGTCAAAGGCTTTACTAAAGTCTAGGTAGACTACACCCACAGCCTTTCCCTCATCCACTAAGCAGGTCACCTTGTCATAGAAGGAGATCAAGTTGGTCAAGCAGGACCTTGCCTTTCATAAACCCATGCTGACTGGGCCTGGTCACCTGGTTTTCCTGTACGTGCTATGTGATGGCAGTCAAGATGATCTGCTCCATGACCTTCCCCGGCACCAAGATTGGGCTGACAGGTCTGTAAGTTCCCTGGATCCCCCCTCTGGCCCTTCTTGTAGATGGGCATCACAGATTTTTTGTAACAGGTCTTTTAGTTTTATCTTTATACCGTTCTGTTTTCTTTAAACCGACTTAAAGCACTACACAAAAGTTACAGTGCAGTTAAAGTTGAGTAATTTCTCTGCTGTATGTAAAAATCAGTAAATACTTTTCTCAGAAATGTCTTCCCTTGTAAAAAATGAACCAATACATCCTCAGCTGGCTAACGCTCTATCTCCCTATTCAGTAATTACTAGGATCAAAAGAAGCCTAACGTGTCTTTTAGAGAAGGTATGCTATTATTTAATACATCTGACTACTAAGATTTAACATAATAAAGTTCTGCAAGATTGTTGGGTGGAAAACTTGGATACGCAACTGAAAGAAATGGAAGATGGGCCACTACACACAAGATCCTAGTCTTAAATTACCAGGTTTAAAAAAAAAGGAGGTACTTAAGTAGAATTCATAGGCACCGGGATCCCAGTTACTTTATATATTTTACCCAAAAATTCTAAAATTCTTCAAGGATACACATTTAGAATGAATATGCAGCTATCGGGTATCTTTTATAATTTAACGAAGCCAGTTTAATAGTGAGTTGCCACAAAAAGTTACCTAGAATGGGACCTGCTGGGTAGCAGTGCCATACCTGTGTCAAACTAAGATGTTAACATACGTCAATCAAGTTTCTAAAATCCTCTGTTTCCTTAAACATAAACCAATCTTATGTGATTGCAATCAAAACATAGGCTGGACTTGAAAATGTAATTTAAAGACTCTGCACTTGCCCCTTCTTCATCTGACTCTATCATCTCCACAATATCCCTACATAATACTCCACTCCTTCCTTCTCAAGCTCTATAGAGAGAACAGCTCTTTTCCGCTTCAACCACCTCAAGTATCTGCCTAAATATCCACCATGGAAGGGGAAGGGAATAACATTTCTGTTATAAAGTCTAGATACTGAATAAATGGCATCATTAAAAAGGTCTGAACACACTAACTATGTTTTAACATGTATTGCAGTAAGAAGTCTCCTAAATATCTTATGACACAGCTTGTAGATTTACAATACAAAAGTCCCAGATTGAAAAAAAGTAAAAGAAAGGAGGAGCCTGTTTGGGAAATCTGTTTTGCCACTGCATGCTATAGTGCTAAAGGCTTATGTCTGTCTGTTCAGTGGTAGAACAAATGAATTAATGCAAAAATATTTTGAGAGCAGACATCATCTTTACCTCAAGAATTCCCAAATCTATACAATACTGGATGCTGAAGAGTATTCTAGGAAAGTACCACCATAAGTGGACTGTTCCTATAACCTTCATTGGACACTTGCTTTTAGTCACTGTTAGACAGAGGGCTAGACTTTCTCTGACCTAGTCCATTCCTAAGCAAGTCACCCTTGGACAGCAATAACCCTGCAAGGTGTGCTCTATACTGCAGTGTGCAAATTTAAGAGCAGAGTATCACCAAAGACTGATGAATGGCAGAAATTTGTGGAAGCTTGGATAAGTGCTTAATATTCCGAGAGCTCTACGATTTGATTATCAGTAAGATGGAAGGGATGTTACAGAAGAAAATAAGTAATAGTCAACCACTCTAATATTTTGTTTGCTATGAAATACTGACATTAAGCTACTGTTATGTTTTTTAAAAGGCATCATTATTTCTTGTTTTCCTGCCTTCCTTCATTGCCACCCTAACAGTTCAGTTTTCTTTTTGAAAACTGAATGGGGTTCAAACTGACATATACTAATGACTGCCAGAAGTTCAACCCAGCCATTTCTGCTGCCATTCAAGGTCTTGGATTTGTAACACCTGTGTAACCCCTTTTACTTATTCAACGTAAAAGCAATACATAAAGCTTACATTATGGATCCATTTAGATGAAATCTGCAAGAGTCTATAAATACTCTACAAAGGTTTTATACCTCCCAAAATATGCCCTACTGGTTTAATACAGTAGACTAATGTTTTGAATT
Organism: Gavia stellata; assembly: GCF_030936135.1. Classification (NCBI taxonomy): domain Eukaryota; kingdom Metazoa; phylum Chordata; class Aves; order Gaviiformes; family Gaviidae; genus Gavia; species Gavia stellata. Next base: position 33,632,679 of record NC_082599.1, read on the forward strand.
AAAAGGCAGAAATTAAGAAGATATTTTTGTAAAACAACTTTTGCTCATTCTTACAGTGAAAGTATAAACTGAAGGCGATGTATTTTACAACAGAAACTTGAGGAAACAACTGCTGTGGCAAGGCTCTACACAGCAACAATTAATACAAGTAAATGAAATCATTGAAACTTGAACAGATAACACAACAGACAGTTTGTATTTAATATGACCTAATATCTTTGACTTCACATATATTCACAGGAACACAAGTTAATTAGAAAGCAAAAGTATCACACCACAACCCAATCTTATTTAATGCATTATCATTAGCTAGAAGTACAGAAATTCCCTGACCTTTGAAGTAACCTTTCCAAGGTCTATTTTTCTTCATATATCTGACTAACACAAGGGAGCTAAACTATGTGTACAGAAATTTACTCTTGACATGGAATTCAGTCAGGAAAAACTAATCTACCAGTATTCACCTGTAAAAGCACTGAAAACCCTGAACAATATGGACTACAGAAAGCAAAATTTCTTCTGCATAAACAGAGGTTTATCACACATTTCTCCTAGAAAGTTCTTCACTCTTTATAAAAATATAAATGTAGTATTCTGCAAATATACTTTTCACAACAACAACAAAAATCAAGACTTTGAGTTGTCCCATCAAATATCTATTTGTATTGCAACAGTGCTTGATAAAGGCTTTAAAGACTTTCCAGCTTAGTTTGGAAAGGCCACATGAAACTAAACAGCAGATAACCACTAGCCAGATGAGCCACTAAAATGGCAAATCCCCATGTATAAAAATATGACTTTGATATCTCAGAACATTCTTAAAAAAAGTACTTAGGAGACATTTGAAAGATCTTTTTAAGAGATTAGTCAATTAAAAGAATCTCTTGTGAATGTTAACAGAATTGTCTGTAAATTTATAAAAAATACGGCTAAATTAAGTTTTCCTTCTGCATCTAAGAGGATTTTGTATAAATGTTATCAGCTGACCACCTCCCCTTTTCTTTGTATTTCAAAATGTAAACAAGAGTAAAACAATAGGGAAAAGAATTCCAGCTTCAAAATAAAAAACAACCACAAACAACCCCCACACAGCAACATATTTACATTTATGTTAAACTATTCCTTCACAAAATAAACTCTACATGCAAGCATGATCTAACCAATTCACTGGAACTCCTTAGGAGCTACAGCATCTTCCAAGAATGAGTTAGAAGGGCCTATGAATCACATAAGCCAGGCAATGGCATGCAGATTGCAAAGATTTCTAAAACTAAAGATTTGGAAATATAGTCTCACATGCACAATTGAGCCTTGTGCATCTTGTGGCTCAGCTACAAGTAAGCTCAGAAAGCTTACTCTTGTGGCTCAGAAACAAGTAAGAGGGAGCAGAGGAAATACATCAAAATTTTTATGATTTTTTCTTTTTAAAAAACTGATTTGACTTTCAGTTTAAAACATTTTAAACCTAATAAGATCTATGTGGGACAGATTATTTGGAAGAAGTCTGCTGGAAGTATACAGTTCTCATCATACATATGCAACCACTAGTACACACAGAAGCGTATTTCAAATATTTAGGTACATTCATGTACAAAAAAAAAGGTTCTGACAAACTGACCCAAGTCAAGAATTGCATAAAAAAAATTACCAAAAACTGAACTTGAAATTTGTTAGATTAGAATACAAAGATTCATATTTTGAATAAACTCCAGACACTTATGTTTCCAAATCAAGTCCTAACAAAAAAAAAAACAAACACCAACCTATAAAATCTAATTAAATGCCTCATTTAGAGTCTATTTGAATTTAATCCCTCGAGATTTCAGTTTCAAAGGATTTGTTTTCATGTATTACCACCTAACTCCAAATTTATGTCTATTTAAAAAAACAAACAGGGATAAGAAAGTATGCTTTGCATAAATTAACTATAGATTATTATTGTTTCTGTGAGAAACGATGCAAAATTTCATTAAACACAGGGGAAAGTACAGAAGGGACTGTTTTATCTTACAGAGTAATTGATACCTTATGTGTGTTCCAATTTGATTCAAGAACTTTTTCAGAAATTAAACTGCAGTGAATTAAAACCTCTAACGTACAGAATTTAAACTATTTTATAACACTTTCCCTAATGTTGGGGAGAAAAAATAATAATAATAAAAAAAATCCAAGCACTTACCAGATTTATGCTGCCAGTAGGAGACCCATTAAAAGATTCTAGGAGCAGTGAGGAAAGGGAAAGGAAAAAACAGGTTAGAAGATTTTATCCAGTGTAAGGCGACACACAAGAAATAAAAATGCAAAGACAAACCACTATGGAAAATAATGGACAACCGTGGCATTGGGCAAAATGTTGCGCCCAACATATAAGTACTTCAAGTTTCCAATAAAGACACCTAAAGGAAGATGTATGTAAGTTTCTACAGGTATCGATATGAAATAAATACTCCAGAAAACATTCCTTTTTAAGCTTACATCACACCACATGAAATTGCTTCACTATGGAGTCAGTTTAATAGTTAAATAATTTCCATTAGATTTGATCTTCAGTTAATAAGAACGATTTTAATTGCTTTTAAAAACCACATCTCCTATGTACTTTCAATTTCTATTTCCAGATGAAGAATATAGTTATCTATTAAAACAACCCAACATGTTGAAGAACCTCAAATATTTTTTAATGAAAAATGAGAATGAAAGAGTCACACACTTATTTTAGCAACACACTTGTTACCAAGACTTGACAAAAAAAAAAAGTATGTGAGATTAATAAAAGTTACTCCAGAAAAAACTATTTGACTCCCGAAACAATTTACAAAAAAGCACAAGGAGGAAACATTAATTTAAAAATCAGAGATAGTACAGAAACTTTTTGATTTCTCAAAAAAGTGTGGATAATTTCTTGTTTTCATTTTAAATCAGAAAAAAGAATAGTCCCAGGAAATCCCCATTACAGATATAGAGCTCACCTCCTTCACCATCATCTGATCCTCTGAAACTAGGATCCTTCAGCATATCCAGCTCAGCTAACATACGCACATACAACACGTTCTGTTTGAACGAAGGGTAGAATCTTTCATCTCGCAGCATCAACTCATATACCTTATTGAAATAAAAATGCCAACCTTAGAAATACTTACTATACTTTTTAATTCTAGTTCAGTCAACACAGTATAACCCTACCTCACGAAGACTTAACCACACCACCTCAAAAAGTTATCTATACAGCCTATACCGTGACAGTATATATACATACACACACATATCTATATGTAGTGCGAACTAATTCATAATGTTTGGATGTTCAAGTCAACTCTAGAGTATTTTAATGACCATTTTTTTTTTTTTTTCATGTAACACACTGTACAAGTGCTATCACCTGGTGAGAATGGAAAAAATCTCATACAGGTCTGAGGAAGTAAATTTCTTTTGTCACACATGAGAAATTTATGCTCTTCTGCAGAAATCACATGCAAGGCCCTTGTAACCTACTTGGGCAACACAGATTCCACAAGATGTTTTTGTTAGTCTTAAATGTGGGTCTCAAGTACAACAGAGCGATTCCAAGTTCTACGGCTCATATCACTAATTTTAGCATGAATGAGAACATTCAGTTAATGACCTAATAAAAAAACCTCTCACACTGGGTACATAATTTACTGGCAGAATATTAATAATTCACTTTTTAAGTATCTATATTAGACTTGAGTAATAAAGTCTACGTATGCAGGTAGTAAAGACTCTTTCATCTTCAATACTTGCTGCTTCTGAGTGCTACACTGTGCAGGCTTGCAGAAAGAGAACAGTCAAATTAACTTCTGTATCTCTTTCCAGAAGTTAATATGGTAACATGCTTACATACACCTTTGAAAAAGAGAGCTAAAACCAGACCAAAATGGTACCACTTAGTCATCCTACACAGACACTTTTCTTAAATAGATGCATAAACACAAATAATAATAATCCCATAATTCTAAATTGTGCTTCATAATTAATTTCATACAGGACACCTACACTTTCTGTCTATTGCTTTGAAACCCATGGGCTAAATATGGCTAAGCAGAAGTTGGCAATTTAGTGTATGATTTTTATAGAATAGGAAAATGGTAAAACATGTTTTTAGGTTTCAGATATTTGAGTTCCTTCCTCCTTTTTCAATGGCTGTAGTGATGTTTAATAGTCTATAGCATTAACAGTTCTTATGAAATGCAGAATGAACAGAGTATACCTTTCTCTGAATGTCATCAAAGATTTCAGGTGTTGGATCCTCATGGTTCAGTGTTTCTGCGAGTTTTGCTACTAAGTTGTCATCAATATTAACTCTCGGAGATGCCTGTCACAGAAATCTAAATCAACTTTTGCAGCATAAAAATAAGGCGGCTTCTATTTTCACAAATAAAATCCAATACAATTCTGCAATTCTCTAAGTAAATTGAATTTCTTCTTGATGAGTTATCTCTAGAACTGTCTAGAACACAGAGTGAGGCCCCCTCCTCCCCCCAAAATTAAGTTCAGAGTTTGTATTGAAACTCGGAAGTTTCAAGATTAAATACTAAGAATCACCTCAAAAACAATGTATGCACATTATTTTGAAGCAATATCTAAACCAGATTTACTCAATCTTAAAAACAGATTTTATTTATTTATGAATAGAAAGATCTAGCTTCAAAAATTAAGAAAAAGCCAGTAAGAAAGTAAATGGATGAAGTCCTGAAGCATCTGAGGAAAGGCTAAGTTTGTCAACTCTGACAGTTTCTGAAGAGATTACCAGTAGCTGTAATCATGGTAGCTTTTTATGCACTCTATTACAGCTACAAGCATACTAACTATATCAGCCATCAGATTCCCAGTCATTCCTTGGTATGACATATTTCAAACCACTGTCCATTAAGCATTCTATTAGATGGGCCCAAGTTCACACACTTTCCCCATTTTCTTTAACAGAGACAGGGAGCCAGCACTGAACAAGACCTAACATAGCTCACTTGATAGTGTAGCTGAGAGGCTGAGTTCATTGGCTTTGGAATAGCTCTGGTGTTAAGTGGCTTCTGACTTCAAACTGGTGAGCATTCAGTCAGCTTAAAAACCCATCAGAGCAAGCTCTGCACAGTCCACCAGGTTGGGATAGACTATTGAGGTGAAAAACTGATCAGAGCAAGCTCTGCACAGACCACCATGTTGACAGACTATTGAGGTGAAAAACAGAAGTGAAAGAAATGATGTAGAAAGAAATTATGTAGAAAAGAGAAGTGTTACAAGATATTTGAGGGATAATTTGTTGAGGGAAGCTTTTGAGTGAGTTGAGAGGTGATTTTTATGCATACACAAATTCAGAATAAAGATGCTTTATTTACACAAATTGACAAGTGTTTTCTTTCACAGAAGACTCCATTATTACGAAACTACTGGAAGCATTTAAGCTTAGCCTACTGAAAAATACCCAAAGGTGATACTCGCACAATTTATACAGACATTTGTAGAGAGGCACAGGAACTTATGTCATTTGAAAACCCAATCTTAACCCAAGTTTGTACAAATACTGGGTTGCATTTTTTTTTTTTTTAAAACATTTCTTCTTAAAGGTGGGGGGGAGGGCAGGGTAAAAGGAAGGGAAAGGACAGCATGCACGAAGGGACAGAACTTCCTATCCTGTCTTCACATTTTCTCTAGTTTTTCTCTATTCTACAAAGTCAGCTTCTGAGGAGCACATTCAGTGCATTTGACAGCGTAGTCAGCGCCTGTATGAGCCTTTTTAAAAGGAGAGGAAAAAAAACAAGAGGAAGACAATTTATTACTGCTTGACATAAGGAGAGAGAAGATACACAAGTAATAGCTTAAATGTCAATTTGTAAACAACTTGTGGTACATCACATCCATTTCATATTACTGTAGCCATAACTACCACAGAAGCATCTGTACAAAGAATAAATTCCAAACAATGCAGAAATACATTATTCCTACCTTTTCTGATAAATATTGCTCATAAACTCCAAATGCAGCTGCTCTTAATAGACCCTTGGTTTGATTAGTCTGATGTTTTCCATCTTTCTGCCGGCTTTGAAGTACCTCCAGCTGTTGCTGTGCTGTAACCCTGTATCCTTCAACTGTCATCCAGAAAAACAGATGCGCTTGGCCACCAGTCTGCTGCATGTAATCTACAGAAAACAGCCACCACACAACCATAGTTATTGTTGTGCATCCTACAATGAGAATTCTCTATGATGTTAACTACGTATGGAACTCCAGGATCTGGTTATACATCTGGAATACTTGTCATATACAGTCAAAAAATAAAAAGTACTATATACATATTAGGGATAATCGTCAAATAAAATTGGGAGCAAAGTCTAGGAATTAAGCACTGAACCCTAAAATGCACATATAAAAAGTGAATCCATCATTACTGTGTGGATATAACAGGCTTGTACAGCATGACACAAGTTGAGAGGAAATTAAAACTGGAATTCTAACAAATCACGTGTATCTACTACAATAAAAGGACTACCACCAGCAACAAAACTGATCAATATTCTTTGTGGTGACCATCAGCAGGCCAATTAATTCAAAGAAGAGAGTCAAGCATTAGAAAGTATTAAAAATTAATTACACTTTAATCCACCTATCAATTTCTTGATTATATGATAAACCTAAAATAGTCCATAAATTACTGCTGTATTTTAGCTTCTCAAATAGACAACCTTCAGTAGCCTTGTAAGCCTCTAAACTTCAATCTAGCATTTATAGTCATTAGCTTCAGTGAGACCAGCAAAAGTAAGACTAACAAATGTGATGTTTCAGAGTCATTCCAGTCATAAACCTCTAAGCAATTCTTGCAATGATTCTGTTCAAAATAGAGCGAACTTGGTAAGTGACAGACTAAGAAACATTGCAAGATCAGTCTTACAGAGAGATCAGTATTGAAACAAGCTGGAGACAAGCTTTCAGAAGTACTAAGTATGGTGTTCTGAACAGTTAATTTATGAACTTATTCGCAAAAAAGGTTTTGGTTCCCTCTGGCAAGGGGCTTATATATTTAGCTCTCAGTAGACACAACTATTTAGCCATTTCAAGTATACAGTCCTGTGAGTTAGCATATTCTTTATAAATAAAAAAGATCAGATAATTTAGCACTTACCCATAAAAAATTGTAGTGCAACATTGTCTACCAGAATATGGTCCAGAGGGACTGTGCAAAGTTTTCCAAAGTTTGCTGCCAGTTTCACAGTATCTATTTCCTGTAAGACACAGTTCAGCATGTTCATATGCTTTTTTTTTTAAAATTAGCTTTTAAAACTTGTGCTTACCACAAAGCAGACATAATAAAAAAAGTTATTTACACAGTAGATAACAAAGCAGCTTCTCACAGGTTAGTTATTTTCATAATCACTACTAAGTGAAGGTCAAGCTCATAAGGTCATGTTCTCATAACTATTTGCCTTCAACATAATTTCTGCTACCTGGCAAGCTAGCTTTTAACACTGCTGTTATTGTAATATTATACAGGTCAAATTAACCCCAAATCCCTCACCAACAGTGACAATAGCATGAATTAACAAGATAAAATAATTTCAGAATTTGATGGGGTGCAGGTCACCACAACTTGAATCCATCTCTGCCCAACTTTCTTCTGTTAATATGACATTTCTTGGTATTATAGTAATGCTTCTGGATCCAACTGTAGAATACTTAAACATTTTAACAGTCAATATGCACAAGAATACATTATCTTGGAGCCACATCTAGGTCCAATTAAGAGAGTCAAGAAACTAAACAAAGTCAAACATACTGACTCTGTCAGCTTTAAAATATAAAAAAACCCAAGCAAACAGAACAATATTAGGTTCTCAAATTTAACATCCAGTTTGCCTTAGGCTTTTCGTTGAACTAAAGAGGTAAACATGCCTGACAAAAGGCAATACACATGGAGTCTATAAGGCATTGCAAAATAATCACCAAGTGTTACCTTTATCAACAAGAAAGAGAGATCTCTGCCAAAGACTAAGCTTGAGGCACATAAGGTATGCACTGCAGCAGAGAAGAAGGACTGAATCTAGGTGTATAAATACAAAGACGCTTTGCATCTATGTAACATTTTGGTTTAACTCGTGTATTGAGAAGGTAAGAATAGTTTTAAGATGTACTGACATACCTACACTGCTAAAGCCAGAATCCAAAAAACTCTAAACATGCGAACCATTAGAAAAATTTTCCATACTAAAACTGCAAATACAAGACTCACTTCAGTTGTGGAATGTATCCCTATAACTGCATAATTCAAGTTGTGTATCAAAATGCAAGAATTAAAAAGCTAGACTGAACCAGCAAGTCATTTGCAGCTTCACTCTTCTGGAACTAAAATAATTTTTAAATACTTACTTTTCCTGACTGCAATCTCTGAATTCTTGAATCACATACTTTAATAACATATAATAAACTGTTAATTTGATTTTTTATAGTGTTGATATCTGAAAGCAAAACCAAACAAGATTAAGCAATGCAGATGAGTAAATAAACTATTGTTCTGAAATGCTCTAAAAAAGTCATACAAAAAGTGACATACCACATACAAAACATATCAGCTTTGAAAAGAAAGGGTTTTTTCAGTTTAAATACCTTACTGATGACAGTGAACAAGAAGAAATATTTTTCTCTTTCCTTTTTCAGATCATCTGTTAACTGACTACCCATTAATACCTGAAATATTACTGAAATTTGGAACCACCAGTCAGGCAAGTTTCAATTCAGTGAAGGTATACATCTAACTAATTAGTCTCTAAATATATACTAAAAAATAAAAAATACAAGACAGATGGTAAAAAGGACCTGCTTTTCAACACATCAGAAAATTCAAGATTTACCAATTTATATGTATTTTTTTTAAATAACAAAGTATATACTACGCTGCAGAGTTTGTATTTTCTAAATTTTTTACATGTTCTTCAGAGATCATGCTGGCAAATGCATTTCATATTTTGTACAACAATACAGTACTAACCATCTCCCGCTGTATCTAGGGATCGAAGATATTGCAGTTCTTCACTTGCTTTATCTTTCACTGCTTCCAACTCTCCTATATTATCACTTAATTTAATAATATTCATAAAGGCCTCATAGTTACAGTTGGAATCACGAATCTGAAACAGAAAATTTTTGTGTGAATAATGCAAAACAGGTAAAAGCAGATGATATTTTTCATTAAATTAATCCTTTTGACACAACACTGCAAAGTGGCATTTTGAAAATACTGATGCTTCTAAACCCTCCACTTGATACTAAAACTGTACATGGACCAAGAAAGAGGAAGCATGCACACAGCCAAAACCTATTTCACACCATCATTTTCTGTTTTCAGGAAGTACAACAAAGACACATGGAAAGTGTGTCAACCTACTTAAAGATCTTGTCCAAAACCCAATCCACCTTCTTCTCCTATTACCAATCTCCTTAGCTAAGTAGGCAGGAACTGGTGTGACCACTGAAAAGACTTCAGATTTGCCAAGATCCCCTGCAAGCATACATGCTCCCAATGTAATGGCTTCTTAAGATACAGAATTACAAAAAGAATTAAAACATTCTACAATGTAACCATAACCTACTGGGGAGGAAAAAAAAGGAAATGACTGAATTAATGTCCTCTCTGAAACCCTAATTCAGATACCCCTTGTAAATCCTGTTAAGCTATTTCAACACATACTATTTTCACAGTATTGGCATAGGGTAAACCTGCTCTGGGGACTCAAACGAATTTGTGCAAGTGAAGGAAGCCTGCTGTGCTGCCGAGATCACTGGCAACTGTGTTGTGAATGCAGCATGGAGATCAGGGGAAGAGGGCTGAATTTAATGCTTTCTTTACTATCTGAAGCCAAAAAAAGTCACTTTACCCACATCCTTCATAAATGCTCACTTGGATATGGAAATGTAACACTTGGTCTGTACTGCAGAAGTGGATTGACATGAGCTGCACAAGCAGAGAGAATGAAAAGTAGATACCTTTGACCAAAGATAATTGAAAATCTTTCTAGAAATCTGCTTTTTTAAAAGTAATAGTACAAGCAATACTTGAACTTCAAACATTTTGTAAAAATGTGAATTTCACAGTGAAGAGATAAGTTTGGATTAACTTCTAATTTTATATTGAAGTTTTGTATTTTATTGCAAGAGAATTAGTATCAAACTAAGGTGTGCCTAGAAACAAGGAATTAAACATCTCATTTTCAGAAATCAATTTTTTTCATTCAAATCTGATTTTATGTGAAAGGTTCCAAAAGGAACCAGAATTTGAGTCATCTTTACTTTTGACCTTAACTTCTGCAACAATCTTCATTTCATAAGACTTGTATTAAATTTTTGAAAGCATTTATTCTTCCTTATCTTTCCCCCAGCACATTTACTTCCTCATCTCAGAAAGCAATTATGAAAATTAATATTTGGGACATCACCATCATAACAGAAAGCTTCATAAAAAACTCAGAATTCTATCTTTGGACGCAGCTGGGGGCAGTGCTCAGTAAATAAAGAATGAGGCCAAGTTACAAAAAAAGAACATGTGTAGGAGGAAAGGGGAAACAAAAATTGAAAAGCTTGGTCCATATGAGCAGCAGTATTTTTTCATATTAAAGCTAGGTTCCTGTAAGAAAAGCAGCTTGCAAACTTTTACATAAAATGAAGGTGGCTGGAATGAATGAAACATTGTACACGTACACTTGAATTCATTCCATACCTAAGAATTTTTACTGTGAACTCTGAGGGTGTTTTCAGCATAGGACTTGAATGCACACTCTAAGATTAAAATATATGGATAAATGTACAGAGAATGTGGGGAAAGGAAAAAAAGAATTAAAACTTGATTCATGACATACAAAGGATAATAAACTATAAGAGTAAGTTTCAAGTTGCTTTGCAAAAAATCAGTAACATTAAAGTCCGAATATTCTATTTATGTTAATTTTACTACATAATATTTCTTTAAAAGTTTTTTTGTTTTTACAGGTGCATTAGAGAGATATTGAAGTAAAGACTTCGCTTCTTCCCATTCAGTTCAATTATTAAGGGTTACCACAAATATCCCTAAAAAACCCACCCTAAGAGATTTCTTAGCGGGGGTGCAGAGGGTGCGTGAATCTTACTACTTTTCATTCTGGAGGCCTCTTAAGCTTTAAAGGACATACTGAAAAAAGAGTCAAGGAAAAAATACTTCCAAGGTTACTACCATACTTCCTCAACAGCTAAGCAAAACAGTCAGAGAACTCAGCTTTACACTTTGCCATACATCTGTCCTCGGTCAGCCAACTGTTCCTGAACTGCCACAACACAGGTAACACAGTTAAAGAGAGAGAGTGTGTGTGTGTATATATATACATAAAAAAATTAGTACAGCAGCCATAAGTTCACTATCTCTGCCAATATATCCATTGGTAACCTTTCTATGAGATATCTGTCATGATTACAGGAAACACAAGTAAAGCTTTATATGAACATATTCTGGAAATTTCATTCCTTTTAAACATTACAAATCTTACCATCCATATGACATACTGATTAATATAATCAGGATCACTGAGCTGGTTTATTAATGGAAGAAGAATACCTCGGGAGAGGATTTCCTGAAAAACAAAACACAACAAATCATTTTTACACACTTATTCATAAAGCTAGTACAACTGCAACAATTTAAAACTTACTGTGTAGAGGCTAAATAAAAAAATGTGTAATTACAGAAAACATTCAAAAGGCACTAGCACATTCCCTTCCAATTAAAATTAGAAGATGTTAATATCTCAAGAAAAGCAACCTCCATTTTATGTTTTTCTAATGTTGTTAGAGTTAAAAGAAACTTCAAAAAACATTTCACACAAACTGTTCCCTGCTATTAAATACTTTTCAAGATTGTATTGCATTTAAAATAACCTACTATTAAACTAGATCAATTTTACAAAATAAAATAAGAAAAGCAGCTCAGATCTAAAATTTTTGATGGCATTAAACCAAAGATTGGGATGGCTTTTAGAGTCCGTACCTACCCTGACAAAGTATCGCATGATCTTGTTCTGGAAGTCTCCAGGAGGTAGCAATATATACAGTAAAACCTCACACAGATCCCTTAGGAATCCTAGGGAGGGAGAACAAGAAACAAAACAAACCAAAAACAAACAGAACAAAACAAAAAACCCTCAGCACAATTTTGTATTACGTTATTTCACATCTTATCTGATATCATAGGAAACAACAGATAAATCCTTAAAATGAAATTCAAATACACAGTCATATATATTCTTACAGTCCAAGCATCACAGTAACACCTTTCAGACTGAATATAAGCAGCACTGATGTAAACCTGAAACAGACCTAGAGACTCAAAACCAAGACAGAAGAAAATCAAGTTCCAAGAACCAAAAAACTAACTTCAATTTATTTTCCTTATTTAACACATACAGAGTTTTTTTTCTCCTCCTTCCCACTTTCCCCAAAAAGATACACTGATTTTTTTAATGAAGACTATGGAGTAGTGATAAGGAAGGCAGATCTAACAAAAAGCACTAAGAATCTGCAAAGCCATCCCCTGCCTCCCAGAAAACATATTTCTACCTTAAAATTTTTCCAATGAAAAGAGGAATAGCTACATATGTACATAATTGTAGTATAGCTTTGAGAGTCACGTGCTAAGATTTCAGTATATTTCATATTGTTTACACAATCATCAGTATTTTGTCTGCTATACTAAAATAATTTCAGAAGATAATATTGACATACCTTCTTCATCTTTGGGAGAAGTGCAGACTAGATCACGACAGACTTCTTTTTCCATTTCAACTTCAACCTCGAAGAATGTGTCTACAAGTTCCTCAGCTTGGTCTATACAAAAGAAAATAACAAGAAACACACTGTTTGGTAAAGACCAGAAACTTGAGAGTAAACTTGAATTATAAAATAAAGCTAACTATATTTCACACATGTACGATATTTGCCTACTCAGACTCAAAGCAAAAATATTTTAAACATTACATTACCTTTCATCTGATCACCTTTCTCTGCTATTCTTTGCTGAGCTTTTCTGAAAACACGAAGATGAGTGCCAAAGTCATCAACAAGTCGTGTAGTGAAATAAGGTTGCCAGTCTGTTTCCTTTGACCTATCAGAAAAGGGCATCCACAAAAATGAATTATTTTACCCTGAATACAAAGAAAAATAATAAATTAGTACTTCTACTTCATCCCTGCCAAGAAACACACTGATCGTAAACATGGAAAAGCAAAGAAATAAATCAGTCTCCTAATCACCTATTCACTGAAAACAAATAAAATACTGTAAAACACCACTCTCATACTACATTAATAGTTATGCTTAATTTACTTTAAGGTCAATATTAACATCTGGAAGTAGTGTTCTGATTCATGATATTGTCAAATATCTGTGAAAAATCCTCATATAAACAGTCTACGAGCATCTAGAACCTAAAACTAAAATACTCCCGAGGTCTCTTCCAGCTGTACTTTCTACCATTTTGGAAGGCACCTAAACAAAATAATTTTCTTCTGAATTTGCAGTATATACATGAGTCAGAAAACACACGTTCCGTTTGAAACTACAAAGAACCAAGTATTATCAACAATTGATTCCACAGCTTATCTATGAGAGGTTGTTAGCACGCATCTCCAACAATGCACATAGATTTGCATCGGAAAATAGTCACTGTTAGATTTGCATAAAACTATTTCATTAGTGGTATGAAAAAGATGCAGAGATATTCTTGTGATGTCCATGCCTTACTAGCCAAACTAAAAAGGCACATGTGAGTTATAGATTTAATGAGCTAGATGTTAGTGATGGCTTTTACTCTGCACTAAGTATTCTACTACTTGAATTCTCTCAGATACCTACTTTGTTATAGCAGAATCCTTCTACAACACTTCCTTTTTTGTGTTTATTCCCTCACCTGCCCTTTTTTCCCCTCAAAAAGAGAGAAAGGGATAAGGAACTCGAAGAGTGGGAAGCCTACTGCAAAATCTAGATGTGGAAATAAGAAGCGGAGCTGCGTCAAAGGGCAGTCAACCAAAACCATCAATAATCCAGGTCCAACATGCGCACAATCAACAAATTATATAAATACGCTAGGTGGCAGCCTTACATCATTCTTTCAAATGTGCAACTCTCAAAGAAAAAAAAAAAATATCCCGCTGTACCCATTCTCTCCAGAACCTCACAGGGTATATCAAATTAGAGATCATGGTACTAATCTAGGATTGCTACAGCTATATCCAGCTACAATCATTATGAATACACTAGATCATTTTCTCTTAACAACAACAACAACCAACTGCTGCAGCCATGTGAAACCAATTTGATTGGTACAGAAGAACACAACTGCACAGGAATGGTGGCTATTATTGAAGAGCTATAGTACTGTAGGGAAAAAAAAAATTGGCTATAACTTGACACAAACCCAGTGCTTGATACTGTTCAATGAAGCAGCTTCACCAAACAGACAAAGCAACCAGAGTTGGGCAGCCAGGTCCATTTCATGTAAGCACAGGATTGCTTGCCGTAATGTACCGTTTATTTAGCCTAGTTTTCACTATTTCCAACTCTGTTTCCTAGGATTTCCATTATTTCACAATCAATAAGATTTTATTATAATGCTTTTTTCCTAGCATTAAACCCAGCTCTCCATCTTTGACCTTTCTTGCCAGAAAAGCACACTAAGCTGCATTTTCAAGCCAACAGAGGGAGGAGATAACACCACCTCAAAATTGCTAAGAAGTTTATTATATTTAGGTGACCCACAACCTCTTCTGAAGAGAAAACAGATAACAATTAGCACATTGGGATGAATACCTGAAATCATCACTTAATAAAGAAGTTGGATATAAAGATATGTGGTACCTTGGCTAAGAAACTAGCCGTACTAAAGAAGATCAAAAAACTTCCCAGACAAGTTCCCTGACTTCCTGCTACTTGATTAAGCAACAGCAGAAAAAGCATGGGACAATTAACAAACTATCCATTTGTTCTGAATCAAATAACTCTATTTTTAAAAAAAGAATTACACATGTGACGTATCATTTCGTTCCCCAGATTACTATTCCTTTGAAAATACTCATTGTTCTTACATATTGAAGAGCAAGACCACTTTTAAAAGTTATCTGAGCTGATACAGATATTTGAACTAAAGACTTTCAGACTGAGTTACATTAGGAATAGCCCTGCTGTTTATATGAAACAGACTTGCATATAAAAAGGTGATGATTCATGCAACTCAATGCTTAAGTTGCAGAAAAACAGCTATTTAGTAATTTTAGACATTAATCAAAAATTTTAAAAGGCCATTTCGCAAAAGACCATGACTACAAACATCATCTCCGTTCATTCCTTAAGGGATCAGCAAAAGACTATAGTTCTTAGATTATGATCTTAAAATTTTACATGTTCTGTGAAATGCACTGAACTATGCCAACAGATAAACTTAATCATTTATCTACTACCATACAACCCACAGAGGTATTTGTCCACTTGCTTAGACAGTATATTGATGTAAATCAAAATAAACTTACCTGGCAGAAAATTGAACAAGTGCATACTGAAGAGCCTGCCTGATTTCCAGAAGAAACGATTCATCATCACTTAGTGTGTAATACCAATACTGCACATAGTCTCTCAGGGAAAACTGGATTACCTGAAATTGGAAAGGCAAAAAGAAAGATGAACTAATGAACAAAACCCAACAAAATACAAAATAGCTTTTTGTGCCTGATAATGCAACACCAGACTTCTTAAAAGGTTAACACAGTGAACCATACTGCCCCTACCGTTATGAAATTGTGAGTGAAACAATATAACTCCCACTGAAACCTCGTTTTCATATTGGTTTACATGCATTCATCACCATTATGCTGATAAACCATATTTTACAGAAAACAGACTCTAATATTGCCCAATACCTCAATGTTTTCTCACTTACCACTGTCAAATATGATAAAATTTCTCAACTTCTATTTCTCTGTCAACTACTTAGATATTACATACTCAATACACGCAAAAATAAAAATAGGTTAAATAGTCCTGATTAGAACTTACCTGTTGCAAAGGCTCATCAATTATATTTGCACCCGTCAGTCTTCTGTCAATCTTAATAGGTCTGGCTTCACGTTTCATTTCTTCTATGCACTTGAAAGAGATTAGGAAATGTAACTTTGCATGTTTTAGCTATAATTAAAAGTCAGCTCTACTGTTTACGATACATGTATACTTCCAGTAACTACTTTATACAACATTTTCTGTATTATTACAATATACAGAGTAAATAAGATACAATCATAGTATGGTTTGTGTTGGAAGGGACCATTAAAGGTCATCTAGTCCAACGCCCCTGCAATGGGTTTGGGACATCTTCAACTAGATCAGGTTGCTCAGAGCACCATCCAACCTGACCCTGAGTATTTCCAGGGATGGGACATCTACAACCTCTCTGGGCAAGAACATCATCTGTATTTTTCACTATATGGTAAATAATGGTGAGGAACTAACCTGAAAACCTACTTCTTGCTTACCAAAAAGGAGCAAGTTTGCTAAAATACTAGATCAGAAGAAAATAAAACTCAAATAGTTATAAAAGGAGGGGGGTGGGGACAGGACAGCAGCACAAGATTGTTTGTGGGTAAGACACCTGTTACATACTTGATTATGAACTTCTTGTGCAACCTCAAGCAAGTAATTCTTCAGTTGGGGGTTTTTTTCTCTCAGTTTATTCTATATGCCAGAAGAGAAATTACTCCTTTTTTTAGCATCACTACTTGACAGACAAGTCTTTAAAAAGTAGTTGATGAGGGGATAAAAAATTATTTTATAGAAGTACTTGCAACTCAGAACAGTTAACTCCAGGAATGACTTCATCAGAGCTGACTTTTGGCAAGTAACATACTGAGAAAGAACACCCTTTATCAGTGCTTCTCTGAGAGGACTAATACAGTGTGTTTCTATAAAATTGAGATGAAGTCTGCAATAAACCCCTTTATTTTCACAGAAATAACAACACAACAACATACACTATTGGTAAAAAAAAAATCAAGTTATTTTATTCTTTGATCTAAAGTTGTGACTATCCAAACACAGAAGAACTGCCAAAAACCATAAATGAAAAAATCATAAGCCATATGTCCAGTGTTTCTACGCTACATGACTCTCCCTAAGTATCTCTCATTCAAACCAGTTAACAATGAATGGCAGAGAAATACCTGAGGCCAGAAAACATTCCTCCTCCTACTTAACCACCTCTGTATCACAACACAAAAGTATTTTCTTGCTAAATTCTGTATAATTTTTAAAGTTTAAGACAAGGGAACAGTTCACTGCTACTTTAATATGAATAAAGTTGACTGATATTCAAACAATACTCCAGTTATACAGTAATGAATTTGCAAAATAATTTTGTCTTGACACTGTCAAAAATATAAAAAAAATACAGAATGGAATGATTAAATATTTTCACTGAGCACAGCATAGTTCAGATTACCAAACAAAACTGTTAAAGGAGAGTTTTGAAGTTTGAGACTGCATGCATAAAACCACATTTGAAAAACGTACAAGAAAAAGCAGCAGCCAGAAGAAAGAGAGAGAGAGACATACACAGAAAATACACAAGGTTACTTGGTAAAAATCTGAATGTTCATAGGCTCATAGGATTCAGGTTTGGGTCTGGACTTCAGGAAGTCATCTTGTCCAACCTCCTGCTCAAAACAGAGCCAACTACAAGGTTAGACTATTCTTTCATATTCTTTTTTCTCCAGTGAAATCTTTATGTACATGCAGTATAATTTCATTTGCTTTTGATATGTCTGAAGACATCTAAAATTTAGATTATCTGGTTTTATTTCATTGTAGCTACAACTGCTGACCGTAGGTCTCACTTGGAAAGCATTGCCGGTTTTAAGCCTGGCCTTCCAGACACTGACTTAGAAGACAGACTTAAAGGAAGGACCCAACTCACATGGAGAAAACTGTCCTATTCGACTGTCACTTCAAACATAATATTAGTCTGACATACTTTACCAGTATTAAATCAGTCGTTAGGAAAAATGAGTATCACTTGTTATTGTTAAATTTGACACCCACTTACTTAATTTTAAGCAGGTAGGAAGCACTTACGAGGAACATGAGACATATACTCCACAAAGTGAGACGCAGCACAGAGTAAAGAAACCCAGGCTCCACAACAGCATAACTGCAGTGACTGAGTAGACTTCAGACTTTCGCTTCACTGCACTAATAAATATTTTTAAAGTCCTTTTCTGAAACTCTGCTAGGTAACTGTAAAATATGAAAAATGCCACTATTTCCCAAATCACATACTTGAGGTCACAGGCTTTCATGAATGGACAAGACACAGGGGATTTACACATCTGCATCAAATCCATAACATAGCGTGTGACCAACGGACTGAAAGAGATTCAGAGACTAATCAGGGATCAAATATGCAACTAGCACTTATAACAGTGATAACAACTTATCTTACAGTGATTTGGCAATATTGTACCCAGCCTACAGAAACTCCTTGTCTTTTGGATGAAGTATAAGCAACATGAATTATGATAATAACTGGACATTCCACACTTCTGTTGAAGCTGGACTGAATCTGTAAATTTTATTGAAAATGGCATGCCAGTTAACAGTTCAGAAGGCTCTAAACTTGCCTTTCATTCAACATTATTTTAATATAAACCTGCAGACAATTGTGTATCTTACACAGCCATTACAGCCCAGATCCCTCTGCAGAGGGATCTGGACAGGCTAGATTGATGGACCGAGGCCAATGGTGTGAGGTTCAGCAATGCCAAGTGCCGGGTCCTGCACATTGGCCACAACAACCCCATGCAACGCTACAGGCTTGGGGACGAGTGGCTGGAAAGCTGCCCTGCAGAAAAGGACCTGGGGGTGCTGGTTGGCAGCCGGCTGAATATGAGCCAGCAGTGTGCCCAGGTGGCCAAGAAGGCCAACGGCATCCTGGCCTGTATCAGAAACAGTGTGGCCAGCAGGAGCAGGAAGGTGATCGTGCCCCTGTACTCGGCGCTGGTGAGGCCGCACCTCGAATCCTGTGTTCAGTTTTGGGGCCCTCACTACAAGAAGGACATTGAGGTGCTGGAATGTGTCCAGAGAGCAGCAACAAAGCTGGTGAGGGGTCTGGAGCAGCTGAGAGAACTGAGGTTGTTCAGTCTGGAAGAAGCTGAGGGGAGACTTTATCACTCTTTACAATTACCTGACAGGAGGTTGCAGAGAGGTGGGTGTTGGTCTCTTCTCCCAAGTGACTAGTGACAGAACAAGAGGAAATGGCCTCAAGTTGTGCCAGGGGAGGTTTAGGCTGGATATTAGGAAAAATTTCTTTACTGAGAGAGTGGTAAAACACTGGAACAGGCTGTCCAGGGAGGTGGTGGAGTCACCATCACTGGAGGCGTTCAAAAAACGCGTGGACGTGGCACTGTGGGACATGGTTTGGTGGGCATGGTGGTGTTGGGTTGATGATTGGACTTGATGATCTTGCAGGTCTTTTCCAACCTTAATGATTCTGTGATTATGGCATCATCCAGCAAATTCCTGACACAAAAGTTATATAAAACAGACTTGCAAAAGGAAAAGCAAGTCTAATCCTAATTTTTAAACCTCCCTGTGTGTATGCAAACAAACAAAAAAACAGCAAAAAGGTAAATAATCTTCCATCAAACCTATATAACTATTTCTCCTTAATGTGAGGCATTCAATATATATTCACTAATAAGTATCATAAGCAGCAACCAAGGAAACCTATCAGCACCAAATCTTGTGTTGTAACTTGAGTCTGGTACATTCTACACATTATTTCCATCTACAATTTTGGTGCTCTGGATTATAACAGATTTCTTTAAAATCAAACATTTGAACATTCATCTTAGGCTAAAAAAATCCCCAAACAACAAAACCCCCTCAAAACAATCAAGAAAACTCTACTGCTTCTGGGTAAAAGAGTTTCTTATAAAGATCCCGTATGATCAGATTACTTCTCAAAATACAGTATCACAAAATAATTTACTATTGAAGTGATTTCAGTTTGTACTTGGTTCATGGAAGAAGTATAACCTATACACTAGCCACTTCAAAGAACATTCATTATTCCAAGACCACTTAGGGCCACAACGGTTTTAAACATGAAAACAATTTCAAGTTAAAAAATATTACTTTCCAATAAAGATAAGTCAGCAGAAATTTAATTCAGAAACGACAACTAGGAATCCCAAGCAAACCACACATTTGGTTTTAGTTAGGACTCATCTCTTCTTGCATTGCTACTGAAAAGCTCAGCTAAACTAGCTAATGCTATTTTAATACAGTGGCAAAAAAGAAATACAAAACAGTATTGTAGAAGACAAACAGATTTTAGCTGGAGAACAACTTCAAACAGCATTTGGTAAGCCAGCCAAAAATACCTTCATATCACAAAACTTAAATTCAGAGACTAGTCAAGACAGGTCAGTTGAGAAAAGTGACGTGTCAATAATGCACACTCAAATCAGAAGTCAAACTACTGAATTTGCAAGAATTACAGAAAAAAACCCACAACATTTCATGCTTTTATAAAGCAACCAGAGCATACATATACACTGAGCTCAAAGAAGTAACATTAGAGTAAAAAAGTTTCAGCAATGTAAAGAAAATTTAAAAGACAAAAATTTCTTGTAAATCTTCTCTCAAAACACAAAACATAAGCAACACTTCAGAATCCATATAATATAAGCACTAAAGTCTATATAGACTAAGAACCTTAGTCCCCTAAAATGAGGTTTCATCAATGGAACAGAATCATTAGTTGATTGCTGACTTGCCCTTTTTCAGCCTTAAAATTTTGTATTTTTCATTTGGACCACTGACATTACTTTATGCTTTAGAATATACTTAAGTTCCAGATTTATCTCAACAGATTCAAAGACAGAAGTGAAAAGGCCACTTAACTGAGCTATGAACCAGAAACAAAGTTTTGTGATTAGAGTTTCCTTCTATGTGCTACTGGTAAGAAAGATGAACACACACACACACACACAGAGACACCATGAAGTGTAGTGACCTGACAGCTAAGGGCAGGATGTTTCAGTCAAAACAGTTGTGAGATTAAATACGACATAACTAGCAATCTTTGGGTTAAAGTGTTTTCTCTATTCTGACGAGTGCAAACGGATTAAGGCCAAGATATATCTACATTTCTGACCTGTCAAGATGTATTGGTTCATAAACCAGGAATTCCTAGAAATTCTACCTCTTGGCTATTACGAATTTATTCTACCTCTTGGCTATTACGAATTTATTCTATACTAAATAGATGCAGACTTATCCACTTAGGAACCCTGAATTTAGGTCCATCAACCCAAATGGCATGTCTGTTAACAATTCAGATAAAAAGAAAAGAGTTGAAAAATCTTGCATTTCACTTGCACGTTGCAACTGACTCAAAACATAACAGCAGGCTCTTTTACCTTGGGAAATGGGTACAATTCTTAGATTACAACTAATTATTAGTGTTATTCTAATTTTCAAAGTTATAAAATCTGATCTAGGAGTTAAGACTAGTAAACTCTCCTTACCTTAGGAATCCCAACTGACATACAAGGAAGAAACGAATGTTCACACTGCTCAAGGTATTTTTCTGAGTTGCTTTTTCCAAATAAAAGAGTAACCACAAAACCCCTAAAATGGAAAAAGAAAGACCAGCTAGAAAAAGTCATCTTTTCCCTGCCTCTAGAAAATATTTCACAGCAAGTTATAAAATGACAATATGACAATTCTCACTGTTTGCTCTCCTAGTACAGTGCTCTTTCACAGTGTAGCATGCTGTTCAAAATAACTGATACAATATTAAGTATGACGTTTCCCAGTCTTGTATTATCAGTCTTTAAATATTCTTACTACATAGCAGATCTATCTAGCACAGTCTATACTACACAGTCTGCTGCATAAGAACCTGTGATGGCATGCTACCTATGCTCACAAATATTAGTACACGGAAAGAGGGGTACATACATAAGCTGCTCCGGTTGTATTTATAGAAAGATTCTTTTACTTCAACACTATGAAGAAATAAACTCTTTACAGATACATTTAGGCCACTCGATTGCGGCATAAGCCACAAAAACACAAACCAGGAAGAAACTGGCAAAGTAAATGTAGTAACTAACTACTGATTGCATATGTTTAAACAAGAAGTAAAAATCTATCAACTGGCAACTTATTTTCAGCTGCAAAAAAACCCCAAACACTGAAACGGTAGTCCTGCCAGGCTGCCCAAGAACAGAATCAAGGAAAAAGTCTAGAGGGGGTTGTGGGCTTTTTGGGGTGTTGGGTTTTGGGGGGGGGGGGGGGGGGGGGGGGGGGTGTTGTTGTTTTGTTTTTAATCAATTCAGCATATAAAATCTAAATAAATGCACTCCTGGACCACTTACAACGTTAGATCAGAAATCCATTATCTTCCTCCCTCACAATTCTACAATGATATTTAAATTATGACTTATAGTTAAGCAGGACAGCAGTTAATTTTATTATTGTTTTCTTCATGATATAATGAAGGCATAAGGGAAAAAAGAAACCATTACAATAAGTTCGACCTTGCCACAACAGCAGTAATTTATTTACAGCTTATGACACTAGGGCACAAACACATGAACATAAAGCTGGTTTTACTAAGAAACAGATAACCTAAAGGCTGTTCCAATTTTAGCATAACCAAAGTATGTAGCCTTTGAAAAGTCAAGCATAAAAAAGAAAGAATATGAAGTCACTGCTGCTCAGACTAGCCTTGGGATGGCTAAACAGGCATAGCTTTTTACACAAATTTCAAAGCATTCAACTTCAAGGCCAGGTGAACAACATTTGTGACCACAGGAACTCATAAAGTTATTCCAGGCTTGAAACTTGCTGAAATAATACATTCTATTAATATAGATTGCTGTTGATATACGATGCTCTTACTTATATGATTAGAATAAAATTAATTCCTAACCAAGGTAAAATATGCCATTTGAAGGTCTTAATTCCCAAACTAGGAACCATGCTTTTTAAGCACTCCAGAGGCTCAGTAATTCAGAAGCAGGGAGGTGGTAATTTATACCTGAACAACTCCAGGACCAAAAAAAAAAGCTACAAAAAGTTATTATTGATAACTTGATAATGCATAAGAAAATTTCACTTGATTCTCTTACAGCCATCTTTATCTGCCAAACACGTGCACTTTCTACATATGAGGTCAAAAAATAAAAGCAAGTCTAAATTGCTCTTCTCCTCCAGATGCTTCCAGACAGCTTTAAAATCATAACACCAATGGTGCTAGTAGCATCATAATTCAGTTCAATAACAGAAACTTGCTTAGAAGAATCTCAGTATTAGTTTCACTGTGCTTAAAAGTTAACTAACGTTTTGGTTTGGGGAGGGGCGTGCTTTGTTGGGTTTTTTTTAATTATTAAAAAGTTTGGGTTTTCTTTTTATTATCTACCTCTTTTCTATTAGAAATCTCAGTCTTCCTTTAAAGAAAACAGTATACCCAAAATGCTTTTTTTGGGGGGGGGCCAAAAATCAGTTTCAACTTCAAACATGCATCAGCAACTTCAGGAGAAGGGAGTAAGGAGGGGAGAGGTCCTTCCTTTCTTTTACTCAAAAGGATTGAAGCCTTGGAAATAACTAGCTATAGATCATGCATCTGTTTTCTCTCACATGTTAAGACATTTCTAAATGTCATAGTTAATGTTCTAAGTTAATGACTTATTAAAAAATACTAATATGCTACCAAAATAAATTAATTTAAGTATATGCTTGTTTTCTTAGCTGCCTCTAAGTATTTTCATTTTTAGGCTAGAAATGCTAGGAGCTTAATGCATTTTATTCTCTAAGTTAAAATCTTGTGCACATTAGAGAGGTGTATGTTGCCTGACTATTCAGTGCAAATGTTCACCTAATTCATCCAGAGGATATTCAACACAGTAATGAGAACTCATTTTAGTCTTTTCTCTAAATGAATAGAGCAGAAAAAGGAAAATACTGTATTTTAATTTTTTTTGTTAAGTCTTTCCAAAGATTATTAGAAGACCAGCTTTTCACAGGGACAGATTAACAACAGAAGTGACAAATAGAAAAATGAATTCTACAGATTTATCATTTTCCCATCAAGTCTGAAAAGTAACAGCCTTAGCTGAATGCTTTGTGAAAGTCAAAAAGCAGCTTCAGAACGGTTCCTGATTTGGTCAGCAGTTAGAATCATCAGTGTAGGCAGCCAGCCACATATATATGTATGTGATTAAGTATCAATAATAATGTTTTTTGATGACAGAGCAAATTTCTTTAAACAGCAAAGCAACTGACGGTCCAAGAAATTTCAATTCTCACAACATCAGAAGCCTAAGGCTGTTGGCAGAGCCGCAATTCACATTATTTTTATTTTACTTAGGATTGAAAGAGGGAAGGAAAGGTAAGAAACATACACAGTACAAAGAAAACGCTGTCAGTAAGACAGGCCCAGCACTCAGGTTAAGGGGTTTGCACCAATACTTGAAGTAGAGGCAAACGATATTTCATCAAGATTAACACCTTGTAATAGTCTTTGCTACACAGGTTAAAGAAACAATATCTATCTTTTGCCTCCTGCTTTTGGTGGAAAGAGCTCAGTTCCCTAAGCAATGTGTTGCCAGATTGCAAATTGAAAAGGGAGGTACTTACAAAACAAAAAAAAAAAGGCTAACATTTTATAAATCAGTCTTGAAACAAAACAAATTAAAGACAACTTTTGATCGAAAGCTTTTATTCACACACACAGTTTCAGTATCCTTCCATGCACAGAACAACAGTACACTTATTACAAGCTATCTGTTTAAGAGGAAACACACAGTTTAGAGTAAATCAAAAAGAAATAGCACGTAACAGAAGTAAAGCCACATAAATGCATTGATTATGTTGATACAGCTATGGCATCAACATTGTTTTCCTACACAACTCAGTGGCATATGCTTTAAATGTTTAGGTCAATACTAAGGGTGCAACCAGCTACAATTCAACATTTTCTTTTGTTAGAATTGTAAAATGGGACAGAAGTGGACTCCCAGCTAGGGGAAGTCAGAAACTATTGATACAGGCCACTGTTTTTGAGCAAGGATAAAAAGTTAGAAAACTGTATGCCGAATTGGATAAGAACTCCAAGTTTCAACATAAAATTCTACCACAAAAATTCATGTCCAAAATTGTTATTTTGCTCCAGATAAGGGTACAGTAAGTATTAAGAAGACTACTATAATCACGAACCAAAATTAGATTTTTATTTTCTTAACTTATATAAATCATGTTATGATATAGAATTGCTAATCATAAGTGAAAAAGTTACTTCATAACATAAATTTCTGTTTGTTTCCAAGAGAAACAGGACCAAGTATTTTGCATAACTTCACGGGAATTAATTTAAAAAGAAAAAGCAGGGAAGAATAATTTAGACATAAATCTATTTGACCTAGTTAGCGCTCATGGATCTGTATGCTGAATGTTAAAATTTAAAGTAGGTATGTCACTTTGAAAAAGATTAACAGTGTAAAAAAGGGCCAGATCACAGCCTTAGCCAAGAAGATGTGTATGTTAAAGCAATGAAGTAATGACATTCTACCAGAAGGGTTGAGACTTCATATCTATCTACATAAGTAAGCACATAATAGGAAGATGAATACAAATTCTACTTCAACAGATACACTACCACAAGCTGAATTTATTCTTAAGATCAGTGTTCACTGACTAGCTACAAAAATGAAGCAAAGCAGCAAAAGAATCCCAGGAAAGAGATATCAGAGCTGACTTGAGAATGAGCTAGCTCAGACATGAGGGGCAGTCTCACAGTGGCAAGTTGTAGCTGACTTCAGACATACTCCGTGAGAGACTGCTTTGGCTGTTAGCTTTGAAAAGCCAAGCAATTGAAACTGACCAAGAAGGAAGGATAAGCTTTTAAGAAATTGTTACATCCCACATTAT
This sequence comes from Gavia stellata, assembly GCF_030936135.1. Classification (NCBI taxonomy): domain Eukaryota; kingdom Metazoa; phylum Chordata; class Aves; order Gaviiformes; family Gaviidae; genus Gavia; species Gavia stellata. Next base: position 33,658,683 of record NC_082599.1, read on the forward strand.
TTTTTCATACTGCAAACACTAAGGAAGTTGTAATACAAAACAGCAAACGGATGAACTCTTGCCCTTTGGACGAACTCTTTTTGCCTTTTGCCCTGGACGAAGAGCCAGCAAAATATGCCAATTATACATGTATCAAGACTTATCAAGACAAGAGCATTTACTTAAAAGTTAGTCTACTAGAGTGAAGATTTAGTTAAAGTAAAACTGACTATTCTGATTTCTCAGAGAGGGAATTCCAAGTTTAATACAGTTAAAACCCAAGTGTAGCAGCTCTAATTCTAGCCACTAAACTCTGTTACGTTTTTTGATGAGACATACAGGAATATACATACATTCTGTACTGTATCCAATAAGAAGGTTAAAAGGATGTTTCAAAGGAAGGAAAAAAAAAAAATTTCAAGATAGCCCAAACACCCCATTAGAAGTCAAGCAGGCCCGGGAGAGCCTAGAAATGTTACTGTCCTGCAGATTAGTCTTGTGACTGAGAGGAAGGAGGAATATCCCACTAACACATTTAGACTTGGCATTAAAAATAAAAGTTTTAATGGTTACAAGGCAGATGTTATAATATACAATGTAATAATGGTGCTAAAGACTATAAAAACATCACCTGTTTGCTCCCTTCCTGTCTATAGATAAAGTATGAAATGTCTACAGCTGCTGAACTGACCTACTTGTTCAAGATGTAGCATCATTTCCACAGACCCAGGAAAACACCCACTCACTTTCCTCATAAATGAAGTATCTTAGGTAGGAAAATGAGATTGTGATAAGGAAAGGGGACATAATTACTTAGTAAGTACCTGGGAAAAGAACTGGCACAGTAATAGAAAGTATGAACTGAAGTTAACATTGGTTTTATTTGAGTACTTGTCCTCCAACACCCCTTATAAATAGCTACTTAAAAAAAAAATCAGATTTTTTTTCTGCTTGGGCAAAGGTAATATAAGCACTATTCAACAGCGAAAAAAGTTACTTTTGATAAAATTGAGATTTCAAGAAAAAAAACTTGGCTCATAAAGAGCTGCTCAAATGTGGAAGTATTAATTACACAGAAGTCACTTCAGATTTTCAGAGCAAACTATTTGCTAATATACACATTAAAATTTTACTTTCAAAGTAAATTATACAAAACATTAAGTAGTATACTTACCCACCCACAAAGCAGAGGATATAAAATGCAAAGTAAAATATAGCAAAGGGTCCAAAAGTTACTAGAAAAAGCACAACGCCAAGACTTCCCCATCCCCATATGGAAAGACTGGTCTGTAAACAAAAACACATAGAAAAGGAATAATTAATACTATATTCATACAACTTTAAGTCTCCAAAGCAATATTTGTAGTTTCTACAGAGCTTGATACATTTTAACTAGATATGAAATAAGTTTTGCTTGATGAAATAAAAATCTTTATTTTTTTAAAAGGGTATTGCTATCAAGTTATATTGTGGGCTAGTAGCCCAGTTTAGCCAAATTTAGAGCATTTTTCTTTCAAATATTGTTACTCATCTCCCACTTCAGGTGCAACTACCACCCTTTAAAGTGTCATTTCTTTTTCTTCTCTATTCTTGTTTTGTGCACTTCTGTTTCTGGAGATCTCTTTTTTTAACCCTGTGAAATTCTCCACTATTTCCAAGAAAAATGCAGGCTTTGTAACAGAACAGGGAGAGATGAATATGACCTCGTTTTACACAACTAAACGTGTAATTTTCCACAGCCAAGCAACACTATTTCTTCCCTAGATCAAAGCAGTTGCAAGACCAAATAAAGTGTCCCTTTCTCCAGTCAAGTCACACACAAGTCAGCAGGTGCACCAAGTATTTGGTGCAAGTTTACCTTTACCCTTCCCTTTAAATAAAAGGGAGGGGGAAAATTAAGAAACTGATTACTACCTCTAACAATTTTTACCATAGAAATCATGAGCATTCAAACAATTCTTTGAAATATCTAAATACAATTCTGTTTTAAAATCAGGAAATATAATATATGAAAAGAGACATCCTAGATTAACGTTTTCTCCATGCAGGCATTATCATGTTTCTAGAAGAGGTCTGGCTTAGCAGGCAGGACTGACGCTTCGGCAGCGAGGGGAGACAAGGGTTGTTTGGAAAGCCCATGGTGCAACTAAAGTCAGCCCCAAGAGCATCTGTGGGGCTGCTGGGATTTTGGAGCTGATAACGCAGCAGGCAAAACTTCACCTGCACTGACGGATTCACCAGGAGTATGAAAAAAGCAGCAAGATTCAGGTTATTGCGCCAATATAGGTTACAGTTAAGTGCATTCCTATGCACACATACATACATACTTGACCTATTTAGATAAATAGATGTGTGTATGTACATATATACACATATATGCAGGGTAATCTAAAAAGCAAGCTATGAAAACCTGACTGAAGTGAGCTACAAAAGTTTTGGACCTTCACAATACTGCAATGCAGTCAACAAAGATTATATAAATTTAATTCAAACTAGTCTCTAGTTTGATATGGAAAGCATGTTTCAGCCAAGTCCCAAGAGTGTGAAACCAATGATGACAAGTATTTATAGGCCACCAAAACTGTTCCTGCTCTAAGGTTCTCAACTTTTCTTTTTTTTTTTTGTCTAATTTACACCTTTCCTACCAGTGATCAAATGACACCCTAATAGGAACTCAGACAACTGCTAATGTCAACAAGTAACACTAAGAAAGTATTTAAATAAACTTGTCTTGCAGTTTGACATTTAGAAAACAAGCAGAGATCAAACACCATATTTGCAGATAGTCCTTTTTTAGCTTTTACTATGGAGGACAGAGGAACTTGCCTTATGAGGAACTTGCTCTTATTTCTCTAAAAGGACTATTTAGATTTCATCTTTCCATCCTAGACTTGGGATTCAGAAAAATCAACTTCCTCACTAAAAAGTTTTAAAAATCCTATAAGCAATGAAAAATAATATAAAATAAGGCTCCTACATAGAGCAGCTTTGGTTCCTTTCTGAGAGCAAGACATCAGAGTGCCCAAAAGCAAAATCATAGCTCTAAGGAGAGGCTGTTTCACAGATGTAAACTGTAATCGTCAGAATCATTTAATACTTCCTAGTTTATCATAAGTTTAGTGGAATGTTGAGATGAAACTCTATTTTCTTCCTAGTTACAGTTTCTAAGCAAGAGATGGAGAAGATATACTGGCTTTTTTCTTGGTGTTTGAGGCTGGAAAAAATTACACTTGTCTACATACTTATGTGTTTAATTAGAAGTGCTGCAATTCAAGAACTGGATTGCAAGTGATTCAATTCTTTTTAAGCTGAAGAAGTGCTTTATTAGATTATATTAACCATACAATCCACACAGCTAAAATGCTGAAGAACGGAGCTACAATAAATGAAAAAAAAACCCTGGCCACAGCTGAGTAGATTTTGTTGTCATCATGTAGATGCAGTAGGTCAACTGCTTGAGGGGTGGGGAGGAGAGAGACAAGGAGAGGCACACCAAGCTAAAAAAACTGGCAAATACAACAATTAAATAAAAAAATACATGAGCTCCCATTATACATCTACATTTCAATACACAAAGAAGATTCTCATAGTCATGCCTTCAGAAATACATTTTAAAACTTCTGCAGAGCAGTACAAGCAACAGGAAGATATGCACACAGAAGATAACATTTAATCATGCACTTTTTTTGGGCAAAAAATCAGTATGCCTAATAGCATTATTCAAAAAAGTTCAATTTCTAAATATGGGACAAGCACTCTAAATGACTTAACAAAACCTAATTAAACTAGATAGCAGGATGCATATTCAGAGTTGGATGAATGCATAATTAACAAAGAAAGTTCTATAACTCTAATAGATAAAACAGTGACCTTTTGTCCTGCACTCTAGTTTTGCAATTTAGCATACAGCTACAGAGATTCAAATCTCATTTGGTATTTTAATAGGATTTCTTAAAACTCACACAACTTGGTACACTGTAGTAAGTACAACAGACACTGGCCCAATTCTTGTATACTTTAGATGAGTGGTTCACAGCCTTATGAATTTGGAGACATTCAAAGGGATCTAATCATCCGCATGGTTCCATTTAGGCTGACTTTAAGTAAAACTTCCTGTAACTTCACACTTCTTAAAGGGACTTTAGCAGTATGACTCCCAGACAAAACTGAAAACTTTATTTGAAGTTCCTTTACCATGTCCAAGTCGACTATTAAAAGCAAAAAATATTCCAAACGTTACACAAATATGTGACTATGCAGCTGGTCAGTACTGTGGAACAAGCTCACGTATCCAAAGTCAAACCTCACTACTTACAAGTAAGTTTTATTTATAGCATCATTTTTTAGAAAAGTCACAGATTTACTGAAGCTCTGCCTAGTCTTACTAAAGTTAACTGTAGGGTGAATACTTGTCACTCTTGACAGAAAAATCAAGCCAGTCTTCTGAAGAGATGGTATAATGCTGGCATTTAAGTCACAGGTATCCAGACCCTTTAAAAGAAGCTGACGTGCCCTGTGCTGGGAAGGCAAACGTCCAAAATGAACTGTTGCAGTACTAGTTACTGAATTTCAAGCAACAGCTACCTAAATACTAAGAAAGAATGTATGTCTTAATAAAGAGGTAGGCATGTATGGGGTATATACTGTATGCATACACACACGTGCACACATGATCTTTATTCCAGATCAACCACCATTCCACCCCATCAGTTTTAGCCACTTTTGCTTACCATCACTACAGATGCCATATGTCAGCCCCACAATCACTACTTCTTATCTTCAAAGTCTGAAGTCTTACAAAGAAAGACTTCCGCACTGTATTAGTAAGACCACATACACAAGAGGCTAATGTAGCATCATATTCACACACAGTAGTTTTCTTCCCATGGTATGGAACTGCTTTAGCAAAATAAACTGCAGTTGAAGTAAAGGACTGCCTGCAAGCCCAAACAGCACACTCAAGAGCCTCATCAGGTAGAAGAGACACACCAAGGTGAATATCCGCATGAGCTTGATTCAGCTGTTACAGATAACAAGACTATCACCTCTCAATGACACCTGCTTTTTTTTTACTAGGCTTTGTCCATTTTTCCCACTGAATGTTTTTTCCACAGTATACAGCCAACTACTAGAAGAAATACATGAAGAACTTGCTTTCTTATATAGATCTGCTTTTCCTTTCTTTGGCTTCAGCCTTCTAATTAACGTACCATTTTGATGGTCCCTGTTGCACGCTGTTACAGCTAACAGCGCTGAACTAAGGCTGACTACACAACTTAACGTGACCATTCACGTAGGAGCTTATGTAAATCCACAAAATTCACTGCTTATAAACTGTGTACTAAGGCCACACAGACAGTCTTAAATCAACAGTTTAAGAGAAGAAAACTCCCACTGTAATTTAATATGCATGCAGTTACATATAATATAATTTACTAGTTATAAATTAGCTAGAGTATTCTGCAGGAAAATCAATGGGAGCGTGCCAAGGATTTAATGTACCAACCACAACAGCAAAGAGTTACTCCAGTAACAAATACACCTATGCCTTACTATACTTTAAAGTAGCTTCAGTAGGTTTCTTGTCCACTTAATCCAGCTGACAAGCTTTCAGAGCTTTGCCTTTATCCCATCTTTAAGCAAAATCCTCAGCCTTGATACAGCTTGCACTAAAATGATTCACCAAGGTAAGTATAGGTTTGTTGTTTCGATTTAAACTGATACTGTCAATTTCAGCTTGCACCTGGCAGCAAGACATGTAACCATTTCCAGTTTAGTGCAAAGACACTGCTATTCCAGAAGTCTGGCTGACACGTAGTCCTTTTCTTCCTATCATCCCCTTTGCCACCAAACAGTGGACACACACGTTCCCTCTGGATGCCACTGTCCTCCCACTCTAGACAGGAGCTCCCATTCCAGGCACTCGGCTCTCTTCACAATTCACCAACAAGCTCAGAGAAATTGTGGTTTCAAATTTGGAGACAGGGAAGGAGGGGAAACAAAGAACATCCATACAGGAAGGCTGGGATGTGGAATCATCCACTTGTCAATCTTAAAGCTTCAGCAGCATACTAAAGTCTTACAGCTGTAGCATCCAACAGGCCCATACCACTTCTGATGATTGCCATTTGTGATTGTTTTCAACACTGAAAGAACAGTGTCATTTAAAAACAAAACCACACTTCTTTGCCCACAATTCTTTTACTGTGTATATCCAGTTACATTTGTCCATTAAAATTTTAAAATGGCAGTAGCTGACCTGTCCCTAACTAGACTTTGATAAGCAAACTATTCTTTGCCATTTGGGTAGTTTAAACTTTTTTTTTTTTTTTAAATATGATGTTTTGCCAAATGTATTTAATGCCACCTCTGGGCTCACATTAAAAAAAAAAATTGTCAAGGACTGCATATACAGCAGATGTCAAGTTTAATTTTGTTAATTCTACACATCTGCCTTTTAATTTGACTTCCATTTTGAGTGTAAATGGAACGTGTTCATCTATAAACCTTTCCATAATTAAGGTAAGTGTCATCTTTGTCAAGTGATTAAAAACATTATTTTAGGATTCAAATTACTGTCTCTTCACTAGCATGACAAGTAAAATTGGAAAGCTGTATCAACTGGAGTGCCAATTTCATCTGCAGTGAAATGGTTATGTTACACTATTAAGAGAAATATTTAGCAATCGTGAAATAAACCATTAAAATCTTTGTAGTTACATTCTCCTACCTGCCAAAATTAGAGCAATCAAGTGCAAGACATGTCAAGCAGGGTTTTGAAAAGAGTTCTGCATATCCTCATTTCTTAACATAGCTAAAGGTCTCTTTTTAACCTCTTCCTTCTTGTTCTTTTGCCCTTTTCCTTCCTTAGCCCAAAAAGGCATGGCAAAGAAAAACCCTAAGTTCCATTCCTACTTCAGACTAGGTAAAAATAATTGTAGTAAATCTACACAACAAACTACTGCAGTACTCACAAGAAAACTCCTGGGAATTTTTTTTTTTTTAAAGGAATTTTATACAGTCTGTTTTGCTTTTACTGTTCTAAGTTTAGATTTATTTTTTCCAAAGCAAGCCTAAAATATTATAGTATATAAATACACACTAATAATCTTTTAAATAATAAAAAAATTAGATAATTAACATTAAGTTTCAAGAAGACAGGCCAATGAAGTTTCTTCTGGGTAAGTGCAGTATTCCTGCTGATCCCTCCTGATTACAGAGGCTGGAAACGCTCCTCTTCTCTGTTAAGCAAGAGTCCATCTGTCCCCTCTTTCTCTCACCTCCTCCTCCTCTGCTCAACGCACACTTTGTATGTCAAATGGCTTAATCGGTTAACAGTTAGATTAATTCAAGTGCAATCATGTCTAACTGTATCTAGTTTGCATTTTCCTGCTATTTCTCAAACTGTATGAGGTAGAAAAGCTTTTGGGATCATTTCCCTCTACCCTCCCCCACAGTCATACAAGGTGGTCTAATAAAGCTTGTATGGACAGGCAATAACTTTTCATTTATATTCTAAAACCACAACTACTGCACTGTTTCGATGATTCATAAAATTAACTTTTAAAAGTGCAAACCTTTAAATGAAAATATATGCTAACATTTTCTTAAAGTACATAACATTGAAGTACAGTATATAACTAAAAAGTTTAAGAGCTATTGTGCACACTACTTCCATTTCGGTATTTATCCAGAGAGCAACAAATTCCATTACTCAAATAAAACCTGTGTTTGCTATAGTCAGAATATTACTATTAAAATTAAAATAAAACCCGAAAAATTATGTTCCATATTTTGATCCAAATGGTTTGTGCAATAAAGCTGCTGAAGAAAAAGAACAGTCTTCTGATTAACACTGATCATTGTTCTACCAGAAATGGTACATACTTTCAACACCAAACATTCAAGTAAAAAAACAGAGCAAAATTCAGCCTGGATTCAAGAGTCAAAAGGTTCCCCCCCACACTCTGCCAGAATTACTGATCAGAATATGAAATTAGGAAGTGGATTTTTTGATTTTAAACCAACCTTCATTTTACTAACATTTATTTTCAGCGCTAACAGCTATTTTATTATACAGCAGAACTATCAGCAAGGGACAGAAAGCCTCATTTCATGTAACCTTATTTTGAAAGTGGAATAAGTATTTATCTTACTATGAAAAAGAAGAAGCCACCTTCACAGACACACACACTCTTTCTGATCACATGCTTGCACTAAAACCCACTCTGAATAGTATTCTAGTTTAAAAGGATATGGAGTTTCAGTCAAGTTTAAAAGAAGCACTTGAGCATCTTGGGTAACAATGGGAAATAGGAGATGCAAGCCCAATTTCAGTTATTTTCTTAAATATAGAAGCAACATACTCAAACTCATTTTTAAAATAATTTCACAGTAAGTGGTCCTCTTCTTTTGTAACAATCCATATTGACTTGTATCTAAGATAGTGTAGCCATGTGGACAGAAAACAGATGAAAAGGATCAAAAGCCTTTTGGATCACCTTAGGTGATCCAAACAGGACCAGGCTTATTGCTTGACAAGATCACCTAAGGTGATCCAAAGTGAGAAAAAGTAATCCCTCTAGCTTGAATTCAAGCCTATGAGATAATCTAGACTGTTCTATGTTCAGCCTCTGGATAAACAGATTACATCCATTTCAGGTTTTGCTAGTGCAAAACACTGGCAAAGAAAGGGGAGAAGGGGAAGCTCCCAGAATCTTTATCGAGAACAAAAAGAAGTCTGTGCTCCTAAATGGCTAAAAACAATGAAGTCACAAGTTCTTTAGCAAAGAAACTGTTATTGCATACTTCATTTGTGATTTGAACTTTTTACTTTCTTGCCTAAAACTGCAGCAAGGGGTTATTTAAAAGTGCTTTTCACCAATGTTTTCTTTCTTTCACTGCTAAAGAAACCTGATCCCACTAAACGAATTTAAAGAATTATCAACTTAGCTTTTAGAACAATTTCTACCACTTAAGACTCCCAATATTTACCTTGACAGAAATACATTAAATCAGCCTCTCTCCATAAGAGTCAGATCTAATAGGCCATCTTTTTATGTTCCATCTAATGAAAAACTTGTAGGCAGAGCTCACGGCTACTGCAGAAACAGTCACACAAGACACGTTTTTAAAGAGGTTTTTTCGTATCTTAACAGCTATGCTTTTTGAAGGTAGAAAAGAAGTTTGTTTATTTTTAAACTCATGTTCCACGCTAGTGCTAACTTCAACTGAGCATCCGTTCTGTGAAGAAATAAGCAGCTGCCTATTCCTTGAACTCAGGTCTCCACTATACTGTCCAATTTATGCCTTTACCTGTATCAGCTCATACTTCCTAAGAAAATATATATAAAGATATTTATATATAAATAGGTCAGGACAAAGTCTTCTGTTCAAATGCAACCCATTCTTGTCCATGATCTTTAGAGGGAGGAGAAAGTGGAAAAAGATGGGTTATAAGAGGTCTGATGAACAATGATTACTTTTCTTAAAATAAATCCATTATTTCTTCTATGGAGATACCACACAATTTCACAGCAGCTGCTGTGTGCAAAATAATTTGTGCAATCTTAAAATGATAGAATTAGCTTAAAAAAAAAAAACACAAACCAAAAAAACCCCATACAATACTGTATCTATATTAGGAAATCTCAGAAACTTCAAAAAATAACAGCCCCACAAAAATAGAAAGTGAAACAAAGTGGAAGTGTTTAGTTTTCGCAAATACAGAACTGTCAAAGGCATGAAGGTATAAAATAAGATAAATTCCATAAAATCATGAACATTTTGGAACTGCACACTGCAGCAACAGTTATTGCGCTTTTTCTTTGTTTTTCCCTAAAAACTCATCACATGTGAAACAGCAGACAATACCTGCAGATTTTATACTAATAAATTTTTTGTTTCTACCACTTGATGACTTGCTTAGAAGCATCTAGAAACAAGTAATTATTCTCAAGCAAACTCCTTAAAACCAGTAGTTTCTTCTAAAAAGACTGATAAACCATATGTTTCAATGACGTATCTGCAGGATGTGTGTGATTTTTTTACTGATAATTAAACTTATTATATGTGTTATAGAAATTCCATACATACATATTTTATATATATATATACACACACACAAAAAGAAATCCAGTAATTCAGTTTACTGTAGAAAGATTTAGTCATTAACTTCTGAATAATCTTTTAGTATGCTGGCTTCATCAGGCTATAAAATTAGGCACCTGAGAGTTTTGTTTATTTCTTGAATCGACTGGTAATATTTTACCTGCTATTTGCTACTTGCAGCACAGTTTTCAGAGTCCTCTGAAAAACAACATTACCCTACCAACTTTAAGATGAAACTGCTGTGGATACAGTATAGCATTTTACTGTGGTTTTTGATTATTTTAAAAGTACATACCACAACCAAAAAGTTCCCAAATAAGCAACACTCCTCATCTAGATGAAAAAGTTACTTTAAACATACTAAGTTAGCAACATAACTTTAGTCCAGTCTTGAATAAAATTATTCTAAGTATAGACTCTAACTGCCTTATTAGGTCAGGTTACAAATGTGAGGGAATACAAGTGGAAGAAGCTAATTCACATTATCTATCATAATTGCCAGAAGGAGTCCTCCAGTAACAGACACGCTCAACAAGACTAAAAATTAATTTCCACATGGACCCTAGTGATCAAGGCTGCTGTCTCTAACTACAGTCCATCATGTTACATATCTTTGTGGAGTTATTTTGGTAAATGAAATAATGTGGTTAAAAGATCCCCATCCCTCTCCATCCCTGAAAAAAAGTAATTTTCTTTATTAAAAAGGAGGAGAAAAGCTATAAACAATAACGTAGGGCTCAGAAAGGAGTTTCTCAGCTGTAATGTCAAATGGCACATTGACTACAGGCAGTACTGCAACCGATATTATGGAATGTGGAAAGCCAAAGCTCAACAGAAAGCCAACATAAATGATTTCTCAAATTATGCTGGCAGCAGAAGAGGATCAGCAAGAAGGAAGGTCCAGGCCAACAAAGAAAGGAAAATACAAGCCAGTCAGCCTCACCTCAGTCCTTAAGAAGGTTGTCAACAACCAAAATGGATTTACCAAGTGCAAATCATGTCTGACCAACCCAACTGCTTTCTACAATGACGTAACTGATGTTGAGGACAAGGAGGGGGGCTTAGACACTGTGTACCTTGCCTTTAGCAAGGCCTTTGACACAATATCCCACAGTCTCCGTATCACAAAATTGGCAAGGTATGGGCTGCATAAGTAGCTGATACAGTAAGTGAAAAAAATGGATTGCTGGATGCAGAGACACATGATCAGTGATGCAAAGTTCAGCAGGCAGCCAGTAACTAGGTGGGAACCTTCAAGGATCAATACAGGGACCGATGCTGTTTAATGTCTTCATTGACAACCTGGGTGATGGGACAGAGTGCACTCTCAGTAAGACTGCACAGAATACCAAACTGGGGCGAGCGCTCAATACGCTGGAGGCTAGAGCTACTGTTCAGAGAGATGCCGACAGGCTAGAGAAATGGGTTCACAGAAACCTCATGAAGTTCAACAAAAACAAGTATAGGCTTGCATCTCAGGTAGAATAACCCTGGGCCACAACACAGTCTGGGAGCCAACTCTCTGGAAAGCAGCTGTACAGAAAGGGACCCAGGGGTCCTGGTGGGCACTAAGATGAACACGGGTCAACAGTGTGCCCTTGTAGCAAAGGCAGCCAACAGCATCCTGTCCTGTATCAGCAGAATTGTCACCAGCAGGTCCAGCAAAGTGATCCTTCTTCTCTATTTGGACATGTAAGACCACCCCTGGAGTCCTGTGCCCAGTTTCGGTTTTCCCATTATAATACAAATCCATCTGGAAACCAATGTGCAATATCCAACTCCATCTCGCAGGATTTTGTACCAAAAAAAATACTTCCATATACCGAAGCCATATACCAACTACAATGGCCACCAAGGGAACAGTACATTTAGAAGTTATTGGTGTGCCAAATTAATACTCTAACCCCCCTTATGTGACTGGGAAGTAACACAACTTTTAAAAGTATTACCCCCTCCCCCAAACCCTGGTGCTCACCTTTATCTTCAAAAATAAACAAGCAAGAACTGTAGTCTTCTACACATCTACCACCAACATAATAAAGGACATCTACTGCCTGAACACTGGAATCTGAAGAAACAGCTACCAACATTATATTCATTGATCTTAATACTTTGGGGGATTGTTTTGTTCTTTTGAATTCCAAGACCTCAAGCAGTGCCAGCACCATGAACCTCGTTTCAGTTTGGGCTCCTGCTTGCAATGATCACCCCTTCACTATATCTAATTTCTCTTCTCAAAAATTTACTGACAGTTCCCCACCATTTTTTAGAAGTATGTAGTGCTTTTCAATCATCATCATAATTAACAAACTACAAAATGAAATGGATGTAAAAACAGAGGAATCTCAAAGATCAGAATAAGCAGTTTTCAGTAGCCAAATAGATCCCAAGTTGCAAATACAGTGCATTTTTAAGAAGAAACTTAAATCCGCTGACAGAATACTAGCACCTTCGTCTGAAGATTGTGAGGTGACTCCACTGTTTCCTTAAGTTTAAACTTGCTGCAGTTCTTTAAGTACCGTAAGTTTTCTCTAGTTACAAAATACAGAAACTCTGATACAACCCCTATTTCACTACAAATCCTCAGTAATCTCTGAGAGTACATCTGAACTGCTACAAGGTCGAATTTCCTATGAAGCATGCTTACTGGATGAAGACAAAATAACCGTGAAAACAGACATTATACAAAATGACGAAAACCTTTACAAAGATAGAGTAAGCCTCAAAATTTCCAGATCCTTGCAACTGTTTTTCTGGAGAGAATACCATCCAGTTGCATAAAATAAAGCAAGAGAAAGAGACTAGTTCAGTGTCTTCAAATTATTCAGTAGTCCACAATATCAAAAGACGACTGCAACTTCTTTAATGAGTAGTTGATGCCTAACTCTTGGCAGAATGGACAGTGCACTTTGAGGGTATGGAAAAAAATGCCTTTACTTAAGAGGGGAAAAAACAGTGTTTAAATATTACTGCCATTTTCTAGCAGGCTAAATGTAATGGGAATATTAATAAAAACATTCCCAATCTTTCCCTTTCATGTGTTTAGCAGCCCCCTTCCCAATCCCTCCTTCAGTCCTTATGGCTTGTCTGCTTTACCCACTCACTTCCAAGAGATCTTTGGTTCACCATCCCTTTTGGGAAAGCATGGTTACTCTGTGCATCTCTTTCATGGTCCTCTGTGTCCTTTTGCCTTTTACTGAATACTGTTATTGAGAAAACCATTCTGCCTGCTGCCTCCGCAACCCCTAAGAAACTTCACAAGTTTTATCCTAACGATTTGTTACATAACGTTGCTGATAGAGGCTGCAGTGTGTAGCTCAGAAGCAAACAGATACACTTAAGTAGCATGGAGACACCTACAATTTCTTCCAAGACTCTGCTCCATAATCTCTGTTCATCTGGTCTCTCTATGGAAGCCAAGAGTCTGTTGAGGCTAAAAGATTTCATCTAGGATGCTCAAGTAGTCTCCCTCTCCTTCCTCAGAAAAAAAATCAGGGCCCAGAGTTATTGTGCCAACTACTCCCTGGGTATCTCCCAGGTGCACATACTACCTCCTGCCCACTGCGACACTGAAGAGGGAAAGCCAGCGTGAATAGCTGCAAATAAAGTTTACATAGACAGACAGTTCTACGAACTTGGTGGAACACCATTCTCAAACATCAGGGCATGGAATATTTCCAACAAATCTCAATGAATTTGGAGGGGGAGGAGGGGAAGGAAACCACAGAAATGGTGCATCAACTCTTGCCACTAATACTTCAAGATTATAGACTGAAACTTGAGTATCCAGCTCTCAGGGCAAGTTGACAGAAGATATCTAAAGACCTCAGTCATTGCCACTTGCTCAAGAACAAATAAGAAACCTAACCAAAGTGGAGCTAGCTAACCTTACTTGTAACTTTTTCTGGAGGCACAGATGCATTCAGAAGTCACAGAAGGAACAATGACATTCCCTGTTTTCAAAAGGACAGGAATTATTTTGGATATTGATTCACTTTAGATCTAAACAGAAGGAAATGTAGGAAAGCACTATGCACTTCCCTCACACGTGACCATGCAGCTGTTGATTTAGCAACTTCTCCTGTGTTCCCACCCTCATACCTCTCCAGAAAGCTGATTCACCAAGATGAAATAATTCCTCATGCAGTTGCTGCTTAGCTGCTAGACCTGATCAAGAAGCAGTGTCACACCAGCTTGTGTCTGGTAGGAGGGAGAAAACCTCTTTTGTAGAAGCCCAAACTAGATCCAGTGAAGTCGAACATGAAACAGCCCTTTGAGTGTCTTAAGTTCCTTTATGCATGTAGGATATCTAAAGAAAAATATATGGCCAACCCAGTGACAGCAGCAGGAAAACAAAGATGAATATATAAGAAAGAAAAATCAAGAGGAAGGAAACACACAAAAGCAACAAGTAATAAGCAAAATAAGAACCATACAGACAGCAAGGTAGAAGCATTCATAGACTAACCTAGGTATACTATTCCACACAGCAGCAATGCAGTTACTTTGATCACTGGAAAACAGAAAATTGCTTTGCACAACGCATCAAAAAAATAGAGAACAGTTATGGGCAAATCTCTAGAAATCCAGAAAGAAAAATTAAGAGTGCAAACATAACATTATATCGAGATTATTAAAACAGAAAAATAATTTCAAATAGAAAACAAAAGAGGGTACTGGTAAAATAAAGCACAGTTAAAAGAAACAGTAAGGGGCAACCGCAGACCATCATTAATTGTAGAATTCAATAAAGGAAAATACCCAATAAAGTAATGGAAGGGCTTAGAAACATTCATAGAAACATGAGTCCAAAGGCAAAATTCATTATTGCTAACTCATAATCTCCTCAAGAATTCTTTAAGAAGCTGCAGTAGGGCAACTGCCAACTGAAAGACACAAGACCAATGCTATTTAAAGTCCAGACCTTAAAAGCAACAGAAAGAAATAAGACATTTCAAAGTTCTAGACACAACTGCAAGTCAAATTAATGCAAGCATGAAGCACAAGAGAGATGTAGTTTTATATAGCTGTATATAGTGGTAAGACCATAAGGCAAGGCACTAGTACTAAATGCTTGTACACACACAGCGAGGGTAAATAATGTTTAACACAACTACTGCAGAGTACTCAGTTTAGAAAAAAATCTTGACTGCAAAAAGGAAAACTGTAGGAAGAGTGAAAATTTAAAATAAAGCCTTACTCTCCTAGGCCAGCATTATAAAGAAATATTGTCTTATGAAAACAATGAAAATTACATTCACACAAAATAATTTGTTTTCCACAAGAATTTTAAAGTTGTATGTCAGCAATAAATGAACCGTAATAAGTAATTCCCATTTCATTGTATGTACCATCAGATTAAATCTGTAATCGAGACATTAAATCACAAGATTTAATATTTCCATAGTACATGATTTTACTTTACAAAGTTAATGACATTTCAATTTGCTAGCATTGTGATCAGAAATACTAATTTGAGTATATAAACTATAAGTTATTTTTCTTCCAAGTGTGTTAAAAGAGGTTAGCTACCTCAATCAAACATAGATTTAATTAAAAATTAAGATCTCTGTCAGTAACAAATATGCCAAGATATACTGCAAAAAAACCACTTGGCATAGCATTTTAGGGGGGAAAAAAAAAAAACCACACATCAAAATACAGATGCAATTTCAAGCACAAATATTTCCTCCACTGGATAAGGAATACGTATAATTATTACTGATCCTATTATTTTCAAGATATCACAAAAATCATTACATATGCTCCAGAAAAGTAAGACAATACAATGTTATAAAATACTACAACATGGGAAACGGGAAAACTGAAAAGAAACAAAGTTTTGAGTTAATGAAAAGGACATGGAATGCAAAGGTTTAAGTGAAGAGGTGCCAGGCCTCACACAGAAGAAAGGACCCAAGACTCATAGACATCTCTCCTCAGCCTGCAGCAGCAGTTGTTAGAACAGCAGCATGGCAATGAGCAATGCTTCATCATGTCTTAAGTCAAACAGTTCCAAGATCATTTTGATGATCAGCAAAACTTTAAAGCAATCACTCTTTCTACAGTTACACAGGTTGGATACTTAGTTCCTAAAGCATGGTACACCACCAGATTTTTAAGTCATCCACACAGTCTGGAATGCCAAATGCTGAACACAGGATGACTGCGAACATCAGGCACATTCTTTCCCGTTGCTTTTGGTACCGATTAAGAGCTATGAGAGAAATTATCCCAAGTCTGAGACACTGTTTCATAATCAGTTGGTTAGCTGTGGCAAGAATTTCATGACAAACTTCTACAGTATTTTCTACTTGGCTTTGTCTGACAGCACTGACAGGAAGAGTGGAAATGCAGAGCATCCTACAGGATATGTAGCAATTCAAACTTCCTGCTCAAGTTCATTCCCTTACATCACAAGAGATAGACCAACCTACACTGCCTCAGAGGCACCAGCAGAAGTGTTGAGTACAGTTATTTCTTAGAATTGCAAAAATATACTGAAGAACAGGAATACATGATCTTAAAGTAGTGATACTTATGAAATAATCGCATTCTGACACAAACAGATTTGATTAAAATAGAACTGGGATCACACCGTTCCTCCCAGAAGCATGGGATTAAGGGAAGAAAGGCAGAGGAACAGCCATAGAAGACAAAAATAAAATCACACTGTAACAAAAGCACAGCTGTATTTAAGCAGCTAATACTCTTCAAAGCAAGCCCCCAAATTCATAAATATTCTTTGAAGAAAATGTGTAAAGCTCATCTTCCTACCCAAAACTCCAACTGCAATGGAATACTGAATTAAGCATTTTAGCACCTGTGGGCTTTTAATTAGGGCATATTACGCCTAACTTGAATAAACACAGTGCTATTTCCACCTGTGAAATAAAAAAACAATTCTTGATATTCAATATTTCTGATTATCAAAAATTCTTCCAATCAAGTCAAGGCACAGAAAGCACATCACACGGGCCATTTGATGCAGGAAGGGACTTAATGGAAAGTAAGCAAGCAGAGATGAGTTTATCTCCTTCTGCTGCTGGCAACTGGTGGACTAACTGGTGAGGTTCAAATCAAATTGGTCTTGTGCTTACTGTCCCAGAAAATATGCAAAGCAGCAGGACTACTGTTTAAGTTTAAGGGCTACGGGTGAAATAGCTTCAAAATAAACTACTGCACTAACCACTATGGTCAACTCTGTAACCTGTCCTGGGAAATCCCTGAATTTTCAGAGAATACCATTTGAACAAAACCAGTTAAAAATTTGTAGGATTTTTTTAGTGTTTGTAAAATGCCAATGTTAAAATACAAGAATAGCTTTGACTCGTGCTGTTTTAGCCACAACACTGAGATTGCATCCCCTTCCATGTAGAAAACAGAAAGCCAATCGACACCGTAACTTCGTCAGAAATCCACCTCCCCGCTCTGAAGATTTTATAGCTAATTCTGCTTCAGAGCAAGAATAAAATCTTTAACAGGTACTCCCAAACTCTGACAGGGTAGGAATTTACTTCTTTTCCAAAATAAATGGCAGTTACAAAAGGAGTCCTCTATCTGAACATACCTATCACCTGTGCTTACTCACATTAAAAATAAATGCCCATTTCACCTCATAATTACAATCACAATTACGCAGTCATCATTTTAAGGTGTAATACCATAGAAATTATGTAAACAAGATTAGAGTGCTCTTGTTAAAACATTTCAATTTGTTTATATCATGAAATAATGCCTCATTTCTTCAATTCAGAAATCAGACATTACTTACTGGGGCAGGGGGAGAAGAGAACAAGCAATTAAGCCCAAGATCATGATGCCTTGTACTTCTTGAAGTTTCTCCCTCATGTAACTGCAAGTGCCAACTGCAATAGATTTTTCTATTATTCCAGCCTTGGTACTCTCAGCCAAGCAATGGTGAAAAGTGCTAATGGGACTTCAGAATATTAATTCTTTAAGTGTTGCCAATAACTTACATAAAACACGAATGGTTTCTTGTTTCTAATAATAGCAACTCTCCTAATGCTAGTTCAAAGGAAAACATGCTTTGTCATCTTTGTAAGGGTGGGGAGAAAGGGACAAACATATTTTAAAAGGAGATAATTCCCTAGAGTGCAACCAGACAGAGGAAATCATCATTTGGAGCTCCTTCAGCTATCTAACCAAACAAGCTATTGCTATTTTTATTGAACTGAGGAACTTTACGCTTTTCTTCTTACGCGCTGTTTTGGGGAATGGTCCAGACTGATATTTTAGAGTTGTTGCGGAACTCTGCATTCAGTCTCAGTAGTTTAGGCCCAACTGTATACTCTTAAGTGTCTAAATGCTCAGGACTATTCTATCTTTTACCAATAGCCAGCAAAATATTTAAAAACAAATACTAGAAACATATGACATCCATTCTTTCTAAAAGGTTAATTTCCCTAATTCTACCGTTCCTCATATAATTTTAACTGATGCTCCACAGAATAGGGAGTTATTAAAACAGCTATCATAGCAACCATTAGGGACACAAAGCAGGCCAGCAATAGGGTAGACTTCATTTACAGAATATATTGAAGAAGAAAGGGAGGCTTTTTACCTCCTGAGGGCTTGCAACTGATGCTCCAGATAGATCTCATCTGGCACACACTGGCACCAAGGCAAAGCCCCAGCATACAAGTTGCACAAAAGGACAGAAAACCAATTTCTTTCCACACCCTGCTAATTGTCTACACATTTGAAGCTGACTCCACCAGCAAAACATAGTTCAGTCACATGAAGCATCAGAGCAACCTTCCACAACGATGCACCAAGGAAGAGAAAAAATTAACAAAGCTATAGTATATCAAGCAGTTAACTGTGTTCTGCATCTTTCAGAGCTGGACTAAAATATACATGACAATGTGCTACTGTTTCAGTAAGGCTAATTCATTATTATTCCAAAGCAAGTTAAAACAGGCTGCTCAGTCAACCTTTATTCTTAAAAATCAGGCTAATTTGCTTGGTTTTGCTCAAAAGCAGTTCTCAATGGTTAGTAGCTAACAAAGTTTAACAAAAAGTTTGTTAAACATCTCTTATAAATAAAAAGTAGATTGTTTAGCGAAAAGGAGAAACTACATGCAGTTAGTAAATTATCTTGACCGGTTGCAACAACAAGAAATACCAACACCTCAGAGCTCATTTTGTATGGCTCATTTTTAGTTGTGGAGAAGAAAAAAACCAGTTTTCCTACTTTGTCAAATTTCAAAAATTTTCTCAACCATCACTAGTACTGCAACAAAGTACTCTTGCCAAACTGAGAATTAAGTTGTCAAAAATTTAGCTGCTAATAAATTCAGAAGGCAGTCCTCATTAAGCATCTCAAAGCAGTTTAATGAGCAACTGGAAGAAAAAAAATTGGAAAAAGAAATTACTCCTCACTTTTTCTAAAGTGCCTTCTTTAGAGGCGACATGGGCTGCAAATGCAGATAGCACAGGCCACCAATTTGAAAGACATTCTAAAACTTCTTGTAAACTAAGTCCCATAAAGATCCTAATTAATGTTTGTTCCAATCAGAATTTAAGACACTATTGACCAGCAAGAGCCAGAGGTGTAAAACACCAGCTGCCTCACTGTAGTCAGGGCAGTACAGTTGCTACCGCACAAGAGGCAAGAATGGTGAAGACAGTTGTCTGAAAACACAAGAGACAGACCATTACAACTTGTGTCCATCATGGCCTCATCAGATGAGAAAGTGCTGAAAAAGTAAGTCACACAGAAACAGGCCACACTAGGTCTTGAAAAGCAAAGGAGACATCTGATGAACAAGAAAAGGGGAACAAGTGAAAAGACACAGAAAGGCCAATCCAGCAGACTAGGGAAATGATCACTGCAGCAGGACTCTGAACGCATGCAGACAGAATGTACTTGACTGCAGAAGTAAGTCCCGATGGCCAAGATGATGAAAAATTGGGAAATGGTGTTTGCTAAGTACGTAAATAAGTATACGTGCTTGGCATCCAACGACATAATTTTTAATGCAACTAAAATAAGATGACCTGCAGCAATGGCCAAATAAAAAACACATAGAGTATTTTTTCCTGACGGGAAGTGCGATCTTCCCCTGAAATTACTGATTACAAGATCCTAATCCTAACTGCATCCACACAAAACTGGACTGAATCTGCTGGGGTCTGCATATAATGGTTACAGCCAAAGGATGTAGAAAAATGATCCTGAGTAACTCTAAGTTACGTTTTAACTGCATGGTAACCAGATTCTGCCTTTCCTTCGTGCTTAAATACATTTAAGAATATTGTCTACATTGTTAAATTATAAAACTAACAGTTATGACAGGGGGAATGTTTCTAAATTTCTAATGGCTAAAAAAAAAAAAAAGAGACAGTGATCTTGGCTATTCTAGACAGTAGCGAACTACAGAAGTCTGCAAATATCCAGCAATTTTTTTGATCTCATTTCACTGTATGTTCTTAAATAAAACAGTAACTTTGAGAGAGAAAAAAAAAAAACAACAGACTTACTGGCTGTCCAGTGTTACCCTGCCTCAAAGTTATTAAGATATATTTAGGCAGCCTACAGCCATCTGCAGTTTTCACTATCACCCCACTCTAATATCAGTCCTTCATACATTTCACCTGAATTTTCACATATAAAGCAAAAAAAAAAAGAGGAGAGAAATTAAGGTGCTTGTAGAATACCATACATAGATCAGTAGGCTTGAAGTAATCTGCGTCTTCCTACAAAGTATGGAAAGGGTTTATGGGTGTGACCACACACAGTTTTCACAAGGTGTTTTAGCTACCAAGTCACCATTGGAACACCCAAAAAAGCACACTGGAAAGGACTCCTTCCAGTTCACGTGTCAGGTGGGTCCTCTAACAGCCAAGAGCTATCTGGTTGTTTGAAGAACTCCCCACAACTGCTTCTCAGGCAGGCAAGCAAAGCCTGCAACTTTGCTAGACCCCCCAAAAATTTAAAGTCATCTCCTTGGCAGAGACCAAGCCTGGAATACTTCACCCTGAAGCATCCTGTCTACGAATACTCTATATGCAGGAACTAGAAGTAAAGGACATCAGAATCCAGTCCTTCAGACACCAAGGCTAACTATCATAACTGCTCATCACACGTGTAAGCTCTAGGTTTTACCTCAAAAAGCCAACAGAGCAAGTGTCATCCATGCTGCTACACCAGTGCTATTAGAAAAAAAATTTCAATTCCAAGACAATAAAGTGTCTTGAATAGGCACACACAGCCATCATCAAACAGAACAAACAGTCCAGTATGAGGCACCAACCCAGAACGTTCTATGCCACCCTTAAAATGATCTAAATTATTATGGGTAATGCTTACGCATCACACTCACCAACACTATTTCATGCAGATTATTAACCCTGACCACCCACCAAATACCCTTCATGAAAAAACAGGTCACGTATTTTTACAGGTTTAACTCACTTGGCATATTTTACCCTCCCAAGGAAATCTGAGAGCTCATGGCACTACAGAACCACTTTCCTAATGCCCTGAAATTGAACTGATGCAAAGTGAAAGCTTCAGGATACTTTTTTAGCTACCATTCAGGAAAGCAAAAATAATTTTTTCAGGTGTCAGAAAGCAAGGCTTCACCCTTCAAGACAATTCCGTTTTGGACAAATAACCTTCACCACAGGATAAAATGACAAATTACAAAACACAGATAATGCAATCATCATGTTGGAGAAGTATCTGTATGCCAGACACCTTGCTGACATATTAAAAATAGAAAATCAATCTGTCTTTGTAGACAAAACTGAGCACAGGGGAAAGTCTCATTTCCAGCAACTAGGAAACACTGCCAGATCCCCCCTCCGAGAGCACCTTTGGACACAGTAGCCATTTCCAGCCCACGCTGATCCTCAAATACCTGCTCGCCTCACAGCTTAGCTGTCCACCTGCTTTGGGACAGAAACCCCCAACCAGGGAGAGGCGAACCGAGGCAGCTAACTTCTACCAGTTACCTACAACCACAAACTCCTGCGACAGCAAAACTGTTCGGTTTAAGCCGTTTAAGAAGAAAGGAAACAGGGAGCCTTTACGAAGCTACCGCAGAGGAGGAGGCCAGAGGAGCTGAAGTCGGAGCCGGCGTTCGGGGCCCGGGCGGGGACATCTCTCCGGCGAGGCCTAGGGCCGAGGCAGGCCCCCTCCTCACCAGGTGCGCTCCTCCAGAAACACGGCCTGCCGCGGAGGAGCGGCCCCGCGGCCCCTCGCTGGGCGGGAAAGCCCAGCCGCCGCCGGATCGCAGGGGAGGGCGGGCCCGCCCCGGCCGGCGGCCGGCTGCCGCACGGAGCAGGCACGGCGGGCCGGGCTCCGCCGCGGCGCTGGAGCGTCCCCCTCCCGTCCCGCCCCGCCGGCCCCTGCCGGGGGAACAGCGCCCGGCCGGGGAGGAGGAAGGGGTGATAAGAGGGGCCCGACGCTGCCCTAGGCGAGCTGGCCGGCGCCCGTGACCATCCCGGCCAGGGGGGAGGCTGCCTGCTACCTAAGCAGGTCGGAGGCCCCGGCGCAGGGCAGAGCCTCCTCTCCGCCGCGGGCCGCGACGCGCAGCTGCCCGCTCGGGCAGACGGAGAGCTGCACCCGGCCGGCCACGGCAGAGCTCTTACCTCTGCTAACATTATTACCCTGCTGCGCTGCGGCGCCTCGGCGGCTCTAGCCCCGCAGCATGATGAAGCCTCGCGGCCGCGCGGAAAGCTCCCCCTCACCCTGCGGGGAGGGGAGGCGAGGCGAGCACCGCCAGCCCCCTGCCGCCTCCCTCAGCGGCCGCCCGCCGTCCCCAGCCCCGCAGCCGCCCTCGCAGCTCGGTCCGGAGAGGCCGCCATCTTGGGAAAGCTACGTGCACAGCCGCCGCCGCTCCCCGCCCGGCGCGCCCGCCCATTGGGGCTGCTGGACGCGGGGCCGCCCCTGCCGGGGCTGGCTCACTCCCCTCCCTTCCCCACCCCGCCGCGGCCCGGCCCGCCGCTCCCCCTGCGTGCGCCGCTGCCTACCTGGGCCGGGGAGGGCACAGCCAGCACAGGCGGCTCTCGGCCCGGGTCTGACCCCAGGGCCGTGGTGCGGCGGCCGGGAACGAGCTGGGGCACCGAGGTCTGGTAAATCCGGGGGCTGGGTATGGCTCGGGGGTCAGTGCCGGAGCCCGAAACTGTGCGGCGGTGCAGCGGCCCTGAAACAGTGCGCAGCCCGGAGGGAGAAGTTGAGGGCAGCAGAACTTGAAACGTTGTTGTCAAAGCCGGTGCTGTGGGGTTTTTTTTGCCCTGTCTCCCTTGAGACGCTGGTGTGCCTTTTCTGTGAGCTCTTCGGTGCCAGGCAGCTGTTCTGAGGACGCTAATTGAAATATTTTTTTTAATATTTCAAAATTTTTAATTTAAGCATGCCTCTCATCCACCAGTAAAGCATGCAGCACTGCATGTCTTTTCCCTGCTCTAGATGTTAAGAAAGAGACATCTATATGTCTGTTACCTACAGTGTTGTTAAGTAGCGGCATAAATTGTGGAACCAAAACACATCTCAGAACCGGAGCCGTGTCTGCAGCAGACCAGCGAGCCCTGCTCGCGGGGCGACGTACCCCCACAGCTCAGTATTTGAATACATGGAAAGGTTCCTGGCTGAAACTTCTTGCTTTTCCTTTAAACACTGCTCTGTGGGGTTTTGTTTGCTTGCTTGCTTTTTAACTAGACTTTGAAGTTGCAAAGTTACCCTTAGGTGCATTAGGAGAGTGCAGGATGGGATTTTTTTTCTGCATTGCCAACAACAGAAAATACACACCAAAAAAGTAGTAAATATTAGCAGTCAAGATGGAGGAAAAGCAGCACTACTATTATAATGTGAAGAAAACCAACCTTCTTCAATTACAGTGTTTTTTCTCCCCAAGTAAAAGCAAAGCCCCTTTTCTCGCAGAGGTGCCAAGAGAATTAGGCAGCCCTTAAGGCTGGTGGGTTTTGTAGAAGTTCTCTAATTTTTCCAGGGATTGTTAAATACTTAGGACTTCAAGGTTGCCCACTTCTTAGTTTTATTTGTGAGTATTACTGAGTTTCGGTTTTACTCATACAACTGGTTTTCCCCTGTCAGAGACCCAGCTGTTAGTCATGTGGATCACCCTTTCAAAAAAGCGGAGTCCCAATATTCATAATCATTTATTTGCCTTTTCTAAATAATCCAAAATATTAACTTTTTAAAGTATCTAGTAAGCTTTGTTCTGAGTCTGTATTTTTGAATGTTTCATATTAGCATTACTCTTTCCTTCAAGCTGATCCCTCAGAGAAAATCCAAATCTCACAGCACACACAATTCTATTTTAAACAATAGGTTTAACAATAACAGAACCATGCAGTGGTCCTGCACATGGTATTTCACCATCTTGATAAATTAAAAATTGTTCAAAAACATTGAGCAGTGGGACTTGTGAAATATCAATTCCATTGTATTGCTTTGGTCGCCTAACATGTATTTACAGCATTCTGTAGATGCTTATTTGGAAGACAGTCATATATATACACAGCTGTGGTTCTCTATTTGTGGCTTTCACCACACTTCAATTCAGCCAAATAATGCACAGTGCTCAGGTCTGTGGTAGAGGAAATCCTGAAGGGACCCATAATGTAGCAGAGTGCTCAGTAAATCATCAGATGTGTAAGTATGCAAAAACATCAACACATAGGTAGAAAATAGAATCAAAATACTTAAAACTCCTACTGTTAGCCATGTCACTTAGTCATAAATACATTCTATGGGCAAGGTGCAGTATCACGCACTGATAAGATAAATCACCCATCTTATGAAATGTAAGGGGTAAACAGGAGGTAAAAGTCTCATGATATTTATGAATATATATAAATTATAGTAGTTGAAGCAAGATGATGGTCTAGCAAAAGAAACTGCCTCTTGGCACCTTATTTCTTTGCCTTGAATGTTTAGACACATCAGGTAAGGTTTTCAAAAGAAGTAATCACCTTTGAAAACTTACTGTAAAACTGTATATATCCTAAGTGTGCTAGATGTAAAAGAAGAGCAAACCATATGCAAATTGCACAGCAAGATGAGGTCACAATTAATACTTTGCACTTGAATTTGAATTTGCCCCTACTTCTGCTTGGGATTTGGCAGCCCAACAGCATACACCTTCCATTCTTGTACTGCTGGAATAAACTTACCAATACTTCTACTGAAAACTGTTCTCTGGTTTTACACCTGTCAGCATAACCTTAATATTGTTGCAAAATAGTTATTAATGTTATAATCCACTGTTCTAATTTTTGTTTAATACCATCTCAACTTCAAAAGGGAAGGTAATGTAACTGCAACAGCAGGAATGAGGCTGTGAGGAAGGGCTGAACCACATGGAAGTAGACTCAAGGCAAGAAGAGGAGGCAGCATCATAAAGGAGAGGTGAGAAAAGGCAGCAGCTCGGAAAGAGGATGATACGAGGGACTTCTTGAAAAACTAGTCTGCTGGGAGTAGCCCAAAGGAGGAAGAGAAAAGAAAGCTGCCCATCACTGAGGAATTAAACAGTTACATTGCCTGTTCCCATTCTTGGAATAAACTGAAAAAATATAGGTACAAATTCTTTCTTTTTCATTCTGGGGAGGAGGGTGTTTCTAAGTTAGTGTGAGCAGGTCTGGAAACAAGGCTTCAATTGTGATTGAAAGGATTATCAATGGTAGGTCAGAAGCACTTGAACACTTGTTTTCCTGAGCCCATCTTCAAGTGACAATAATGCTATTAGACTTGATGAGTCATCCATAAGAGAGTCGTATTCCTTACATTTTATCTTTGTGCATTCGTTACACATACAGCTTGGGACTGGCAGTGCAATGAGCTAGCGTGCTTAACGGAAGCAGTGCAGCCACATTAGCACCGTGCTCATCCAGGCAGAGCAGCATACTCATTATTTTTCATGTCACTTCCACAAACCTGCAAGCACTCTGCGAAGAACTGTGTATAGTATATATGTCTGTAGTCAAATGCAAACCTGGCAGGAAGTTTTTGCACCCAGTCCTTAAAATACTCAGAGAATTTTCTTTCTCATAGGCCTAGACAAGTGTTTAATTCAAGTAGAAGGAGTACTTTAACGCTGATGGCTGCAAATACCTTCATACTTACAAGACAGCTCCTACCTGTTGCCAGACTTCTTAATGTTCTTTGCATTTATTGCAGCTTTCACTGACTATAAGCAAAGAAAGTTGTCTGATGGTCTAGATCCACATTTTGAAATCCCACTGCAGACACTGGAAACTGCGGGGGACATCTACCGAAATCATGGGTGAATGCAGCATTAAAATCTGAAATAGAGCAGGAGGAGATAGGGATAGCACCAGCAGGCTCTCCATCCAGAAGTTCATAAAGATTTTTGTAAAGTGAAGCATAGTGAGTGCAGTAAGTTGAGAGGCAGGCTCAGACAAAAATACAGTTGTGAGGAGGCGGATGCAGCACACACAGAAGAAGGGGCACAGGCAAGATTTAGCAATAAAAGAGCAACTGTGCCAACTTGCAGCGAAGCACAAAAAGCGCAAATTATTTTCCAGCACTGAAAGGAGGGCAGCTCCACAACCTAAATAACCACTAGCTCACCAGCTTATGAAAAATGAAATCTGTGACCTAATTGCCATCAAGATAACCTCTGAAACAGCAGTAACCTGCATTTGGAGGGCAAAAGGATATGTTCTCTTGACTTATACAAAAAGACAAGTGAAGGCGAAGGAAAGGGGAAACAGCAGGCAGGGTTGGGGGAGGGACAGACTGAACAAACAACAGGCCCATTTTGCTTTTCTAAGCGGCTTCATTAGAATGGCTACTAGACTGCTTCTAACTTCATCAACAAGCCTGAATGCTTGTACCTTTCTCCACAGCCTAGAAAAGGTCCTTTACAAAATTATTTCTTTGTACTATAAATTAGATCTGATTGTTCATAACCAACCGATGTAAACCAAAGTTTGGCTTCTGTTCTCTTGTTTAAGTTGTTCGTAGCTCAGGCTAGCAGTATGGTTGGAGTTTGCTTAGGGTTGTTTGGTTTGGGATTGGTTTTTTTTGGTGGGGGAGAAGGTGGGGTGGAGGAGGTCTGAAGAATGGGTAGTCATTAAACATTCCAAGTGTTCAGTCTCACTGTTTAAAAGCAATTCTCTGTCTTTATGGTTGAATTCCATTGCATTTCAAGTAAGATCAGATGGCCCCAAAAGTCTGCACAGCAACATGATTGAAAGGGGAACTCAGAGTGTCTTTTATGGGTGAAATTTGAATATTCTGTTATTTCAGGATGTTACCTATTCTAAGCTCTTTGGTGTGAGCTGCCTGATCAGAAGTTTTGCTTCTGGTCAGGATCACAACCCTGTAATTTCCAATTAAAGAACTCATTCACTTTCTGATATCTCAGCATTGACCTGAGATGCAGCACAGACAGAAAATGCAAGAGTATATATATGTCAAAGGGCCACTCTAGATGGTATGATGTGAATGTTGGGCATTAGATAAATAATTACTGAAGAAACATCAGGTGTAATTCCTGCTTCATCTTTTGCAATAAGGATGCAATATCTGCCCATTGTTCATGTTCTCAGAATTGTTTATTGGAGGCTGAAATTTCTTTCAAAGCTTTTGCCAGCTTACATTTCTTCACTGTAGTGAACTTTCTGCTATTCAAACAGCTGTCTGCAGCTAGGACAGACACTGTTTGCCTTAGCAGCTTAATCCTAGTTGTCTAAGGAAGTGTTAGAATAAAGATAAACTGTATTTCTTAATACAAAGGAAACTGTCTCAAAATTATAATGGTGTCTCTTTCAGAAGTCTATAATGACATGACTAGAGTCATCTCAGAATTGTAACATAGATGTTAGTCATTAGCTGCTCAGCTTCTGGCCCTGGATTTTCTGTTAAAATAATACACACAAACAGAAGGCTTCCTATGCTATTTGCACACTGCTGCTACAGAGGGGAGCAAGATAGGATACAAAACTGTTTAGAAAAGTCACCTTAATTCCTAAAATTCCTTTGGAAGCAACCAATGCAATTCTTATCTGAATGATACACTAATTTGAAGATAAAACTGTTAAATGGAACTTCTCTTCTACAGTATGGTAAATGATCCCATTCCCTCCTTTCAAGTGGGTCAGGAGTCATGAGAATGTATCTGTGGTTTGAAGATATTTCTGTTGCTCTTCAGAGTATTTGCTGTTACCCATGCTTGACCTGATGGCAGCAGCTACCTGTTGCAAAAAGGTTTGGATGGTTTCTCTTCTGAGATTTGAACTCCTGAATATGTCTGGCAGGTAGATCAGCCTAAGTGATACACCCACAGGTCTGAAAGTACCTCCTTTTGGTATCTTCTTGAGCATACATATGGCCATTTTTAGAACATATTACAAACAATTTGTCTATATGGGCTCAGTTTACTTTTCTGGTAAGAAGATTTTGTTTGTGTCATTATATCATGGTTATCCTTCCAGGCATTAGGTGTGTGTCACAAGCAGATGAAATTGGGCCTGAATTTTCAGATTACATACTGCTTTAATAGTAATTACAGTGATACTGATACTGTGTTGAAGTGTTACGTTAAGTGATACTTAACTTTGTCAGTGACTTAAGACGAAAATGAATATATTCAATGGCATGGAGAACACAAAATGAGTTATAGCTAAAACATTTTGGTAGAAAATACCCACTTAATAAGACTGACAGCTAGCAAAAGACAAGTAGGAAGCAAAGCTATTCACTATGCATTAAAAAAATGTAACTGTCTTAGAAAATTTGTCAATATTTTTAAATACATTTCCTAACTAAAGAACCTCTCATATCATGTGTTAACTGCAGTAGTTAGTCAGATTTCTCAGACTTCTCAGGATTATATCTTCATCTGGGTTTATGGAAAGAGGAGACCTTTGATACCAATTTTGCAGAATACAAATAAGGTAAATGAGAGGTTCTTTAGTTAGGAAATATATTTAAAAACCAAAAGATAAGCAGAGGGGAATTAGAAGTGATTCTAAAACGTTTCCCCTTTTTTTTTTCTTTAAGTGATGTTTTCTACTGAGTCCTAAATGCCTAATCCATAATCAACAAATTTTCTAAGACAGTTAATCTGCTTATGGGGGGTGGGTGTGGGGGGGAGAAAATGAGAAGAATGGAATAGCTAAGAGTAAAATAAATATTCTGTCTGCAGTATCAGCAACCCCAGGTGTTCAGAGACATTAGCCAAGCTCTAAGAATCATGACATTGGGAATGAAAGTTGTTTACATTTTTCCTGTTTCCTGAACCTCTAAGAAGCAGTCAAGTCATATTTTCAGGCTTTGCTTTGCAATCATAAAGACTACAAACTCTTTTTAAAGCTTATTTCTTCTTGCATTGAATGATGTGGCTCCACAAACTTTAGGAAAGAAGCTAAGTATTGTAAATTATAATAAATTTGTAGGACTTGGCAAAAACTGTGAGGATACTTTTCTTCCATGGTGCATCACTGACATTTGCATCTTCTCTCCGGGTGAAGGAGTTTATTAGTGTTGTATATGCTCTCAGAGCTGAAGCTCTCACTGCTTAGACCTTTGAGGTCACTTTGCAAATTGGCTTCATTTTTCTGGTGGTTTGTTTTGCTGCTCACTTACAGCAGGTTGTTCCTAATAAAGACTGATGCAAAAAACCTTTACAAAATGTAGAGGTTTAATTTAATCATCGAAAAGAGCCACAGGAAATCCAAACTCCTGAAATGAAAAGCTGCGTGTACTGCATTAGGAAGAGGACAATACAGAAGAGTACAATAATCATTGCTTATTTGAATGACAACATTCCCCCAATTTTGTTAAAAACAGACCCAGAATACCCTCCCCTATGTTCTTTACAACACAAGTCAGTTGCTGCTCCCCTGAAGGAAGATTAAAAACCGGTCCTATGTGAACTCCAAATTGTCTTCCATGTACTACAAGGACTACCAGGTCCCTCCTTCACCAGAAAAACCTGTTCCTCAGGCACTCCTTTTCCTCATAGTTAGACACATAGTCAGAGAGACCTTTAGGAAGAATCTTTAACCGTGTGAATTTTATGTACAAAATGTGTCCTTGACTAAAGATTTGATACCTCTGACTGTTTCTATCGTTTGTTTGGTTTATCTTTGAGTTTCTGGTTTTCTCCTCAAGTTTTTCCACAAGATTTTTTTTAAATGTTACTTTTTGAAAAAATGATTCTTTCTGATTGTAACGTCCCCTCTACAAGGTAGGAGACCTGCTGCAAGACCCCTGCAAGCCATTAGAAATAAATTTAGGATCATTACACTCTTAACTTCAAGTCCTACTCACCTGTTGCCAGTACTCCCCTTTCTCTTAACGCACAAGAGCGTCTCATCTATCAACCTGAACCACCTAGACAGGGAGGTGTCGGGTGGAGCCCAGCTTTCTTGTGTGGCTTCTTCCTTCACTTCACCAGGAGGACTAACTGCCACTTGTCCATTCTCATAATTTACATCCAGTTCCCAGAAAGACAGGCAGATTTCTCCATGGTTTATTATGAAAGAATTGGAACAATGTATGCCACTGCTGCTGACATGAGGACATCAGTAATACACCCAAGGTCATGAAGGATCAGTAAAGGCATAATCTTAGATAGGCTTTTACAGAGTGACTCACACACCTGAGTATTAATCCTTGCAGCAAAAGCATATCCTAAAGTAGGACGGTGAAATTCTCCATATTAAATCCCATAATTTCCTGATAATTCCCATTGTCTCTTGACATAGTTCCTCTGGAAATGCCTACTTGAAAAAGGATTTGTAAGCCTAAAATGCATGTTTCGTCTTTCCCTTCCTCCTTGATGTCAGTGGGTTTAACAAAGGGTATCACTTTTTCTTCAGGCTGAACATACAGTACTTCAGGCTTATTTATGCCTCACATTACAAGCAGTACAGATGCTGCAGTCAAATTATATCCTTACATTAAACCAACAATACAATCACAGATTTTGTTTGGAAACACTGAATATAAACATCACTTGACCCAGACTACTCTGGAGTCAAAGTTGAAATTGCAAAGTAACAGACTAAGCTAAATTCTTTCAAACAAGTATGCATGGTAGTCTGCAACGCAGTTTTGAGTTGAAATTCAGATCTGCTTAGTCATCATACAGATAAGAGATTTTGGATTTATGCAGGTTGATTAACAGCCTTTTATAAACCTGCTCTTGCTAGATTCCCACAGGGTCACCATTTCACTTTTGAGATATGAAATAACTGCCAGAAAAAGCCTGATTTACTCCAAACACACCTGTGCTTTGGAGGTGATAAAGGAAAGAAGAAAAGAAAAGATGTGTTCTGTCCAACTCTGATACATGACTAGTTTTAACATTGTTATTTTGAATTTGTATTCATCTAGTCAATTAAAAACTTGCCATTTAAGAACAATATTAGCTACATCAAGTTCTTTCTCAATACAAGATGCAATTAAAAACTTAACTTAATATCTTCACAGTCAAAACCCAAACAGCAGCTAGTTGTCTAATTTAAGCTCCAAATTATCTGGCAAAAGTGACAAAGAGCAAGGCTGGAACAGAGAATTTCCAGTTACAAAACATAAATCAAATGCAGATCTTTTCTTGTACTTTTTCCAGAGCAATCCAATAAACACACAGTTAGAAAATATATCAGGGGAAAGAATCAAAACCAAGTTAGAATAATATACTTATTGCACAATTTTAAGATTTAAAAAAAAAATAAAAATCACAGTCCCCTCTACATCCAGCTGTGGAAAATAAACATCTGCCCTGCAAAGTCTCCTAGTATTCATCTTCATCCATCTGTACTCTCTCTGCTCACCCAGTGCCCCTTTTTTTTTTTTTTTTTTTTTTTTTTTTTTGTTCCTCCCCCTGCAATATCAGCACTTAATACTTCTTTACCTCTAGTCCTCCTTTTTCATACTAGGAATACACTTCCCTCCTCCTTTCTGATCCTGGGCCCCTAGTGTGACAACATCTCCATATTTCTTATAGAAATACCTCTCTTTCTCACAGCTGAGTATGAATATGGGCTAATGTTTTCTGCTTTGCACCTGGGGAAGGTACTATCCCAGGAGAGCAAGCAAGCTGCCAGACTTTGTCCATCTTCTGCCTCTCCCTCAAGCCAAAGAGCTTTTATCTCTGAGAGGAAAGGTGCTCTGGGATAAGGCTGATGGTAGCTACCAAAAGCACTGCTGGATCTAATATATCAGTCATTCTCACTAATGGGGAAAGGAAATGTCTGCTTTGTAACTTTAAACTGTATAGCTTTTCAATAAATATTAAATAGTTTTAAATAGACATATTGAATACAGTCACAGTTCAGCATTATAGCAAGTCCTGTGGTTGGTTTTGTTGTTTCACCTAAAGCCGCGGCCTGTGGAGTCATGTGTCTGAGCCATGTGATGATGAAAGATTCTGCTCTAGGCAAGCAAGTTTTCATCCTTCCTCTTGACACAGAATTGCTTACATATGTGGATCGTAAAGCCTTAGAAAACGAGGGAAGTACAGAAGATGCATATTTGTTTTGTGATACAGATACCCCTTCATTCAAACCCTCCATCTTTGTTACTCCTAACGCTTTGAGCCTTCAAAAACTTTTACATCTGTTAACTTTACTGCTGGAATAACTTTTATAATCACTCAATGCACAGAACTAAAGCAAACATGTTTTAAGTGTCTGTAGGATTGTGACCAAAACACATTTAGACATCTTCTGACACCTGCCTTCTGATTGGGGTTGGGTAGCTCTATTCCAAACAGTGTTCCACAAGCAGATTAGTATTTCAAAGGACGTCATCAGTATTCTTCTCCAAAATCTGGAGATTTCCAGAACTCGGAAAACCTCTTTTATCACTTTAGTTTTCTGTACCCAAAAATAACTATAAAGAGACAGCTCCAAGGACATTTATTTCTGGGATAATAAGGAAAAATACTTTTCTTCTCTTACCTTAGGTAAGAGCTGTGAGTAGAATTGCATAAATTCATTGGGATGCACATAACTTTGCACATAGCTCTGTAAACTCCTTCTTAAATTTTTACATTATGTCTAGAGAAAGTTCAATTGTGGAATGAATTACAATGAATTGGAATGAGTCTAAACCAAATTGGATTTCTGCACTGGAGCTAGAGAAAGCAAAATTACATCTATTTCCACAAAACATTTTCTTTTTTTTTTTTCCTGTAGTTAAGATTCTCATCATGTATGTAAAGTACACAGCTGCTGATTAAAAGATTGCAAAAGAGACCTGGAAGAAAATCTTTTTAAACATACAGAATAAAATACTTTGAGTGGCACTTTGTGATTTGTTTTCCAATTAGGAATGACATTTAATTTTAAAAGTTGAGCTGTTTTTAAGATAACTTTTGTTGGTTCAGGTGCATATGCCTCCCGCTGTGATTACTGACTATAATTTTCAGGATTTTAGGCACAGAGTAGGCCACATGCTCCCTTGTCTCTTTTTCATATAGTCTCAGTTTTAATGTGTAAGACTATACTTACTGTTGTGAGTGACACAACCACAAATTTATTTTTGGTTCCAGTTTCTATGCATTTCTAGATTATTAAGGAAGCTGTAGGTTTTAGATCTTCAGTGACTTTACAAGTATTTGGGGTAGGCCTTTCTCTTCAAGAAGAACAAGGGAAAGCACAGTTTGTTAGGCAGATCATAAATTGTCCTAAGGTCAGTTTTGAGGTGTGTAGGCATTAGCATTGATTTGACAGTTTTCTCATTAAAATCCAATGGTCAAACTAGTAAAATGTACTTTCTTCATAATAAATATTTGCAAGTTGTTTAGTTAAAAATGGCAACAGTTACAAGGAAAATACACTTTTTTAAAGTACCTCAACTCTATGAAATGCTTCACAGAAAAAAGTAAAACTGCATCTCTACTGCTAAGTTGCAAATAAGAGGTGTGCAGCGATGGCTATGTGCTCATGTTAACCTGCCACAAACTTGACTGTCTCCCCATGCACCCAGTTGCTCACTCCCATCATCTTCCCCATGCTGGTATTAGCACTGAGGCTTTCGAGCGGGCGCAGTCAGGCAAGTTAAGGAGCACATGCCACCCATTTGGCAGCAGCATTTAATCAGCAGGATTTAATCACAATAAACTGACTGTATAATCATGACCTGATTCTGCAAAACTGTAAGTTCGAGTTTTGCATCTTAAAAGACTGCACATTTTAATCATGTTATAGCTTATGTGATACTAAGCACAAAGCAGGAGACCTATGGAAAAAAAGTCTATTTCCACTTCAATATAATACAGCTGACAGTAATACTGAAGGAAAACTGTGATGAGGGAATTGGTAGGTCGGATATATGCTTTTTATATAATATCAAAAATAGGTGTGCCACAAAGTAAAAAGAGGAAGGACAGGGAACCGGATTATTTCCTGTTTTGCTTTCAGAAAACTGTTTACTTTGAAATGCTTGCATGCCTTTAAAAAATGCTTTAAACAAACTGCCTGGATTAAATCAAAACAGTAATTATGATTTCATGAGTTATTCTGTGTCTTTTAGGAATTTAGAGGCTTTGATCTCTGACATGCTATAACATATCAGTGTTTATTACAGACCACCATGCTGTTACTTGACAAATAGGGAATCTTTCATTATGCTAGGACTTGCATGTAGTTAAAGTATCTTGCTGGGACTATAAAAATAATCTTTTTTTCCTATATAAGCTTGATGCTATATTTCAGTTTTGTTTTTCATGAGCAATAGGGAAATTTTCCAAAGCAAATAAATAGTCAGCTGTTCTTTATGTATTTGCTGTTGTGCAACATGCAGATTACTGCTGAAAGGTTTATTTTAAATTGTATTTTCAGATTGGTTTTATAAGATAACAAAGTTGCATGTGTGGGCGCATACCTATGTGTGTGAGTGTGCATACATGCACACATGCATGTTTATCTCTCTGTTTTCCATTAATACCTTTGAGCCCTTTGGCTAATTCCAACCAAATTAACTTAGGACCAGAGTTCTAAAATTAAATATGTTCCTACAAGGCTTGGAAAATGGCCAAGTAAAATAAGGAAATCTTATCAGTGTTCTTATTTAAGGAAAAGTTGTAGTGTAATTGCATACATTATTAGACACTAGAGAATCTACCTTGAGGACATGCTGTATAAATCTCTCAGATGTGGAAAGGAGGGACTTTCTTGGCCTATGCCTAAACTGGACGGTGCATGTTGGGATACATTCAACATGCATAGCTGTCTGGTTTCATGTCTTCTTTCTTTACCAACCTTAGGAGTATTCCCAAGTCCTCCATTCATGTGTAGCCTCTGATGTTACAGACCTAAGTTCCTAGAATACCTGGCTTCATGAAACTACTTGAAGAGTTTTAAATGATACCTGTTGCCTCCATCCAGCCTGTGTAAATGTCTGTTGCCTGCAGACAGCAGCGCCAAGCAGGCAAAGGCTGCTACAGGAACATACATCCAGCCCTGCTACCCTGTCTTCCACCCGCTGGGATCCCCCTATGGTTGGTGGAAATACTCTGCAATCAGATAGCTAACTGAAATGTCTACAGATAGATTTGCAAAAGCTTCTCACCCCGTTTTCACCTGTGAAGTCATAGACCAATCTCCATGGACTAGCAGAGACTTAGTGCTGCCAGCCACCTTCAAAGGTCTCCAGAGCACGAAAGGCATTGAAAGTGCATGAAATTTTGCTGGATGTGCCCCACTTGATACTTTACAACTGGGTTTTTTTTCCATTTGTCTGATACTTCCAAGCAAAATACTATATGGCAGTATAAAAGTTTATCCTTTCTCGTGAGCCTCACATATGTCTCGGGTAGTTTTGTCAAAGCTCTTAAAGTTACTTATTCTTATGTGATCTTGATTTTCTTTAAAAAAAACCACACACAAAAAATACGTTTCTTAATTTTGTGGTTGAAGAGAAAACTTTAAGAAGTGATGTAATAACGAAAAAGCGAATCAAAAGAAATAAAAAACCCCACAACCCAACACTTACAAAAATAATCTCAGATTGTTTGTAGACGAGTCTTATGATTTTGACTCATGATTTTGAATGTCTTTGTATTGTCCTTGCATATTAATAGTGTATCTTAACTGGACAAAGAAGTCAAAGGGAACATGCAGAACACCCTTAGGAACAGCAGTACTACAGTTACATACTACTACTAGATTTTTTTGTTTGCTGTAGCCTAGAAAAGGCAGTCTCCATTTGGCATAGGATATAACTCTACTACAAAAATGTGTTGTAAGTTGTAATTTGGTCTTTTCTGGTTATTCTATATGCAAATATATTCAAAATGTTTGATGAAGAACCAAAGTTTTCTTCTCTGTGAAACTGCATTTGGTATAGAAACTGGGAGGAGAAGAGGCTGGTTTGTTACTCTTATTTTAATTGACAGGCATTTGATTTGGCAATTAGATTTTCCAGGTTCTAAAAGGCTAAGAAAATATAAGGACAACTATTTACCTCTTTTAATTTAATTATGGAGGACATTTTGGGAAATAATCATCATCCCTGCATGAAACTATTGCTTTAAAGGCAAACAGCAGTCAAAAATAAGTGGATTATGTAGCTTTTTCATGTAGTGGTGTACATATATAGTAAAAA
This sequence comes from Gavia stellata, assembly GCF_030936135.1. Taxonomy (NCBI): domain Eukaryota; kingdom Metazoa; phylum Chordata; class Aves; order Gaviiformes; family Gaviidae; genus Gavia; species Gavia stellata. The sequence goes on from NC_082599.1 coordinate 33,695,344, forward strand.
TTTAGAAGGTTTTATGGAGTTTATGATCTTTTATGGAGCTTTTTGGGAACGTTGGTATTTCTAAAATATTTTACTATAGAAACTCATGTGGAAGACCACCGATTAGATATAAACCAGAGTCTAATTAAAAACTTTAACTATCTGTGAATGCATTCCATAGTTCAGTCATAAAAACATGTTTATAGCCAAGCTGTTTTATAACTAAATATATACTTACTTAAATCCAAAGGCTAAAATGCACAGTGGAGAAAAGTTATCTTAAAGATACAGCTTCTTGCTATTTCAGTTAACATATGAGATTTCAAGATAAAGTGGTTGAGGCTCCTGTAATACCTTTCCACAAAACCTAGAATTAAAAAACCTAACATTCTTGATAATTTTAAATTAAAAAATTACTTTCAAACCCTAGCTATAAATGATAAGGAGCAAAATAAGCTGCCTTAAAAACTGGAAATTAATATCAAAGTTTGGTTTCATGTGGATTTATGACCTAGTCCTGCATATACTCTTGCAAGGTCCATATTAGCACACCCACTGCAGAACTCTGGTCTTCTCCAAGACCTTTGCTCACCTCCCCCCCTAGCAATATCTCCAATGTCCAGCATGATTTGCAAATACAACCCGAATACCCCAGCACCCAGCATATTCTAAATCTATCTTATTTTACCTGTTGGCTATAAAAGATAAAGCACATGGTATGACTAGCTCAGTTACACATGTGCTGGCCGACTGGCCAGTGTGTGTAGATCAGCCAAGCACTTCTGTTAAATATGATGTAAAATGTCTTCATTCTTCATATCTTTCTTTTAATGAACATTAGTAGCAGCTCTCTTCTCTCCCTAGGTGTCATTTTTTTTCACTGAACTGGAGGACGTATACCAACTGTGAAACCACAGTGCTTTTCTTGTCACTGATGCTACTAGGTTCCAAGTTACCAGAAGGGGAACTTGCAGAAGCAGAACCATTTTATAACCCTCATTTTCTGAGGAAAGCACACAAAAAAGAGCCAAATTCAAGTTTAAAAAAGTCACATTACCTTCTGACTCTCTTCCACATTTTTTCGTAGTGGTTTTAATATAAAAACTATGAGCAATTATTATATAAAAGTAATTCTGAGCATGTTCTTTTTGAAGCCCATGCATTTCAGCATAATGCATTGGCTCCTAAAGCGATATTGGGTTAATTATATGATTCTGAACTACTACAAAAGTGGAAGACCAACAAATGCTGAAGAAGAATGAGCCTCTGAATCAGTATGTCTCATGTGAAGTTAGATCATATTCTCTGGATATGTATTCAGGGATGACCCTTTAATGTATGGCTCCAAGCGTATAGTACACTAGGCTTGCCATTTCCACACTAGTTTTGCCGTCCCTAGATTGTGAGTACAGGATGTCACTGATGAGCATTTCAGTTGTGAGGCTCGTTCTACATTGTCTCTGTCAATCCAATTATCATTATGTTTATTCATGAAAATCTGTAGTAGTTTCTGATGCTCTCCCAAGCTTCTAACATTAGTGCAGGAATACCGTAAGATTCTTTATTTTGCCAACTTTATAACAATCTGTCTGAATTTCCTCTCAATCACATTATCTTCTTTCTTTTTCCCATATAAGCCCCAGAAGACCTAATTTAGTGCATTATATTTTCCACAGTGATGGCTCTACCTGTATGCTTAGCTGAAGAACTGACTAAAAATTAAAACCAAAAACTTCTACAATCAAATGAGGAAGCTACTAATAGGTGTATAAATTCACAAAATTATGTAAAAGTCAGAAAGTTTATCTAATATTGTTACTATGTGTCAGAACAACAATGCCAAAATCCACACTTATTATAAAATCTGTGACAATGTTTTCAAGAATTACTGTCTTTTATTCATTGCCACAATTGCTTAGTACAAAGTCTCTCGAAGACTAAAAATTGCATTCTCTGCTGCAATGCAGATCATAACTAATGGGAAATAAGGGAGTATTTTCTCCACAGTCTTTGTCCCAGCTGGTGTTGCTAATGTTTATAAAAGTATACCTATGTTCAATTATCTTTTTAGGATAATTCTCTTTCTGGGAGGATGTCAGAGGCTGTCTGGTTGTTTACTTATATCAGCTGAGCCGTTCAAGGCAATATTTTTGAGTTAATTTTTTTTCAGCGGAATGACTGTAATTCTGTAACCAGAGAAATTCTGGTGAATGAAGACAGATGGTTCATGTCAAGGCCCAGAGTGCACAAAGAGGCTGCAATTACTATGAGAGGCTTCACCTGGGACCTTCACCCACTCAGCTGCTCCCACTAGCCCAAGACCTCCATTTAAGCTCTGGTCCATCAGCTTTTGTTTGAGTTCTGCTGTAAGTGTACTTCTTTTCAGCCCTGTTTGTTGGGGTGTTGCTTTGTTTAGATTTTTGTGGGTTAGACTTGGATTTATTACCTTGCCTTTGCCTAATGATGGCTGGATAGTTGGTGGGATCTGTTGCCATTGCTGTCCCTGCTCTTCTTGCCCTGCTGTGGTGTGGTGGGACTGTGCCCTGTTGGTGAGGTCCTGCCTGTACTGTGCTCATCCTCAGCTTTCCTTCCCTTGTGGGGCAGCCCTGCTCATGCTGCTCCTTAGCAACTTCTGACTCAGTCTGCTGGCTACCTTAACTTCCTGGCTTGGATTTTCTTTAATTTTTTTCAAATACAAAGTCCATCTATAAAAGCAGAACAGGGTGAGTCTTCATCTTAGATTTCATTGTACCAATTAAAAATGGGAAGGACATGTTCCGAATTTTGGAAGAGTATTGGGAGATCCCTGCTAATATGGAAAGTTGCTGATACATACAGAAATCTTAGCAAACTTGGCCAATTACTTTTCTTTCCTGGCTGTAAGTATTAGTCATTTGTTTACTTAAGTGTTAGCTTAATACACTGAGTGTTGCTCTTTCAAGCCTATTACCATATATTAAACAAACTGGAAAATGTTTTGTAGTGGAGGATTGCATAATGTACTATTTCTATATGCCAGAAACAACAAATGTTCAATTTGGCCTGCTGAGTTTTATTAAGAGTATAACAGTGAAGAAAAACTTGGTGTAACCTTGTCTTGTCTCTTACTTGAAACTTAAGGCCCTTACCATTGACTGCAATGGATGCAGATCTATGCCAAAGCAATCAATTGGCCCTGTGTGCTACCGACCTATTTCCTCTGAAGCTCTCTTGCTTGACACCTCAGAATAGAGCTAATAAAACAAGTTCCTGGTCTAAAAGTCTGCAACTAATTTATTGCTTGATCTAGGTTTCCACAGTAGCATGTGAGAAAATGCAGGAAGGAGGACTTGGGGAAAGCAGTATGTGTATGTATGAACATGCTTTGCTAGGAGAATCAAAGGTACTGGATGCTTCCTTATGCTTTAAAAGGTCTTGGGTGGTTTTTCACTTATCTGACAGGTGATGTTGGTTTTATATTTGGGCTATGAATTGAATGGGCTGATCTGTTTACCATGTGTAATTCTGCAAGAAGTGTTGGAAAATGTAGTGCAATGTTTTGTTTTGGAATGTGCTAGTAAGTCAAATCATGGAATCTAATTATCTATTCTGAGAGTAGGGCTCTGCTTCCTGCAGAAGTGCTTTGTAGGTGCCAAAGGCATTTTGGGTTAGCAAAACTAATTTCTGTCAATGAGGGATCATTTCAGCATGAAACCTAAAGGTTACAGGACAAGTGTGGAAGAAATCCTTTCCTGGGGAGCAGTTGAGAACTGCAGCTGCATATCCAAGAAGTATACTGTATTTTATACAACATTTATCTATTGACGGGTATAATTCCAGATCAGTGCTTTGGGTTTGTTCGCTCTGTGGCAGTTGTAGACAGCAACTCTGAACCTGTGAAACGCCAGACAAGGGCAGGAAAACACGGTTGCTCGTTCTAAGACATCTAGTTGAAATTATTGCTAAAGACTCTTTTCAAAAGCCATTTCCCCTCTTCCCACCCACGCTGGTGCTGTGGTCTCTGCTAGCACCCTGTGGTGATGCTTGGCAGGGCTGGCGGTGCCGGAGTGTAGCTGCGGGGTGGGGAACAGGGCTGTGACTCAGCCTGCTTCTTCCAGTCCTCTTTTACCCCAATTGGGTGCCAGCTCAGGCATGCTTTATAGAGATTGTTTATTAGTTTTAGTTTCTTTTTGTCAGAAGAAATGCTTTTTACTGAATAAAACCACCAGCTATTAGCTGATAATGCTTTACTTATTGGTGCTTGGAGAAACAGAACTTGACTTAACTTATGAAATTAGACATAAGAAATTCTTTCCTCAAGCAAGGACTGTATGCTAACTAATCCTGCATCTCTAACAGTACTTGGTGTATACATTAAAAGTATTAGAATTTCTGAAGAAGGACTGTAAGGAAAACTTGGCAGGTGTTCGGGTACTGTGTGTTCTTCATTGTAAACTTATCTTTATCTCTTAGCCTATTTGGTGACAACAGAAATAAGAGCAGGTAATTAACTGCTGCTTTTAGCTAAGCTCTGCAATTCGACTTCCAAATTGCAATACAGGTTTCTGCAGCCAAAGGCATCTTCAAAGTGAAGCAGCATCTCTCTCAGTGCAGCACTATCTTCAATGTCACTTGCATGATTTCAGCGGTCCTAGATGAAGTTGGCGAAGTATGTGGCTTGTGAATCAACTCGACTGTAGCAAAGCAGATAATGTTTTGCAGATAGTCATGTGGATATTTCACCCCTTCTCTTGTCTTCCAAGATGGGACTGACGTTAAAATTTCCACACTGTGGAGTTCATAGGTTGTGTTTGTTCACATTAGAATTGGGTCATTATGGTTTATTTTTATACCTTTTTCTTGTCTTGCAAGTTTTCAGGCTGCTTACTGAACAAAGGCTGTCTGGGCTACTAATATAGTTAAAATCTGGCCTCTGTACAGATTTAAAAAAAAAAAAGGCTGGTTAGCTAGAAACATAGACTTTCAAGGATTCAGTTGTCTGAAGAAAAAATAATGCTTTTCAGTACTTTGATAGATGTCTATCATTGAATTTAAGTACAGAAATGTGCAAGTATTTGAAGAAACCTGTCTGTAAATACCATAGAAGAAAGGAGTTCTGCAGTTGAAAAAAATTATAATGACCTTACTTCTAGGGAAGAATCATGCATTTATGGATATGGTATTCAAGCAGGTATTCACACTGCTTGTCATAGGTATCTGAGACCTTCAAGACTGACTGCTGTGATAAATGTCACTTTTGTACATTTACATGTGTACATTGTACATTTTTGTACACGTGTGTACTACACACAACTGAGGTATTAACTTGAACCTCATGATGTGGATCACCTACAAAGATAAATGTACTTTTAATACTACGTATGTATTTGTAACTTTTTGGAAAATATCGCATACCATGTTCCTTTCAAATAATACTAAATGATGCTATGATTCTGAATATCCCAGGTACACTCAGAAGGAAGAACAGGATCCTTTAATTACTGCAGACAAGAAATATCCCATATAATATTGCCTCTTTCTCTTCTATATTTAAAGAATGCTAGTGATAATGAAACTAAGCAAACATTTCCAAATGTGTGAAATGGATTATCTGCCCTTACCATGTGTCCAAATCTTCTTTTCAAAGTTACTGGACGTATACAGAATTAAGAGGATGGGAAGGAAAGGAATTGCTGTGCAGGAGGGAGGCAGGAAAAGCTTAAAAGCAGAGCAGACTCACAAAGTAGGGAAGCAGTCATTTATTACTGTATAACTATAGCTTGATAAACAATTATTTAACATAAGCTGAACCATACAGTTTCCCTGTATTGTGAGAACTCAGTACTTCAACTGCAAGAATAGATGCAACATCTTGAACATCTAATGGCTTGTAATGAACTTTGTGCAAACTTTTTTACTACTTCAATATTTGTGATGTGACAGTCTTCACAAACCATAGCAACAATAACAGCATGGCTTCTACAAATGCTTCTAAAGTGCTAGTGACAGACAATGCTGCACAACAGCTCTGTAATGGGCGGTAACATGCTTATAATATGTCAGCTACTGTCTGAAATAGAATTTACTGGTGGTTTTGAGGCTTGCTGTAAGCTATTACAGAGGAGAGACATTGTGCTTCTAGCATGTAGTGACAATACAGTGAATATGCTCAAAGAACCTACTTTAAAGTAGTTAATAGCTATTGCTATCCAACAGTAGAAACAAACTCCCTGTGGTTTAATTCCCACTGTTGGAGGTGGGGGGTATATAATTCTGGTCAGGGTGATAGACAGGTGTTAAGGGCAGGGGTACAGACAGCCAAACAAGATTCAGCACTCTTCGGAAGAAGCTGGAGGAAAAAGAAAAGTTCATGTATCTGAGAAAGAGATTATATTATCCTGTCTGTGTATCCTATACCTAGTGGCAATTTAGAGTGAGGCTGCTAGGTGCTTCTGCAATACAAATGTGAAAACTTCTGAATGAATATATGTTACCGAATTATTTAAAGGAAAAATAAATGTCTTACTATAGCGATACATTAGACAGACGTACTTTTATACAAGAAAAAAGTGTTTTTACTGACATGAGTTTCTTCATTTCACTTTGGATGGTGGACTAGAAGGCCAAATTTCAAAGACAGTAAGTTTGAATATAAAATTCATTCCTGAGAGGCCAGTTCCAGGAGAACTTAAGTATTCTTACTGAAGCTAAGAAAACCTTGAACAGTTCTGTTTGAGTCAGATGTGCAAGCCTGCTGGTATACAATTTTACCATAAAAGAACTTGCTCAAATGTGATTTCTGAGACAAAGACAAACACTAAGAAAATGTGAAAAAGTAAAACTTATTAATTAGGAAAGAATGCCATAATTGTTTTGGATCCTCTGTATCCGACTATGGTAGGTATACTAGACAGGTTTATTAAGGGGATTGTTATTAAAATTAATGCAGTAGCTTGTTTTTAGCAATAAGATAAACCAATCACTCAAAGATAAGATTTCTTTACTATGGTTTCCAACAGCTCTGCCTCTGCACATCACTAATCATTTAGATGTCAATTAACACCTTAGACTTCAACCTTTATCAAGAGTTGAATGTGTTTAAATAGGATGGTAATTTTTCCCATTATTCCATTAAACATGAGTATATGCTGATAAGATGCCCCTGAGCTTTCTCTTCTCCAGGTTGAACAGTCACAGCTGTCTGCCTCTCATATGAGAGGTGCTCCAGCCCCTTCATTTTTGTAGCCCTTTACTGGACTTGCTCCAGTGTGTCCATGTCTCTCCTTCACTGGGGAGCTTTATCCCCACAACTGGACATCAGATGTGTCTGCCTCATCAGTGCAGAGCAGAGGGTAGGGATCACGTCCCTCAACATTGTCCAGCTACCTCAGTGCTCCTGGGTGCATTCCATCAGGTTCCATGGACTTCTGTATGTTCAACTTGCTTAAATGTTCCCTAACCTGATCCACTATGGATGGTCCGTCTTCATTGCTCTAGACTTTCCCACTGGCCTCTAGGGGCCAGGGATTTCTGTGGACAAGTCTTACCAGTGAAGAAGGCATAGAGTTCCTTGGCCTTTGATATCAGGCCCCCTGCCCCATTCAACTGTGGGCCCACATCTTCCCAAATCTTCCTTTTGTGGCTGATATCTCAGTAGAAGCTCTTCTGGTTGCCTTTCATGTGCCATGTCAGATTCAACTCCAGATGGGCTTTGGCTTTCTTAACCACATCTGTGTGTGCTTGGATAGTGTCTCTGTATTCCTCTAGAGTCTCCTGTCTCTGCTTTCACCGCTATTATGCTTCTGTTTTATGTTTGAGTTTTGTCAGGAGCTCCCTGTTCATCCATGCAGGCCTTTGCTTGACCTCCTGCCTCTCAGCTGGTGGGATCCTTGAAAATCAAACCGGTCTCTTGGACCCTTCTTTGTCTGGGACTATCTCACGGGATTCTTCCAGGCAACCCCATGAACTGGCTGAGTGTTTTCTCCTGAAGTCCAGGGCTGTGATTCTGCTTATTTGCCTTGTTCCCTCCTCTCGGGATCCTGAACTCCACAATGTCATGGTCACTGCAGCCAAAGCTACCCACAACATTCGCATTCCCAGCTAGTTCTTCCTTGTTTGTCCAGCAGAGCACCTGCCTTTGTTCATTCCTCAGTTGCCTGCGTTGGGAAGTGACCACCAATGCCCTCCAGAAACCTCCTAGACTGCTTGTGCCCTGCTGTGTTGTCTGGTCAGCAGATAATGGGTGGTTTAAGTCCTTCCTAATGAACATTAGGGACTGCAAATGTGAAGCTGCTTCAGTTGTCTGAAGAGGCCTCAGCTACTTCTTCCTGATCGGGAAGTTTGTAGCAGATGCCCACCACAGCATTGCCCATGTTGGCCTGCCCTCCCATCCTCGCCCATAAGCTTTCAGCTGACTCATTGTCCATTCCAGGGCAGAGTTCCTGGCATCCCTTCTGCCTTCCCACATGAAGGACAGTTCCCTCTCCTTGCCCTCCCGGGCTTGTCCTTCCTAAAAAGCCTGCATCCACCCATGACAGCTCTCCAGTTATGTGAGCTAGCCTACTGTATCTCTATGGTCCTGATGAGACTTTTGTCCTGCAGCTGCACACAGACTTCTACTGCCTCCCATTCATTCCCCATGCTGTGTGTGTTAGTGTTTAGGTACTTATGAGGTGCCCAGTTGTGCTGATTTCCAAGAAAAGGTGTAAGAGCTTTCTCTGTTGTGCTTCCCCCTTGTCAGTTCCTTATTTCCCCCTTCTCCCCTGTTTTGTTGTTTTGAAAGTCTGTCTCATCCATGTCTTCCTGCAACCTTTGCTTACCAAACCTGGTCCACCACTTCCTCACTTGATTTTGGGTTGTCATCTCCCTGGTTTAAATCTTTCCTCACCAGGTTGGGTAGTCTCTTAATGAAGATGGTTTTTTTCCCCACCTGGTCAGGTGAATCCAATCTCTACCCATCCTCAAAGAGGCTCTCATCATAAAAATTGAATCCCTGTCATCAGCACCAGCTGCGCAACCACTTGTTGACCCATATATGAGTAATTGTGATTCAATGTGCATGCCAAACCTGGGGGTGTACCCACCTTTATCTGCCAGGGATGAGCTCTCAGAGGAGTCCTCTAGGATGTCAACAAAATCTTGGCTGTCTTTTCAGCCTTTGATTACATGCTTGCTGCCAAGAGCACTTCAGATTCTGTTAGATGAAACTTACTGCTTTCTGGTACAAATTTTCTGCATTCTTCTCTGCTGGAGTGACTTTCTTACAGATAACTATTTTTATTGGGTGTTTATTAATTTGAAAAAACATTATGCACACTTGATTTTTCGAAGTACAATGTTTTCTAATAACTTACAGCTGAGTATTTTCTTGATTGGATTTCATTTTAGTAGGACATCTGAGTGGTCACAATCTCTTAATTGAAAAGAAGGCAAGGATTAGGAAATAATTAGTAAATAAATTTCTGTTGAGGGCAGAAGTAATGATCTCTAGTTTGTTATAGATTTGCCTTTTATTCCTAACGCCTCCCTCCACTGCAATAGCCCCAATTATATCTGATATTCCTTTGAACCTTACCCTCCATATGGCAAATAAGACAAAAGCTAGTATGCGGTTTTTCTAATGTGGAGTTATGGAAAAGCTGATCACTTGGCTGCAAAAGGGGGGGAAGGTAAAATGGCTTAATTTTGTTGGTCTTACCTTTATAGGTGGCTATTAATTTAGGTTTATCCCTTCTACTCAATCACAGATTTCTTCAAAGCTTGTAGGAATTGAAATGTTCTTTCCAATTTGGTTTTTAGGGGCCAATGCATTAAAATCTTATTGGGGACAGACTTCCAGACGTATGAACATACAGCACGATTTGATCAACCTCACTGTATCAGAAAACTAGCTGGAAAAGGGTATATAATAAGCCTGTCCTACATGAGACAGGTGTTAGTGTAAGGGAAGGTATCAAAGTGGTCTAACTTCCATTTCCCTTTCTGCCATAGACTTGTATGCATCTGTAATGTACTTGTATCTCTAATAGGGAGATAATTTTTTTTATATAAAATCTGTGTAAACTGCTATAGGAAGTCAGATCACAGAAACCATCAGTGCCTGGAGAAGCTAGGTATTCACAGGACTCTAGACAATGACCACCTGCAGGATTCACTGCTGTCCTCAGCTATCACAACTGCCTTAATGCAGAGATTACTTTTCTACATGACAGCACAGGATTTATCAGTCCTTTCAAGTTGCTTGTTGTACTGGGTCTGGAATTAACTTCCCCATAGCAGCCCCTATAGTGCTGTGCTTTGTGTTTGTACCTAGAGCAGTGTTGATAACACAGCCATGTTTTGGCTCTTGCTGAGTGGTGCTTGCACAGCATCGAGGCTGTCTCTTCAACCCTGCCCTGCCAAAAGGCCAGCAGGCTGGGTGTGGGCAAGGCGTTGGGAGGCTGGAACAGCTGTCCCAAACTGACCAAAGGGATATTCCATACCATATGACATCATGCTCAGCAGTAAAAGCTAAGGGGTGGGGGAGGTGGAAATGGGGCACTTGTTAAAGTATTTGTCTTCCGAAGTAACCACTATGTCTACTGAGGCCCTACTTCCCAGGAATTGGCTGGGCAATGCCTGCTGATGGGAAGTAGAGAATAAATCTTTTTTTGCTTTGCTTCCATGTGTAGTCTTTACTACTTCAATGAAAGTGCCTTTATCTTGACCCATGAGTTTTTAATCTTTTCCTCCCCCTGTCCTGTTGAGGAGGGAAGGTGAAAGAGCAGCTTGGTGAGCACCTGGCAGCCAGCCAAGGTCAGCTCACCACACCTACTTAATATAATTAATCATATTTTAGTTTAAATACCAATGTGAAAATAAAATACAGAATTATTATAGCAGGTATAGAGGGTGGTAGATATTTATTTGCTTTAAAATGTGTCTATGAGGAAATGAACCAGCTAATGAATTTGTGGAGACTTGCTAATACATATGCAGTCCCAATGGACTGAAAGTGACTGTCAAGAAAAAAATGGCACCTTGTTTTCAATAATACTTGCTCAGTATATTGATCACCATTCGTAGGGTGAGAATAACATATGCTAGTGTAATGATCTGTAGTTCCTTAGTGATTTTTAAATAGATTGTTATCTGTCAAGAAATTAAGCACATCATCAGATTCAGTTTGTAATCTGACAAATGTGTACTCACTTTGCCAGCGTTCAAAGACTATGCTGACTAGTGGTATGTGGGTCCTGAATGAATATTGTAAAACTAAAACTCTCTATCTTGAATATAAATATAACCAATATTAACATCAAGGATTTAACTCTAGGTGGCAGTTTATTCCATAATTTTTTAAAAATGCAGGCTTAGGAGCAGCACATTGATGAGCAAGCTTTAGTAAACGCTGAAAGAGAAAGCAAATCAAGCTGTGATAACAGCTATTCTGATTTTTTTAATATATTTCTTCCTATAGCCAGGTCACTGAGCAAATGGGTTTTAGAGGATACGACTTAAATCTTACTTCCCTGAAGATTAGTCTTTTGTATAAATCTGAGATGGCTGGGAAGGGCCTGATCCCGACTCCAAAAATCCTCTGCCACTTCTTTTACCAAATTTGGGGTCAAACCAGCCAGTAGCTCCTGCATAAATTGTCTAATATTCTTGCTACTGCTACTTCAAGTACTTGATGTTGGTTGCTGCTCCTGAGCTGAGCAGCCTGCATCCATTTTTGCAGCCCCTTGCTGGGGTATTTACTGTTGCAGTGTAACCTTCTATTCTGGCTTTTTGCAAGCCATTTGCACCAACACCATGGGTTCACAACGAACTGTTTTGTCTGGTTGCACTTGCTGAAATATTTATAAAACTGCTTCCTCTTTAAGGATAAGACTTCCTCATGTTCTTTAAAGAAATGAGACACAGGAATTATAAACAATTAATTTGGGGGGAATGAAGAATCACAAAGTGATGGTGTAATAACACTGCATTGGTCCCAGATCCAGTTAAGGCAGTGCTGTTCTGGAGCGACTCTGATCAGGTCACTGACATTTTGAAGCACAAATACAAAAAAAAAAATTGTAGCAGCTAAGAGTGGTCCAATATATAGGCACTGTGATGAAAATCTATTGGCAGATTTTTCTATCACTAGATTGCAAAAGATAATGAGTTTTCAGCACTATTTTGGTGCTCTCAATTTTGCTCTTTGCCTTTTGACTGTGCAGGACAGTGGTAAGCATTTGTCATGTAACAGGCAGAGTGCTCACAGGCCATAGGCACCTAGAGGGTGATATCATTAGATAAGCAATACTACTACACTGACATAGTAGATGAAAGCTATACTCAAGTTTCTTCCAGAGATCAGGTTTACTGCAGATACCACTAAATGGAGTTACATATTTAGGGATGCAAACTGTCTGGGCTATAATTGGAATAAGTCAATGAAGGCTTGTACTAAGCCAGGTATATTCCCTACTGACCTCCACAACCCTTCACACAGATTGCTATGCTCAGCTCATTCTCACAGCAGTTTGCCTCCAATGTGGTTTCATGTGGGTCTAATAAGATGAAAACAAACATAAGCACCAGTGGATTCGTGGTTGTAGAAAGGATGTTTTCATGTGAAGAAGGAAATAATAGGACAATAAAATAATTCAGGCTGGAAAGGAAGAGCCCTGGAGGGTTCTAGTCCTACCTCCTGCTCAAAGCATGGTCAGACGGGTCAGGCCAGGTTACTCTGTTCTCTGCGGAGAAGTTCATTTTGCAGACTGGTGACTTTGGTGTTGGGTTACACATGCAAAGAAAGCCAAGGGAAAGGAATGGACATCCTTCATATTACCAGGAAGTAATTACTGAGACTGACAGTATAACTCATAATTGAGAGAGTCAGTGGATATTAAGTGTTTTACTTACAAGTAAAACTTTCCTGCTTACCAGATTTTCCCTTTTCTCCTACATACACCTGAACTCTATGAAGAATTTTAATACTAGTCTCAAATGATGTACCATGATACTTCAGGCATATACATTTGAAATGCAGCAATAAGAAAGAACTGTTATTTTTTTTTTTAGTTGGAAAATCTAAAACTTAAACCCCAATGAACTGGGATTTTCACTATAGAACTTCTTTGCAGAACTATCTACATTGGCAAACATCAATAGAAGATATAACGGGGAGTAAATACTGTGTGATATAGTCTTAAGCACTAAGCATTTGGTAACTGGGAAAGTTATAGATCAACCTGGTCAATTTTTTTGTGTGTGAAGCTATAGATGAGTATTACTTTCACAGAATTTACAGTATAAATAGTGACATTCTTGGTATGGATGGTTCACCAAAGGAATTAATCTAAATAAGTGATACCTGAGGAAAAATAAGAAATGCATAGTATGGAGCTTAGAAAGAATAGTGAATAGGAAGGCAAGAAGCAGAACTGATAGAAAATGTTTGAAGTTAGGTTAAGGAGTGTTAACTTGGTATACTTTGAAAGTAGAAGCCAGAGAAGGAATTAAAAATATCAAGAAGGAAACTGTGTATAAACTTTTATTTTGCTTTTAATTGATTCAATAGTAAACAATCCCATCCTGCTGTAATTGATGCCAGTGACAAAACATTCAGTGACTTCAGCTGTGGCTGGATCAGACTCACTAACTCTAGTGCCTTTGACTGAGGTGGGAATGGATGTGCGTATACTCTACCTAATTCATATGCAGGGTGTACCATATGCTAGCTGTTTGGTTTAGAGTTGATTGGGGAAAGTACCCAGCTTAGACTGAATGTTATTTTCTTGCTTGTCATAAACTCCTTGTGGGACAGTAATTCAGACCTAATATACTTTTTGGATGGTGTTCAGTATTGCTAAAATTAGCTAAATATTCAAAAGTTACTTTTTATAATTTAAGTAAGATAATTTAAGTTTTGGAGAAGCTATATCTGTTGTTTCAAAATGCAATGTTGCATATTCGTAGATATCCAATCCCAAATCCTGGTCTAATTGAGATGAGTGTGATGACTAAGGAATATAATAGATGGCTGCAAGAGAGTGTGGGAAGTAGTCCCAGCAATTTGCATATCTGTTTTTCATTTTACGAGTCAGAAACTGTCTGTGGATTACCATTGAAGTCCTTCCACACGATCCAAGTGCCTTAATAAAGTAAGGAAATTTTCTATTAAATAAGTTTATACAATAATATGTGTTTTCATTTTAAATATTACTCTATTTGAAGGCATATTAGACTGTACACAATCTAGATGGACTAGAGAGACATGGGCACCAAACTGACACCTTGGGTACCTGCAATCTAACCTACTTTTCAGTGCTTCTGTAACTTAGGTGCATGCAGTCATCGAAGTCCAGACAGTGGAGGTTTGATAACTGAATCCTGAGGGATCTGCAAAACATGCTTTATTCTCCCAAACAGAGCCTAAGAAATCCAGTTCAGATGTTTGCAGAATATTCCCATTTACTAGCTTCTTTCTCTGAAGGTTCTCCCCCTCCACAGCAGATGGGAACATGCTTGGCTACCCCATGTGACACTGACCATGATGGTTTAAGCTACATCAGTGGGCTTGGTCCAGAAGCAAGAGACCCATGTGCATATGCTGCACTCTGATGCTTCCACTGCGGGGGGGGTAGAGTGGCAGGACACAAGACTGTAACAGACACCTGAAGGAACAGTGATGTCTCTGTTTTCACAGCCATTTGCTAAGCAAAAATGTGTCACTACTTAATTTAAAACTGTGAATGCTTAAAAGTCTTTCCCTATTCTTTATAAGTACGTAACAGTTCTTAAGAATGCATGTAACTGGACTTTGTCTCAAACAAGACAGTTAATTAAAAAGACATCCTCGAAGAGGGGAGGGTCTTCCAACAATTCTGCTGAAAACAAGCTCTAACAAGCCCAAAGCAAAATTTTGTATCTTTTCTCACTTAAGACAATTTAAGTCAAGGCAAGATACACAATCTACTTTAATTATAAACTCCTTATGTGCAATCATTAATGCTCTCTCTTTTCAAAATCCCCATTCTCTTTCATTACAACCAACTGAAATATCAGATGTTGAGAACTGGAAGTGTGG
Source organism: Gavia stellata (assembly GCF_030936135.1). NCBI lineage: Eukaryota > Metazoa > Chordata > Aves > Gaviiformes > Gaviidae > Gavia > Gavia stellata. Next base: position 33,710,360 of record NC_082599.1, read on the forward strand.
CCATGGAGGAGTGCTCTCGTGCGTACTGAGCACTGAGAGCACCACGGGTTCTTGTAATGGTGTCATTAAAAAAAGTTGGCAGTTTGGTTCCAATGCTTTTAAAAGCTTTTCATATGGTATAGCACTCTCCTGAGGTTCAGTGACTGCTCCTTTTTTGTTCTCTTACTTTTGTTGTGAAAATATAAAAATCCTGAACTCTCAGGCTTCTGGCTCAAAAGGACACCACCCCTTTTTCCAGATTCAGAAATTCAGTTAACTCCCTTAGATGAATGCCTTCTTACATGGGTGTACATACGGTCACCTAATTTTTTTTCTCAAAAAGATATGTTCTGAGAAAGACTCCAGTTCAGGCCAGTTTAGGCTGTTGAGTGCAAGGTCTAGGTGGTACTCTTTCAATTTTAACAGGTGTGTTTCTACCTGGGAATGTGCTAGAAACTTCATCCCTGTAGCAAAACACATGATGGTAAAGCATGATTTACCATGGACTGGATTTCCCTGCAATTATCTTCATAGAGAAGTTAAGGGGCCCAGAGCTCGTTTCGTCTAATGCACTCTCATTTTAAAGCACTTAGTTATAGGTCATAAACACTGTAAGCATTAATATTAATGACAATTATTTTGTTTTATCATTACTATGACTCATCAAAACAGCATCAGATTCTACTGATTCAACTGCTGAAATTGCAGTATTTCCATTACTATATGAAGAACAGAGAATTTTTTTCAAAAGAGGCTAGCTAGGGAAGGCACAAATCTCCATGGAAAAGCTAATTGTTTTTAAAGTAACTTGGTACTTATTTTTATACTCTTCTACATTTTTAAAGTGTCTTGTTTTTTCCCTACAGCTCATATTCTGTTAACATGGGAACTCTCTGACTTCACACGACTATGTAAGCACATGTTAGGAACTTGTCATCGATACCCAGAAATAAGTAGTCAGAAAGGTAAACTCAGCTCAAATCAACAGAATGAGTCTCCCTCTTTCTCTCTTTTCCCACGTGTTCCACACACTTACTATAGCTAGCACTGTACCTTTTCCCATGCTGCAGAATTCCTCCAGAGGTGCGTATCCTCAAACAGATTCCCAGATGTGCTAATAAGAAGCCTCATTCTTCAAGCAGACTAGTTTTCCATGTCTCTGAATGAAATTTAGAAAAAAAATTAGTCTGTATTCTAAAAGAACAAATGAGGTTTATAACCTGAGACAGCTTTTCTCCTCTTTAAATGTCAGTATAGAAACACTATGCTATCTTCTGTCCAGATCACTGATCTTAGCATTAGGCTATCCATTGCATGTAATCCTGTGTTGTCTCTTAAAATAAGAAACTGTAATAGACCTTATCTGCCTATTAGGTGAAAATATTCTGTCAAAATAAAGCCTGTCATAGTTTTGTGCATTGAGTCTCCATTTTTTTGGCTACTGTTTCTAATATAAATTAATAACTTGTATTTAATAATTGCTATGGAACATGACTATTTTCCTTACAAGTTTAAGCTCTTACTGGTTTCAGGGCTATTTTGAAGATACAAAAGTTTCTGATACATAAAAATTCAAAGAGTTTTTTAAAAATAGGTTTAATTCCGAAATATTCTTTTTGAACAATAAATAATGACTTATTCTAAAAATGAGACATCAGCTGTTTCAATGAAGATGGACTTGGGCATTTCCAAACTCTTATTTTAGATACAGAAGATAAAGGGAGAAGGAAATGTCTTTCTCAAGCAGTGGGAGTTATCAGATAAACACAGGCTTCAAGCAAAGAAAAATTTGATCAAAATGTAGTTGTTGTTATCCTTGCAGAAAAGCAAAAATGGATTCCTAAAAAAGAAAAGTCTGGGTTGTGAATTGGGCTACAGGAGTATCACAAATAGAGGTAATTAAGAAAAAAAAAAAATGCCTGAGGTAATAGAAGTAGTAGTTGTTAAAACATTTTGACTCAGTTTGAAAAGTGACTCATTTTTTTCTGGAATTACGCACCCACTAGGTCCTCAAGCATCCCAGGAACTGCTCAGTAATCATCGGCACCCAAACCTTATTTGAATTCTGTAGTTGTTGAGTACTTAGGCCCTTCTGAAAATTTCAGCCTTAAATCAACATCTCAATTTAAAGGGAAGTTATTTTGCTGAAATGAAGCAAATATTGTAACAGTACACCTGACAGTATTATAAAGAGGAATAGAGGCAACCTTGGGAGGTGATTTAATCTGAGCAGAGCAGGAATATTATACCAGGTTTTCTGCAGCTGCTATTGCTGTTAATTGATTCCATTGTAATGTTTGGCTTTTTCATAGCAGCATGAAACTACTAAATCATGCTCACCTCCTCACAGGATATACCTCTTAGGTAGTTACTTTGAAACAAGAGCTAAATATTGTGTATTTTTGCACTCTTCTTGCCCAAAATAGTATTTTCACTTCTGTAATTGTATTTAATCTTTTTTCATGTTTCCCTTCTAATCTCTCAATATAATTTTGAGTTTTGTTCTTCTCCTCCAGCATGCTTATGGTTCCTTTTAGGTCTGTCTTTTCTTCAGATAGAATAACTGTGCTCTCTATTCCACCATCCTGGCTGGGAAAGACATAGACTGGAGCATGAGACAGGCCACGTTTACATCCACTATAACCCTTCATTTTGCCAGTGAACCTGGGACAAGTATATCTTTAGGTATTCTACCTGAATAGTTTGCACCAGCTTTTGGCAGTTCCTCCTGGACCATGTTTCCCCTGGTTCCATAAAAGAGTATACTGGACAGTGTGATAACCTTATTACACCAAGATTTAGGAAACTAGTTTCCTTTCCTATAAGAGCAAAGCCTGTTTTAAAGGAAAACAGACTAGTTTGACAAAAAAATGCAATTTCTTTGTAAAAAAGTTTCAATTGTCTGCATTTATTTTTTCTGAATATGCAGTTCTGTGTCTTAATATTATCTTTGGCTTATTTAATAATTATTCTGAATATCAAAGTTAAATTAACAGGTCTAGAATTTATCAGCCCTTACTTATTTTTTAAACACAGGTGTCATGCATGCCTTTTTTCAAGTCTTATAGAAAGTACTCTATCCTTCATGAGTTTCTAAATACACTTGTTAACAGTCTTGCAGTTGTGTGGATTAGATCTTCATGTATTTGAGGAAGTTAATCAGATTGAGCTAATCTGAAAATTTAAGCTAGTACTTTCTTACCTGTTCTTTCCATAATCTAACACAGAAAACTTACTCCTCTGTTACTGGTATTAATTTTCTAGGCCTTTGCTATCAGTGGGTTGTCTTAGTAAAGACAATTAATTAAAAAAGACTTAAAGCCTGTTGACCTTCTTTGTTCAGTAGCAGATCAATGCTCAGTCATCACCTCAATATTGCTTATAAAATTATTTCTTGTTACCTTTTGTTTCTCTTTTTATTTGCAGATCTGTGCTCTTTTATTCTGATAATTAAAAATTAACTTAGTTTCCATTTTCTCTTTCTTATTTGTATTTAGTATTATTTATCAAGAAAACACCTGTTCTGCTTAAACTTAAGTTTGGTTTTCTTCCTTAGATTGATCTTAGATTAGTCTTTTTTCTTAAGATTGATCTTTTTTCTTAGCTTTCCTTAGGTCATTATGATTTTTATCAACCAAATCTCTGGGTCTGTGACACTACTCTAACCTCTAAAATGCCTAGTTCTTCCTTGTGAATCCGAATAACAGGTTACCTACGTCACAGCAATAGTTATATTTCTGTGAAGCTACTTGCATGTTAGATTCCTTCATGATAAGTGTTATCGTAAAAATGTTTGTAAACTTTTCTGTCCAGTGATTTGAGTTTGTTTTACTCCAGTGTGCAATTTGACTTCTGAGCAAAGACTTGGAATAATGTTTTTTTTAAAAGATAGTGGTTATATCTGTGTCAAAAAAGCATTCCCCACCCAACTCTATTTACTTCTTATTTAAAAAGCCTTAGCCACAAGAACTGAACTGCTAGCTTATTTCTCACTGCATCACTTATTCATGTGTGTGAAATGCAATCTTTAGACAGATGTAATGGCTTGTGGAAAATGAGCATTGAATTACTGGGCAGTGTTGCTACATTAGTGTAGTGTTCATTTCAGAACTTGTTTTACTTTTGGTAAACTTGCATATCCTGAGCTATTTTGTTCATGGAGCTGAACATTACAGAAGAAGCCTTATGAGAAAACAACAATGAACAGCACCATTTAGGCAAATGGTTAATTTTATCTTTGTTTTGCCAAGTCCTTCTTGATGGTGCAAAACTAATTGGCTCTTATCACAGTTACATTACCTCCAAAGGCAGATAAAATTAATGCAAAGTAAACATCACCATGATCAGAGACTGACTGATTAAAAGGGAAATAGACTTGCATGAAGTTGATGCTGAAACCCACAACAGGCTCTCTCAGAATCATAAATCAAGTTCTCCAGGTTATCAGCTGCTGCTCCAGTTCATTATTTTGTATCCTTTGCTTTAACCTTGGGTCACCTTTAATACATCTGCTCTGCAATGATTAATATGACTGAAAATAAACTATGGAAGAGCAATACTGTATTGCATGACTAATTACTCTATCAAGTTACTTGTTTACAGCTTTTTAAAAAATGTTTTTGTTCATATAAATAAATCAAAGCTTGTTAAGCTCTGTGCTGTATGTGAAACACTATCATATCTGACTGTGGAACTTCCAAAGGGAGTCCTTCACTTCAAGAAATTATACTTCAAACTGCAAAATCTCCAGCCTCTTTTCTTCCACTCAATCCCTTTAATATTTGCATGTTTGCAGGAAGGTTCTGTTTGAATGTGGGAGTTACATTATTTCTTTCCTCAGAGTTCACACTTGAACAAATCTATATACTAAATTCCTACTAAGAAATCTCAAGTAACTTTGGCAACAGGCAATCGCTATTGAGTCTGAATGGATCAAGGAGCATAGGACATGACCACTGAGAGGTCAGGGTCATCATTTGCCTTTTTAAGTTTAAAAATGAAAATGCCAGTGACTTTCTTCTGAAGACTGGGATTAAATAGAGTGCAGAAACCTTCTTGGAAAAACAGACATTTCAACCCCAAAAAAATGTTATTTAATCAAAAGTGGCAGTTAGTTTTATGTAAAGCAAGTAAAAATCCAGAAAAGATGAAGGAAGATTTATATTTACATGGGATTTGTATTTGAAGACTTGAGTTACTCTGTACAGGACATAGATTTTAGGGAATATGATTCTTTAATTAAACTGAATGGCTTAGACATTTTCCCCAGAACACACTCTAAGTTGTGAAAACCCACGCAGAAGTAGGAATAGTTCAGAAATCATTGTGGTCTACAAGCTCATATACTGACACTTATCAACTGGACAAATACATGGAAGACTATTGTAAAGAAGAAAGAAAATAATTATTCCCCATGCGCACTGGTGGTTGTGTAAGAAGTCTGGAGCTTAAACTGTGAGAGGGTGCTCACATGGATGTGTACATACCTGGAGGACAGGGGAAAGAGGAGCTTCTCCAAATTATTCCTGGACAAGACAAAGCCTATCTCTTTTTCATAACCTTCATCACAGAGGATCCAAACAAGACATCTTTGTTCTCCAGCAAAGAATACACTGGAGATGACAGGCTTAATTAGATGTGTCTACAATATTTTCTATTATATTTATATGTGGAATATTAAATACCTCAAAGAGAAGGTATTAGGTCAGTGATGTGGGGCCTGAGTGAATCCAAAACATTAGGCAAAGTGGGAATTGGGAGCCTCCATTCTATATGGGAATATATGGAGCAACAGGGAGAAAGACATCCTAGAGGATGAAGTTGCTTGAGGAATGCAATGAAATAGCCATATGCAGCTTTCTAAAGGAACAGTCTGTAATGACTGTAGGTGAGACTGTTTATTTTACATGCAATTTTCCACTTCCAGTCCTTCAAACTGCAATCTGAGTCTCTCAATTTTTTTAAAAAATAGGTAGGCAATTTTTTACATTGTTCTACCAACAGCTTTGTCTGTTTTCATGCAACATGGTGGGTAGGTTATGTTGCAACCAGTAAACTAATTGTGTTCTGTCTTGTCAAAGACAGAGAATTAGTATATAAATGGGGTGTAGGCAATCTGGAAGCAACTAAGCTGTAGGGGTTATGCTTTGTAAGCTGAGAGTCTGCACAGTACTCACTGATAGTTCCCAGAAGCTCACGATGAAGGCTACATTGTCAGACTCCGGCTTTGAGGGTTTTTTTTGCTCGGCATAAGGAAGTGGCCCTCTTGTAGGTGACAATGAGTCACCAAACTGCCTTGGCCCTTCTGCAAAGCAGCGACAGAGAAAATTTAAATTAGACAAGTCCACTCTTGGGGTAAGGATTACTAAGTATTAGAATAGATGTTGTGGGAGATTGCGTAATCATTGTCTTTAGAGGTTTGAGAGCAACAGTAAAGCAAAACCTCTCTCAAGGATGACAAGGCACAGCTGATCTATTTTTCTGTGATAGATATTTTACTTTCTAAAATCCAGCACCCATAGCATTTTACAGAAAAGAAATTGCATTACACTTAATATTGTTGGCATGTGGTGTTAAAATACTAACTTCAGTTCATTGCATTTCACATAAAAACCTGAGCATGTGATGAAGAGGAGCTGAAGTCTTGTATCTGTTAAACTATTTTTCAATGAAGTAGTTCCACCTTAGAACAACTGCAGAACAGAATTCAAAATTAATTTGTTGCCAGTGTATAATGATAGTAATTTTTTTATAGTCACAGAATACCATCATCACTGTATTTAAGAACAATAAACAACCACAGCTGTGTTCCCTGAAGTTGAATGGGTAAACAGAAGGTGAAACTTTTTTCAAATATTCTGTAATGAGGGAATTAATGTCGGGCAAACATATTTGAGAAACATAGACATTTCAGATAAACTTGTTCTAGTTTAAATGCAATTTCTTACTTGTTAGTCCATTATTGGCCCATTCTGAATCTGAAAATCTTATTGATGTCTTTTTTGTGTGTATTTCCTAATTCTTTTGCTCTTCTGCAGCACACCCGTGAGGATTAGAGCACAAGTCTTTCTCTCCCCTTCCACCAAGATCAGCTTTTTATCTCACATGGAGAAGCTTTCTTGCAAGGACATTTAGCTGAGGCCTCTGACAAGCACCAAAACAGACCTTCCCATAGACCTCCTAACAGATAGCTCATGCCAGGCCCTCTGCGCTGCTCTGATGGCCATTAGCATGCTGGCACCATTTCACTTAAAGTTAGCATCTTTGTATCATAGCAACACAAGAGAATGCTAAGCATGGATAATACAGTGGTGTTTTGTTACAAAGAACAACTGGAGAATTCCCGAATTGACTCTTTATGCGCAAATTCACAAAGCAGATTTCCCACATCAGATACACATATAATGGTATTCTAGCATTAAGCCAGTTTCTAGATGAGCAAAATGACCTCTTTCTGTCTTAAAAGGTATGACTATATAACTTGATTTTCAATTGTGCGAGGAGAAACAAGTTCCACAATGTTATTGTGATGAGGGCAGGTCAGCTGGTTATTTTTAGCTTGAGCTGGCATGTTGATCAAACTCCCACAAGAGGAAACATTCTTTACCTGCAGCTGATTAGCATTCAGAGATGCACAACTCCATCCATTTAAGCATCAAAACAGCTATTTTAGTCTTATTTTTACAACCAAATGCTTGCTGTTCAGTATTAGGAAAAAAGTACACTCAGAAGAAATGGCATAATGTTTCTGATCTCAAAAGCTAAATGCAAATACTGATTGCTAAAGTCTCTGACGTTGGTGTAATAAGCACATAAACAGTAGCACAGCTACCCTCTGTCATTAGTGGCTGTAGCCATTAAAACTCTCCTGGAGTAGGGAATTGAATTTTCAGTGTATTTTTTTAAGGTTTCTTTTAAATTTTTCATATCTACATAGTTAAAATTTTAATGGAAGCCCCCATTCAAGTTCAAACCCTTTTATTTAGCTCTAGTTAGGATGATATTTTAGGATAGGCAGGATCTCCTCTAATTGTGCTCCTTGACCTGGCTGCATAGGTTCACACACCAAAGTGTTTCTTTCTCCTTAGTTAGGTAATAAGACACAGGTCCCCCAGGGGGAATGCCGAATTAGCATCTGGCAAGGCTTGGAAGTATGATCTACAGTTTAATATTAATTGCATACCTTAACAGAGTCATGTGGGGGAATGTTCTCGGAAGGAACCTTGCAAAAACTCCTGCTTGCTGTCATCTCCTGGATTTATTCCCACTGCAGGGTGAGATTCTGTCTGAATGAGTACATATATGCAAGGAGTAATAAAAATGAAAAGGCAGAGGGGAAAAAACAATGCTTTGTTTAATTACTATACTGCACAGGTATTACAGTTCATTAGAAAGGTAAACTTCAGTCAAATTTTTAAATTGTTCATTGTTCACCAGTAAAGAGCAGAACTTTCTTTCCTTCCCTTCAAAAGAAAGGCAACCTACTTAGAATTTCTAAAATAGCTTTCTTTTTTCTATCAATTCTCTTTATAGATACTTGTTGCTAATACTTAGGACCACAAATTCCAAGTTTTTGAAAGCTGATGTTGAAGGGGTTCTATTGTTCACTTTGCAATTGCCGAAAGTGCTGAGTATTGCATTTGTCAGAGACTTCTTGAGGTCCCAGCATGCCATTTTTTCATTCCCATCCATTTTAAAGATTTCCTGAAATCTCCTGCTTCCTTCTGTCCACTTCCCTGTCAAGAACTCTCTGCCCTTTTTCCTAGAATCCCAGCCCACTATCATTTTTTTTCTCTTGCCAAGGTTTCTGCATGTGTTTTAACTGGTTCTTTCTTACCCTCACTCCCATAGAAAGTACTTCCATTCCCTCCTCTTGTGCTAGCATTTCTTTTCCAACTTCCCTCTACCATAATTTTTTTTAGGTCATTCAGGATGCTGATGTTTAAAAACTGCATAGTGCAGAACAATAGAGAGGTGATGAAAATATTTTTTTCTCTGGAAGGTGTTACTAGCTGGTAAAACCTAAGACATCTGTCTGCCTTCAGCTACAAAGGCACTTAAAGCTGCTGGATATCTGGCCTCAATGTTAGTATCTACATTTTTCCTATAGTTCTAGTATTTTCTCCTCCAGCTTCCATTGACCCCAGTAGCCACTTAAGGGTAGAACTCAAGTTCTATTGCATTATAGGGGAGACCTTATCGCTCTCTACAACTACCTGAAAGGGGGTTGCAGAGAGGTGGGTGTTGGTCTCTTCTCCCAAGTGACTAGTGACAGGACTAGAGGAAATGGCCTCAAGTTGCGCCAGGGGAGGTTCAGGCTGGATATTAGGAAAAAGTTCTTTACTGAGAGAGTAGTGAAACATTGGAATAGGCTGCCCAGGGAGATGGTAGAGTCACCCTCCCTGGAGATATTCAAGGAGCGTGTGGATGTGGCATTGTGGCATGTAGCTTGATGGACATGGTGCTGTGTGGTGTTGGGTGGGTTGTGGCTTGTTGTTGTTGTGTGGTGGGTTTTGGTGTTTTTTTTTTTTTTTTTTTCCCCAGGTTGGACTTGATGATCTTACAGGTCTTTTCCAACCGTAGTGATTCTGTGATATACAACAGAGGAATAAGAGCATGCAGGTGGGAGACTGGCTTTGCTAAGCAAGCAACATCACTGAAACATGAGGTTGTTGCAAAGTTCTTAACAGAAAAGGGATATATAATCTGAGACAGATGCAAAAAACACCCCCATCCAACCACCTCATTATTAGTTGCTCCAACTAATTGAGTCTGATTTGTGGGCAGATACTAACTTCAAACAAATCTAAATGGACCAGGAGTAGTGATTTTGTATGCCTGGATAGCTAATTCAGGTTTATGATCCATATATTGCTTCCTGAAATAAGTTTTCCATTGTTAGCATAATCTGAACAAAATATATTGGTTGCCAGTATCTCAGTGTAAACATGTAAAAGCTAATAGATATATGAATTGGTTCTATTCCTTTAAGCATCTTCTGATGTCTTATCGAATACCATGCAACATTCATGGATGTTGGATTGTCCTTTTCAGTTATACTTAAGGAAATGTATTTGACTAATAGCAGTTTTTAGTTTGTGAGACTCTTTACTCCTGTTTCTAAACTGGCTATTTGCTGGGTGTCAGGTTATTATTTATGACTTACTGTTTGAACATAAACTGAGCTTTGGACTGACTACACAGTGTGGCCATCCTATCTGACATCCAGGTTTGTAGTGTGGCATCACTGTGGACACCCATTATGGACAATTGTGCGAGAAGGAATCAATAATGATTGTGATTTGAGTGTAAGAGAGCCTTAACTGGCAGTTAAAGAATATAGTGTACAGGAGTCTTGCAATGAGGACTGAACAGGTGGAGAAAGTTACTTAATGCAAAGCTGTGCTCTCACTTGAACAGCTAATCTCTTTCTTTTGACTTCCCAGTCCATTTCCAAGTCAAACTCCAGTCAGGAGGAAATGTTCAGTACATTTACTGACCCCTCTAGCCAACAGAGGAAGAGTTTACCATGTTCTTCCTCAAAAGCCCCCTGACAGTACAGACATGCCAGGTGGCAAACACTTCTCACCAACAGCGCACCTGGCAAGGGCAGGCCAGAGAAGCATGAGTAGATGGGGATCTGGGGACACCTCTTCTTTGTATGCAGTCCTGCTTCCATGTCCCTGCTGCACCCATCACACATGGAAAAAGTACCAGTTCTAGTACCAGTGCTCTCCAAAGTGCAGATTGTTGTTTAATTTTGTGAACGTTCCTGTGAATAAAATCTGATTGCTGGGTGGGTTTTGGTAAATAAACACAGACGAACCATGAACGCTGCCAGAGTGAATTACAGCAATACTGCTGGGCGGAGGGTTTGCTCTAGTAGTGGTGATTTTTGGTACTCAGTACTTCAAAAAGCAATTACGACAAACTCGAAGGCCCGGTAAGAGTTTGAGTACTTCTGAACCATCAAGGGAGTTAACTGGTTATGCATTAGTTGCAGTCCCAACTATATAGACTGTTAATGCCCAAGAGACAGGTCTCATTTCCCTCATCCAAAATGTTCTTCCTGCTCTCATGCCAACAGCCCCCATCATGGGATGGGAGTGTACCACCAACAGCTCCCATCTCCATCCTGCAGCAATATTTATGGTTGCATTAGGACAACTATACGCACAGGACTAAAATTCCATAACACTTATTCAGAGGAACAAAATGGCAAATATGGGATACTCCTTCCCCCTTTTTCACCTTGGTTCCTGTTGTGATATTCAGCAGAGCGCCTATCAAAACCAGCTTGACATTCAGAAATTTTCAGTGGTGTCAGTATCTTGATAGATGTCCTTACAGTATTTATGTTAAATTGCTATTGGTTTCCTCAAGCTAATCATTCTTTTAATCTGAAAACTTCTAACTTCTGTCGCTGGAAAAATACTGAAAAGAAAAAGGAACAAAAAAAAAAAAAAAATCCCTAAATCTGACTTGCAACCCCTAATGAGAAAAGAAAAAAAAATAAAAATCTGTCATCTCATTCAGAAGAAAAAAAAAACACGTTAGGTTTTTTTAAGTGAAATAAATGCTTTCCCTAAACATGATTGGAGTTGACAAAATGCTGGATGTTTAGGTGGCAATTATAGCTCTTTCAAAGACTGTCAAATCTTGTCACAACACATGTTATAAATGAGGACAGATTTAGACATCCTTTCTGACAGTTATGTGTAGGATGTGGATGGTTGGCAGTTAAATTTCAAATGCAGGGAAATTTTCCTTCCAATAGATCTTTGCTTGTTTATTAAGAGGGAGTTACCGTGCACTGAATCTTGTATCTACCATGTGCAGCTTTTCATCCTTACAGCTTTTGACATTTCACTTTAACTTTCTTTGTCACAGCCATCTGAACATTGTTTTAGGTAAAAAGTAACCTACGGTGCTCTGGAGATGTATGAAATTTTTAAAGCTCTTGGTGTTTTCATACTGAGATTAGAGTAGGAAATGTGTCATATTATACATGGATGGATAGATAACAAGAAAGCAAATAACAGAGACTGCAACAATGCTGATTGAAGGGAGCAGCTTCATGATGCAGACAGAAATTGGGATAATGCACTAGCCCACATTCATCATGTGAGACCTGCAAAATATTGATGAAGCATTAGTAATAATAACGTGCATCACAAAGCACAATTCATGTGATGATAAACTACTCGGGTGTCATTAAAGGCCAAACTTGACATGGATTTCAAACTGTTTCTGATGTCAAATGGCATGAGGAGAAGAGGAATTGTACTACCATAGGCAAGAGTCCTGGCTGGGTCAGACAGAACTTTTTTAGAAGCTCCGAGGGTGAGCATGCTAGAGCAGCCTCAATATTGCATTTGAGTGCAGCATAAGCCTTTTTGACTGCAACAGCCTCAATCTGCTAACCAGTACAGATAGTGACAAGTTTTGCATTCACCCTTACTGCAAAGGTCAATAAAGAGGTGGGAAAGGGAGAGGCAGCATCTCCCAGTTAGGTGATGTCCAGCATACATTGCATTATATACAGCTAGTGGAGAGAGGGGACCTATAGATCCTTTAGCCCCTGCACCAAATTCTAATAAACCCTTCAAGATCCTGGAAGCATCTCCTCCTGGAACAAACTGGTAGGAGGGGAAAAAAAAATCTGTTTACCCATTTTGTAGTCCTCTCACACTTGAATATGACCCATTATAGACTAGCTTTTGTGAATGGTGGTGCATAAAACCCCAGTGAATTAGGTAAGTGTATTGCTAACATTTCATAGAGATAGTGAAGATGTCATCTATGACATCAGGACCTTGTGACTCTTCTATTTAGCTATAGTAGCAGTTTAGCATAACAGAGTTATTCACGTGCATACTGTTAAGCAGATACTTGAGTAGTTTGCTGGACTGAGACCAAAGTGCTTATTGCGTTGGAGGACTGAACCCATAAACTGGAACACTGTGGGCAGCTATACCTTTTGCAGAGTTGAATTTTTTGTACTTTCTATTTTCGTAAGAGTGATAGTGTTATGTAACTAGCAGATAGATGAACTTGTGTTCATTCCTAAAGATCATAAAATGTTCAGAAATACATGTGAAATTCTATCTTGAGTAATAAAGCTTAAGCCCTTGAATTCTGAATGGGTAGCTCTCCTCTTTCTGTCTGGTTACAGACCATTCACTTAGCCCTAATGACATGCATCCAAATAAATGCTTGCTATTTCACAAATGTGAAAATAAATGTACTGTTTCTATGCTCCAAGACATCAGCATTTATTGCCTCATTTGGGAAGACAACAGACTTATTTGGTTCATTTATACTCTATTCAAATACTGTTTTGAGAACAGGGACCGGCATCTTGCATCTCAGAGCTCTTCATATATAGGGCTATATATTCCCAGGCAATCTTCCCTTCTATTCACTTGTATGAAAAAATCTTAAGGGGTAAAAGATTACAGAATGTCTCAGGTATACATAATTAATTTGCCCATAAACTACTAAAATGTAACATAGCAACAATTTTTTAATTATTTGTTAAATTCCTTACTGAGCTGAGGTTTTATGTTTCTTCTTGACTTCAGAGGTTGATTTACTATGTGTGAATAAATTCTACCTGACAGTGTCTCTCCTTTGCAATCATTTAACCAATGAAACCTGGTTGGTAATAAAATATTACAAAATATTTGTCTATTTAAGATGTATTTTTGAGTATTTTTAACTTTAAGGAAATGTCATATTTGCATGTATGCATTCAGGATAAAAGAAGAATTAGCTAATTAGCTACTTCAGAAGTGATCTTCGTGTTATTGGTTTGGCATGGGGAGTACACCATCTAATTTTACAGCTTTAGGTAATAATTCTGATTCTGATGGAGCCTATCACAAAACTAGAAGCACCAACAGTTTCAGCCCTTTTTAGTATGAGAAAACTGATCTTTAGGATAAAATTGTTTGTGTTTTTTTCAGACTTGTTCTCCTATTTGTATTCACATATCTCTAATTACAGGAAAAAAAGGAAAGATATCCCCCATAAAAATAAAATAAGCAACATATTCTCAGGTAATATTTGTAAGGGAGCCATTGACTGAACTTGGGAAAAATTAAAATGCAGTAGCAAAACATCCACGTTTAGATGGAAGCACTTTAAGGCTCCTTTCAATAAATGGCTTTTCTTCAGGGCAAATAGATCTTTCAATGCCCAGGGATACAGGTATTTCCAAACTATACCCATTCAAAATCCTGACCTCCAAATTCTTACATTAGGGAGACATACATATCCTACATAATGGTACTGCCTCTGATGCTGGGGAGGGGAAAGGCTATCGTGCCATTCTGTCACTATTTCTGCTCTTAGTGTCACGGTGTTGACAGAAGCCATCTGGATCAAAATGGTACTCTGCAATGAGAAGGAGAAATTTAACCCATGTGGGTACAAGTTCTTTGAAGTTAGTGCTGATGTAAGAGAAGACACAGATAGATATTTGGAAGCCCTGTTTTATTTTCAGGGCGCTGGGGCCACTACCAAACCTTACTGGCCCTGCCTGTCCTCCCCTGGGGCTCACCCCAGCCCGACCAGAACCCCATTTCAGCCCTGCCTAGGGCTGTCAGTTCTTGCCCCAGTGAGATGGTAGGATGCAGTGCTGCCACAGCCCTGCCCTGCCACCCCCAGCCCCAGGGAGACCCTGGCCCAGATATCTGGAAGGTGCCCTCCATTAGGTAAAGAAATCGGAAAGGCGAAGAACCAGCAGCATGAGGAAACACATCCTTGGCAATTGCATCTGCTCTCTGGCAAGCGCTACATGAACTGCATTGTAAAACCAGAGCAAAAATGATGAGCTAAAGCTGCTGTATTTCACTGAAGTCAGACAGAAAAACATGTAACTGTAGATTTGGGTGCTTAATTCTAGTGCCTGTATTTCAAAGGACTTGGTGTAAACCACAAGACTAGCAGTCCATATTGAAGAAATGACTGTGTAACTCTTCACCCTCTAGCTGTCCACAGCTGGGATTTGGAGGTTGCTTTGTATTTTAGCTTCTCAGCCTACCATTAAAAACTACCTGCAATTGCTGATAATCTGCTTCTGCATCACTGGCCCAAAAATCCACAGGATGGTTGTAAAACATGAATGCCCAGTATGCAATCAAATCCTGATGAGTTGCTTGTTAGTTTTCTTCAGGATCTGGGTGAAAATGTAACAGCTATTCCTTACCTGAGCAGTGTATTGGGACGGGTTGACAACTTAAACTTAACATGATGCTAGGTTATCTCAGTGAGAAGGTAAAGAGCGATAGTGAAAACACCGGAAAAATATATTTGGGAAGTTTAGTTTCAGACAGAACAAAAGGAAAAAAGCAAATTCATTGGAAGAAAGCAAATTCATTGTACCTAATGATTACCAAATAAAACCATGTTTGAACTGTTCTGTTCAGTCATTGTCTGAGGAGCCACAAGCAGACCTGACATATTCTGGATATTTTAACAGAGACTGTTATTGATCACTTTTTCATTAATAATCAGAGGTAGCCACCAGTGAATAATATGAAGAAGCACTGAGATGCTAAACTTCATACCAGTCCTCAGTTTCTGCTAAAAAAAGTACTTTTCTGACTTTTTTGCTTTCAGAATCTCGGTGCATGGACCAAAATAATCCTCATTCAGACAATTTTATTGGCACTGGGGTTCTGATGGGATTCTAATGGAAATTATTTTTCCATGGACTGATAATAAGGATTTCCCATTCTTTATCATCCAATAAGGAACAATGCTTCATCATTCTGTTTCAGCAGTGCTGACAGTATTTAGCTTTGTGCTAGAGCCTGCCAGACATCAGCCATGGGTATAGGCACAGACACAGAAGTATAAGAGCATGACAATTTTTATAGGATACAATACTGAAAAAAACCTTTTAAATTCAAGATTACCAAATGTTTGGTCATCACTGACCAGCACAGCAATCCACAACACCACCCTGAAGACAAAATGGCTTTGAGTCATCATCATGAAGTAGTTTCTTCATAAATTCTTTTATTACGCCAAGAACTGTCTGTACTCTAAAATTTTAATGGTATCATACTATCAGAACATAAAAATAAAACTATAAAACAAACGTGCAAATACCTTTGTAAGGCTTTGGCAATTGGCCAAAATGTAGCTTGCTAGAGAATGGACAATTGCCCTTCCTTGTATCCTAGTCAAGAAACTGTAAAAATCCAGACGACTTTGGGAAGGTAGGTCTGGAGGGAAAAACTGAGGACTGGAGTACTTTGATTTTCTCTTTTATATATTCCACTGACAAACAAGTAAGACGATAATTGTTATGTTTAGCTATAGCTTTGACAGTTTATGTGATATATAGGCTGAATACTCACATAGAAAAATATGTATGTATTTGGTTTTTACAAATAGCAGTAAATAAATAGAAACTTTCCAATCAATAAATCCTTGCTTAATATGAAACTTTACAGGTGAGTTTAAGATTTTCTGGAGCTTTAGAGCTTTAGAGTGATTACTTAAGTTGCATGGTTGTATTCATCAAGAAAAAAATACATACCACTTGTTTCATTTGAACAGGCTTACACAAATAAATGTGTGTGTGTTAAATGAATTCTGTAACAAATAATGCTACTCCTATTTTATTAATCTTACTTTTTAAAAGACCTGAATATTCTCTAGTAGCTATATTGTACACAGAAAAGATTTAGGGCAGAGATCATAGTTCCTCTGTCTTACATACTGTCGTGGTTTAACCCCAGCCGGCAACTAAGCCCCACACAGCCACTCACTCACTCCCCCCAGGTGGGATGGGGGAGAGAATCAGAAGTGTAAAAGAGAGAAAACTTGTGGGTTGAGATAAAGACAGTTTAACAGGTATAGCAAAGGCCGTGCACACAAGCCAAGCAAAACAAGGAATTCATTCACTACTTCCCATCGGCAGGCAGGTGCTCAGCCATCCCCAGGAAAGCAGGGCTCCATCGTGCCTACGCTTACTTGGGAAGGCAAACGCCATCATTCTGAACGTCTCCCCCTTCCTTCTTCTTCCCCCTAGTTTATATGCTGAGCATGACATCATATGGTATGGAATATCCCTTTGGTCAGTTGGGGTCAGCTGTCCCGGCTGTGCCCTCTCCCAGCTTCTTGTGCACCCCCAGCCTACTCGCTGGTGGGGTGGTGTGAGAACCAGAAAAGGCCTTGATGCTGTGTAAACACTGCTCAGCAACAAAGAAAACATCCCTGTATTAGCAACACTGTTCCCAGCACAAATCCAAAACACAGCCCCATACTAGCTACTATGAAGAAAATTAAGACTACCCCAGCCAAAACCAGCACACATACAAAGACAGGAATGTAGAAAGAACAGGCTTTGTCTATTTTTCTTCTTATGTAATTCTAGTACTGTGACTCGGTGGAATAGGAGGAGTTTCAAAGCTTATGTACAGATGAATTTTGTTATACTCCTGAATTCCTTTTTTCCAGGAAAAAGACTGCAGGAAGTTGAGATAAAATTTCTCACTTCATGCAGGGGGGGCAGAGAAAGAGACTTCCTCTCCAGTTCTCAGCTAGAACCTGGAATATACCTGTATGTGCATGCTCAAATATTATAAACACATTTCTATGTACTTATGTATAAATATGATATCTATACATATGTATGATATACCTATATGACAGAGATTATATATATGATACATCATATATATGTGTGTATATGTATGACATATATTATAAATCTTATCTATGTAAGATTTTATGCTGTACTGCATAATTCTTTAATAATCAGTAGCACAAAAAATACATAAGCCTCCAAAACCCAGAATATTTTACTCATACAGAATAGGTATTCAGTGAGCAAGTACATTTTTCTCTTCAGGGTACAACACGCTGGGTGAAAGCTTTCAGAAACTGGGCATTCATGCAGTACAGCGAGTATGTGTGACCTCTACAAAGTTATTCAGTTACGTGCAAAAGAAATGGTAGGCTGGTAAAAGTTAAATATGGGCCTCTTGTCAGCAACATTTCCTGAATTTCTTTAGCTGAGAAATAGTAATTGTGGCAAACAATCAAAAAGAAAAGAATGGAACACAGTAGAGGACACAAAAAATTAGAGTATTTAAAATAGGCTAATTACTAATGGGATTTTTTTGTATGTAAAAGATACCCCTTGTTAATTCCCATTTCTGACTTCCCCCTGAAATAATTTTGGCCACTCTCAGATTCTTCAGGAGCCTATCAATGTCTCTAAATCGAATGCATTAGTATTGTCAGGGTCCACTTCATCCTGTAGTGTTAAAATTGCACAACACTGCAATCTTAGAACGAATGTCCATTTGATAATCTTGAACAGAATACATTGCTTTGATAGCATATGCATTTGTAAATGAATATTAACTTTACAAATCCAGAATTCATGTAAGAGTAGACATGTCTCTCCTTGGTGGTCTGTAAATGAGATGGGCTTTTTTCTGTCAACTTGACTGATAAAAATTCCCCCATAAGACTTCATGTAATAAAAAGAAACCTTGTAAAGACTGAGTAAGAGACAGCAGACACTTCAGGTGGGATCCATCCCACCTAATTTTTGGCACCTACGTTTGAATGAAGAGTTGTTCGCTGGAGGTATTTCTCTCTATTGCCTGAACAGGGAGCCGAGGGTAATGCAGTCACCTGAGTCAGGGTAAATGAGTTTCACTTCTTGTGTGAAAGCAGGATGCCGATACAGCTTGCTCTTTGTAGGATGCATCTGTTGGAGGATGCTGATACAGTGTGAGAGAAAGAAATGTTTTTTGACATTCACTGGAGAAGGAAAGTCTTGATGCTGCAGGCACCAAGGCTCTGTGACTCCCGTTGGCTTGGACAAGTACTGATGGTGCTTTGTACCTCATGTGATTACAAGTTTAGCATGTCGCCTTCCTCCTGCGTGCTGAGCACCTGCTGTGAGGTGCTGAGTGACCTCAAACCTCATTAAAGTCATTGGATAGAGCCCTGAGCTATCTCATGAGATGGAGTTGCACTATTTATACTCTGAGAACATATGCATACTGTACTATTAGTGCTAATATTTTTGTCAGAACACTTTTTTAAAGCAAAATGTGAGAACACTTGTGGGCAGTAATCACAAAACAGGGTTGACAGCTCCTTCCTTCTCTTACTCAGTCAGAAACGTTTTTCCTTTCAACAAATTATGAAATGTAAATGGAACTGGTCATTTTCAGAAACCAGTGTTACTTGGTTGATAATACGTGAATACCAAAAGGGAGCTGACAAAGTTATTGCCAAGTAGAAACTGATAATAGCAGGGTGCCTTCAGCCCTACCTTAAATTGAAAGAGGAGCTACGCAGCCTGACAGTAATACCTGTGAACAGGGACTGCATACTGCACTTGCAAAAATTCATAAAAGACAAGGGGGACTAAGACCCTCTCTTCCATTGCCACCTGCCTAGGAGTTAAATGTCAATTTTTATTTCACCGATAGCCTTCCATAGTCATGGAAGTCAATCAATAATAAGAAATATATATTTTAATGTTAATATCAAATGTTATTACAAAACTATCCCATGTCTTTGTAATTATCTGTTTAACAGTGGAGCGGCCATGACAATGGACTCTATCTTTAAGTAAGTCAACCAAGACAACAGAAACATCTACAGCACAGTTCACCTACCCCAGTCGAAAAAGCCAAGACCCAAGTTAATGATAACCTTTACTCACTCTGAGAACTGTGCAGGAAAAGCTCTCTTTCCATGGACGTCATGGTTCATACTGGTACTAAACTATGGGATCTCAAGCAAGAAAAACTACCAAATATTGACATTTTAGAACAAGAACAGGAAGGAATAATAATGTCACCAAATTGTTTTGTCCCCCTCACCCAGAAAATGACTTGCTTAGATACTCACATGGAGCTGTTGGTTGCACTTGATCATCAGTGAATCATCATCAGGCCCAAGCTGCCTACATCAAGCTTATTGACAGAGGCTCCCAGCAGTAACTTCTGCCTGTTCTCCATCAAAACTCTGTCATCACTGCAGAGCGTGGGATAGTAATTAAAAAAAAAAAGATAAAGCAGAAAGCTGAAACAAATCCTACCTGATGAATCATTATAGTGAGAAAGATTTGCGTAATTTCAGGCTCACTCCTTCATTCAGAATCACTTATCTGCTAATGCACTTAATGGTAAATGGTAAAATCACATGCAATCGTCCACCCGAACAAGCACGATCTGGTCAGGTTTAACGACAGGGTGTTCCTCAGAGAGTTCCTCTTCTCAACTTAAACATAGCTTTTTTTAAAAGAGTAGTTCAGTTAGGAACTAAAGAAATTCACCTACAACATTCTTTACCTTCTAACAGTGATTATGAGCAACAAAGAAAACACACCAAGTGCAAAGGCCAGGCCTTTTATTTCTGTAATTATTAAGCACTTTTACAACGACTAATGCATCTGGAATTCTGTAAGCTAAATATGCTTATGATCTGTGGGCAGTTCTTGATATAGTTATGATCTACCCTTGTTTGGATAAAATCCATTTTCTATTCAGGGTAAGTGCCTGCTAACTTAGTAATGGCAAAGGATAGAAACTACCTTCCAAAGTGTGGATCAGCATGACAAGGCTGAAAAAGGTGCTCAGTCCTGTAAGCTGAGGTTTGTGCAATGAGGTGTGAATACAAATTCACTCCTTTGGTGGAACTGTACGTCTTATGCCAGGAAGAAACAAGGACATCAGAAAACCAAGGAGGCAGCAAGAAAACATCGGGAATATGTAAACAGGGCATCGAGTGACAGAACTTGCTGCTCGGCCTGAACAAGACTCTGGACAAGACGATCGTCAGATGACTTCAGGAAAGACACCTGGTTCACAACGAGCAAAGGACAAGAAAATTTGGCACCTCAGCAGCAGAAAAAATGGGAAAAAAGGATCTGGACAAAAAGCAGGCAAGACTGCAAGAATCAGAGGTGTTTAGGATCAGGACAAAAGAGGATTCAGGATCAAGAGTGAAGGGCAGTATAGGAAAGCAAGGACAACGCTCAGCTTCAGCTCCAGTTAGTCCAAAGCTAATGGAAAATCTTTCAACAGACATCCAAGCCTTGGACTTAGAACCCCTATTTATATGAATGATTGCAAGTTCTGCACAGTTCACCGCAGCATTAGGGGGCACTTACAAACCCTTGCTTAGTGCGAGTGAAAGAACCACTTTGGGGGCACAGTGCTGCTGCAGGACAGTTGTGTGCAGGCTTGGCATTACAAGTAAGCAGCCTGGTCCAGTCACTCATTTCACGACTTACTGCGTTCAAGGAAACCAAATTTGTTTATATTCTCTGCATGCAAATAGGTCGGGATCAAACAACACTTGACTCTATCATGTTTCTGAGAAATAGCCCACAAATTTCCAAATATTGGCTAACCACTGGCACTAAAAAAAAGGGGTAATAACATGTTTAATTTTAACCACCTGAATAGTCCTATCAAAGGTAGGTATGTGTACACATCCGTGAAAGCCCAGGCACTGAAAGAGCTAATCACACATTAAATTATCTCCAGTGTGCGGGAAATAGATTTTCATAAGACATGTAAGTATATAAAAAACTATTCTTTTTTTTAATGTTAGTACAAAAATCCTTATTATCTTTAAAATGTTGGCATCTGCATTGATTTATTTAGATTGCCTACTTCTGTAGCAGTTAAGTGCTTATTTACAAATTGCGTAAAACTGTCTGATCAGCTAAACCGCTGATCTTTTTTCAATAAAAAAGCAAACACTTTCTGTAAACAAAATCAACAATTACACCCAATCTGAAAAATGTAAAATTTTTATGTTTATGAGCCATTGAGCAAGATTATACTTACTAAAAGGGTAGCAGTCTTACCCAAAAGAATACCTTTCAACTAATTCTCAAACTAACAGACATCACAGACACCTCTTCCCCCCACCAAATTTCAATGTTTTTCTTAGAGAAGACAGATCTTAAAATTTTAGAGAAAGACTTAATGCAACCATTCTTAATAAAATGCAAATAATTGCAACAGCAGATACTCTCGTAAGCATTAATACATACAGAAAGCATATATATAGAATTGCACGACACTGGTTAGAAGGGCCACATTTTTTAGGTACATGGTACATGGATGATCTGTGCAACATGCTAGGTATCAGTCTATTAATTCCATTTAAAAAAAAAGTTATCTGAAGCATCAGAAGGATCTAGCCCTGTAAGGTGGCAGATGAGAGGCAGCAGGTATTGATTTCTACAGAGGAGTACAGCATGACTTGAACTTCTCTGAAGATAAAAAGCAGAGCCATGAGTTCCATTGAAAACCGGACAGAAACTTAAGGAACAGACACCAGCTAAGTTTTGGGGTGTTTATTCATCTTACTCAGCAAGTAGCTGGCTGCCTCCTTGAACTTCAGGCTGAATTTAATAATCTCTGTAAAGTACGTATTGTCAGTCTGCTCTGGATGTGACTAGAAGCATAGGTGTGTTGCAAGATTACACCCAAGAAGAATAATTGAAGCCTCTTGACTGCCAGAGATAATGAAAAGGATCTGCTGTCTGGCAGTCGAGGAACAGAAATGCATCCAAAAGGGCTGATTGTTTCAGCAAAAAGCTGGCATATAACATCAAGTAATGGGGGAGACTCAACTTTTGTTCATTCCTCAACAGTTTCCATGGACAAGTGTTACTTCCATCTTAATCAGATCCACAAGTTAACAGGCATGTGTATGCTGGAAGTACAGTTTGGTCTTGTTAAATGTTAAGGATTTTGTTCTGTTCATCTCGATGGGTTTCACTTTTTGTGAAACGGTTTATGAACTGGATTGGAAAGGGAAATAGCTGAGTACCATCTTAATTTTAATGGCCACACAGTACAGAACATCCTACATGTTTTGTTTCAGTATCATAGTGAGGGAGTTGCACACTGCTTGATGGGTCATAAGTACTGCTTGATGACCTGTTATACCTCAGTGCCTTTTTAATACCTAGGGTAGTTTCCAGTGAAGGCATGGAACTTCTGAAAGCTATTTTTCCACAGTATTAATGATACTAAAATATGTGCCAATGTGAGAAACGGTTTACTGAATGCTACAGTTTTGTATGTATTAGTTTTTTCATTGTTTTCAATATTTTCAGTGGTTATATTTGACTGGGGGAGGGAAAAAAGAAAAAATGTGGTTTTTTTCTCCTAGTGCCTTCACTAGGCACTACATTAAGTGAGGAACCATGGGGAAAATAATTTTTCTGTTCCAGTGTGATTTCCAAAATGTTTTGTGGCCCTCCCAAAAATGACCTTACTGATCTTCTGTGTGATAAATAAGCAAGCTTTTTCCATTCAAAAATGCAGTTAATGTAAATTAGAGAGTATGTGAAGGGCATCATAGCCCTTACGGTCAGCAGACACCAGTTCACAATGTGTCAGGGATGAAGCTGCAAGGATGATGCAAGTCTATTTTTAGGGATGAAAATGTTGTAAGGGTTTCAGCACGTCATCTCAGCTTTTATAAATTAAACCGACAAATTATAATACAGGCATACCACATCCTTTTCTCACCCCCATGACTTTCAGTAAATGTTTGTAATAACTCAGAAAAACAGCGATAAAATGGGGAATGCTACATTTGAAAGAAGAGCTACACATATTCACTCCAGCAAATCAGTCAAGTCTATAAATCATTTTTTGATCAGTAGGATTAGGAGTAGATAATGTAGTAATGGAATAGCAATACTGGAACCAGTAAAAGCAAGATAAAGGCTGCCTGAATATTACCACCATGCACCACTTAATTATATTTATAGCACTGAGTGGAAATGAGTAAGGCAAGTACAGCAGTAACCAAAACATGGAGGTGTCTCAGAGATGCCTGTTATTTTCCAGTATAAATTCAAAAGTTCCCAACATAGCATTAGAACAGTGATTAGTCTTTTAGAATGTAATTATAATGCCAATGCTTCCTTTGAGTAGAGGGGGGACAAGAGTACATCATGAAACAAAAGTATGTATCAGTTTGAAGCGTATCAATCTGTCAGAGAAACAGTGCTGTGTGATTTCGTTGGCCAGTTTGGACTTAGAGCTGTCAGATGGCACTCCATGACTTAACATCCAGCAATACCACTGAAACCAATTCTCAAACTAGAACACAAACCAAAACAAACTAGTGAGATTCCTCTCCAACTTGAAACATACGCAGACACAGTTTTATTTCTAACTTTGAGAACTGAGATTTATTTTGGGGATTGCAAAAAACACTGCTTAGCACAGTTGAGTTTTCATCTGTAGTATCCCTTGAGCAATCAATGACATTCAGGCCCAAATTCCAAACCTCTTTCTTTAGCCAGCAGCTTTACCTTTTAGTCTGAACTAGTTCTCCACCAGTCTTGGAAACCACAACTTTAAACATTTGTTTCAGAAAAGGTAACATCTGAAAACAATACAGTGGAAAGAATAAATACAAACAATCTTAAAAAAAATTAAGAAAAATGAGTAAAACACAAAGTGAAACTTCTACAGTAATAAGTGGAATATATATAAATACAAATGCAAATTCCAAAGCCTTTAGGTGGAAGACAGCTAATGATTTTTTTTGATTGCTTAGATTTCCAAGAACTAAACTGCTTTGAGGCTAACCTTTACCTGGAAGAGGAGAAATAAAAGGAGACACTCGCTTCTCTCCCAAGTAATGAAGAAACCTATCCATAAATTTAGATTAGAAATAAATGTGGTTAAGGCAGATTCCATAGACTAAAGTGCGTCATATGCCGTATAAAACAGTTAGGAAAAGGGAATTCTGGAGACTGTTAATCATTACCAAAAAGAAGTAACGTAGGTTCAGAAAGATGGGCATCCTCTAGTTAGAGATACTAAGAAATATCAAGACTGATAAAAAGATCACGAGGGGAAAGCAGTGCTGGAGAAACGTGCAATCATCCCAGGACGTGACAGCCCAAGGGAACAGAAACACCTACCACGCGAGGACCGCACAGCAGATCGTACACTTTCTCCCGGTGGCGAATGCCAGAGACCCGGTGGAAGCAGCGGCGGTGCCGTCCCAGATGCGTGTCCCCCCTTCACCGCCCCGGGCCTCGCTGGCCTCTCCTCGGGGGGCCGCACGGTCGGGCCCAGCACACCTCTTCCTCCGCTGACAGGGGAGGCGGGCGAGAGGCAGGCGCAACCCCTCCCCTGAGAGCTGAGAGAGGTTATCCGTGGAAAGGTGAAGGGTGGCAAGGGGCAGGAGATAACCGACCGGCTCCTCCGTAACCGGCCACCAGCCAGTCCCCGCGGAGAGGCGGTTAAAGGCCCACCGGGCTTAGGCCCAGCCTGGCGCGGCGGGGGCGACATGCGGGCCCTGCCTTCCCAGGCCCGCGACGGAGCCCTTCCGGCCGCCAGTGGCCGCCGCGCAGGGCCGCGATCCCGCGGCCACCGGCACCCGCACAGCCCCGAGGCGGAGCGGGGAGGCAGGGCGCAGGCGGGGGTGTGGGCACTGCCGTCCCCCTCAGCGGGCCGCGCCCTCCGGCCGCCGCTGCGGCCGCAGCGTTGCCTGACCCCGCCCGTCCCGGGCAGCCGGGCCGGGGAAGCCGCAGTCCCTCGAGTTTCGTGCCCGACTCGCCTCCCGGGGGAGTCTCCCTGCCCCTCCGCCCGGGCGAGGCGCCCCTCAGCGCTGTCCCCACCGCGACGCGGCCCGGCCCAGCCCGCTCGGCCCCCAGCGGCCGCGGCGGGGAGCGCGGCGGAGCCCGGCGGCCTCCCCGCGCCGAGGCGGGCGGCTATTTTTAGTAAACCCTCCTCGCGTCGCCACGGGCGGCGATCGCAGCGCGCAGCCCCTCGCCAGCTGCTGCCCCGCCCCGCCCGCCGCCGCGCACGGCACAGGCGCGCCCCGCCGCCGGTTCTGCCGCCCCCCGGCGCTATGGCCACCTAATCGCCGCGGCAGCCGCCGCAACTTTTCGTCCCCGCTCCGCTCCTTCCCTCGCCGCTCCGGTGGAAGATGGCAGTTGGGGGAAGAACTGGAAGTTGCAGCCCGCGAGCGAAGAGATAAGGCGGCGGCGCGGGAAGGTGAGTGGCACCGGCCGGCTGCCGTGCCGTGCCGTGCCGTGCCGTGCCGTGCCGTGCCGTGCCGCTTCGCTCCGCCCGGCGCGGCCGGCAGCGAGCGCGGGGCTGTGGGGACCGGCCGGTCCCGCCGCCCGGTCGTTGTCCTTGGCTTGCCGAGGTGGATTTTTTTGGGACCTTTGGGAAGGTTTCGGGAAGTTGGGCCATGTCAGGGCGAGCAAGGTGGCGGGGGGTGGGGGGCGGCCGCCCCCCGGCAAGTTTTGTTTCGCAGGAGCGTGAGTGGGAGAGGAGTTTCCTGTGCGTCTGCCCGGCGTATGTGTGTGCTTTACGCGGTCCCTTTGCGGACCCCTCCTGCTGTGGGGCCGTGGCCGTGTCGCGGGGTGCCGGGGGCACCCGGGGCAGCTCGGGGGATGGCAGGGAGCGGTTGCTGGAGCCTCAGCGGGCGGAGGGGACGGTGCCAGCTCCCCACGGTCGGCGGGGTAGCGGGCAGCTGGGGGAGGGCGTCGGGGGAGCTGCCCCGTTGGGGGCCGAACAGGTGGGAGCGGGGCCGGGCGGCGGGGAGCCCCCCTCGGGCACGGCCGGCGGGGCGGTGTGGGAGCTGCCTGCAGCCGGCGGTGGCCGGAGGGCGGGTTCGGATGCGTCCCGTCCCGTCCCGGGTGCGTGGCCAGAGTTTTGTGAAATTGTATTGTCGGTGGCAAAGCGGTGTATGCATCGCGGTAAGGGAACTCACAGGTTAGCAACGCTGGGCATCGGATGGGTAGTTTCCGATAAGTCGGGTCGCCTGCAATGTCTGAATTTTGATATAAAATGGAATATAATAGCAATCAGTAATCATTTGTGCTTATCAGTATGACAGAAAAGAAGCAGGTATTACTTGTAATGCACAAAATGCATATTCATCTTTGAAAGATTTACACTGAGCTCATGGCAGTTTGTATTTTTAAGTGCTCTGAAGAGGTTTAAAAACACTGTTGAACTACGTGAGGCTTTAAGAGGGGAGAAATCTTTAAAACAAGCTGAACATTGAGAAAGAAGTAGCAAAGCGAATTGTGGAGACCTTTTGACATACGAAAATGCATGAATGTTCTTTTCTGATGCAAAAGCTGTTGAGAATCTCTGTCACAAACAGCACAGAACAAGCACCAAGACAGAAAACGAGGAATTTTAAACATATTTGTCTTTCAACATTGTCAGCTTTAGTTCCTTGACATTTCATTTTCTGTGACAGAAGAATAGTTTTGTGACAGTTATTCAGGATTTAATTTGCAAGCTTACAAAGGCCTGTAAGCTTTGCTGAGAACTCATGAACAAAAAAGGAAGGTATTTCACATTAAGGTTTTTCAAATGTCCTCTCCTATCTCCCCTCTCTTATCCCCCTTTCCTCCACCCCCACTCCCCAACAGCTTCCCTAGATCTGTTGAAGCTATTTAAAGTTATCTTTTTATTGAATGTTTCTAAATTTTCTCTCATGTCCAGTGCATTCTTGTATCAGTGGCCCCAACCCGCGTATGTTTTGTACCCAGAATGCCTGCTTTGTTCAGAGAGAAATGCGGGCTTGTTCTCTGTCATAATACTGGAGCGGTCTTGGAAGGCAATTCCATCCCTTCATACACTTAAGTTGCATTGTTATTTGTATAAAATAGATAGGTCTCAACCATCAGTGATGCAAATAATACACTATTTTAACACCTTTTTTTCATTACTGTGTCAGAGATATGATCCAAAACATTGGGGAAAAAACATGTCATGGCCCCAGAGAAAAGCTGCAGTTAGTCATATTTACCTACCACCGGTGCCAGCTTCTTCATATCAACATTGAAATAGCTCTCTTTTGTATGAAAATGTCATTGTCAGTTCAGAATTCCAAAAAAGAGAAAAACATGCCATTTTACTTCTTGGTGACCAAGTTGATGCAAATGCAGCATCATAGTTAGTTAAGCCTACCCAAAACACTGTTCTCTGTCTCAGATTCCTTTGTATTTTGGTATCAAAGCCTATGTGAATGTGTAACACACCCAAATATTTTTCAACCTGAAGTGAAAATGCCAGTTTTGAAAACAGTACTGTTTGGTTTTCCATTAACATGCTTTTTCACAAACGAGGAACAGTCTACAGGATGAAACGGGAATAGTAGTTTGTAAGCTGTTGTGTATCTTCTGTTCACCACCATCTTCCTGTGCCCAGAGCAGTTTAAAAACAAAAGTGGAATAGAGTCTTCACTACTGAAAGTCCCCATACATGCTTAATTTGGTGCAGCTGTTCCTATTAGAATTTTTCCAGGAAAAAAAGACAATATTGTGATTGAGTGGCATATATATTTTCTAATTTCTTAATAGAAGATAACATTAGAAAGTGATTCAGTTATAAAAGCTATGTACTTTCTAAAAAACATTTGAAGTTGAAAATAATTTTCAGTTGTTCATCTCACTACCTGAGATAGTCCCATAGAAGTTGCTGTTAAAAATGTAATTTGCATGCTGAAAATTTTGATGAAATTCATGTTTACCCATCATAAAAATGATAGGAGTCCTTGTATGGATTACCATGAATACTGTGTGTGACTAAATGTAGTTGGAATAATTAGTTTCTTATTATTCACCTAATGCTTAGTAGGAGAAACGTAGTTTTGAAAATAATCAAATCCTGTTGTATATGAACAACTATAAACAATGAAAAATGACAAAAAAGTTGGAATGTGGCCTAGTCATCTCCAAAATTGTAAATTAAGCACATATTTACCAGACTGCCTGTATTATTGTCGTATTTGTCAGTATTCAGACTAGTTAATTTAAAGCTACCTTGGATATGTGTATACAGACTGCAGTAGAAAGTACTTCTGGTTTACAGTGTAGTCATAGCTGAATTCTGTAACTGAAAGAGCTGAGTATATCTCAGGAGTGAGGTTTTTTCCCTTTTACAGAAGAGGTTTGCGCCAGATTTGCTGAGGATTATGTACTACCTCCTATATGCGTAATGTTTACGTGAAATTAACTTTCCATAGAAATTCAAGCTGATAGAGTATTTATCAAAGTTTTCCAGTCTCTTCAAGAGTGTGTAAGAAAATGTTCTTTTTGTTGCTGCATTTAAGTAGGAAGGTACATAATACTATTGATGCGTTAAATTAAAAAAAAAGATAACTCTCATGTAAAGACAGACCATTGGACTATTCCACGATAAAAGATACTTGTCATGCCTCAAGGTTTCAGTAATGATTTCCAGAGGAGTAAGCATTTTTTTCAGAGAAAGTTGCATTGCTGAATCACTAAGGTTAGATTATTTACTGAAACTGATATGAGTAAGGCATTTAAGAGCTAACATATTACCTGATGAAATCACCTTTTCATTTGCTCCTCTTGGTTTTGAGTTTTTAGATTAGAATGATCGTATGTGACCAAAGAATTTATCCCTTATTTGATGTAACTTACTTGGAATGAATACATTATATTGTGAACATCAGCACATGCCAGGTAATAATAATGTTGAGTTTGTTATAACAACTTTTATAATATTATGAAATTTATTTGCATATGCTAATCCATAGCTTCCAGCAGCTTAAAAATTGCATCGAAACAGTGCTTAACTACTGTACAAAAATAACGTTTCAATACCTTGAAGCCATCTTTAAATCCTTTCAACTACAAGATATGATCTGACTTTCCTGTGAGGACATCTCCAAACTTCTCTGTGCTTCTCTGTTTTTATACAATATATAGTTCTGCAACTTTTTGCCAAAGAAGTTTGTCAGTGCAAAAAATTAACATGAGTTCAAACACTATTTAGACAAATTCATAGATGAAAAATGTATCAAGGGCTAGAAAGCAGAGAGAGAATGATTCTGGATCAGAATGTCCCTAACCTGCAAATATTCTGGAGACTTCAGAGTATTCCAAGGAGGTATCATTACACAGTTGTGTTGTGTTTCCTCACTCTTCCATACTCCTCTGCTGTTGGGCATCTGGGGGCAAGATACTGGGCTAAA
The DNA here is from genome assembly GCF_030936135.1 of Gavia stellata. Taxonomy (NCBI): domain Eukaryota; kingdom Metazoa; phylum Chordata; class Aves; order Gaviiformes; family Gaviidae; genus Gavia; species Gavia stellata. The sequence continues at coordinate 33,740,351 of NC_082599.1, forward strand.
CAGATGTTTGGTTTGATTAGGTTTTACTGTTCATAATTTCTTAAACAGTCAAGACTGGCAATGTGAAATTAGGCAATTCAGAAATTCCTTTATGAGGAAGAGTGATTGAAAACTTTTGTTACACAACCTTCAAGATCGAATGTTTACTTGTCCTTAGCATTAGTTCAATGTATTATGTAGATTATGAGCTGGGAAGGTAGTAGGAAGCAAATATTTATTCTTATTTTCCAGTAATTTCATGGTAGTGGTGTTTTTCAATACAAATGTCAACATTTATCACTCACAAATCATGATACATTGTCAGAGGTTTTTTTATAATATGTTACAACAATCAGGATAGTTTGGTTTTAAAGCTATTGCATAAATGTAAACTATTTTTGTCTAGGGAAATGAAATAGTCTTCAGCGAAGGTAGCTCAGAAGTGCCTGTAAGAAGATGACTACTTACAGTACTTCTTTTATTTGTCCCTAGTTCTTCAGTCTTGGAGTAGAAGATGCTGAGTTCTGTATCTCTTAATTCGATTTCTGCTCTGAGACTCTCAGTCTTTGTTTTAAGTTCATTTCTGTTCAAAATACGGAGTGCTCTTTCTCTAGAATGGATGACTGTCACTCCTGGGGCTTCGTTCAGACTTGAGTCCTGTAACTGGTTCAGGCTGAGCACATGTGAGTCTCTGCCATCATGTTCACCAAGTCCAGCTTCTGTTGCCATGCCTTTTTAACCTGGAAGAGAAGAGAAGGCCTTGTCTAATGAGTGTCTTGAAAAGGTGGTGCCCGGTCCACTAGAGAAATTGGCAGCCCTGAAGGATTAGGCAGTCATGTGTGCATGCAAGATATAAGAAGACTTGAGCCTGAACTTACTCATAAAGAAGTTGGTGTGCTGCACAGTGCTCCTGCCCCAACCTTTTGCAATGCCAAGGGTCTTCCATTTGCAGCTCTGCACTTTGTCTTTCCCTTGCAGCTCTGTAGCCTTTCACCAAAGTTGCTGGGGCAGTGTTTCCCTTGCTGTCCTCATGCTGTTGGTCTTGTTCTGTTGTTCTCATGGCCTTGCACCTGCACACCCTGATACTACTGTTATGTCAGGTTTCCTGTGGGAAGCAATTGCCACTGGTGTCAGAGTCACGCTTTTTCACCATTCTTTTCTTGCATCTTTTTTGCAGCTTGTAGTTTGCATTAGGAGAAAGACAAGTAGCTGATAAGCATTACCCAATAATATATGCAAAGCTTAACAGCCAGTTAGCTTGCAACACCAGCCTCTGATCAAAGACTACTCCAGTCAATGCTAATAGCATCATAAGTGGGGACAGGCAAAAGGGAATTTGATCAGATCATGAAGAAGTCTATATAGTTTCTATGGGAAAAGTAGTATGGGGGACCACCTGATGCACTGGAGAGGAGACCTGGGAGAGGATGCTTATTGGGGAGACCCTGTCAGTTCTCTTCTTGACCAGTCACTGGAGGGAGTTTTGCCTTTCCCCTTTCTCCTTTTGCTTTTCCAGTTCCCTTTCTCTTTTTCTATGTTTTTCTCTTCTTATTTCCTCCACCTTTTTTTTCCCCCCACAGAAACTTTTTATTATTGGAGCTGGTGCATGTCATCAGCTATAAACTCTGCGAGTAAATCAAGAAGGGATGTAAAGATGCATACAAACTTGTAATGAGAAGTCTAGGTAAGTGTGCTAATAGGCTGGTACACGGTCAATTTATACCTTTTTAAATACAAATTATCTGATAACCTGAGTTTACCCTTCTGTTTGTTTTCATGTAAGAATATCTTTATTCCTCCAAATATCTTTGTGCCCTTCTCTGTATCCTTTTCGGTCTGAATTTTTGTTTTTGCAGCAAATGTGAACAGAATGGTAGTCTGTGCCCATAGAAGTCTCATTAGTGCCTTGTCCAAGGATGGTGATACTCTATCTCTTTAAAAAAGAGCTTGACTGACTTATTTTTTTTGGAAAAAAGCTTGACTGATGTGTCCTAGGATGTATTCAGGTCAAACTGGAAGTTTCAGTTCCTGTTACTTTTTGTAACGCTCACAATTACACTAAATCACAGAAGCATTCAAGTTCGAAGGGACCTTAGGAGGTCGGAAGTCCAACCTCTTGGTCAAAGCAGAGTCAACATAGAATTCAGACCATGTTGCTTAGGGATTTGTCCAATTCTGTCTGGAAAACCTCCAAGGAAAGAGATTCCACAACGTCTCTGGACAATCAGACCCAATATTTAATTATCCTCATAGCAATTTTTCTTCTTCATGTTGAGTCATAACCTCCCAGTTTCAATTAATGACTGTTGTCTCTTGTTCTTGTGCCATGTACGTCTGTGAAGAGCCTGGCTTCATCTTGTTGGTAACCTCCCTATAGGCATGTTAGTTCCCTCCTAAAGCCGTCTCATCTCCAGGCTGAACAACTCAGCTCTCTCAGCTTCTCCTCACAGGGCAAGTGCTCCAGCCCCTCACTGTCTTGATGGACTCAGGAGGAGGCATTTTTCAGTTATTGGGAGCACCAAAACTGAATGCAGTATTCCAGGTGAGGTCTACTGCTTGTGTAAAGGGGAACCCTAAAACTTCATATTGGTAAATATGCCAAATAGTAAATAGCACAAGATTCTGAAAATCCATGAATAAGGCGTTGAGCAGAACTGTACTGTCTTGAGACCATGAAATTAATACAATTTATTATGTGCTTTTAAGAATTTGTAATTGCAGCTTACATAGAAACACAGTTTATTTGATAGTTCTTATCAGAAAAGTTCTTGAATCATGCTATTTTGGAGTAGGAAGTAATGTGACATTGGAATTTTATTTTAAAACACTTCACATGCATTAAAATATCTCCTTTATAGAAGCATATGAAGAAAATGACATGACACAGAAATTCTGTATGCCTAGGCTTTTAATTATACAAAGCTCTAATTATTCAAGTTTTTGTCAGTTATCATTAAGTCTCCAGGGTGCCTAACTATTGAACTGAAACCTTGCTTTGACAAGAGGTGGGTGAACTGCAGGAATGACTATAAGATTTCCAAGGAAAAAAAAAGAAACAGTAAATTCCAAATGGAAAATAAGAAGCATGCACATAGTAACTGTGTTTAGTGTGTAAAATGTATAAATTGGCATTTTACCAGATTCATAGACAGGTGTTGCTCATATCACAGAATGACAGGGGTTGGAAGGGACCTCTGGAGATCATGTAGTCCAACAGCCCCCCCCAGAGCAGGTTCATCTACAGCAGATTGCACAGGAATGCGTCCGGGCGAGTTTTGAGTATCTCCAGAAAAGGAGACTCCACAACCTCTCTGGGCAGCCTGTTCCAGTGCTTTGCCACCCTCAAAGGAAAGAAGGTCCTCCTCATGTTTAGGTGGAGCTTCCTATGATGAAGTTTGTGCCTGTTACCTCTTGTCCTGTTGCTGGCCCCATCCTCCTGACACCCACCCTTTAAGTATTTATAAGCATTAATAAGATCCCCCCCAGGGTTCTCTTCTACATACTAAACAGACCCCAGTCCCTCAGCCTTTCCTCATAAGAAAGATGTTCCAGTCCCCTAATCGTCTTCGTAGCCCTTTGCTGTACCCTCTCCAGCAGTTCCCTGTCCTTCTTGAACCGGGGAGCCCAGAACTCCACACAGTACTCCAGATGCGGCCTCACCAGGGTGGAGTAGAGGGGGAGAATAACCTCCCTCGACCTGCTTGCCACACTCTTCTTGATGCACCCCAGGATGCCATTGGCCTTCTTGGCCACAAGGACACATTGGCGGCTCACGGTCATCCTGTTGTGCACCAGGACTCCCAGGTCCCTTTCCACAGAGCTGCTCTCCAGCAGGTCAGCCCCTAACCTGTACTGATGCATGGGGTTATTCCGCCCCAGGTGCAGTACCCTACACTTGCCTTTGTTGAATTTCATAAGGTTCCTCTCTGCCCAACTCTCCAGCCTGTCCAGGTCACACTGAATGGCAGCGCAGCCTTCCGGTGTGTCCGCCACTCCTCCCAGTTTTGTGTCATCAGCAGACTTGCTGAGGGCACACTCTATCCCTTCATCCAGGTCATTGATGAATATATTGAACAGGACTGGACCCAGTACTGACCCCTGGGGAACACCACTTCTGTGTGTTCATATATGTAGTTGTTCATATATAGCTTAAAATTAGAGGAATATGCTGACAATATACAATAGATACAGTTACTGCTTTAATTTTTTATGATGTTTCCTCTTTTGGTAGACAATATAACCAACATTGATTAATAAGCCATACTATTAATTAAATGGAATTTTGATATATAAGCTGTTTTATTTGAGGTATAAATAGTTACTCTATATATTCTCTGAAAACATATTATAAATTGAAAGATCAGTGGGTTGAAATGGAAAATAGCATTCAACAGCGAACACAGGTCATGAAGAGTCTTCTAATGTGGATTAGATCTGCCCTGCTGACCTCCATCATCCACACCAGGGATCAAGCTGGAAGTTGCCATAGGATCCTTTTTGGCCTCTATGGACTCAGTTTTCCTTCCATAAAAATCAGAGTAAGTAGGGAGCAGAGGGGAACCGAAATTCAATCTCATCAACATCAACAGAATGAAGACATGGTCAAGATGCAGTCCTGTGGCAATCAGGGCCACAGAACTGACAAGAGTGAATAGTTCAGAGGAGAATCCAAACCAAGAGATGAGTCAGAGAAAGGTATTTTCATTTATAAATGGTATGTCTAGGTTTAATTTATGGATACCGTCTGTAGTAGCAGCCTAGCAATCTATTCCTCTTGCATGTGCACATTCCTTGCTTGAAGGTGGATGATTTGCACTGAACACAGAACACTGCTGAACATAATGTAACAAAGAAAGGCTGAGTAACCTTTTAGAGGTGCTAGTTCTCCTATTCCGAACATACTAGTCTCTTACGAAAATCTGTGACTGAAGTAAGCGTCAAAGAGAATGCAAAGCTGCTCTCAATAAATCCAGGTTTCTTACACAAAGTCTCTTGGAAGAATGTAAAGTATCTATATTGTATGCTGTCACATACGCCTTGTCTCCCACTCCACCTGGCTATACTGTTTTTGTTTTTTTTCCCTCTCTGAAAGAAAGAGGTTAGAGTCCTGATATGAAAATATTATGGAATATTGTTATCTTTCAATCATTTGGAACAAAAGAGTTCAAAGCTTCCCTTTGATTGGAAAATGAAGTTAGTAAGTGCTTTTTTTGGTTAAGCAGCTTTCATCAGAAACTAGTGAAAAAGATACAGGATTAATGTGATTAATGGGTGTGTAACCCTAGGTTTTTATTGCATTTCAGTGAGATACATATGACTGGAGCAATACCAGCCTATTAATGTTATGAGACTTCTTTTACGATCTCTAAGAGCTGATCAACCATTCTTTTTCCTTGTGCTAATGTATGTCATTGATACTGATTCAGATTATGAAGAAAATGCAGATTTCAAAAGAAGGTGATAGGAATGGGCATCTTCTAAATGATTTGCTGAGGACAACACTGGTATTGACAGTGTTAGGACCTTGATTGAAAAGGTCAAGGATTTTACTTATCTATGAGGAGTTTTGCCATTGACTATAATGAGGTCAGGATGTCACCTTTGCACATGAAATTTTCACCTCTCAATGGGCTATTTGTATTGGGAGAAACAGATAAGATTACAAGGAGAGCTTGTGAAAGCCCTGTTCAAGGTTGAGATCTACTGAAGACATGCACTGTGGAAGACTGTAGTATAGTCATCTCTTTCCCAGCCAGAAGCAGAAACGGCAGGGAGCATGGAAGTTCGGATTGCAGCTAGCAGCAGTGAAGAGACTCTTCGTGCTCATTTAGTCCAGAGAGGCTGACACAATTTAGACGAGCTCTCAAAGCAGTGGAGGAGCTACAAAAGTGTATAAAAAATAATTCTTGATGATTCTTCTTTGCCATCTTTTGTCAGTTACCTTTAAATAATTTCAGCAGATTTTGGCATGCACTCTAGGTACATTTTCCTTACGTCAAAATATCTGCATGCTTCTGTCCCCTCCATCGCTAGTTTTCCTTAGTGATGCCTAAATATGTTTGTAGCTTCTTCAGTGTATTCTGATTACATGCAAACAGAGCGTGCTGGTATGCATAAGAGATTTTTTTGGGTGTCTGGCAAATGAAATTCTTTTTCTCTAGGCCACAAAGTAGCAACAGAGCTGTTTCCACAATTTTGCTGCAATTTTTATGGAGAGTCTGTATACATTGCATGTGAGAAATGTGGAAGTGCTGATTGACTTTGTAGTGACAAATCAAGTGTCATTTCTGACCCTGCTTCCCATTTGCTTATCCTCAGAATGGTCATCCATACTTCTGGAGAGAGCTGCTGGGATGTTTATCCCCTGTGAAGTCTGTATGCATCATTTCTCCTCACTCTTTTCATTTCCATGGAGTGTTTGTAAGAAGAGACTGGTCTGGGAGAGAGGATAGGAGACACAACTGAGAGTCTGTCTTTCAGGTGACATTTGGACCATAACTTAGGTTTTATGCATAGAAATATCAGAAAGATAAAAATACACTTCTGTGTAGATAATGAAGCAATATAACCAAATCATTATCATGTTAAGAAAAAAAAAGTATCCTTTGCAGTGTTTTCAGTCTAAATACTTCAGGAGAGAGAATGAAAAGACATATTTTTTGTATTTTAAGGCCACAGAAATACAATAAAATTAAAAGTAAGCTAGATTTAAAAAATCTAAAATTTAAAGAATTCTCCTTGCTTACTCTGATGGAGGGCAATTTTCTTGCATGAAATTGGTTAGCTATGTGATATGTAAGCTAAAGTATTTAACTTAAAGCAGCATATGATCTTTTCTGTTTCAGGTCCCTATTGCTGTGGTACATACAGATTTTATATTACTCTCCTTTGTGAAAGATAACTCTGTATAGCTTCCTGCTCCAGATATGTTAAAATCAAGATAATGGAAAGACCAAAATCTGTCATTTATGGTATAGAGTTATATTCTAAAGTGAATGGGAGCTGCATATACAGATTGCCAAGGCCAGAACTGGGGTCTAATCTATTTATCTTGGTTTGTTCGTATTTGTTTTTTTTTTTTTTAAAGTCATACTTCGCAAAGCGATGTGGAGTATGTGCTAAGCACACACAAATCAAAGCGAAGGCAATGACTCTTCATCCTTAAAGCAGTTGCTGAACATCAGTGCAATGATCTGTCAGATTTTCATATGCAGGGTATTATTCTTATGTTTACAGACTTTTCCCAGTAATGTTGCTGCTCCAGTTAAGCAAAGGAATAATTAACTATACCGATATTAATGAAGCTGATACTACTGACACATATCAAGGTAAATAAAATCCGAATCTGACTCGCATCAGCTTGAAAATGTGTTAGCTGGTGATTCAGTCTAATTAGACTGACTTAAGTCTAATTGCATATTGTGATTCACTCCCCAGAATTTTAATAGTAATTGGATTTTCATACTTTGGGTGATTTTAAAAATCTGGAGTGTAATGTAAATTCTGTGGAACTTTTTCTGTAAAATTTAAGTTTCTGGAAAAACTAAGCACTGTTTAAAGAAAATTACCCATTTTGGTCAGGAAACTTTTGTCAGAAACTACTAATAAAGACATAACATTAATGTGCATAATCAGTGTATAACTCTAGGTCTTTCACCTGTTTTATTTTATTATATATTACAAAACTTTATTATGTAATACAGAACTACAGAAGTTCCATATTTTGTTATGAAAAGAGGGTACTAATAATATTTCTGTTTTGAAAGATGACTTCTACATCTGAATTCTCTAGGTTTACCCTGTAGAATAGCATTGCCTGTGGCATCGCTAGAACTACAAATGTAGATATAATTTCTGTGTAGAAGGTAGCTGAAGAAATAATTGAATCAGGAATTCATATGATTCTAACCATTTTCCAGTTGGTTAATTGTATAAAGTCAAAGTCCAGAGAATGGCGACGAAGCTGGTGAGGGGTCTGGAACACAAGCCTTATGAGGAGCGGCTGAGGGAACTGGGGTTGTTTAGCCTGGAGAAGAGGAGGCTGAGGGGAGACCTTATCGCTCTCTACAACTACCTGAAAGGGGGTTGCAGAGAGGTGGGTGCTGGTCTCTTCTCCCAAGTGACTAGTGACAGGACTAGAGGAAATGGCCTCAAGTTGCGCCAGGGGAGGTTCAGGATAGATATTAGGAAAAAGTTCTTTACTGAGAGAGTGGTGAAACATTGGAATAGGCTGCCCAGGGAGGTGGTAGAGTCACCCTCCCTGGAGGTATTCAAGGAGCGTGTGGATGTGGCATTGTGGGATGTAGCTTGATGGACATGGTGCTGTGTGGTGTTGGGTGGGTTGTGGCTTGTTGTTGTTGTTGTGTGGTGTGGGTTTTGTGGGGGGTTTTTTTTGTGGGTTTTTTTTGGTGTGGGTTTTTTTTTTTTTTTTCCTTCAGGTTGGACTTGATGATCTTACAGGTCTTTTCCAACCGTACTGATTCTGTGATTCTGTGATTCTGTGAATGCTGTGCATATGGGCAGTAAGCATTGATGCTACATAGCAAATGGTACGTGAAACCAGCTATGTTTTATTCTGCATCCATCTTTAAAAAATATATTAAGTAGACACTAAGAACAGTGTTGCCAGAAGAAATAAAGGGAGGTTTAAGAAAGTGAACAGTATCGTTTTTATCTGGAATAGATGAGGAAGCTCTAGTAACTGCTGGGTTACTCAGTGCTGTGGTTCCCATTTCCTAACAGTAATAAATTGGAATTCTGTCATTTCACTTTGCATTGATTTTTCTTTTGCAATGCATCCAAATATTAATAGAAGCTTTGCATATTTTATTGCAGTTCTGTAGTAAAAGGAGAAAACATAACTTTCATCCTAAGAATTGCATGTAAGAATAAAGCCAGTAAAATCTTAATGATTTAAATGGAAGTGGATGTTTTTGGGAAGCAAATGGAGGCTTTTGACTTGGATGTAAGGGATTACACAGGTGACTGGATTAGTCAAGATCATATTGGCTGGTGACAGCTAGAAAATACTCAGAGCCAACCAATGTCGCTGACAGAGTAGTATCACCTGGGAGCAATAGGAAGGGAATATGGAATCAAAGAATTCTTCATCCTGCCTCTCACCTCAACCTGGAAGCTGCAAGAAGAGGTCACTACAGAACTGTTCTCCATTGTATCTTGGATCTGTTCCAGAGAGTCTCTTTTTCTTTCTCTCTCTCAGTTGGCCAGCAGTATAGCAGGGGTCATACCAACACCTTATATACCATGGAAGGAAAACATCCCTTATATCATGAGTCAGATAAATATTGAAAGACCTACTGAAGAGGGTCTCAAAGTAAAAAAAAAAAACACAAAACACCACATTTTTGTTATTTGAGTACTCATATTCCCATTGTGCTGGAAAAGTATAGGATGTACAGAGTTGAGTAATTTATGCCTGGATAGGCAACAGCATCAAATAATAGTGAAGTCTGATTGTTTCTTTATTTATTTTGAAGGCCCCCTCTGTTTTGGTGTTGACTTCCTGTTTAGAAGGAGTCATCTTTCATGTCCTAATGGAAATGAACTAGATTTAATAATATAATAGAATTTATTCACTATTCAGTGCATAATCCTGAAATGAAAAAGGATCAACAGAAGAGCACTCCGTTCTGTGTAAGGTTGTAAAATCTGCCATTTTGTTATAGAATGGGGTGTATTTTCCCTTTTTTTCGTATTACTGACACACAGAAGGTAATTACAGTTTTGAATGCATAAACATTGGAGACAAATTTGAGTCAACTGAATAACTGAAGTAAAGAAGCTGAAGGAAAAAAGGCACTTTCAACATCTGATTTTTGAGAAAAATGAGTTGTGAAGAAGCTGTGGCTTCACCTATAAGAGAAAGAGCTAAACTCTATGTTCCTCTCTACAATAAAGTTAAATGTAGTCAATTTGAATCTGCTGTTGCAGTAGCAAAGGAGGACATTTTCTGCATGATTCATGCAGAAAAAAATGTTTGTTATTCAAATTTCAGTAACCCTCTAATTACTGTGTCCAGTGGGCATAAATACTGTTTAGATAAAGCGGAATGCTGTGACTTCGTTTAAGCACAGAGTTTCATCCATGATTGCTCACAAAGGCTAACATTCATCTTCCTGCCCAGAGAAACATTAGATGCCACTCCAAAACTGTAAGTCTGAATTTAGTTGTGGTGAAATTGCTCTTGTACAACTTCATATCCTCTAGATGCTCAGGCCTACATCCCGAGCCATTGCATTTCTCTGTAGGCTCATCTAGATGTTTAAGCATTCTCAAGCATGCAAGGTGCTGGCAATATTATCCAGCAATCAAATTAATTTTCTACTTTTTTTTTCTTCCATCTTCCGATTACTGCACTGTGACTTGCACCATATCCCGTAGAGAAGGGTCTGGAGTCCAGGAACATTGCAAGGTGTCTGTGCGCTTTGTCTTTTCTCAAATCCATCGTGGACTTAAGCTGGTTAAAACAATGATGAGAGGAAGCATGTTACCAGCTGGCTGATGTATTGGCCCAGTGGCTATGTAGTCATGGGTAATCAAAATGGTATTACCTACACACAATAAAGGGCACACACTGAGCCAATATTGACATATCCTGTGCTGGTACAAAACCTTCTTAAATATGACGGTGCCTCCTGTTGTGAATAAAGATGTTTTCTTTCCCTATATTTTTTCCCACAGCTTTTTCCCAGTCTCCATGGCAGCCTGAGTCCCAGTCTGTCTCACAGCAATAAACAGATAGCTCTCTATCAGCCATAGGCAACCAGCATGGACAAGTCTTATCCTAATTTTTTCCCTCTTCCTGGCCTGAACAATGCAGAATTTTGGAGTACAGGCCTCTTAGTGACTCAGAATCAAGAGGGACAACTTGTTGTGGGAGGAGAAGGAAAAAGAAGAGCTCATCTTTTCCTGGGACAAGTCCTGCCATATTCAGCATCCAAATCACAGAAACCCTCTGGATAATGAGTGGATTCTTCCAAGTCACAAGACATGCAACAGCCATCATTCAGCTCTGCCTGCAACTTCTAATGCTTCTTGTCCAGCTTTCATGAAACTCTAGCTACAGGCCAGGAGAATGTCTGCATGTAGCCAACCTCTGGTGGCAGGAAGGAGATGACAACCAAAGCAACACAGACTTCACAGACTGAAAACATTGAAGCTCAAGCAGCATCCCCCCATTGTTTAGTGTACGAGTGATTACTAGCCCAAAGCACACAATTCTGGACAAGCCAAGTACAAAACTTGGAGACAACAGAGAGGCATAAGTGCCTTCTCAAGCGTCTTCAGCACTTGGTGCTCCGAGCCTAACTAGAGATATCAGTGGAGTATGCATAAGCAGCGTGAGTGTGTGCTTCTAGCATGGACAGTTAGCAGTTTTGGCCAGGTACCGCCCATGTTACACATTCAATACCAGCTTAGGTTTACTATTTATTCCTCAAGTCTCGGGTTTTCCAGGCCTGTAACTTCCCACATGATTCTGATCCTTTGCCTGCTCATGACCAGGAGAGTAGATCTAGACAATGTCTGGTGTGTTTAAGATATGGGGGAGGGAGCAGGTGTCCGGAGACAGTAGTTGTGATCTTTGGCTTTGCAGACTGTGGAATACATCCTGGATAGGGGACCTAGAGAAAAAAAAGTTTAAAGTAACTCGGTAATGCTGTGTTTCTAGACTGATCTGAATGATAAGTAGATCAAGACACTCTTGATTCAAGTCCCCCTCCTTCAGACTGGAGTGGTTGCTTGAAACTAGTAGTGATGTACTCTCTCTATTTCTCACAATGCTGCTTCAACTGATGATCTGTTCCAGTCATATCCAGGAGAGAGCTGACATAGCAGTGCTAGAAGTGGGACAGCTGTGTTTGGTCTGAAATCAAGCTTTGAGGTCCTGCTGTGTAAGAAGTTTTCCTGTTTTGCATTTCGTAAGTAGTTAGGTGTCTACTGAGCCGCAGGCAGGCAGTTTCAGTAGAGAACAAGAACGCTGGGAGAATGGGAGTCTCTAGAGCTGTCGTCAGGAGTTCAAGGTGATGCTTCAGTGCAGGGCTTCATTGCCTGCCTTGCATGGTGGAGTTACAAGTCCTTCTTTCCCTCTCGTTCTGCAGCTGGGGGATGGTTGTATGTAAAAGCTCACATCTTCTCCTCCTGTCAGATACAGGTGGCAAGATAGATCTGAATTCCCCTGACACTTCTGGGGGCTGGCAATTGGGTAGGATATATAGACTATCACATCTGGCTTTCCCTCCTGCTGCATCAGATTAAATTACCTGTATGTGCATCTATCCTAGAACTTTGGCTTTTCTGGGACGATTTTCATGTAAGAGCAAGTTTTGGGGTGATGGGTGGGAAAGGACAGTTCTGACTTCTTTGGGTGTCAGCTTCCATGTTTTAACTGCTTGGGCGGATTGGCAAATACCTAAAAGAGCATGTGTCCTATGGGCAGAACCTATGTATCTTTATCCTTGAACTTCCTTCCTGTCCAACTGGCAAAATTAGTAGCTGTAGACACAAACTTAATCTAGTTCTTCCTCAGTACCTTAGGGGAAGTCAGTGAGATCCAGGAAACTTATCTGAGGAATCTGAGAATCTGTTTTTAGGCTGTGCCTCTGGTGTGGGTCTGGGAGAAGGCCCTGAGGCAGGAGAGGTTGTCTGGAGATTATTCTGGTGCTTCACTGAAGATGCCTCTAGGATACACTACCAGGGTTGGTGGCAGCCTCTGGAATGTTTTATATAGAGCTTCATGGAAGGGGCAGGTGTTGCATGAAGCCCAGGATAATGCTCACCATTTCTGGATACGGAACTTTTTTAAACTTCAGCTTAGAATGTTTCCTTCTCCTGGAGTACCTGATGTTATTCATGGTCCTGACATATGACCACAAAGTTTTACTGGTAGCGCATTTATACGTCCACGTGTGGCCTTCCAAGTGAGGTCACATATGGCTCCCAGATCTCCCCATTGCTGTATGATCAGTACCACGCTGACTTGTGCCAAGGGATTTCCTTTGGAAATGAAATGGTTGTTTCTCTAATTTTTACACACAAGCTTTGGTAGAGGCTTGCTAAGGGAATGGTGAGATATGATGGCTTGGCAATGTGGCAACAAACTTTTTTTTAGCTTGTTCCTTGAATATTTTGCCTAGAAAGTTACCTTTTACATGATACAAACATATTTGTTGCCGAATTGAACATTTGAGGAAGTAGGTGAACACAGAGTATTCAAGTGCTACAGAAAGTCTCACATTCATAAAGACTTTAGTAGAGAACTTGGTAATAGCACTGTTGCTTCTCTGCAGCATTAAGGGGAAGTACACTGCTATCGCTTGAAGAGGTCACTTCTTTTCTCTGTTCAGAGTGAACATAACAATTCACCCTTCCTTCTGTGGCATTTATGGGTCCCTTCTGTCAGATCTCATTTAGATCAGATACACCATCAAATGTAGATTTGAAGGTAGGTTACGATGTGAAAAAGGACCTCGGTTCAGCTTTTAGAATTGGCATAGATAAGTGACAGCCCAAAGCTTTCTGGGCATAAGTCAGGCATCTAAATCATTTAAGACTCTTAAAATAAACAGTAATTCATGGTTCTTCTTAACTGTTTTCACACATTCATAAGGGAAAATTCACCTACAGTTGCTATGAAATTAACAGTAAGCATACAACCAGATGGAAAAAAAAAAGTCATTCTTTACCTTTTTCCTCCAAGCAAGCTTTTAATTTTCTGGATGAATGCTTTTTCAAAAATACAACTTTGTCTTTCAAATTCCTCTTTCAAACTACCTGTTTTAGAAATTCTTCTCTTTCTCCCAACTCATTTCTCCTTCCCACTGTGTAGTTTCTTGAATGGATTGTAAAAGCACTCATGCTGTGGTCAGTCTTCCCTAGAGTAATTTCCATGGCATTTTGTCTTTATATCACAGTCGTACCTCTGATGAGTCCTTGTCGCACCAGGTGGGGTTACTTTTTCAGTGTTTGTGGCTTAAATTCTCATGGAGTTTTCACATTTCTCTCCAGCTGATTCTGTGAACCATAAAGATTTTTTGTCTTAGAATTCTTAAACACAGTATTTTATGTAGAAATGTTTAGATACCTGCAATTTTGAATATTGCACCTTTTTTACTTGATTTATTTCACAGGGCTTTAAACTGAACTTCTTCCTTTCAAAAATACATGTCATAGCCTTTTAAAATCCAATTAATGTAGTTGAAAGTAATGGACTCAGTAGTATAGTATACTTAAACCAGTGTTCAGCAAAGCCACTTTTGCTAAATAAAAATTTTAAGCTGCTATTTATTAAAGCATGTGATGTGACAATTTTGTGAAAAGAATGAAGTACATTATTACAATACATGCATGCAATATTACTGAATACAGTATATTTGTACATACATACAGTATGTACAGAACTTAATTCCTTGTCTGTACAATGTATTTTTCATTTATTTTCACATTTATTTTAAATGCTTACTAACATAGAGGAAAGGTGTCACACATCTAGCATCAGCAAATGGAATACAGTAAGCAAGTTGTAATCAGTAACTAAATTTCATATATAAATTCCTACTGTGAGTTGATGTTATGAGAAATACACGTCTGTTAAATCTAGTCTTACACTTTGAAGTTTGTTCCTTTCAAATTTCGATTTCATAATTCAGAACTTGGTCCTGCAAAACATACACTGAAGTACTCCAAGTGAAACTAAGGACTGATACTTTTCAAAGTATCCGTGACAGATACTAGACTTCAGTGCTCTACAGAAGTCATACTGTACCTGCCTAAATTTAAAGATGCTTACCCTGTTGTTTTTGATCTATTCCTGTCAGTTTGCTTATAGTAGTATTCTTTGAACATTTACTCAGTGATTTTTTTTTCGAATGTAGAGAGGTTAAATACATTTTCTCTAATAATCTTGGTAGAAAGCTAGGGTTTTAGCTCAAAGCAAAGATTGCAGAGATTGGGAATTTTATCTGTGTTTTCAATCCACAAAGACCTTTTGGAGAAAACAGCGATGATACGTTACCTAGATAGCAAAGCTTTTAGATTTATTTTGTGAATTTCACTTTCCTTTTATGCCTTTTCTTTGAGTTTTGGTGATGACTATGACTCATGTGAGATGAAGGAACCCTTTGACATTCTTGTGTTTCAGCAACAGTGGAAGTGCTGTAGTCAAAGAAAAAAAAATAGATGGGGGAAAGCAAATCATAGAATTTGGTGACATCAGTGGGCAGTGTTGAAAAAAGAGGATTTTTAAAAATCGGAATAATTGGATTGATGGCTGGGGAGCACATCTAAACAGGACCATCTTTGTTATATTATTAGCAAATAAAAATAAATATATAGACAGATATCTGAAAAGAAATTACAGGAATATGCAGATTTATTCCTATGCCATAGATTGACACAGGTTGACATAGATAACCAGGCAAAATACTATCTTGACCCAAGCTGATTAGAGAAGCCCAGGTTGAAAGTGGTGCTGGATGAACACCTGGGACACTCAACCAGTTGGATGCAGATCATCTGGGAGTGGGAACGTGCCAATAAAGAAAAGAATTATAGAAAGTTGTTAAAGCTTGGTCTGAGGAAGAAAAATATCAAAATTAATTGATTGTTGGTAACCCTAAAGTTGTGTAAACAAAGATGTACATTGGCAAGGGAGTTGTTGAGGCTCTGTAATGAGATCAGAGAAAATGGTTAAGATATGAGGAAATCTGTAAATTTAGAGGGAAAGCTGACACACAAGATTGGTGGTAATATTGGCACCTGGGGAGAACGGCATGATGAGTAGGTGGGCAAATTAAGGAGCATCTGAGTAGTAGGATGACTTGTATAGAGGAACGACGATGACACCAAGTTGGGTGGGAGTGTTGATCTGCTCAAGGGTAGGAAGGCTCTGCAGAGGGATCTGGACAAGCTGGATCGATGGGCCCAGGCCAACTGTATGAAGTTCAACAAGGCCAAGTGCTGGGTCCTGCACTTGGGTCACAACAACCCCATGCAACGCTACAGGCTTGGGGACGAGTGGCTGGAAAGCAGCCCTGCAGACAAGGACCTGGGGGTGCTGATTGACAGCCGGCTGAACATGAGCCAGCAGTGTGCCCAGGTGGCCAAGAAGGCCAATGGCATCCTGGCCTGTATCAGAAACAGTGTGGCCAGCAGGAGCAGGGAAGTGATCGTACCTTTGTACTCGGCGCTGGTGAGGCCACACCTCGAATCCTATGTTCAGTTTTGGGCCCCTCACTACAAGAAGGACATTGAGGTGCTGGAGCGTGTCCAGAGAAGGGCGACGAAGCTGGTGAGGGGTCTGGAGCACAAGTCTTCTGAGGAGCGGCTGAGGGAACTGGGGTTGTTCAGTCTGGAGAAGAGGAGGCTGAGGGGAGACCTTATCGCTCTCTACAACTACCTGAAAGGAGGTTGCAGAGAGGTGGGTATTGGTGTCTTCTCCCAAGTGACTAGCAACAGGACAAGGGGCAATGACCTCAAGTTGCGCCAGGGGAGGTTTAGATTGGATGTTAGGAAAACTTTCTTTACTGAGAGAGTGGTGAAGCATTGGAACAGGCTGCCCAGGGAGGTGGTGGAGTCACCATCCCTGGAGGTGTTCAAGGAACATGTGGACGTGCCATTGTGGGACATGGTTTAGTGGGCATGGTGGTGTTGGGTTAATGGTTG
Organism: Gavia stellata; assembly: GCF_030936135.1. Classification (NCBI taxonomy): domain Eukaryota; kingdom Metazoa; phylum Chordata; class Aves; order Gaviiformes; family Gaviidae; genus Gavia; species Gavia stellata. Next base: position 33,757,010 of record NC_082599.1, read on the forward strand.
GACTTGATGATCTTGCAGGTCTTTTCCAACCTTAGTGATTCTGTGATTCTGAGAAGGGCTGAGTTGATGGTAGCCAGCTTGGGGGCTGTTTTGAGAGGCTGGGTCTAAAATGAGCATGAAAATGTAAGTTTTGAGACATAGGCTAATGTTTTCCTTAATTATATTTGAAGAACATTCTGATAGATATTGTGGGGATGTCAAGTTGTGACATGCTGGAAGAAGCTGGTTTAAGTGTCAAGACTTAGTACAGGTGCTTAGTTGGAGAGTTACTTTGCTGTAAGGTGGAGTGTACAGAAAACTATTGAACTTGGAGATGGTACCAGTTCAAACTAGCTTTTAGCTGAAAAGATTGCATTTTATCCTTGTGTATGTTTGAAATACATATTACAATGTAGGACCTGATCTTGAGCATTTTGGTATGTTTACAGCTCAAATTGTTTTGTTTTGTTTTTTTTTTTCCTTTTGTTTTTAATCATAGTGTTAACTTAGAAGTTTCTGAGCTTGATAGAACCCTGATATACTGATTAGGTCTTTAACGATGTTGATAGTAACAAGCTCAGGTTTATTGTATGTTCTGAATAGATCCTTCAAGTATTCATTATTAACCCAATGAGATTATTTGTAACAGTCAGTTTTCAAACTATGTTTTTAAGTGCCAGCAAGATGTAATTGTATTTAAGCATGCGTTTGGGTTGTGGGGTTTGTTTGGTTTTTTTTTGAGACTAAATCAGTTACTTCTTTGGTGTTGTTAGCCACTGCGTTTCAGATATTAAACTTGTCCTTTTCTTATGTAACACAGGTGTGTCAGAAATTACTTTTCTGTTTCTTTTTATAAGCACTTAGGGGCAAAATGGGCGTCAAACATTGCACTGTAATTGAATAAGAGCCTGGCTTTTTTTCTGCAATTATGCTGCTTTTTTTTTTTTTTTTTGGTGAAGAGTAAGGTATGTGTCTAACTTCATGTTCATGATTAGTTTCATTGATTGTTTTTTGTATGACTTGGAACAAAGTTTGCCCTTGTTAGATCAGATCTTATATCTTACAAGGAACATGCATTGTAAATGTGTTCACAGTTGCATAAATGCAGCTAATTAGTCCCAAGAGGCAGATAAAAACCACAACATCATGAATAGAATAACCTTTAATGAGCACACTGACCCTTTCCAAAAATTAGTCAAGTTTGAATTAATACTAGGCAAACTCCTTTGAAGGGCTAAAGTAAGTCAACGCAACAGGCAGTATGCATAGTATGGAAGAAGATGTGGGAGGTACAGGAAAATGGAATATAAAAATAAAGGGATAGAGTTTAACTTACTGTGCTGCAAATGACTGGCGTTTGTAAGAGTAATGTAGTTAACCAATAATACATGAAAAATGGATTTAGTGTGTCTGAACAGGAGAACCAGAGTAAATTCTTTCATTTCAAGCTGCTGCACTGTTTATGCTTTTGGCACAATTTTAGTCTGACTGTCTAGTGTTCTGCCGTAATCAAGGCAACCTGTATGATCGACCCAGTGTTCAGTCGAGTGATGTGGCAATCCCAGGCAGAGTGGGTTTGACGGCTGGAAGAAGTGATGTTGAAAAAAGCTTTGGAACTGTTGGTAGCAGTCACTGAATATCAGCTACATCTCGGAGCGTTAGTCATAGCTCTGATTTCTGGAGTACCTGCTGTGGCCAATGAAAGGACTTCAGAGATCTCTATAAGCTGTTCTTTAGTCATATTTGTGCAGATACTCCACTGAATATTCCTAATGGTATTTTCAGAAGAATTGGAGGTTGGAAGAGGGCTGTGACTGCAGCAGGTTATCATGTAAATGACGAGACTAGGAGGTATGGGATACATGAAGAGAATTGAGGATCAAAAGGCCACTATGATTTTACAGTGGGTGAACTGGAGAGGAGACAATGCTATAGAAGAAGAGATGGTTAAGAAAAAATCCCTAAAAGTGGGCTTAAATATGGCCAGTATTCTGTTGTCTTAATTTCAAGAGAACTTTTAGGTAAGGAACTTGAAATGGCATTAGAACCATTTTTGGTTTCAAAACAATGGATTGCTACTGAATACCTGAAAGTGATACGAAGGCAATGTGTTGCTGAAGACTAAAGGCTGCTATTTCCTGTTTTTCTTTTTCCTGTTTTTCTTTTTCCTGTTTTTCTGTTTTTAGGAAACCTGTATATAACACTCATTTTCCTTGAAGACTTGAGTTCTTCTTCCACTCCCCAAGTTAATTAGGTATTGACTTGACGTAATGATAGACTAAGAAACTTAGGATTTCAGATAGTTGACCCAAACTGCAAGACACTTTCCAAAATACTGATAGTAAAATTTAAGTCGTACAGTGTATAGAAGAACAGTTTTAGTGGTAAAAGTGTCTGAACAGGAGATGGCTTTACTAGCGTAAATGCTACTTGCTCAGCGCTGCCTGTGTATTTAAAGGGACAGAGGAAGGGAGCAACTGTAGCACAGGTGGAGGAATGGAGCCACACAGTATCTAGATTAACCTAGCAGGCAAAAATCTAAATGCTGATTTTTCTGGACCAAATTGTCCAAGGATGGTGTGCAAACTGGAAGGAGAATTATTTTTCTTTTTGGCAGCTTGTAACATGTCTTTCTAGATGGAAGATAGAAGTCTGTTAGACACATGCGCTGAAGGTTGGTTTCCTTTGTGTGTCCTGTTCTTGCATTCTTCTACTTCTCAGCTTAACTATCCAGACCTGCTTTTTTCACCTGACCAAAAATAGGTGACAAGCCTTCCTCATGTTATGGGCTGCGTACCAAAATATTCATGTGTCTAACAAGCACAAGATCTAGGCCATGGGTACTCCGGGAGTGCTTTGCAGGCAGGAGACAATGATGGTTCCACTGGGTCCCACCTACCACTTCACTATAGGATGTGGCTGATTTGGAGAGGGTGTGCAGCTAGACTGCAAGCGCTCTGTCAGCAAACTGTGCTGTTTTGCTTTCTTCTATAGCTGGAGGATTCTGCTTGTGGGCACAAGGACTTCTAGAAAATATTATAATAGGGTTTTTTTATTTCTTTCCTCCCCACCACCCAACTTTTTCACAGTGAGAACCTAAGGTGTTGAGTAGTGTCAGTGAAACCTTGGCTTGATGTGAGTAAGGCATGGCGTTAATTAATTCAAGTTTCCCAACTTTATTTTTTGTCTTAGTATTTCACAGATTAATTTCACGTCAGCTGTGTTTGCAGGTTCTATTATATACCTTTTTTCAGCAGGAATCCTTAATTCCCTCCTCTCTTAAATGTTGCAGTAGTACTTTTTTCCTTGTGTCATCAGTAAGAGAGATTGCAGATTTGTTCTGACATAGTGTGTGAATTAGATTTCCAGTGTGGGGGGAACCCTCCACCCCCAACAACATGGTTTTTGGAATTGCATATTTTTAGCATACAACCTTAAAACAATTCTTATTTTTGCTATTTTGCTGAGTGAACCTAGAAGTATGTGTAGATGCAGCTTTTTGGTTTTATTGCTAATACCTGCACACTCTATTATCCCTGAGAAAACAGTGAGGGAAACAAAATTAAAAAAATAGAGCAAGCATGTGAAAGAATTAGACCAATGCAAACACTCATTGGACAATGTTTAACTGTCCACCAGAATTGCTGTCATAGTCCCTTCTACATTTGTACAGGCAGCAAAAGGAGTCTCTTGTCCTGGCAAGCCGTAGGAGGAAAGATAGCTTTTGCTCTCTGATCTTTCTTTTACCAGGAGATGAAGGGACAGTATAGAGTTTTGTCCGTCAAAATTATTAATAGTAACAAGTCTTTCATGGTGATTAGTTTATGTCAGTGTGTATTGATAGGGTTAAAGTCTTGCATTCTGGAAATCTGAAGTAGGGTGCAGAAAGGTGTGCATCCACTAGCGCACATTAAGCACAACTGTCAGGGAGAGATTGAGAAGTGCATACCTGCATCAGCCAACATGCATCTCTGACTGAAGTTTAATATCCTCATTTGTAGGAAGAGAAGGGATTTACACACATCTAAAAATGGCTTTTTTGACTTTTTTTTAGTGTTGTCATTCAGTAATGAAGGTTATAACCAAAAGAAAATCTTCTCAGGTCTACTTAGTGCAAGAGACTTCTGGCTTGGGAAATCCATAAACTGTAAATCACTGAAAGAGTAAACTTGGGACATGTCAGTGTGCACTTTTTGTGTTTTTGCACACTTTATGTAAGGATCAGATATTGTGGGAGAGGCAGTTCTGGCTGAGATAGACCCACAGCATTTTCCTTTGTATACAAAATGATTTAGAATGAAGAACTTGATGAGTATCTATGAAGTTGTAGATCTTCCTGAAATAAAATTGTGGTGTTGCTTTTACTTTTCTGTCCTGAGTACACAGAGCGGCTGCATGTATTCGAGACCTACAGTTTGATATAAGATAAGATGCAAAGGCCCTCTGAACAATGTGGTTTTTAGAGTGAGGTAGTGATCCAGAGATAACGAAGACAACTGATGTCTTTCAACACTATGTTTTAATAGAATCAGAAAGAAGTTATTTCTTACTCGACTATCCTAAACATTAATAGTGGAAATAACATTTCCACCAGTGAAATAAGCTCTAGAGTTCTGTATTGTATTTATTATGGGACTGACTGATCTCATTTTGAGAAAGAAGAGCTGTAGCTTTAAATGCCTCTCTTTCTTAACTGGGGTTTTGCTGTGGCAGGAAAACAGTAATAGTACATATTTTTCATCAAAGCAGCTGCTGTAGTCTGTAATGCATTTTCTTTGGCAGATGCCCGCATTTAATTGTGACTTCCCTCCCTAAACATAGGTAATGAAAGCCTCTCCATCTCGAGGAAAAGGTGTCTTTTTCACGGACAGTATTAGCAGATATTCCTGACCTGAAAAAGGTATTGTATTATTTGAGGAATGCCCATCATTTTTCTTTCTGAACCTTTTACCTAATTCTCTTGCTATATGAAGTGCATCATGGAAAAAACCCACATTTCTAGTGAGTTATTAGTATGTGTTACTTTTCCCTACCACAGTTAGACATAAGACTAGAAAGACAGCAAACTTTTTCCTGGGTCTTGGCACACTGAGTTTTTTGTCTGCATGTGAAGTTCTTTTATTTTTGTTAAGGTAAGGATAAAAAAGCGTGAAACTGAAAGAGGCAATAGATACCACTTTTTCTCTATTGTCCAGAACTTGAACCATATCAATAAATATTTAAGTGTTATGAAACTGAAGTAGTACAATGTTAGAACATTGCCGTAGATTTCAGCAAGACTGAATTTTTATTAGTGCATTAATACATATATTTTCCACTTCCCCTGAAAATGCTTTCCCCCTGCTGAAACGGAGATGTTTGCTGTCTTGCTCTATTTACACATCAAAAAGGTACATGAAACTGTGGGTTCTTTTGATTTGCCTACTGCATGAGTTGCCTTGCACTTTTGCCTTTGCTTGCCTTGCCTTTGCTCTTTTTTAAATTTTTTTTCCCTGTGTTTCCCCCCCCGCCCCAGTTGATGCTGTCATACTTTCATTTATTTATGAATGGAAGTTCTGCATTTCTGAACACTGTTATAACTTTTACTTACTGCTTCTTTTCCTTGTCTCGTTATCATAATAATTGACTTATTTTAGCTAAAGGCATATCTTGGGATAAAGCTTAGTTTCTTAGATCATCTTCTTCTGGTAGCCTAGCAAATTCTCTTAACCTTTTCCATGTCCTCTTCTGTCTCCTGTTCTGTTTCTCAGCTTTGGGGTTATTTTTTCTTGACTGGCTGCAACTGGGTCTTTTTACCTGCCTCAAGAGATTGGGTTTCTTCCTAGTTATACTAAAACAAAAAAAGAGGGGTTGAAAATGTATCATGCCAGCTTTATAAGGCTTTGTCAGTGATAACAAGAGAGATGCATCTTTTTGATCTTTCTAGGCATTACAAAAAAAAAGCTTTGTACGGTGATTAAACTGAACAATGTTAATGGACTAATGCAATACATGTGTAGCTGCAGCATCTGCAGAGCTATTTCTTAGCCCTGAGAAGTCGAAAGGCTGCATGCTGTTAACTTCTGTCAGCATAGGTTCAATTGTGTGCTTACTGTATGATTTATGGAGGTTTTTCTGTAGTAGTGTTAGAAATACTATATATTACTGATAAGGCTTTTCTTTAGTTCACGCTGGTAGCTGTTTCATTAGCATTTAGCTGTTTCATCAGTATTAAACCTCATGCCAACATCTATAACAGCTTTAAATTTTTAGCAGAAGCATCAACTAATCTTTCTTTTAGCATACTCATATTAAAAAAAAAAAAGTAAATGTGAACTTTGAATCATCAAATGGTTTGGGTCAGAAGGGACCTTTAAAATTCTAATAGTCCAACCTCCCTGCCATGGGCAGGCACATCTTTCACTAGATCAGGTTGCTCAAAGCCCTGTCCAACCTGAATTTAGACACTTCCCATAATAGGGCATATACAACTTCTCTGGACAACCTGTTCCAGTGTCTCATCACCCTCATCATAAAGAATTTCTTCCTTATGTCCAATCTAAACCTGCTCTCTTTCAGTTTAAAACCGTTGTCCCTTGTCCTGTCACTATAGGTCTTGATAAAAAGCCTCTCTTGTCTTTCTTATAAGCCTCCCTTATAGATATTGAAGGGCCGCAATAAGGTCTCTCTTAACTTATTCGTACAAGGTAGTATCAATTCCATTAAACCAGTTCTTCATTTTACTGGGAAGCCAGGTTGTGGACTAGTGCTGAAATAGCTGAATACTCAGTAACTGTCTCTCTGTGGGCAAGTAGAAGGTTACTTTTAATTATTATTTTGTTTTCAGTCAGTTACCTATGTCACTTATTTTCTTAAATTTTGTAATTGACAAATTAATCAGAAAAATCTTTAGTCACAAATCCTGGATATTGCTTCTTAGTCTTACTCAATCTTTAGCTAGACTAGAGATCCCTGAAAAGAAGGCTTATGCTACATTCTCCCGGTGGTTGTTTTTTGAGCCTGAAATGACCTGAGATTTGGCTCACTCAGAATTTGAGTGGGTTTTGAAAGGAGATGACGTCACTACACTCATTTCTTGGGAGACCTCATCCGGTTTTGTGCAGGCTATTTTAGCCACAGGCTTATGGTTAGGGATGTTTATGTTCATGAGGAAAGTAGCTTCTTCCAGCTGTGGGACAATGTAGTTGTTCTATAATTACTAGTTTTAAGCTAAAATTTTATATTGCCAATAAAGCGTAGTTGAAGTTGGACAAAGAACTTTATTGTGAATATCTGTGCCTTTATTTAAGGTGTCTGTGTGTTTATTAAATAATTCTAATTATTTAGTAATTAATTAGGTTAGGCATTTTCCACTAGGTAGGGTGTATTTTTTTGCTGTCTTCCTTGCTTTCAAATTTTTTGTTAGGTTTTACTTTGCTGTAACTCTGTTCAGACAAATCTAACCATGAAGCTGTCCATGTGTCCTAAAGTCAAGAGGAATTTGATTACCATGATATTAAAGTTTTAAAAAAAAAAAATAGTAGTATCGTTATACTAAGTCGAAAAAACCTGGGTATACTGGAAAATATTCCAATGTGATGTTTATTTACCAGTTTGTGGTATGGCATGCATAATACCCTCGAACATAATGATGCAGCTTCTGTTGAAACTTGTTTCTAGTTGAATTTGCAATATGGTTGGTGTTGTAACAAAACAAAAGGAGTTAGGTAACTGTGATGAGGAGTCTGCAGCAGGAAATCTGCAGCTGTATGAGCTGTCATGGACTGCGGACAGGTTGTTGGGACTCTGCCAGTAGAAATAACATCAAATCTATTCCTGTTTGTGCATCTGGATTTACTTGCTACAAGAGTTTGGCAGTAAATCCGAATGTAACACTATAATTTTAATTATTTTCTCTTACGTTTCTTGCCTGTTGTGGGAAAAAATCCAGGACTGTTTTCATTAACTTCTCTTTTTCTATAGAAATACGGTTACCAAAGTGACTTATGCTTCAATGGCAGGTGACAGTTCATTTGGATACATAGGTAATTTTTATACAGGGGAAAAAAAAGGTGAAAATTATAGTTCTATCAGTTTAAAACCTGAGTTTTCAAAGTGGACTGTTAAATTCTGTATTGAATATCTTGTAAACTCCTAAACTCCCTTTACTGTCTGGTGTACTACAAACGCTGCATCTGTGCTTTTGTCTTAATTCCAGTTTGTTCAGAATGTACCAATATATGTGTTAGGAATTACAATTTGTAACTCCAGTTTTCAATTTTTATTTTTTTTCTTTTGTTCTTACTACTGGAAGATTCATCTTGCTAAAAGTTACATAGGAAGGTTGCTTGTCACACTGCTTCCCCCAGAAGTATGCTGGAAACCTGGTTCTGTTACACCTCCCCCATTTATTGTGTCCCTTCCTGCCTCTGTGCCTTTGCTAATCCATCTGTGCACTTTCCTTTGAGTCCAAAAGGCTTAAGAAATGTCCTATTTTGTTTGACATTAGTTTCGTTTACATTAGTTTGACAGGTGATGGTTTGATTTAGAATTGCTTTTGCAACCTGAATTTTTTTTTTTTTAAAGATGACATATTTCCCTTTCAGTTTCAAATTCTACTAGCCTCTTAAGGTTATGCAGCAGTAATTAAAATCATTGCATTATCTAATGTTTGTGATTAACATATGATAAATTTGGATAAATCACAGACTAAATGCTACTTTACCTACTAGCTAAGGCAGGGACGAATACTTTTTTTGTGTGTGTAAGAAAATAGCTTTTGCTATTCTTTTACCTATTTTAGAGGCAACAGCAAGAGGAATACAGTCTCATTGAAGCATAAAATGCATTCTGTGATTCTGTTTTACTGGTTGACATCTGCATACCTGTTCATTCCTACATAATAACAAAAAACCCCCAAACCCTAAACCTTCTTTCACATCTGAGCACTCTAAATTCATATCCTTAACAAACTGAGGGGCACCAACTGAATTTAACATCTCTGTTCACAGATGCAGTCTCTTCCATCGATATTCAGGTTGCTGATTATGAAAGGATAGGAAGAAAAAAATCAAGCTTTTAGTGCATTTAAACAACATCTTTATATGTTTTTTTTACTAATGGCAGGTGCGGTGTTCTGCAGTGCTCCTTCTGAAGTGTTTGCCAAAACCATCAAGTTTTAATTCAAACTGTTTCCATCCAGTCAGGGCTGCTTGTTTAATTGAGAACAAGTTTTGAGTCATCTTTAGCCCTGGTTTTGCTTGTTGTGGTTTTGTTTTCACCTGTATCAAGTGGGATTTTCTTGCATGTGCATAGGCATGGTTTGGGTTTCTTTTTTTTGGGGGGGGAGGGGGAGCTTCCCCCCAAGTCTTCATGCAACTTGGTGGTTTTAGTAGTGATTTTTCTTGAGGTCATGAGTATATTAAATCTGCAATTCAAAACTGAATTCTAGTATTGAAAGAACACGCCCACATGGTTGAAACTGAAATGACATGAAATCTTTCAAATTAGAGTATTTGCCACAGTTGCAATTCTAACAAGACGGGAAACTGAGTCACTTGGTAAGAAGCCCATTTTTTTTTTTGTATTTGTGTAACTAGATGCAAAAGTGCATGGATACAGAATCCATTTTATTAAATGAGGAAATTTACCTGTAGCTTGTTGCTAGATAAAGTTTTTAAACCTTTTTCTTGGAACCGATATCTGAGCTGATATTTATATCTGAGATTTACAAATGTGTAAGCTTCCTTGTAATCAAGTTGATATACAAAAATATTTGCATTAAAAATAGTTGCAAGTATACGTGTATCCATAGTATCTGATGGGGTCAAAACCAACCAGTTGATTTGATGTGTGTTGGGTCTTTTTTTTTTTTTTAATTTTATTTTTTTTGCTCAACTCTCAGACACTGAGTGAGAGTGGACAAAAACTTGGTAAGAATGTGGGTTGTGTTGTTTTGTTTTGTTTTGTTTTGTTTTTTTTCCCCTCCTGCACAAGACTTACTTTCCATGACATCTGTGAATGTTGTTACCTTTTCCCATTATTTTGCCCTTGCTAAATGACAATATGCATTTGCAGCAGAGGTCAGAATTTTCTCTTAAGTTCTGCTTTATGCGTTCAATTCATCAGCCAGGTGCATTAATAAGTCTCTTGTATTGTGTCTGGCAAGTTCCGATATGAGGGATGTGCTATAATCCTAACTCAGAAATTGCCAAAGGTAATGTCTGTTTTTTTTCCTCAGAGACATTGGTGAAATCACAGAAAACTAATTGTGCATGAAAATAATTTTCAGACTTCTACCTGCGATCCAGTTTAACTGCCTGGTGCAGAAAGTCTGTTTTCTTGGTTTGTATTCCACTGCTGAAAATGCCAAAGTATTAATCAAACTTCCATGTATCATTTAGTCCCTACTGAACAATGCTCTTAACAAACGTCAGTTTTAAACCTAAACTTGTCTTGTGAAGACAAGTAGAGCTGTACCGTAAAGAGATCCACCATCAAAGGACATTCAGTGTGAATATTCTTCAAAGCATCAGCTTTAGTGAAAGGTTTATTTTTTTGTAATACAAGCTCTACAAAATTTCTTACTCGTCAAACAATGCAAATAAGTGCTTAAAAAATAGACTCTGTGGTAATAGTTCTTTAGACATTGAGAAGCCAAAATTGAAGCCTAATGTATGTACAAGCTAGTGTAGAAAAAACTTGTCCAAGCTTTGATAAAATTCAATGACAGCAAACATAAAATTTTTTTATGGTAAGTTTATATAGAAAAACTCAGCTTATATGTTCTCTGGCCATCCATATGCTTTTCCGGAGGAAAATTTGACTGAAATTTGTTCTCAATGAACAGAAGAATACTTGGCTGTTAATTAAGCAACAAAAGCTGAAGGATTCGTGATGGTAATAACAACAAAAATCCTTCTGCTGCTAAGCAGGTAAACCCACTTTTCCATCATAGATTTAAATGGAAAATTTTGACTCATCTCAGCTACTTTTAATGCATGAAATAACATTGAACAACATCTCATGTAATGTATCACAACTACGAAAAAATCCCATGTAGAGGTTGCCCCTACTTCCTGCTCAGCTTGCTAACAACTTTTATGTACCTATAGCCCCTCTCCTATGTTGATTCTCTTGTTAGTCTGACTTTATCACTTTAGAAAAATCCTTCTTAGAGTAAAGGTGTCAATTGCCACTCATCATTGTGCTTGGTGCCTGTACTAAGCCCTGTTGTGCCCCTCTGCCTGGTTTGCTGGCACAGGTTCCAAGTTCCTTGCAGGAGGAACTCCGTTAGGTGCTACATAAACACAAGATGGTCTTGTTCTCTGTGTGCTACATAATGGAAGTAGTTGACTGCTTTCTGTAGGTTTTTAGCTAGATCATATTTCCAACTGGCTTCACTGGGAAATGGAGCGGAAGCTTGTGCCAATTTGTTGTAATTGGCATAACAGAAGTCCAGCCAGCTACTTAGCAGCACGTTATTTAATCCTGATGATTGAGGCCTAAGACTCATTTTTAATGGAAGGCATCATCTCATCTTGCTTTTTAGAAATCTTACTTGCTTCCTTTCTGTAGTAGACGGTGAGTGTAGAAGAGGTTGACCAAATGGCTGTATGGCGCTTTTGCTTGCTTCAGAGAGCTTCAAAAAGGAGGATTTTTCTTATTAGACAGAAGTCTTAGCCTTCACACTTACAGCTGCATTAAGTAATATGCTCACAGTATGCGAGAGGTGTAAAACTGCTTAATATTGCATATGAGTAATTGAAAACGTACAGTGATGTCACTTACTCTTCAAAAGAAATAACGTGAATTTCTTGACAGCAAAGGCAGCCCAATTCAAATGGGTAGGAAAAGGGGTTGGTGGCTTTGCAGTTATGCAGCTGATACTGCGACACAGCATGATCTAGCCAGTGTGTTCCTGGTGAGAAATGAAGGGACTATATTAACCTCATCACCTTTCTGCACAACATTGTGCATCTCCTGCCACCCAGTATATTTCAACGTTTGTGATTTAAAACTAGCTGTATGTTAGTAGTATAGCTGAGGATTCCTTACAGACTCTGTAAGACAATTTTCTGTTAGGCACTCTGTGTCAGAAATGACTTTGGTGGGGAAGTATAAAGAACATGATAGTCCAGAACTTGCTGCTGGAGTAGTTCTTTAATACCGAACCTGCAAGGATATGTATTGCAAAATTGTTACAGACTTCAAGAAGTTGTTAAGTAGCTACCTAATTAAGAATAAGGTACCTGAAAACCTTATTGTAAAAAATATTTAGTCCTGCACTGAGCTGTGGATACTGAAGGCATTGCTCTTCTGTGGAACCCTGAAATTCTCACTGAAAGCAGTTCTATACCCCAGTATCTGTCGGACTAGACTTTGATAATGCTGCTAGTAAATCTGCACTGTACTTGTATATAAAGGCCACTGGCTAATAGTGTTATTCTGCATAATGTCCTGGTTTTAGTCTACCTTATTCTTATTTTATGTTTGCAAACCAAATATGATAGAAATGCAATAAAAGACTATATAGCCATTTTCACTTTGAGCTGATGTCTTTAAGTCCTCGTGTTTAGAATTCACACCAACGTTTCTTAACATGTGATCTTGTTTTTTTCCTTTTCCATATGTCAGCTCACTTCCTAAGCAAATTTTGAAGGTTCATATAAGGTTAGAAGGCTTGGATTTGGCACTCTGGATTTGGCTTATGTGGGTGAAATTAATTTTAGTAAAAGTTCGCAGTAATTTGTGTTCCAGTCTTTATATTGCCATGCTTTTTTTTTTAAAGGTCTTCAGCTTGATCTCTTTTTTTCCCTCTGATTTTCATTTTATACAGTATGAATACTCATTCAAAATTTTTGTGTAAAATATCAGTAATTTGGAAGAAGTGGGGTTTTTTTTAACCATCAAGTTTTTCATGCCCTGTAGAGAAAAACTGTTGGTGGGTTTATTTATTTATTTTTTATTGTTTTAACTTTTCACATTTGTTTTAGTTGTACTTTTTACTAAACTGCTTGTTGGACAACAGAATTTGTACTGATACTGACAGCTGTTTTAGATGCTTAGTTTTTTAACACACAAGCTGTTATGAGGAGAAGTGATTACTGTTTCTTTCTTGTGACACTTGAGGTGAATGCCCTACAGGATTTTGATCTCAAGTACAAGACAACAATTCTGTTGATAAGTAACTGAAAGCTATTTTAAAACATATCCAGCAGAGAATAAACTAGATGTGTTATTAGGGGTGCCAACCTGTCATGTTCAGAATTTAGTGAAATGTATTCTATATTTTTATTCATGAAATCTTTGCTTAATAATTTTCTAAACCCCTGTACAAATAGAGATATTTTGGACTTGGGTAAAAAATCCTCCTGGAAGAGGAAGATCTGGAAGATACCTTCAGGGTGTAGTTTTGAAAAACGTGTGTTTATGGATTAATTTCAAAAGTGCTCATGAAAAATTCATCTTGGAGAAGGGGGAAATAGGAGTAGAAATATCTATTTCATCTGAATTCTCTTAATTTGTATTCACTGCATCCTATTTCGGAAACCTAATTCCCAAAATAGTTTTGAAGTATAGGTGCAAGATGGAAAAAAGATATTCAGTGAATGTACTCTTGGACAGCATAGTGAGGGATGACAGTTTAAAGGAATGGTATTAACTTGGAATGCTTACTTTTGTTTGAAAATGTTGCACCTATTTGTAGTCATGAGAAACAAGCTTTATGGTGGCCACTGGGCATGAAGACCTACATTCCATCTTGTGCTGTTCTTCTGTAGGAGTTTCAAAGCAGCATCAATCCTTGGAGCACGTGAACTACTGAATTCCCTTTGAAGAAAAAGGAGCAGGTTCATTCTTCCTGGGTGAGCAAATGCAAGTCACTGATGAGCAGCATCACCGCCAGTGATATATCTGAAGGTAGATGCTAATTTGCTGTATATTGTACTATAGCCTAATATGTCAAGTTGATAACTGGGTTAATGAGCTATCATCCAGTTAAAGTGGATTGCCTTAGTCTATACTGAGTCCCGGAGTCACTTGCTGTACCTTAGTTATCTTCAAGATTTGACTGATCAGGAGCTGTGTGCTGTTTTTCGTTTGTGGAGGTGGAGTGTAAATGCATCTCCCAAGGACCACAGTACCCTGCATAAAATTGTAATGTGCTGTAGCCAGTGCTATGCTTTTTTCCTTTGGTTCAACATCAAAAAATACGTGGCATTACAGTTCATACCGTCTAATTTACACTATGACATTCCTTCAGTAAACGGAAAGAAATTAAGCATGTCAGCTTATCAGTAGAAGTCTACTTGAATGAGAGTGTCTGTGTTGTGGATGTAATTCTGCATATGATGATGTGGAATTTTTTATGGTTCTAAATGTGAGTTTTGACAATATGAGCCTTGTATCATATTTGCAAGGAGCTGTTAAAACTGAACCTGAACAACAACATTCAGCTACTGAAAGCTTTACATTTACAAGAAATATATGGAAATAGAGTATCAGGCAGGATGCCAACCTCCAGTTCATAAAATATAAGACTACCAGTGCAGTTGAATTTACAAAATTCCTTAACAGAAGTCTTTTTATGGGGATACCAGCAGAATGCTTTCTTATATGGGAGTTATTCTCAGTAGGTTTAACAGCAATGAATATTCAGCGCTGATGCCGTCTGTGGTGATCTTGAAAGGGAAAAATCCTTAACTTCTGCATCATGTAATCACAGAGTAGCTGAGATTGGAAGGGACCTCCGGAGATACTTAGACCACCCTCTCCGCACATCTGGATCAACTGCAGCAGGTTACCCAAGACTGTGTACAATCTGCAAGGATGGATACTCAACAAACTCACTGGGCAGCCTGTTCCTGAGGTGTTTGGCCTCACTAACAGTGAAAAAGTGCCATCTAATGTTTAAATGGAATTTCCCATATTTGTGCTTGTGCACGCTACCTCTTACTGTGTCATAAGGCATCACTGAGAATAGCCTGGCTCTGTCTTCTTCACTGCTTTTTACATAGCTGCTCTGTGATGGAGTTTAAATCTCTACTGAAAATTCACTCTAGTAACGTCCATACTTACGCTATAATATCCATTACTTTGTGAGATATCACATAGTCACAGCTGAGGCTGGATACTGAATGAATGGATGTTAGATTCACTGTAAAATGGTTTTCATTATCCGTGTAGCTGCTCTCTGAAATTAAATAATAATCTTAGTACTTGGCTAGCCTGAATTGTGCATTTCTTGTACTTATATTGGCAAATCTTGGAGCTATATGGAGAAGTAACTCGCCTGCCTCAATCAAGGTAAGGATGTGCCCAAATAGAGGTTTTGGATTAGATTAACAGTAGAGTCTGTTCAGTTTAATGGTGGTTCCATCTGATATTTGGTGAAATCTGATGCGTGAGGTAAGCAACGGAAAGTAGTTAGGGTTTTCATGAAATATCATGAATTTTGGTTTTACAGATGCTGTCTGCTGCAGTATTAGATGTGTCCAAATATCATGCCTGTTTGAGCAAGCTGCTTTAGTGGGCATGAAAGCAGAAGTTACTTATCTAAATGTGTGATTTCCCTTTCTTGAACTATAATGATGCTAAACTTAAATGATTATACTTGTTTAAAATATAATTTACTATCTGAAATTTGGCTGAGCTCAGCTTGAAACTAAATGTGCAGTTGGTGGTTTAAAAAAAGTGGCAAAAGCTGCTAAAATATTCAGCACTAAGAATATCTTTGACTACTTAGATGCTTCAGGAGCAGTGGCTGAATAGGATAGTCACAGTTGTTGTAATGCACTACAACCTTCTCCTCTCTCCTATTATGCTGTTTATATCATGCCTGAATGGAAATATATTTTAGTTTCCTGAAAGCCTCTTCTCTGCGGCTTTAAACTTTTCAGCAGATGGGAATATTAGAGGAACACACTTGCCTCTGCTTCTGCATTGAACTAAGAATGCCACAAGACTGTGAAAAGATTCAAGCAAATTGCAGAACCTTCCTTGCCTTGCTCTCGAGCAGCCCACGCTATTAGCAACTATCTTGGTGGTGTCAGAGATGTCATTAGCTAGTAGTGGGAGATCCATTCAACTATGCTAATTATTTCAACAAGTTCTATTCGGAATTATGTAAACATTGGAGATGAAGGAAATAGTAGATATTCCAGAAGGGCTTTTGAATGCAGATCTGTTTCTGCACATTCATGTTTCAATGCTGACTGCAAATGCCTACAGTAAAAGCAAAACTATGAATTGGCCACTGCTTAGCCATAAGGATATAATCCAGCTATTTCTTCCTCAATTCTCTCAAACTCCAGTTCATGTAATTCCCTGATCTTAGTGGAAAGAGAAGGGACCAGTTAATCCTTTCCTTTCGAACACTGTTATGTGACTATAGATGGGATGTAATGGAAACTTGTATCTGAGTCTGGACTACCCTGAAGCTTGAGGATTTTTAGCTTTAGTCTTGTTTTCAGTGGTCATCAGCTCTTGAATTTACAGCAAAAATGTACATGAAAGAATGAACCTTTAGTTTCAGAAAGATTTCAAATGTTCTTCAGTTTCAATGTGGTTGACATAACTATCATCTCTTGAAAAATAGTGTGCTGCTAACGTATGGGTCAAAGGTGTTTTTTCTTTATTTTGTTTAGATTCTTCCCACTTCTGGAAGAACCTCAAAATCTGAAAAACTTCTGCCACAGTTTGGCTTAACACTGTCAACAAATTACCGTTCCATCAAGAGCAATGAGCTCCACAACACCAGGTCAGTTTTTTTGTTTATTTTTATACCTCACTCCTGCAGAACACTGTCCTCTATTAGGATGTACAGACTTCTTTGTGTTGATGCTGTAGATTTGGCAAGTGACTGATATGCCAGCTGCACTTCAGAAGATACAACTGTCTTATAAAACAGGATAAAGGCTGTACAGGCAAAAAAGGCTATTTTGGGGATACCTTATCTCAGCTGAATTATAAAGCTGGTATAATCCTAAAGTGCTTTTAAAACTTTTTTGTAGATTTTATTAAGAAACGGAATAATCATGTTTGGACATGAATAGGTATCTTAAAACATTTTAATTCTTAATATTTGTATTTAATCATTAAATTATTATCTGCCTTTGCACTATTGCCTTGTTTAAAAAAAGTGCAAATGGTATTCTGTTATTTTTCTTTTAGCTCTAAAGTCATGTTTGCCTGCATTGGGCATTCTCTGTAGAGCTTTCTCCTTCAAGGATATGTAATTAACAATGGTCTCTGAACCTGCTTATCTGATACCTGCAAAATGAGTTACTTCAGGTTCACCTGATAAAAAGTAGCTGTACCCACTGTTCAAATTTTCAAAGAAACAGAATACTACATTTGGAACATGCCTTGACTTCAGTTCTTTTGAGGAGTTAGAGTCCCCAATTCAAATCTGTGCAGCGTCCCATATGGTTCGCACTTTGTTCACCCACACTTGAAGTATCTATTTCTAGTACTGTTGGTAAAATAACCCTTTACAGGTGGCTTATTTTATGACTGCTTTGGTTTTGTGCAAACAGCCTATAAAAGCATCAGGGAAAACACTATGATAGTGAGCTGTATTTATCTGCTAGATGCCCTATCTCATAGAAATGTAATTTAGTGAGGATTTTTTGAGAATTGTTGATTGTAGTGTTGAAAACTGGCAATAACTGCTTTTACATTAAATGGAGTCAAGCATAGCTGGGTTTCATACTCGGCCTCTTTTTCTAACAGTGCAATTTAGTGCATGCAGTGAACTATCCATACAAAGCAAGATGGGGCAGCCAGCAGAAAGGCATGTCTTTGTTTTATCTGTATCACAGTGGTGACTAATATGAAATAATCTTGTACTTTACTAAACATGCAGTTCGAATACCAAGATACTCCCAACTGATGGCGTATCTTTCTAACGTTTCTTATCTTGCATTAGATATGGTCTGCAGAAATAGCTGAAATGAAATTGGCTCTCACAAAAAGAAAGTAAATTTTCCAATACTCTTATAGGTATGAAAAACATATTGTAAATATGCATTCATGTTTGCTGTCTTTCCAAATCCACTAAAGAAGAAACATTCAATATAATCAGATTACCTGTAAAGGTATTTAGACACTTCAGAAACATTGCTTTCAGTAGGAGTTAGATGCCTAAATATCTTTAAATCTAGTCCTTGGTGTCCCCCATCATTAGAGTTTGCCTGTGAAAAAGTCCAAGCTGCTTCACCAACTGTGTCAAAACACCTCTGTGGCACATGCAGAGTTGCAATATTCAAGGGCAAGATCACCCATGGGATCTTAAGTTTTTCTTCCCTCAGTGAAAGGGAAATGAGGCAGGATTTATTTGGACTTCAGTCTCGCATCCTGCTTGAAGTAAATGCTCTGGGCTAAAGGAGGATGAGTGTCTCCTTGTGGCATCTCTTCTGTCCCCCAATCGAGGGAGCCAGAGATGGGTTTTTTTTGTAGTGTTCTGTCACCTTTTGGCAGTCATTCAAATTTCTGCTTTCAGTGCAGTCACTGTAATAGACTTGTAGGGAATAGAGTGGTAGGAAAGGCCTCCCATTTCTATGAGCAGTTAACACTTGATTATTAGAATTTTTTAGAAGACCAAAATTGCTGCATTTTCTTATTGCACCCATAGTAACTGAGTTCCCCCTTCCCAGTCCTTTTCAAGCATGCATATTTATTCATATGTCGCCAATATGTCGTTGTTCCATGCAGTTTTTATTGCTTCTTTTTCTTTCTCCTGGAGTTTGTTTTTATGAAGGTGAACTTTGACATGAAGAAATAGAAGGGCAGTTTCATCCAGCTTCTAACTTGAGGTTAGAAATATATACTAAGATAGACTTTCACTTGTAAGACACTGCAGTAGTTGAGCAAGTATCTCTAGTATTCCAAAAGAAAAATTAATTGGATTGGCACTGGCATGAGCAGCTTGTAACTGTGATGGTTAGCCTGTGGAAGGCAGTTCTTGCATTTATGGCACATAGTTTAAATGGCAAAAGCCTGCTGGAGCTGTGTCTAATAGTGTTAGAGTGGGGGGTTTTGTGCTCTTGCTTTTTTACTCCTGAGAATCTTGTGCTTCTTCAGGGAATAGGTTGCTGTATTTAGTTACAGCCAGTGGTTAGGGCAGTTTAAAATAATTTCAAAGTAGGAAACTTTAAACATTTCCATTTAATACAGACACTATTTAAAAACACTCTTTTTCTATTGTGCAATACCAGGATGCTACCTCATTTGAATACCAATCTGAGTCTGAATATGTAAGACCCCTGAAAATTTCCATAATAAATTGTAAATATCAGTATTTTAGGTCATGGTTGTAGGTAGTTGTATTTTTTCGTTTTACAAGTTATCTAGCCCACATTATATATATAGCTTGTGTATGTACATTCATACATGCTGTTTGCTCAGGAGAAAAGTGTGCTTTAAAAAACACACAAAGAAAGAAAGCAAGAGGCAAACTGGTAAAGCAGTGCTAGT
This sequence comes from Gavia stellata, assembly GCF_030936135.1. NCBI lineage: Eukaryota > Metazoa > Chordata > Aves > Gaviiformes > Gaviidae > Gavia > Gavia stellata. The sequence continues at coordinate 33,776,444 of NC_082599.1, forward strand.
CTGTAGATGAGTGGTATAGGCCAGCCCACTTGATGGATGGCTTGTTCTGTCAATGAAAAAATTCTGAAATGCTGTAGAAAGCTTCAAGTATTGTGTGCTATGCTAAATTTCTCTGTATTTTTACAATGTGATATGCTAAGTGGAGGAAATACTTACTTCTTTAGAATTGCTTTCCCTTCATAACTAAATTGTCAGAAAGTCCATTGAAAGACCCAATGTGGAACAAGCAAGAATTATGCATGTTTTATTCAAATATTATCTGAGGAACCTCTTTGGATAGGATTTGTTCGCAGCACCAATGCACATAAGTATTTCCTTACACTGTATGATGCAATGAACAGGTTTCCAGTGTAGCAACATCTACTTGCAACAACAGTGTAACCTATTAAATTGATCTCAACTCTTTGAACCCTAAGGGACCAGGCTGTTGCTAATCTGTAGAGCTCTAAAGTACTGAATCCCAACAGGGGAAGGTGCTGATGTTTGGTTGTTTGCTTTGCTTGTTATAAATCGTAAGATCATTAAGGAAATGTTTACATCCTGTTGCCATTGCATGTTCTGAACTGATCTGTGTGCATAAAAAGCATTGGACAGAAAAAGAAAATAGTTATTTGCTCTTATAGGGAATAGTTAACCTATTGTTTTGGGAGAGGTTTTTTTTTAAAATACTAAAAATACTAACTCACCCAGTGGTGAGTTAATGCTCACAGATGTATTTTGGAATTATTTGGCTCTAACTGTCTAATACTATGAAGTATATCTTCCGTTAACATGGTGGTGTGGTTGGGCCTTGTGTCTGTTGTGTGCCTACCAGCTCAGTTTCCAAGGATTCCAACATTGCAAAGGCTGTTACTCTTCTGAACAGAAGATCACTTCATTTAAAGCATGTGTTGATTTAATACAGTACTTCTTACCCAGATTTTTTCAAAGAAAACCAGCACCTATGGGGAAGGATGGACTATAAATATTTCCATAAAGATAAAGATCATGACAACCCTAGGTTTTCATTTTGTACCCTGAGAAGGGGAGTAAGTCCAGAGAGATCTCATCTCTTCTCCCCTTTCCCTCCCCTCTCACCCAGATCTTTCAGATTTTGTGCTTTGCTTTTTACCTTGAAATTAGAAGTAACATTGGAATAGTTAAATTAATTAAATTGTGTTAAAAAACCAAATCAAAACACCAAAACCCCTAAAGTTGTTAATGGAATCACTTGAGGTAGAATAATTTCTGTTAGTGAAGAGGGGTAAGTAATATTAATAGATGATACTAATAGATGATGAAGAAAGGAAGATACCTGGAACTCTAAACTGCCAAGCCAGTTTCTAGATGCTACAACCTATTGCTAAATGGGCATCATTTAGTATCACAGTCCCCCTCTGTGAGAACACATACCCAGTTTATCCAGTTTCTTCCTTTTACTATTGCAAACAGATGAAATGCTGCTGTGGAAAGCTGGTCATTGATTAGAGTGAGAGAACTTGCCTGTATCAGAAACAGCATCACCAGCAGGAGTAGGGAGGTGATCGTGCCCCTGTACTCGGCACTGGTGAGGCCGCACCTCGAATCCTGTGTTCAGTTTTGGGCCCCTCACTACAAGAAGGACATTGAGGTGCTGGAGCGTGTCCAGAGAAGGGTGATGAAGCTGGTGAGGGGTCTGGAGCACAAGTCTTATGAGGAGCGGCTGAGGGAACTGGGGTTATTCAGTCTGGAGAAGAGGAGGCTGAGGGGAGACCTTATCGCTCTCTACAATTACCTGAAAGGGGGTTGCAGAGAGGTGGGTGCTGGTCTCTTCTCCCAAGTGACTAGCAACAGGACAAGGGGCAATGGCCTCAAGTTGCGCCAGGGGAGGTTTAGGCTGAGTACTAGGAAAACTTTCTTTACTGAGAGAGTGGTGAAGCATTGGAACAGGCTGCCCAGGGAGGTGGTGGAGTCACCATCACTGGAGGTGTTCAAGGAATGTGTGGACGTGGCATTGTGGGACATGGTTTAATGGGCATGGTGGTGTTGGTTGATGGTTGGACTTGATGATCTTGCAGGTCTTTTCCAACCATAGTGATTCTGTGATTCTGTGAAACTTTTCAGCGTCCTGGGGATCGTGCTAGTTTTCAAAAGCATAATGATGTGTGCCTGCTGCTGGGATGAAGTTCAAAAAGTGTACAGTTTACTTACTTGCACCTAGGTGAAATCAGCTTTTTCATATACCTGTAATTACTGAATTAAAATCCTGGTCCGATACATAATATTTTGGAAATCCCTGTTCAACTTCTTTCTGCTCTTCAAAAACATGGCTTATTTTTCCAGGTCCTTGGTATCTTGTAAGAGCTGCCTGTTGCTGTAGTTAATTGGAAAGTGATTTTTCTTTTCTTAATAAACTGAGTGGGAAGAGAGAGGAGCCATGTGCTGAATTCTGCCAGTTCCTACTTTTGGATCATTTTCTGTCATTTTGATTCTGAATTTCTTTAACAGGCGTTTGTTTGTTCCTCTTGAGGAATAGCTTGTCTTCCTTCCTGCAAAGCTGACTCCCCCTGGTTTCTTATTCTGCTTTGCTCCGCTTTTCCATAAATCATTTTCCTCATATTAGTAAAGACTAAGTATAGTATAGAAGAATAGAAAATGCTACAAAATGGTATTTCCACTACTGTTTTAAAATTAGTATGCAGTGAAAGCTTACATTGCAGTCCAGTAACTATGTCTGAACCAGCAGTAGATGCCATGAACAGATGAATATTTTGATGAATGATCATGTAGGTAGTTACTCTAAAATATATTTTGTCAGTTGTCTTGTAAAAAAAAAAAATTAAGAGAACTTTGAGTCCAAAACAAAGTAGTAAATGAAGTACCAGAAGACTAAAACCTCTCTTCATACAGAAATATGTGTGTTTTGGCAGGTTTTTAAGTTCCATTGAAGCTGAGTGCGTGGATGTTTTTCTGACCTCTGACTGTAGACTGAAGGAATCAAATGCATTTTGTTCCTTGTGTTGACTTTGTGATGACATTTCCTTTGATTAAAAAATATATATAAATAAATTCACGTATAGAAAGGCTGGATTAGACATATGTTTGGTGAATTCACCAGAATTCACTGAATATGGCCCAATAAGTTTCAGGATTAATAGATATGTTATCTATTAATAGAAATCTTATCTATATTGTGGTGTAACACCACAATGTGTGACAGAGTACTGCAGCTCTTTAGGATATCAAAAAGGAAAAAAAAAATCTATGAGCTCAGCCTAATTCAAATGTGTAAAAGAAGGATTGTTCCTGCACCGCACACCCTGCTTTTTTTTAACTTTCAATGTAAAGCATGAGTCAGATGTGCAGCTCAGATTCTTTGACTTCTTGAGTCTCCTTACAGAACTCCAGAATAGCCTCAGTCTGGTAAAAAAAATCTTACTTTTTCTCATATGAAATGTAAAACAAGTTCCTGTTTATAGAATCTCTTTCTGTCTATCTGTATTTTCCTTATAATAGTTTAAACCTGACATCCTTGTCCAGATATTTCTAGGTAAAATCCCAATAATTCACAAACATGGATGAAAAATTTGGATCCAAAATGTGTTCTGCCGCTGGGGATTTAATAAGGCAACCAGATAATGAATAAAATGCTCTGTGCATTCATTAGATAAGAAAGCAACATCTTTTTCACTTGCTAGTAATAAAGTTTGTAAATACATTGAGTTACTTCGTATGGTCTTTTCCTTTTAGAAGTAATTTACACCATTTACCATTAAAATTGATAATCCAAGTATTAAAGTTGCATGGTCCTGCTCTCATTTGTGCGTTTACATTTGTGCATCTTCATGGAGGTCTGTCATTTTGTGTGATAACTCTTCAAGTTTTAAGTAAATAAATAATGACAACACAAGTCATCTAGCCAGCCTAGGGGGATTAGTTACTACTTTCTGCAAATTCAGGTTAACTGAAGAAAACAAGTCTGAAGAGTGTTTTTGATATAACTTTGACTGTGGTGCTTTGACAAGATACTTGCATACAAACTTTAACATATGCATACATGACAAATTTTTGTCTCTTCAAACAGGTACTGTGCTTGAAAATTACAACTGTATTTCTTTTTCCTTTCAGGAAGCACTTGTTTTGGTCTGGGACTTTGTCTTTCAACATAACCGCGGTGTTGTTCTGTATAGCCAAAGCACAAGTCTTACTTTTTTGAGCAGTAGCACTTTAACAGCTAAATTAGCTCTCTGAGAATAAATCTTGAAGTTTTTTTTATTTCAATATGGTTTATAAAGCTTTTAAAGATTCTTCGGAATGGCTTTTTTTTAATTAGAGGTGCAAAGTTTTTCTCATTTTAATTTATTCTCAGTGTTCACTTAGACACTTAAAACATGGACCTCTAGAAACAGCAATCAAATTTATTGTCCATCGACAAAACACAGTATTTCACTGTCCTTTCAGAGTTACCAGAATTTTTACTTTGATTAGTTCATTAAACCAAGATGACACAGTTACACTTTCACTGGAGTCTAGTGAACAAGCCCAGCTAAACTTAATTTAAATCAATGTGGCAATATAAATTGAATAAATTAACCACATAGTCATGCTTAACATCTTCAGGATCATTACTTCAATGGCTTTTGGCTCCCCAGCTAGTGTGCTTTGGTATATCCTGAAAAAACAGAGTTTACTCACAGAAAATAATTCACGTGGACTAACACTGTTCTAAGAAAAAAGTTTTCAAACAAATGGTTAATGTTTTTGATGCTAGAAAGCTTGTTTGATAAAGATAATTGTTGAGGAATATAATTAGACTTCTGTGGTATGTGACAATCTGTTAAAAATAACACTATCCAAAATCATTACAGCATCAAGTGAAATAAAACTGGCTAACAGACCTCAGAAAGCATTGTACATAGGGAAAATTGTTATCCCCTGAAGGTTCTCCTAGTAGATTTCTGTAGGAATTTATTATTAATTTAACATTATTCAGTATTTTTGTCAGTTACCTAGAGGAAAAGAAATATTAATTCTGGTAAAGCTAAGATCAGTTATACTGGAATAAATTTGGTTATATATGAGGTTGTATAATCCCACTTGATAAAGTAAATTCTTTTGAAAAATATGCATTTTAATCAAATAAGTCACAAAGAATGTAGCACTTGAGAATCATAGACTATTGATTAGAAGAGACCTCTAGAGGTCTTTTAGGGCCATTGCCAACACCAGATCAGGTTAGGCATGGTGTTGTCGAGATAAGTCTTGAAACCCTCGAGGGCTGGAGATCTGCAGAGCTTCCCTGGGCATCTTGCTCGACTACTGTGCTGTCTTCCTGGTGAGAAGCCTGAGTCTCCAAGTTAGAATTTGTGGCCGTTGAGCCTTTCACTGCCATCTAACAGCACTGCGAAAAATGTGCCTGCATGATCTTTGTAACTTCTCTCCAAGTAGTTGCAGGCTGTTCTTAAACCATGACCTTAGTTGTCTTCTCGCCAAACTAAACAAGCTCTGCTTTCTCAGCTTCTCCTCATAGGTCGTGTGCTCTAGGGCCCTGACTTGACAGTCCTCTCTTGACAACTATCCACTATCAGTTTTTCACTGTCTATCTATACACAGGAATGCTTGATTATGGCTTGTAAGTCATGATAAACACCCCGAATCACGAAAAGGGAAGCTAGTACCCTACGGTAGCTAATAAAGCACACAGGCTTCGTTATCCCATGGGAGCTGAATGCTGAGGGTAAGTAATGCTCCTGCTTTGGTGGCCAGATCCAGTGATGGGGATGGAGTAAAGAGAAGCTTTGTATTAATCAGGAATTAATATGTCTTGGTTTCCTTTTCAACACAGAAAAGAGATGTTGCTAAGGTCAAGCAAAACTTTTTCTTCAGCCTCCATTTAGTCTAAGTGAACAAAGCTGTTCTTGGAGTACTGGTTCTAATTCTGATAGCGGCACTTCAAAAAGGGCTTCGAAGAAGAGTTTACAGAAATAATATACCTTACTGAAAGAAGCTTCAGGAATTCAGTCTGTCTCTTAACCTTCATCAAAAGAAAACAATGTGATTGATGCTTCTTTTTATATATATACGAGTGCCTATGTGCAAAAGATTTCTGGTACATAAGATGCTTACACGTAACAGTAAGTTTTAATGGTATCTTGTGGCAGGAGGCTGAAGCTAGACAAATTCAGATTAGAAATGGGGCTCCTTTTTTCAGCAGTGTTGGTAATTAACCATTGGAATATGCTGGATAATGATGGGGGCCTAATTCCTCATGTGGCTCATCCTTACAAGCTATAAATCCCAACAGCCACCTAGAAGTTGCTTCAATTCTCACTGAATATATGACAAAATATTCATGTGTTTTTACTGAATAGAAGTCTGCCATCAGTCTGACTAAGTTTGGAAAGCCTCCAGACTTGGAAGTTTGGATTCCAGTCTCCCAGGAAATACTTAACTAACTCTGTTTCTACTACTTTATTGCCTGTAATCCTAAATTCATTGTGCTTGCCGGAAGCTTACGCAATGGGAGCATCCTGCCTTGCCTTAGAAAAGGTTGGCTTCACTTGATGCAAAGTCTTCAGTGTAAACTGTAAAACCTTCCCCAGGTGTATGAATTTGCTCTGGGAACAAAAATACTGTGTAATGCCAAATAGAGTCAGGATCTGAAGCAGCTCAACTAAAGAAAATGTCCCTGCTGCATCCAATTTCAGCAGGTGCCATGCATCATCCTGTGCTCCAATTCCACATGGCCCAGGGCCTAGATTTTTTTCTTTTTTTGGGGCAATCACTAGCGTCTTTGAACTTCCTACCTATATAGCTGGACTGTCATATGGTCCAAGGAGTACTTTGTATGTGCCGAGTTTGAGAAATCCTAATGCCTTGGTGGGTGGAGCATTCCTGGCTAAGTGCAGTGTCTGCGTCTATTATTCATGTTCCTTTTTTCCTTTTTTTTTTCTTTTCATTTTTTCTTCTTCCCCCCTAGCATCTGAATTTGATTGTTAGTCTTGGCATACCCAATAATCTGTTGGGTCTTCTACATCTTCTACAAACATTGTTTGCATCAGTGTACTGTCTAGCATGCTGTTTGGGAGGCAGTTTGGGGTGTTGCTTTCTTTAAAAGACGTAATTAATATCTCTCGGAGGATATAAAGTAAAGTTTGGGGTCTCCAGGTGCTTCTTTGCCATATTGTATTTGGCAGGTGAGTTGCTTTCCTAATTTCTGTGTCTATCAATCCTCACATTTCAATTTGGAGAATTGCTTTTGCGGTATCCAGATAAACAACAAAAAAATCCTTTTCCGATGTCATTATTAGCAGGGTTCTTTATATCTGAAAACACGAGTAGTGTGGAAGATGTTCGTGGTTCCCTGCATCGCTGCAAACTCATTTTACCTCCTGAGTGATTTTACTCATCAGGTAGCAGTTTCATTTCAATCACTTACTAAATGATTCAGTGTCAAGACTCATTGCTGTGTGTCTGTCTTAGTGTGGGGATGAGGCAGGACAGACTCACCTCTAGGGTAGGCGAGCAGGTGGGAGACTATGAGCAGAGGAACTGCATGATTCAAAAAGCCACTGAGGGGAGGTTACATTTTGAGAATTACTTTTTCAGTGGCAGTGCCAGTATAAGCAGCTCTGGTGACTGCCTGCTGGTTGTTCTTGCTCTTCTCATTGACTGCTCAGTCATGCCAGGTATATTTATTTGTGTGGCCACAGGATGAAACAGAGTTGGGAACTGGTCCAGGCTCAGCTGTTCCTGAGAAAAAAAGCGTTGTTTTTAGCCTGGATTGGTTCCTCATTGTGGTTTACTACATAGCCACACAATCAATGGTATTGGCAGGGTGAGGAAGGAAGAGGGAAGAGAAGAGTGTGTTTAACTCATGTACTACCTTTGAAAGAAACGATCATGAGTGATCACTGAGCAGGAGAAGCATGGTCAGCCTTCAGAACTGTGGCATTACCTAGCCCTAGGTAAAGCTGGAGAGAAATACTAAGGACTTCTTCACGAATTTTTACTTTACTGGTAATTTCTGGTTTCCAAATATTAAGTGTTCCCAGTTCTGTCCCTGCAGAATTTGGAGGCTCAGTGAACATTTTTGTTTTTCAGCTCTATAGCTGAAAGAAATGACCAACAAGGTCACATCATCTGTCATGCAACGCACCACTTTTAAAGTGATATTTCAGTATCTGACTGCCAGGCGTTCTTTCATATTTATTAAGATATATGCAACACAAAGCAGTTAGAAGTATGTGAAATACGCTTTGGTGAAAGTTCATGCAATTAATATTTCCCTGTATGAATTTATAATACCTACATTTTTTTGTCATGTTCAGTTTCTAAAATGTTACATTATACAGAAAGTTAAATAAGGCACCATGAAAAAAAAGCTTTCTTTTCTTTTCTTCATTTGTTGCATTAACTGCATGAACGTTGATTATATTGAATACCCTAAGAAAGGCATGTTTGCCAACTTTTTTTTTTCCCCACCCACACACCGCCTCCTAATTTTGTCTCTAGCAGCCCAGATGTGTTTCTGCAGAATAAGTGTTTCTGCAGTGATAATTATAACACTTATAACAGGTAATTTGCAGATTAGGTAACTCACAAAAAGCAGGGCTATTTTGCAGCACCTTAATTTTGAAGCTGGTGACAATTTCAGAACTTCATTACAAAGTCTAAAATACTATAGTGTGTGGAATATCTTAATCTAGAAATTAAGTACTGCTTTGTAGCATTTAGCAAATGAAGGTCTAAAGGGACCTCAAGGTATGATTTAAATCGGATGGTGGGGGACAGACTTGAGACAATGATGTGCACGTTATGGGGTGAATCCGAGTTCTGCTGAACCAATGAAACTCATGGTTTGAACCTGCCTCAGAGCATATTTTAAAAAAAAAAAAAATCATCATCTCTAAGAAGACTAGATAAATGCTTTTCTTAAAAGCTAACAATACAATGAGTTCCACAGTCCCCCTTGATGACCTGTTTCTATGTATGATTACACTAACATAAGGTTCCTATTCTTTCTATTTCTATGAGTTATATCTATTTCTGTTTAACATTGCAGTTTAGATACGCAGGATTTGTAAACTCTGAGAATTTTGTTCAAAGTTTAATGTGGTCTGAAACAGATTAACACAAAAGATTTTATTTTGGACTGTTGCTCACTGCGGGGAGGATTTTGAACTCTCATAATCCCTAGATAATGCTTTTTTCTTTTTTTTTTTTTCTTAATTTTCTTAGTTATGACAAAGCTGAGCAGCTGTCAGGAGTCCTAGGGTAATGCCTAATTTTGATTAAGACTGTAGTTCTTGGGGCTGTGCTGTGTGGTGTTGGTGTTGTCAACCTCAATGTCTGTTCGAGTTGTGTCTCCCAGAGGTGCTGACCTCTGGCTGGGAATTCTGGCAGAAAGGAAGGCGGCCGGAGACAGTTTCATACAACTCCCATTCATTAAACATGGGATATTTTGAGTTTAAAGTTTTTGGTTTAATGCTTTGGCAGTTCCTGCCAAAGCATGGAGCTATTTTAGTGTTTCTGAATTCCTATCCAAAGTGCCCTGTGTTACGAATTGTAGTTAACATCTGTTTGATCTGAAGACCTGAGAACTAGTAATCATTGCCATCCTATTTTCCCTCCCCTCACTTGTTCAACGTTGTTCTTCTAGGGTAGCATTTGCTAGTGTTTCTTTCCAGTCTTCTCTTTACTACATTGTAAAAACCCATTTCTTTAACCTTTTCTCATAGATCACTCTTTTAAATCTCTTTATATTTTCAGTTTCCTCTTAGATTCTTAAGGTGCCACCTGGAAGTGTGTATTATTTTCTGGGTGATGGTACTGAAACACCTTGCATCTCTTGCACCTTCCACTGTTAGTGATGTTTTGGCGAGTTGCCTGTTCTTTGAACAGCTTTCGACTGTTGACTAATTTAATTTTTAGCACACTATTGCAGAAGGGAGATCAAGGTTATTTACCCACCCTTGTATTCTTTGTTTCATTTTTCTGGGATTTGTTCCTTGGTTTTTTGCTTTGGGTTTTTTTTTAATTTTTGCTTTCTTCCACAAATTTATTTCTTTACATTTGCTTTTGCATGTAATTTTATTTATTTTGGGCTTTCCCCCCAGTTTATTAAGGTAAGTAGAATTCTAATCCTCTTTTCTAAAGTGCCTGTAACTCTCCCAACTTGCTTTTATCTGCAGATGTTGTACGCTCTTTGAGTCATTCCGTTTAGGTTTAAACCGCACAGTGTTCTCTGTATTTGCTCCATCCAAGACAACTTTCATCTTTCCAAAGTTCTTTCATAATAGTTGATTCTTTAAGCCCTCTCTAAAGGGTTCTTTATGCTAAGAAATTTAATTTCTCCATAGTGTCACTCCAAAGCAGTGGTTTGTCTGACCTTGATACTTGATACTACATCAGAAACTGTATGTAGAAAGTAAAAACTAAAGGAAAATTTCTGTTGTATAGAAGTAAAATTATGCAAGTAATTACTGCTTATTACTCTCTCATTGCTTAGTAACCCTCAATTTGCAGACATAGTCACTCTCGAGTGTCTGGATTATGGATTAACCAGGTTCTGTGCCCCTCAGTACTTGATTATAGGACATTGCTATGGAATGAGTGACGTAGATGACAACTGCTCACACATGCCTTCCTCTATGTACTGCTGTATAAGGCTGTATCTGTGCTGTGCAGAAATTAGTTTACAGGTTTTTCAAAACTGAATTTCTGTATCATCCATTTATCCAAGTTTCATGTTGTCTGTGTTCTTGATTATTCCTTCATTGGGTAATGGAGAATTATCTGACATGAGTGGGAAATTCTCGAAGGATTACTGATCTGGGGTGTGGTAGAGGAAAAAGACGTTTTCTGTAAGTATGGAGACCTGTGAGTTATCGTGTATGTTCTGTGTACTGTGACTCACATCAGTTGCGACTCAGAGCAGGGAAAAAGATATGTTAACTGTTTCAGGAAACGGTCAGCTCTGACTCAGGAACAGCATTAGCAATCCTTTGTCTAGCTAGAACATGCAGCCAGTGTACTGTCTGTGTTTAACCAGATCTCCTTGTTAAGAATAGAGGGAGTTGAGTCTCAGTAGTGATGCCAGCACTGTATTTCTAGAGAAGGTAATTAATAGGAAGAAGCACAGCAGAACCCCTGCTTAAAAAAAAAGGGGGGGGGGAAGGGGGCAAAAAGCAAAAAAAGAAGCATAAACCAGTATAAAAAATACAGCTACTCTGTATTTTGAGGCAGTAGCCTGCAATAAAGGCCAGTGCACAATACAGACACTTTAAGCTGCATAAAGAAAACAAACATCAGATATCTTTCACAGCTTCCCCTAAGGTGCTTGCAGCTGTTCCTCTAGCCTTGAAGTGTATTTTTAGTGATTTAAAGTGAATACAGCTCATGTAGATATCCCCAACTCAGCTTTCAGTACTTGCTGTGGGTGCAGAGAGCACTCTTACATTGCTCAAAAGCTGCCTCAGATCCTGATAAATATCCTTTTACTGTATTGAAATATTCAGCAGTTGCCCTAGATGATTTTTTTGTGGACAAATTCACAAGTAAGTGTAAGCTAAGACAGGAAAATCCTGAAATAGCCACTGAGTGCTTTGTCTTTTCTGTTCAGCTATTTTGTGAAGAGTAGAAGAAGGGAGAGAAACTCAAAACATAGTGCTGCTATATGAAATGCTACATCACCTTTCCCCTGTGTTCCTTCGGTGACTTCATGAATGTTTTACCTTTCCAAACTGGTGTATTAGAACATGCCTTTCACGCCGTGTCCTTGGATGCAACTTGAGGGGGTCTACTTGCCCTCCCTCATCAAACGTGCAAGAAAGGTTACTCCTGTGAGCACTCCTTAATCCCTTACCATCCAAGGAATCTGTGATAGGTGACAAATAACGTTTTGATTTCAGTTAGCTAATTAGGAGTACCTGTAGACTTGTGGAGGCACCATTCATTTCTCTGGCAGGGAGACACTAAAAAATGACTGCAGGAGCTGTCTTTGGGGTGCACATCTGTCTATACATGGAAATTTAATGGTATAGTTCTTTCAGTAATAATAAGAAACTCCCCAACCAATCAACTGAATAATGAAACAAAACCAGCATTTGCATGTAGAGGAGGATTAGGAAGAAAGACACTGACACAGTGACTTGAAAGCAACACAGAGAAGGGCAGATACTGAGTGGAGACTTTAAAAGCTGTGGAGGGAGGGAGAGGTAAACACTGGACTTGGCTTAAAAGAATAAGGAACAAGGACATAAGAGAAAAGATATGGAGAGAAGACATATGCAGAAACATAAGAATACATGAGAATAAGTGTGCCTAAAGTGTGGGTAAGGAAAAGAAATTTTTTAAAAGAACTTCCTGGGGAAATAGCCTCCCTTCCCCTTGGCACTGGTCCTCAATGTCACGAGGGAACTGGGACCAGCTTCTCTGGTGCTCTGCATGCCTAGCTGCTGAAATGGAGATTTGTTTCAAAGTTGACTAACACTTTACAGCTAGTCAGTACTTTATGGTGCTGAAAACATTCCCACTGATGGGATTCTAAGGTATTTAGCTGCCACTAGTTTCAAAGTCTGTTATATTGCTGAGGTGGCTCAGCGGATATGGACTGGAAGAGCAAATTCCTTTAATTGCTTGTTAAAGGGATACCTTATTACTTTTGTTTTGTTTTGTATTTTCTTACCTCTGGGAAGTGTTTCTGAAAGCAGTAAAAGCCTTTTACTTTCAGGATTAGTAGTCCTTTCTGTATAACTTTATCCAGAACCAAACTCTGGGAGCATAACCTCTCTAAGAGCACTAGCAGCTCCCTTTGCTAACTCACGCTGGTGCAGCTGCCTGCTTTGGTTTGGAAGAGTAAGGGATCAGAGGTGGAGGAAGTTGCATGTACTGTGCACAGTAGTCTATCCTTGTGAAAGGGTTGTTTTGATGGTACAGGAATGTGCTGGTATTTTACAATCAAAAATCATGTGAAAACACTATGTATGTGTGTGTCTGTCTATAAAAAAACCCCCTGCAAATAGGTTTGCTAATGCTTCCTGGACTTGCAATATCCACTGTTCTGACAGTTTCAGGGCTTTAGTAGCAGCTTTCAGTCATTGTAAATTGTACATTGTTTTCCTGTTCAGAATTAATGTTCTTAGATGGCAAGGACAGTATTTCCACTACCTTATACATGTGGCTGCATAGCATACAGAGATAAGCTGTCTGGGCAGTTTATAGATTCCATATGAAAAAAAAGAGATTTTTCTGGGGAGGGGCTGGGCCAGGAGATTGTACTCTTTTCCTGGGACATGCAACCCAATGTTACTTCTGAAGTAAATTACCCTATTGTCTAGCACCTTCTCCTTCCTGCCGTTCAAGCTCTCCAGAGATGCTTTCTGCAGTCCTGTAAAGAGCCAAGAGGTGGGCAAGGTCACTTTAATTATTACGCATGCTGTTTTATTTAACCATCCATCTATGTTGCACAGTGACTGTGCCACAAGAATTGCACAGAGCTTTTCTTAACTGTAGGCAGTTGTTCATTTATTAATGTAAACACCATGTGCCTTGGATGTGTGAGCCCTAAAAATAAACTTGCAGAGTTAAAAATAGATTTCTGGGAGTACTGAGATGCAGCTTAATCAGAACCAGCTGCAAGCTGTCTAGAAAATGTAAGTTATATGGAGCCAGATGGCTTTTGCCCTTTTTGCTTTAGGCAGCATGTAATTTGGGTAACTACAGCTACAGTAATGTATTTTCCCAGTCAAACTGTTTGATAAACATACTTGTTTCAAACAGACACTTCCAATTAGAGAACCAGTAAGATGTTAATTATTTTAATATTTCTCCACATGGGTAAGCCAAAGGAAGGTTACATAATACGAAACTCAAAATCACTCACAATAACTGCTCACAGCTGTATTTGTCAGGAACGAGATTATGACTATGCATCTTTGTACAACAGGGCTCTTACTCTGGGAACAATCCCACTGAAAGCCAGGGAAGAATGATTTAAATGAAATTAATGGCATAATGATCAGTGGGACTTGTGTGGATTAAGTTTGTAGGGGTAAACCGTTATGCAAAATATAGGAAGTGTGTCAGAATGATACCTGGCAAGTGCACATAAAAACAACAGCCTATATAATTTCAGGAAGGGTTCCTTGCAGCACTTTTGCTTAACTGATGGTATTAAAACCAAAACCTATTCTGGGGCTTGGCAGTTTCCACAATTCACCAGCCTGCTGTTGGCAGCCTATGTTCATGGCTTAGACAGGTGCACTCTTCGCTTGGTAAAAAACTGGCTGGACGGCCGAGCCCAGAGAGTTGTGGTGAATGGAGCGAAATCCAGTTGGTGGCTGGTCACAAGCAGAGTCCCCCAGGGCTCAGTTTTGGGACCGGTCTTGTTTAATGTCTTTATCGATGATCTGGATGAAGGGATTGAGTGCTCCCTCAGCAAGTTTGCAGACGACACCAAGTTGGGCGGGAGTGTTGATGTGCTCGAGGGTAGGGAGGCTCTGCAGAGGGATCTGGACAGGCTGGATGGATGGGCCCAGGCCAATTGTATGAGGTTCAACAAGGCCAAGTGCCGGGTCCTGCACTTGGGTCACAACAACCCCATGCAACGCTACAGGCTTGGGGAAGAGTGGCTGGAAAGCTGCCTGGCAGAAAAGGACCTGGGGGTGTTGATTGACAGCCGGCTGAATATGAGCCAGCAGTGTGCCCAGGTGGCCAAGAAGGCCAACAGCATCCTGGCCTGTATCAGAAACAGTGTGGCCAGCAGGAGTAGGAAGGTGATCGTGCCCCTGTACTCGGTGCTGGTGAGGCCGCACCTCGAATCCTGTGTTCAGTTTTGGGCCCCTCACTACAAGAAGGACATGGAGGTGCTGGAGCGTGTCCAGAGAAGGGTGACGAAGCTGGTGAGGGGTCTGGAGCACAAGTCTTCTGAGGAGCGGCTGAGGGAGCTGGGGTTGTTCAGTCTGGAGAAGAGGAGGCTGAGGGGAGACCTTATCGCTCTCTACAACTACCTGACAGGGGGTTGCAGAGAGGTGGGTGTTGGTCTCTTCTCCCAAGTGACTAGTGACAGGACAAGAGGCAATGGCATCAAGTTGCACTAGGGGAGGTTTAGGCTGGGTATTAGGAAAACTTTCTTTACTGAGAGAGCAGTAACGCATTGGATCAGGCTGCCCAGGGAGGTGGTGGAGTCACCATCCCTGGAGGTGTTCAAGGAACGTGTGGACGTGGCATTGTGGGACATGGTTTAATGGGCATGGTGGTGTTAGTTGATGGTTGGACTTGATGATCTTGCAGGTCTTTTCCAACCATAGTGATTGTGTGATTCTGTGACTGTATTTAGGAGTCTCAGTGACTAGTCTAGGAAGTGGGAAACTGAAGCTCAAGTCTACTTTATTTGACTTGAATCCACCTGGGACAGAGAATTCTGCTTTGATTGAGAGGCTTGGAGGTGAATATGTCAACCTGCAGTATCATCCTAACTCTATTTACAAGGTCTACTGATCTGCATCTGGGGGAGTGTAGTGTGAAATTGCACAGCCTCTGAACCATTCTAGCAGTGTGCATATAAATTGCTATTCAATCTAGTACTTACCTAACTAGACTTATGTTATGATTATGTGAAAACCTGGGGGAAGGAGGTGGAATGTATTTGAGGAAGTAGCCTCTTTTAGGAATTGTCATAAGGAAAGCCAAGCTGTACAAACCCAAAAAGCAATGATCAGGTTTTTAAGCAATGATGTCAGATGAAGACTGCTGTGCAGAAGATCCAGAAATGAGTCTTGGTTTGAGCAAAGGCTTTTGAAAACCAGGATTGATTAAGGTGCCTACTTTACAGGCAGACGATACAAATTACATACAGCTGGCATGAAGCAGTCATATTGAGTGATTAAATGTCTCCACATCCTTCTCCCAACAGTGCTTTACGTTTTCTATGGTAACTGGATTTAGTTAAGATCTTGATGTTCTATTGATGTTTTAGCTTTTTTTAGCCTTAGCGCTATTTGCTTTAATTAAATGAATAATTACATTTGCTGAATGAAATGCCTTTCTCTCCATAAAATTATCTTTACATTCAGTAAGGATTTGTCTTTCTCTGCTTCATCCAATCTCCCAGAATTCCTCAACTTCGATGTCTACCATGCAAATTGTCATCATCTTATAAATTTAAGTCTCCTCTGAGAACCCGCACAAAAATTCTAGCCTGTCTCTGAAGGTAGCAGTAGCTATCTGAACTAGCTCAGTGATGGGTGGGTAAGAGTAACATTTTTTTTTTTCTCTAAATGCTTATATTTAAATGTATCTACAGTGCAAATGTAGCTGAAATTGGTAGTGTGGCATTCTCTGCTTGACTTTTAATTCTTTTGCACCTGTCGTGCTCATGAGTCATGAGATTTTTTTGAACTGCAGGAAGTAGATTAATCAGTCTTTTTGTGGCCTGTAATTTTTTTCATACTAATTGATGCCAAGCAGAGTTTTAGGTTACAAGCTTTTTTGGAAGCATTGCAGTATGAAAATAACTTTCAAAAGTGCTTTGAAAATGTGTTAATTTACATTTTTTTTAAAATTGCACTTGTTTGGTCTGTTTGATCATTGGCTGAAACAACTAGGGATTTAAGAACTTGCAAATCTGTCCTTGCCTGAATGTGATTGCAGGTTCAATTTACAAGTGGATCTTAAAATATGAACACTTGTAGTCAGGTTCTAAGATGTTTTAGGTTGAAATCAAATTATAGGAATTAACTCGTTTTTGACAGCAGAAATGATGAAGCTGTGCAGATGAATTTTTAAGTAGCTGTATACATGACATGCAGTCTTAAACTGATGAGTGTCTGGATTTAGATCATCCCAGCTGTAGGAAAAGCTCTGTGATGATTTGATTGCTCCAGGCTTTCTCACTTAAATATTTTGTCAGTGACCTAAAAATGTGTCCCAGTCTATTTACCATAGGATAATTATGACCCACTCCTAACCAGGAGAGCAAGAAAGGAAGGGGAAATGAGATGCCTTGAGCATTCAGCATTTCCTTTATTAAGAATCTGGTAGAGGAGAGAAATAATACATTGCATATCTAGTCCTTATCTTCCTTCCCACTTCTCTGATGAGGAGATAAAGATTAGATATAGAATTAGCTTTATGTTGATTGTGCTGTTCAGCAGACCTGAATGGGTACAAGCAAAGAAGTAGGCTTTACCAGTAAAGATGTCCGCAGTAAATGATTTGTGCCACAGGAGCTGGTTCCTTTTAAGGGAACGAAGAGCAAGAAGGGATGGTTCTGACCAGATTTAGAGCAAATAATTGACTTGTGAATTTAGTGATTCTACTATAACTTTTAAAAAATCAAGTAATGTTCTTCTGAAATGCCACATGAAGTATCTAAATATTTTACTTAAAAGGCATCGCAAGAAAGAATTTCTCATTTCAGTGTTTTAGCATGCATTTTTTCTGGAACAACTCAATCTCGTTAAAGTTCAGAAATAATTCTTGGTTGAACTGGTTCTCAATTGTTTGAAACCTATTTAGTTTTTGCTTAAATCCACGTCTAACACTGATCATGTTAAGATGTAGACTGTGTGTATTCAGCAGGAAACTTTGTTAGAAGAGGTTGCTCTTTCTTACCGGTCTTCAACTTGGTGTTCATTTCTCTCCACCGGAGATCTCTAAGCACAGTGGTACCTAAAGTGCTTTCTCTGAACGCACACTGGTCCGTTACAGCAATCAGATTACTATCAATAGTTTAAATATTAGGGCTTTGCTAATCTGGTACATTTTTACTGAAATACCCTTGGAGGCATTTGCAGGAGCAGCTCAACAGACAGCCTTCTAGGGGATGGAAGTTGTGAAAGGCCATGCTGATGCAAAAATGAGGACAGGCTAGGAGGAGGCACCGTTGGCCTAGCTAGCAGGATTTCCTGTTAAGTGAATTAAATTAACTCATTACCAAATTTAAGAAATTACGGATTTGCTTACTGAGAAATACTCAATATCTCCCAAGTATTTAGTTATCCATTCAGGATTCTTCCTTGTTCCAATGTAGCAGAGCCCAACCTTTCTTAGTGTTTTTAAGTGAGTGTTTTTCAGACATGGCTTCAACAGAGTAAGGCAGCTGAACCTGAGGGAGCTGGGCCTTAGTGGTCCAGCAGTCAGGTCGTGTCTGTAGACCTCTGTGTTTAGATCAGACTTCTGTTCCTCCTGTCTTTCTTGCTCTGTGCGGCCTGAGGATTATTGTAAGCAAGGTAGTCTTGGTGTTTCCTGTAAGCAATGGGTAGTTTTAGAATATTTTACTATCTGCTTGAGTTTGTGCATGAAAGTAAGTTAACATATTTCTTTGTAATGTTTAAGATTGGTTTATGCCTAGATATAGATAAGGGTTAAACATTGGAAATAGTAAAATGACCACAGATTTCACATAGTGCACTACTTTTTAGATTTTAAGAAGAAAAACCTGTGTTGTTCTGGAAAATGCTAAATTTATTTCCCATATAAAAATAAATATTCACATATGCAGAAATGCCTGTTTATTATGACTGTTTCTAGGCTTAGCTGGAAATCTCCCTCTGTGATGACTCTTAGTTTAAAAATATATCCTTGTCCCCATTTTGACACCACCACAAGAAAAGAGAAATTGCTTTATTAAAGAAAAAAAATTTCCAAATTTAATATTTGAAATGTAAATGTCCCCTTTTAAAACAAAATTAAGCAGGAAAAAAGAGAAAGCTGTAATAAAGAGAGTCTTACATACATTATAGTGTGTGCTCTTAAAAGTATCAAGGTTTTGCTGCATGATAGCATTTCCAAGATCACCGGGCTTGTTTACACAAGGACACTCAAAAAATTAATCTGCACTAACTAGAGTTGAAGTAGATTAGTTAAATTGCATTAAATTCTTGTTCAGAATGCTTTCAAAATTAGTTTCCTTAATGTAATTTATATTAATTTATTTTGGAAGTGAACTAAGCTGCACGGAATTAATTTAATCCTGAAATGAGTGTCCATAATAGAGTTGAACTACTTTAACCACTCTTCTTTAAAAGTAAGTCTGCATTGTTTTCATATATTTTGATTTTCCTCTGCATTTCTTCTTCATTTAAGATGAAATTTCTAAAAATGCTATTATACATGGGTTTTTTGGGTTTGGGTTGTTTGGGTTTTTTTGGTTGTTTTAAACTTACTTTGTTACCATAAGCAAAAGCATTTGCTCACCCAAGCTTGGCTCTTACTCATGTCTCAGGAAATCTACACTAACTGAAACCGATAAAATTACTCTGTCATAGCATCACTACAAAATCATCCTAAGCTACTTGAACTGATTATTTGTAATTCATTATCTGACTCAATTGTAGAACAGTCTGTAAGTGCAATTAAGAGCCACCAAATCTTTCCATCTTTTGGCAATAGGAAGTTAAGTCAAAGTGCTCCAAAAAAAAGCATTTTTCATTGTCTTAATAGACATGGCAGAGCACTGGGAATATTTGGGCTTGCCTGAGGTGCTTGTTTCATTGGGACTATGTGAGTTCTGGCTCTTTCTTTTCAGTTTCCCAAAAAGGGCCTCATTTGAATTGTACAGTCTTCCCCTGTGTGCTTTTATTGAACATGATTTTCCAGTTCCTTTGAAGTGATTTGCATTTTCCTTGGAGATGTATCTTTGCGAGGCAGACTGCAACCATGACATTTCTGAAACACTGAAGAGCTGGATCCTCTTGTTTTTCCCCTACCCCTGTAGCTGAACACAGAGCAGTTCCATAACCTCTCTTGAAGTTGATTGTTCAATTTGAAAATCACTATCAGACCTTGTATACCACCGTCTTCCTGAATGTTAGTTATGCTTTACAGTTACTTGAGTAGTTTGTGCCACTCATGCCTTGAAAGGTGTAGGCATTGCGGGTCTTCCACATTACTATTCCTTTTGGTAGTAGATGTGGTAGAAGTAGTTCCAAAAGAAGAGGATGTGGCAGAAGAGGATCTGTTGGAAGTTGTCCCCTCTTAGATATATTTAGTTTTCCAGGTATTTTAAACTAGAATTGTGAGATATGTTGGGTTTGTTTGTTTGTATTTGACAAAAGCCAATATTTCTGTCAAACAGTTTCCAAAATACTGATCATTTCAACGACCGTGAGGAGGCTGGATGAGCCAGAACAGCTGAGGGAATGGAAATGTCTAATGGTGGTTGGGGGAACAAGTCACTGGGAATGGTGGGGAGAAGTGTATCTCTCTCATCAGATCTACCATTGATAGAATAGTAAATTTGAACTTCAGGTTTTTCTTACAGATTTAATAAGGTGTGACTGACAAGATTTACATTCCATATGTCTACTGTACCAGCAGAAGAATATTGTAATACAATTTTAACATGTTCTCTTAGGTTGCTTTCATCATGACTGCCATGTTAAGCCTTTGAAAAGAGTACTGTCATGTCACACCCAATCACACTGCATTTTAAACATGACTCAAATTAAAGCCATATTGGCTTTAGAAGGTCATAAAAATCAGATCTGGTGTTCTCTTTGGCATGTTTTTCTGATTAAAAGTATTTCGGTATTTGTAAGGGAGACGACCCATTATATCTGTTCATGGTTAGTGACCACAAGCCAGGTGAAATGAGTTGGTTTCAGGCTAGTTCTTAGAAAAGAGATGAAATTTTATACTACTTGGTAGTATATTCCCTCTTATGCAGTGTACCTTTTGAAGTGTACTGTTATCTGGTTGCTTTTTCCTAGCTTTCCTTACAACCTTTAAAGTGATTTGTGTCCCTTTTTGTATTTGAAAGGATATTGATGTTAGGGAGGAGTTTGCTGAAGGATTTTCATATCATTTGCCACAATAAATTAAAATTAAGGAAAAGAAGAAAAAGGTCTGTGAGGTTCAATAAATGAAACCATTTTAATATTAATTAGGGTGGATGTATAGCTATTAATTAGTATCCAAAGTAATCAACATTGGAATCAATTTTTAATGTCATTTGAGTTTTCTTCAAATGTACATTTTTAAGCAATAAAAAAATAATTTTCTCCATACTTCTTTAATAGTGTTAAATATTTTAAATAATGAAATGCCAAAAGAAATAAGTGCATTTTATTTCTTTGTTACCTCTGAGAATCAAGGGATTATGATGACAACAGAAATGGAAGAGGAAAGCGTCATCTCTTTCCTGGTCTTTTCTTATACAAGCTAAATAATTATATTTTCAGTAGTTTATTTTGGTGAATATCCAGGTAATTTCATTAACTGTGGTGGTCTGTGTGAACAAACTAATTCTGTGTGTACTCTGCAATAGTTTTTAGTTCTATATCAGATTATAAATGCGTGCTTTTCCACTGTCCATACATGTATATAAAGCTTAACATGTTTGAATAAATAAGTATTTGTTGTCACTCTTCCTCCCAGACAGAAGTAAAATGCCTGATGTATCTGATAGACCTCTTTCCTATATTTACATAAAATACCTTTGGGAGGAAGGAGAAAGAGGAAAAAGGAGGGTACGTAAGAGAGAGAGATTAGACAGTTGTATCTAACACAAGGCCTTCTCAGCCTCGAGTGACAAGAAGACATACCAGCGGCTCTCATCTTTCTTACATTAAAAATACTATCTCTTTTTTTTTTTTTTTAACTAACCTGTGTTGTTGTATATTGGGCTTTTCGATGCAAGAGTTGTATTATTTTGCTGGATTTTCTGATATTAGTTTGAAAATTATTGTTGCTACTCACTGATTTAAAGGCAGTGTGAGCCCTGTTAGTGCTTATCTGATGGCTGTACACTTAGAAGGTCTCTTTTCCAAGCTGCCACACTAATACTTCTCTCCATTCCCCCCCCCAGGTTATAATAACTATATTGAAGTCTCATTGCAATCTTCTGTGCTCAGTATGTGTTCAAAAGATTTGTTTGCATTTCTATCCTGAATAAATTAAAACAATTTTGTTGAAAATGGCTTCACAGGGCTTGAGTTTCCGTATCTTTCAGTTCCTGCATACTTATATTCTAATCTACTGGAAAAGCTAACAATTTAAAGGTAAAAGAAATGCAAATACTTCTTATACATGCATTCAGCATGTCTCCCGGATGCTTGAAGAGATAAAACTACTTATTAAATTCAATGAAGTTACTAATATTGCTAATCAAAGCTCAAAGTTCTGGATTTTGGATCACTACCATACTTTATTTTTATTGATAGAAGATTTCTTTACCAAAAAATGCAAGATTTGCAGGAATTAACAATATTGATCAGGATTATGTAATGGTAGGCTGAATATGAATTTACAGAAAGTTAGTTTTCTTGTAGCTGGAAAACTAAATCTGGCTTGTGATGCAGAAATATTCACTTAAAATAAAGATACTCACATTTTACCAAGAAATGTGTCATTCAAACTCCTAATAACTTCTTTGCATTTCATACTATCTTTCTGGTATCTGCTGAATAGTTTGTGATGGACAAATTCTTGGGTTATTTCAATGTGAACGTAGGACTGTGAGAAAGATGCTTTCCTTAATAAGCAACATTAATTTCCTGAAGCATTTCTTTTAAATTGTATGCTTTTTTAAAATATATGCAAGTAATGTAATGTATGCTGGGTTTGGGGTTGGTTTTTTTTACAGTATAAGAGGTGCAATCACAACTTATGTGACATGGGAACTGAACAGCACATACTTTAGACAGGTAACTATATAAGGTTCTCATCCAAAGAATGGTTCCTTTTCATAGTTGGTCTAAGTTTAAGTAAACTCAATGAGCCTGAATTGGTGTTGTATAAGAATCGCGAAGTTTTTCTGAATTTTTCTGAATTTTAAAGACCCAGCAGAGCTGGACAACAAATTCTAGGAATCTAGGAAACCAGGAGAGCACAGTCCCAGACATTTAAGTTGAATAATGATTCAAATATTCTAGTAGTTACTGGGTTTGGATAATTCAAATGCATGGAGTTAGTTAGCTCTGGAGGTATTTTGCAGTATGGTGTTGGCCAAACAGAAGTTTCAGGTGGCAGACGTCAGGTTTTTGACTGGCACGTGTAAGTGTAGCCATGTTGTTCAGCAACAGAAAGGTGCAGCTTCAGCTCAGTGAAGAAACAGACCCCGTGGAAAACAGTGGAAAAAAATCCTCCCTCTACTGGACACGTCGGCAGAGCGTGTAATGAAGAGCAGAATAGAGGACACCTAGCTAAAAAAGATGTTCTCAGGGGAAAAATAGCATGACCTTAATAAAGGCTGAAGCCCTTTTGAAGCGTTCGACAGTCATGTGGAGGAGAGTAGTTTGGGCACCATGATCTGATTGGATTTTCAAGAGGCCTTTGTGAAAGACAACAGTGAAGATTTTCAAGGAAACTAGGCCTGAAGTGGTATAGGAGGGAAAATTCTTTGTGAGATGGGTAGGGAAAGAAGCTGGATAAAGGTAGGAAATAGGAAGAAATAAATGGTCAGCTGTAGTAGATGTTGAAGGTCAAAAGGGGAGTCCTGCAAGGAGCTCTGCTGGGACCTATGCTGTTCAGCATTTTATAACTAACCCTGGAAGGGGATGAGCTGTAAGGTAGGAAAGTTTGCTGGTAATACTAAGCTGTTTAGCTTACTAAGCATGAGAGACAGCTGTAGATAAGTAGACAAAACCCTTTTCACTTTGAGCAATAAAGTGGCAAATGAAATTCAGCACAGACAGATGTGAAGTGATGCCCATGAGAAACAGCAATTGTAACTTCATATAGGATGTGCTGGGCTCCAAAAATACTGCGATCACTCAGGGGTGAGATCTTGAGGTTTTAATACTCCTATGCAAATACCTAATGAGTAGCGCTCAGTAAAGTGAGTTAAGTGTGTGGAATTACTAAGAAGGAATTAAAAACCAAACCTGAAGACATTATAATTTCAGTATATAAGTCTAAGGTTTTCCTACATCTTGGTACAGTGTGTGGCTTTTTTTTTTCAGAAAGAATTCTGATTTAGTAAAATTTAGTAAAAATTGGAATAATTTAGGTAGGGCAAGACCATGATCTGTGTTGTGGAAGAGCTTCTGTATCAGGGAAGAGAGAATTTAGTAGGGCTTGGTAGAAGTCTGCAAAATCATAAATAGCATGGGAGAAGGTTGATATGGATTAATTGTCTCTTCTGGAAGAACTAAAGGGTATCAAATGAAGCTAGTAGGTTCAAAACAAAGAAAAGATTCATATTCCTAGCAACAGTGGTGGAAAACCTTGCTGAGGACATTGCTGGTGCTATTTTTTTTTTAATCTGGATCTAAGGGGAGTCTGGACAAGTACATGGGGAGAAATGCGTGAAGGTTTCTTAGTATACGGCAATCACATCTGCCTCAGAAAGTTCCTTGAGTGGAAAGGGTTTGGAGTCTGGAAGAGTATTCAGGGGGAGTATATGTCCTATTCTTACTTTTGCCTGGACATCTGTTTGTGAATATTGATGAAGACAAGATATTGGTCTTATCTTATACTTTATTTAACAATCAATCAAAGTTGTCACATGTTATCTCTGTTGACTTCCTAATTCTTAAATTAAGGTATTTTATTGTTCATTCCTGTTTAAAAAGAAAAAAGAATTATAATCCGAGCTCAGCTCATCATCATTAATGGAGAGAAACTGACAAATTAGTATCGAGAAATTTGAAGGCTTTCTTAGGTGTACAGCTGTATTACTTTTTAATAATGAATAGTTTCAATAACTGAATGTTAGCTCTTTCAAACTGTGGACCAGGACACTTTTGAACAACATGCAGTCTAAAATTTCAGTCCATAATTCCTGTTGATGATGTTTTGAATTTTTTTAATCAAATGCACTGAATTGAAACAGAGCTTTGATTGAAGCATGTCTGATGTATACAGAAGTCGGATTGCTTAATTGTTTTCCCTATTACTTTTTCTTCTATTACATTTCAGGCTACAAGATTATTATGTACATATAGACAAACAATATGGTCTGGTCTTGTATGAGGATGTATTACTTTATATGATTAAACTCTACATAATGAGGTCTGAAATAGTTATGTAAGACAGGAAAGAAAGCATATAGTTGGTAAGAAATGTATGCGTACTTAGAATAGAAAATAAGTATGTTTTAGCTAGTAGTATTGTGTCATGCTAAATTCCTATTTTTTCCATATCTGTACAAATTTGAATCTATCGTGATGATCCAAATGGAGAGGAAGACTGTCTATTATTTTTCAAATCCTGTAGGAAAGAAGCTGCTACTTCTTTTTGAAGAATATTGAATTACTTTATTTGTATATGAAGTGTGTGGGGTATCTATGCTTTAAAAAATACATAGCAAAACCCATATATCTCTATGACTGCAATAAATTACTTCTAAAGATAAAATAAGACTTTTTGTTGCTGAAATGTATGTTTTGCACAGTCATATTTGTGATTGGGGGCCAAAATGGCATTAGTGTGCTAATGATGACAGCTGATGCAAAAATGTCCTGGAAGAGGTAGTAAGGCTATTAAATTCAAAGATTGCGTAACATCTGAATAGCAATTCGTGAGGCAATGGTAATTTATTTAAAACATTTGAAATTGTAAGTTGCTGTAGCTGAATGTATCAAATCAAAGATTTAGAAAGATGCTTATCAAATTTGTGAATAGCTTTGTTAAATCTTGTGGATGTTTAACATTCTCTTTCATCCACCCTTTAATGAGATAATCTTACTATTTTCCATTCAGAAACGCAGTAGCAGAAGAAGTCATCAGAGTTACTAAGAGATAGGATATGATACCGTTCCTGTCCGAAGGACTTCTACCAGAGGGGAAATGTACAAGAACTTGTCCTTTTTTCTCCCCTTCATCCCCACCAGTTAACTGGGGACTGATAAACAACTGGTTTTGTTGCCCTCACTCAAAGCAAACTCAAGTTTGGTGGAGGGCGTACAGGAGCATACTTCATTAGCTGGTCTTTTCTCTATCATTAAAGTAACATGGAAACTAGCCAAAAAGCCACTAAGTTTATCTGCAGTAACACTTGCAGCTTTGTGGAAGTATGTGGCTGAGTAATAGTACAAAAATAGCAAGTTATTCTGAGGAAGAGCATACGTTCGGTAACAATGAGAAGTTGGTATACAGATAAAAGAAATTATCTATCTAAATATAAATTTCAGATGAGAAAGATCTGTGGCTTAGTGCCACAAAGTATTCGGTAGATGCAGCCGTTAAAAGTTGTTTAATGTTCATTCTTCTAACGTAGTTATTTAAAGAAGCACCATCATTGATAAATTACTGTACTGCCTTAAAGGTGCACATTTTGCAGTCTGTAACAGTACATCTAATAGGCACTTTTTATATTTGAGTACACACTGATACACAGGGTACCATACAGTGATAATTACAGGCTTTTTTTTGTTCTTACAAAAAAGGTACATTGCAGAGCTGTACTATTTGCTTACTATTTAAAGACATTGACAAACAAATGCAGCTATCTCTTGTTAGAACTCAAAATGAAGACAACATTGGAACAGATTCTAAGGTTATTTGAGAAAGCAGTTAGGTATATGTGCTTAGACACTGGAAAACAATTCCAGCACAATCACTTGTGAAATATTTTTCAAAATTCTCCATGCTTCAGCAGATAATAGCAAAGTTTATTTTGCTTTGAAAAAAAGAAAGGGGGGAAAAAAAGATGTGAAGTACTGCTTTGAGGATTAAAACTTTCCTCCATAGAAGTTGCTCTATTTTATGGAAGAGATTAGTTTCTTTACAAAAAAGTAAAGAGTGCAAGTTGGCATGAAGTCCCTCAAAATCTCTACCTTTAAATGTTTCTGTTTTTTTCTTTTTTAATCTTCTACTTAAACTATTGGAGATTGGCATACGTAAAAGTCATAATGATGAGCAGAACAAGAGATTAGAAGATTAAGCTACAGTTAGATTTGGAATAGCTAGAACCTAAGGCATTACCAAATAAAATCCACGTAGAGCTGCTCTGTTCATCAAGCTCTCCATAGTCAGTGTAAAGCTGACTGAGTAGACTGAGCTTTGAAAGTTTCAAGAGTAATTATGTAAAACTAAATCTTTATTGTTAAAATGTTACTTTTCAGGAAGTACCAGTTTGAAAATATTAGACTTCAGGACAGTCTTTGCAAAGCAAAAATCAGTCCTCATTTGATTTGTGTGTAAATATTTCTTCATTTCTGAACCTTTTGCACTTCAAAAATCTGCATGCCACTTGCTGTCATTTGCTGTCTATAAGAAAGATGTGATCACATGGGGCTTCTCTTTCTGAAGGGAAGGAAATGTTGCCAAAGAGGAGACATACAGAATTTAGGAGAAAAAGCCAAGGGGAGGTTAAGGATTTCAGCTGGCGTTAGGCATTTTTTTAAAACTGTTTCTCTGTCTTCCCCTGTCTCTTAATCATTGAGTAATCAGCCTGATCTGATTAGTGTTGCTACCTGTGTTGCTATTGCTGGGAAGAAACAAGGAGAAAAGGAAGGTTCCAAATTTGAGATAGAAAATTGTTGAGAAATGAGCAGAAAAGAGGAGAAAAAGAATCCTTAAGGGGTTTTCCTCCTTTGTTTTTTTCAGGTATTTTCTCTGTAATGCTGAAAGTATGAGACAAGCTAAATATAGTAACTTTAGCTCTTTCATTTACGATTCCCTGAAAAAGGGAGGTCACTTTCCTTTGAGCCAGCAGTCATCTCTGTATCTAATGTAGTGCCAAAAAAAGGGAAGTATAGGAGGTAAGATAGTCTTTATACTGTTAAAATTTTAATGCCTAAGTTTGTATTTGGTGTTTGGAGTTGTCTTCTAGTAATAAAAGATAAAGTAAAAAAAATCCTAGTGAATGTAATGATCTTTCTGTATATTTGGGATCCATTCCATGGGTACTTACTGGTATGTGCTGCAGTTCCTAGCTGGGCTACGTACCCTGTTTTATTTTCTGTGAAAATAAGTATGCAGAGGAGTAGCTGATGTATGTCCATATCTCACACTAATAGAGATACCAGACACAGCCTGGAAACCTAAAAATGATAGGTAAATTACTGGCAAAAAGGCAGGAGAATACAAAAATATCACTAGCTACTATAGCTGTGAAATCTGGGCAGTCGAGGAGTAGTCCTGTTGAGGTTTTCTGGACAAAATCAGTAGTTGGAGTATGCTCTGTGACTGATTTGATCCTGGGTTTGGAGAGAAAGTAGAAGATACTTTTCTTTTGGTAACAGGGAGCAAAGTGGTTTATGTGGTGTTCCCTCTGCAGAGAGGCTACTAGTACTCTATTTTACTTGTTTATTCTTGTGAATTTAAAAAAAGCTCTATCCAAAATGCTCCTCGTTTGGAGCTTTGTGCATCCATGCCATATGTTAAAAATATGATGAAGAGTAGTTGTAGATTCTATGCGGCAACACTTGTCCTTTATCTCCCTTCCCACCCACACTGGAATAACAGACTTGGAGTCTCCTCTGCACCGTTTTTCCCTCCTGCAAATGTAAATTTTCCAGCTTTATCAGGTCAATGTTCTTCAAATTGACCAAGAATTTTATAATTTTTTTTATTTTTCTGACTCTGGTCTATTTTTAGGTTCTTTAAAACCCTGGACTGCTGTATCTGGAATACATAAGCTAAAAATTGAAACCTTAAAAGTGACGAAAGGTGAATACAAAAAATCGCTATGAGTTTTTGGAAGTACTGCTGCAAGTACTTTATGTACCAAATCTGTAACACATTTTTTGCCATTTTTCATATTTTCAGTATGTCATCTAGAAGTTAAAGGAGATTTTAAAAGGGTCTTGGATGCCAACTTTAGTATTTTTGACCTTGTTTGAAATGTGTAGTCTTCCATGAGAAATTATGTCCAATTTGACTTGTACATGCTAGTATTTTGGCTTATTTCCATAGTTGCTGCATACTCTGAAATGTCCACAGTGAGAGGGCAAAAGACCTCATCCTGTCTGATCTAATCTTGTTTAAAGTTTTTTCACTCTTAGCATCCTGTGACAGTCATTTTTAGCAGTGGGATCATAAACAACCTTTAATGCTTGATTTGACGTCTTTCACACTGAGAGGAAAGGAAGTGTCTAGAATGTGATATGAAGTACAACGCGTGTGTAAGCATGGAGAACACAGAGCTGTTACAAGAAATGTTACAAAAGGTGGTATTATCATTTCGCACACAAATACCTGTGGACAGATGTGAGACTGATGTTTTTCATTGTGTAAGCATTTTGCAAATGAAATGTGGTATCATTATGCTTCGTTATCAGTTGTTTGATCTTGTGCATAAGGTGCTGATCTCTGTGTGTTTTGATGGGTATATGTAAGATAATTTGCAAAAGGATATGTTTTAAAATGCATAGTAAATCTTACTTCAAGAGTTTTACTTCAAATGGGTAATCCTTTGTGACAGCTTGACGTGCGTCGCTTTTGTCATCTGTTCTTTTAAGTCCAACTGTGAACAATGGCCCAGATCACATGATCAAAGGTAATGGGATATTGGCTCATAAGAGAAAACACTAGGAAAACTAACTAAAATAGCTTTGGAAGCTCCAGCATGCTCAGGGTCTTTTCACACAGCCAGGATCCATGGTACAAGAACAAATCCCTACAAAATACAGTTTCTTTTCTGTCTGTGGAACATGAGTAACGTAAGAACATAGATGCTAGTTCGTGACTCTCGCTCATGGAGGAGGCAGTGCTGAACCTTCTTGGAGTGACTCCATCCAGAAACAGCTTGAGGGACCTGTACCAACAGTGATCCAGACACAAGTTACATTTGTCTTCTAGACTCTGAAAATACTCTTTCTAAAGTAAATTTGCTCTTGCGTAATCTGAAACAGGATAAAGAGGGTTCTCATTTAATTTAGTGCTTATTTAGTCTCAGAGTCTTTGTGTGTTAGAGAAGCCTCAAGGTGGTCCTAAGAAGGACAGCTGGGGCTGATTCTGCTACAACGTGAATAATTCTCAAGCTTTCCTCTGACGGAGCTCTTGGCCTCAGGAAGGGCTGTTGCAGGCAGCACTGCCTGGACTCTGGCAACAGGAAGACTGGAAGAGTTTTGCTGTTCAAAAAAAGTTAGCAGAAAACCAAAGTCCTCTGACTAGCTGAGACCTGCACTGTAGCACATGTGCAGCCCTGGCATTGTGAAATTAATTAGGAGATTTTTCAGTCCATTGAATGGAGCAAAACTTTTAGTAATAGAAGTTCAATTTTAGAAAGACGCCATTTCTGTTTTGTCTATATGAACACCATTTTTTAGATTCTGCTGGGGTTTTTTTCCCCGCCCTTTAGGCAAAGATCTTATAAAGAAACAGCTTAGGGAAATGAAACAAGCTGTCCAAATTTGTAAAAGTTGCACTTCCTCAAGGAATTTCAGTAATGCATAACAACTGCTCTAAATGGGGATTGGAACAGTTTAGATATTTTTATTTTTTTTCATTTTAAATAAGGAGAACTGTAATGATTTCTCAAGAAAGCAAGAATGATTTTTAGAAATTGGCTTGATACTTGCATAGTTAACAGTTATGCTGGAAGAAAAATAGATATTTAATATATAAAACAAAAGTTTTCCTACTTTATCATGTTTTGTCTTTCAAAATGAAACATGTAGCTATTTTTTTCTGCTGTGGTGGTGTTAACCTAGTAGAAGCATCTGAGCAAACACAGCAGCGTTTGCACATGTAGAATGAGTAGAGTAGTAGACACTATAGTTAACTATACCAAAATGTGTGGGGTGCCCTGATGTCTGGCATGTTTGCCCTGTGGCAAACATATTAGTTATGTATATTGTGACTAGTGAAGAAAGCTTTATGCTCTTGCTTTATCTTCAGTACAGTAACTTATATCCGCTATCAATTTTTAAAGTTTACTATTTCTTTATAAGCCACTTCACAAATGAATGCTGAGATTTCAGCAGGTATTGAAAGGATTTTTTAATTGTTTCTTGTAGAACAGAAGACAGTATCCTCTTTATGTGATGCAATCCCTAGCATCGGTAATTTAGCTCTGTTCTTGTTATTTGAATAACTACTCTATCTCATGCGGTCTCATAATCTGTAGAAAGGCAGAAGCAGATACAGAGGAAAGTCACATGCAGGACATACTAATAGGATCTCCAACTTTGTTTCTCTGATGAGTTCCAGAGACCCCAGATTTGTGGATCTTCAGGAAAAATGTTGAAAGCTTTTCATGGAGGTTTGAATAATAATTTGTTTATTTAGTAACTAGATATAATCTGAGAGCTACTTTTTGGGGGGCAGTTCTAGTGTAGGTTTTTTCCTTTGGTATATAGTTAGCATACATAAAGCACTGCTCCCCTTTTGTGTTTATGGGAGTGTTTCAGTTGACTCTGATTTGTTTGAATAAATGTATCTTGAAAATGTGCAGGTAGTGATGATGTTAATGTAGGTAAGCACTTATGTGGACTTCTGTGATGATTCCTCCGCTTTCTCCACCTAACACCTATTTTGGCTTTAATTGGGTGGGTTAATGTCTGATTCTAAAAGCTACACAATATTATATTAACTAGTGAGTAGATGAAAGTACTATAAGAGGTCGTCTTCCCTATCCTTTATCAATGAGGCTGAATCAGCACGGTTCTACTGAAGTCAGTAGAGGAGTATACATCTGCTCCAGCTAAGGGTTTTACCCTTTGGTTAAACTGAATTCTGTACCAGGTTTTACTATAGACAACTTTCTGTGATACGTTACAGCTGAAATTTCTGGATCATCCACAGCTGGAAATCCAGGGAATACTGGAAGGGTGCCTAGATGATCTTCTGAGGTAGAAAACTTCTTGACTCTTTTTTTTTCCATATATAATGTTTGTAGTAGCACTGCACCACGATTTAGCCAGTAGTAGAAAATTCAAGTGTAGAATTCTTGGGACTGTGCTATCACATCTAGCACTTGGTTACCTTTGCTTTTTTTAAACTATATTTTAAACACCTGCTTGTCTAGCTGTCACCTTGCACAATGATCTTCTTGCTTTTTAAGCCTTTGAGATAAATGAAGCACCGTTGTTAGAATATTTGACTTGAAGACAAGTGTCTGCGCAGTAAGCATGACAAACACTTGGAAAATAACAAGGCAATGCATCCTGGGTAGAGGAGATACAAAAGGGAAACAATGTAATTCTCTATTGGAATAACATAAATAATGTGCCATTCATTTCACAAATAATAAGCAGAATATGATGTTGCTCATAGCAAGGAATTAAAAATTGAGTATACTTTTAAAATATGATGTTTAAATGATGATGAAAATCTCCTACATTAGGAATTACTTGAATTCAGTAGCTCTAGCATTTCAAATATATATTTATATATTTTAAAGAACTAGGTCGACAGAAATTCTGTAAAGTGTGAAGAAAGAGAAGAAAATTCTCCTCTTCAGTGAACATGCAAAAATTACAAATAGGGCATAAAGGAGAAAATTGTTTGCGTGGATAATGATCATTTCACGAAGTGTGTATGGCACATAGATGCTGCAGTAGATGCTAAAAATATGAGAATAACGTTGCTTTTGAATGAGCCAGTGCAGTAATTCCTTTAGAAGTGAAAAGGAATAATTAAAAAGCCTCAGAAGGACACATTTTCTTGGCATGTGGAACATGGCTAAAGACACACCCACCTGCCCATCCCCAATTTCCCTGAATATGTGTAGTGGAAAGCCCTCAAAAGTGCTCCAAATCTATCAGGCTTAGATTTCTTTGCACCAGTGCAGCCACTACAAGGGAGGCGAAGGCTGTCCTTAAGCCAAAGGACAGCTTTAGTGTTACGAAGCATTGGTTACAGACCATCTATGAGTATATATATGTTGGAAATCCCATAAATGTTTTAACTATCAAGGAAATGAAACTATAAGACAGTATTTTAACAGGGACCTAGGGGTAAATGCGCAGCAGTTATAATGTGATGTGTTTATGAACATCAAATATTTGCTTACTATACAAGGAAATTGCTCCAAGAACAGGTAGCATCATCTAGTCCACATTTTTACTCCTACTGAGCCAAGTCCTTTTTCATAACCTCCACAAGTTAAGTTTTTACCAGTTTCTGGAGGGTCTTTTTCGCTCCAGATCCTGTTGTCTTTTCCTCCCAGGAGAGGGGAAATGATTCCACAGAGGCTGTTTAGTCAGTAAATATTTAAGAAATTAATAGTACTATTGTAAGGTCTTTTGCACGTCAAGCTACAGCAAATGGGGCTTGGTAATATCCATCTGAATGCTAAGTTACTGGGAAGGCGCAACAAGAATGGTATTAGAATTGTCCTGCCCTGAAAGAGGATTGTGATGTATGCGTGATAGACTTTTGATGGATACATTGAAAATTCTTATGAAATGTAGCTTCTCTATTGTTTTAGGTGGGCAGTCCCTAGGATGGAAGCAAGAAAGAAACAAATGTGAGAAAGTGAAGTATGACAGTGTCTCTGCTGTGTGGTGGCAAGGTCATTCTTTCAAGCAAGCAAGCAAGCCAGAGAGTTTCTGTAGGCTGCTGGCTTGGGCAGTGCATGTGTTGCAGAGGAAGGGACAGAGAGAGTGAAGTTCCTTGTGCTTCACTCAAGTGTTGTTTTTTTTGGTGTGAGGTTTTTTTTGCTAGGGAGAGAAGTTGAACATTGATGTAGTTTATGATTTATTTCAAGTACTCAAAATGCCCAAACCCCTGGATTGTTTAGGCACTAAGTCTTTGATGTACTTTATAAATGCCAAAGCAAAGCATTGAGTAAACCATGAGACCACAAATGTAAAGATAAACTTGGGCTATTTCTGTGGCTTAGCTTTAACCAACTTGTCTTAATCTGTTTTATATTATTTTAATGCACAAAAGCAAAGGGAGATATCTTGCTTTTTTCCAAATGCTGTTGCTAAAAGTGGAAATTCTTTGTTTAAAGGAGCTTACTAAATCAGGACACTGAGATTGTGTTAATTCTTTCAGAGTTCCTTTTACATACAGTGTTAAACATTGTGTATTAGAAAAAGATCATGGCTCAGCAGTGGAAATTGTAATTTGAAATAAATTCCAGAGAACCAGATCGTTACCAAACCAAAAAAGCATGCAGTGCATGTATGAAAATACGTTTACAAATGTGGCTTTAAGGCAAAAATTAAACGTATTAATTAAAAAATAATTACTTATTATAAGTTCTTTTCTGTCTCTCATTACCCTTGGCCACTTTCACCTGTATGAAGTGATTATAAAATACTAATATTTTATTAGATAGCATCCCCTATTTGTGTACCGATGCAAAACCACCTGCATAAAAATTACTGTCTGTTGACTCCAAAGTCAGCTATATGAAGTCTGTTAGGTAACTTGACTAATGATATATACAGCTAATTTATTCTTCTGTCCCCACTAATGCAGAATGGTTTGCATTTTATTAGCTTCAATTCAAAGCAGCAATGAGAAAAATTTCTCTTAGGTAGACTTTTGGGGTTTTTTTATTTTTTTTGTCATCCAAATAAGCAGAGATTATTACTGCTTGGATGTTGTATCTAATATCTTATTATTGCTGTAGGTATTGAACATCTGTTTTGAAGCACTGTAATAATACTGCAAAACTGGTGTGGCACTGATTTTATTTATTTATTTATTTATATAAAACGAAAGGAAGAACTGGGATGGGAAGCTGAATTATGAGCCTACAGAGTTAGGTACTGCTGCAAGAAGTGGGAGGGAATAACAGAACCAGCTAGTTGACTAACCACTTCCCTTCATTGTTGCTTTTAATATCAGAACAGCCTTGCTAGCTTTCTAAACCACCATGAGTTACATAAATGAGACCATGTACGCTGTAACTGGTAAGTTCCTTTCGTTTAAGATCTAAATTGAAAATTGAATTGGAAGTGATCTTCAGTGATTACAATTTGAATGGATGTATTGCTTTATGTTAGTTTTTCACAATAATAAAAAATATGATCCTATGTGTTGTTTATAGTAAAAAAATCTAGACACATTCCTGCCTTAGCAGCAAACTTCATGCAGGGTCAGAAGGGTATATTACCTTCGTAAGTTACAAGCTACCTACCAAAATAATAACACTGGCAAACCCAATGCAAGCCTGTAATGTCTGAAAGGTGGTTAATTTATGGTTTCTGAATTAATTGAAAAATGAAGTTCCGTGTCTCTTCCAAGTACTATATCTTATGCTGTGCTGTTCTTCACAAGCTAAAGCCATCTATGTTTGTTGCTATTACTATTTGGTGATTGGAAAATTGTTGTTTCATGGTTTCTGTTGCAGGTCCTATTAGTAATAAATATTATAGTTAAAAATCCTAAATATGAGGCTAAATAAACAAGCAAATACTTCTCAGTAGTTTCACTTCTAAATACACTAGATTACCTGAAGTGGTCTCACAGTGGAGACATAGTTAAGGCTAAAAGAAGCTGGTTTTATGCTTCCTCACAAAACTGTCAATCAACCATGAAGTCTGTGTGAAGTTCAAGCCTGGTGTTTCAGCAGCAGTACAATTGAAGACTCTAGCCTGCTTTTACTGGTCTGAACGGGAGTTAGATTGGATTCCCAGTATGCAGCCAAAAGTTATTTGTATTAAGGGTTTCAGCTGTAACAGCTATTTCTTTTTGTCTTATCTATAATGTGTCTGTGATGTGGCTAAATGTGCCCTTCCCTCGTTTTTTGGTATGTAAGTTCATTTATTGGGATGCACTAACTTGGGTTGTCAGTATATTTCTTTACTTAACAGCTTTACTTGAAATCTGTTAGCAGTTTTTTAATGATACTTTTTCCTAGCAAAAAAGCTGACCCAAACACAAAACAAACAAAAAAATCCCAGTAATGGGTGTTTTTTCCTAGGGAAGGCATAATTAAGAAGTTGATCATACATTTTAGGATCTTCGTTCAGGACACGATTTCAAAACCTTAATTCATATTATCTTATTGCAAGCTCTAGTCACATTGATACTTTACAGTTTCTACAACATGTATTTGCAAAGTGACTTCTATGTTTTCTGCTCACATTTCAGATACTCACTTTTGAAAGACAAAAACATTAAGCCAAATGTTTTGGGAGTTTCATGGGGTTGATAAAAACAAAGTTTTGAAATTAGTATACTTATATTCTCATTCTGAAAAACAGTAGAAGTAATTCCACTTGAATCTTGCACAAGAAAACATGGTGGACTGTGGAAGACTCAGCTAGGAGAGACTTTGTGCTTGCCAGCCACTCTTGCCCTAAAATATGGGTGTACTGGAATGAAATGGCTTTCACATAACTTATCTTTAATGACAATGTTTTTGGAGAGCCATCAAGGAAAACATCCAGTAAGTTCTGTATGGAAAAAAAAATCAAAAATCTGACAGTAGTGCATAAGTTACAGAGTAATAATAGCTGCAGAATGTGTTGCTTTTTAAGGCCATCCATATCCCCCATCTTAGCAACATGAAGGTAATTAGCAAGTAATTCGTTCTTACTGAAGTGACAAAAAAAGCTTGTTTTGCAGACATCTTAACTCTGCTTCTTTACACCGAAGTTTATTATTATTATTATTCCTTTACCCAGTTCTCCAGCTATAGGAAATCCTCTTGGAATTCTTCAAATTCTTCCCTCATTCAAGTCACCAACAAATTTCACCACTTCAGTCTTGCAGTGGCTGAGGCTGGATCCTCAGCAAATCCACACTGTTCTTAAAAGTTTTGGTGTACCTGTGACAAGATACACGAGGGAGGGATTTGGTCAATGCTATTTTCATTTGCAACTGAACTGGAATTATAGAAATACATGACCATCCCAGCTTTCATTAAAGCAAACAAGCCAATGAAACAAAAGCAGCCTTATCCTTTCCCCCACTCCACCTAGACCCCTGAGCAACACAACTACAGCAGCCTTGTCTCAGAGATGACAGGGAGAAGCTCCCAGATGTTCTCCATGATACCTAGTGAAGGCAACCCCACGGTGGGAGCACTAGTTAAATTCTCTTTCCTCTCCTAGCTGCCATTTTTGGGAACCTGACGTGTTTTACACCCTGCCAGACCTGGCAGAAATCATTCTGTGAATTTAAAAGTTATTGTAATGAGGGCCTAACGGATAAGTTTCATTTCCTTAGGAAACAAGGCTAAAAATAAGTTTTTAGCTCTTCTGTGTGCAGAGGAATATTTTTTTAAATGTTAGAACCAAATTTGTTGC
The DNA here is from genome assembly GCF_030936135.1 of Gavia stellata. Lineage (NCBI taxonomy): Eukaryota > Metazoa > Chordata > Aves > Gaviiformes > Gaviidae > Gavia > Gavia stellata. The sequence goes on from NC_082599.1 coordinate 33,813,448, forward strand.
AAAATGGGAGGCAAAAAATTATTGTTTTAAAAATAGGACATTTTAGCCAAATGCTGTGGGGGACCTGTTGTTTAATTTTTAAGGTATTGGGTGGTCAATACTGTTTCCTCTTCTCTCTAGCACTCAGATATGCTTAGTGCTGTTCCTGAGGCTGTCTCTTTTTGATCTTAGAAATAGCCATCATGGCTTAGAAGTCTCAAAATTTAATTATCTGTGTTACCAGAGCCTAACCTCTGGGACCCCAAAGCTGTCCAGTGTTTCAGACAAGTGTTCCCAGTCCAGTCTCGAAGCAATTGTTATATTATCCATTCCAATATTTGTGGGTTTAATAGATGTAACAAATCACAGAATCACAGAATCACTAAGGTTGGAAAAGACCTGTAAAATGTATACTTACTGTTCACATTAACTGTTCAGTTGACTATCACTGGAATTAATGAACTTCATTGGATTCTGAATACTGGGGGGGGAAATTCTTTCAAGCCAAGAAACCTACTTTTTGAGATCTGTCTCCAAGTACAGCTTGCTGTTAGACAGATTTCCTCCTCTAGTTGATTTTTTTTTTTCTCTTGCAGTTAGTTGTAAGTGACAGGATGTGCAAACAAACGTAAAATAATTCCAGGGTGACTTTTTCTGTGCTGTTTCCTTGTTATGGGCAGCGTTAGTGTTGTAGAAAAGGCTTTTGAAAGATATTCTGCTTGTTGACTGTCTGCAGAACTGTGCTCAGAACCCAACTCTCACACACACTCTCTCTCAAATATTTTTTTTCCCAGTTCAAAACAGTACTGTTTCCGTATCCCTAACATAGGCAAAATGAGTAATGTTACAAAAAGGTGGGTCAGGTCTTAACGTCGACCTTCTGAGTAGCAAAAATATAGTACTGAAAGTAGTCTTCATTTACTGTTTTTTATACATTAAATGTAATGGAAGTCAGCATACTGTCTATGACCACTCCTCTGAGTGGGAGGGCACCTGGGATATTTTAAATAATGTTTCTAAAATCTGATCGCATAATACTTCTGTAGGTGGGAGGAGGTCAGACGTAGGAATGGTGAGGGAGTAGTAGGATTGACTGAAAGATTTTGTTGATCCAGTTTTCCATCCAGTGTTGGTGGAAGATGAAGTGGAACAGAAATAGTTTGAATAGTATACAGGAATTATGTAGGAACAGAGTTGAAATTGTCAAATAATGAGAATATTTTAATTGAGGCTGGAAAACATTTGTTCTATTTGAGTTTCTGTCTAGAATAGCACCTCTTATGTCATAAATATTGGTAATTAATTTTATTCTCAATCATAATTTTTTCATCAAATTTTCTTGTATGAGGCATGATCAGTGCACATCCATATATGAAAGCAGAGGAAGCAGGAGAGTTTACAACTTGGTGAGAAAGCTTAAAAGCCCCTATATAAACAATTGGTTTCCGTATACTGTTGCAGTGAAATAGCAGGTGCTGACAATTATTATCACTCTGACCACTCTTTAGTGCTATTACTTTTTTTAAATTATGCTCACTAATTTGATACTCTTAACCAAGGCTGTTACTAGAGCTCTCTTATTTCATTATTTATAATTACTTTTGGCTTCGTAAATGAAAACAATCCTGCTGTTGATTCTGTAATTTATAATTGTGGTAACTGATTTTCATTAAATTCTTATTATTTGTCAAATCTTTGTTGTGCAAAAGATTGTTATTGCTGCCATTTATTTAAGAAATTGTATGACTCAGGAGGTGTTTTTTTCTTTCTTTCACATGGGATCTATTTGCAAATTCTACACATTTTGTACAAATAAGACACAAAGATTGCAGGACTATTGTTTTCATACAGCTGAAAATATTCACTGAATAAATCCTTTGGAAGTAAATAGTACAATTTGTTGAATAACTGTGAACAGCATTATTCATTTAATGTTTGCTGTCATGATTCCAATTCCTTTCATATCTGTCTTCATAGGGAGAAGAGTGAAGAAAAGAGGTCTATGACCGACCTTTTTTAGGCAGATGAACACATTATTTAAGAATAAACAAAATTCTGAATTTTAAGATGTGAGGTCATAAGCATATTTGGAGATCACAACCATTTTTTACTCTCTCACAGATTTCTGTTTGCAGATATTCTAGCAAGATTGCTAGCTGAGTCTAACATGATGATTTGAAAGGATGAACTTTTATATCAAAACGTATAGCAAAGTGGGTGTAAAGTTTTGAAGTTATGCCAGGAGAATCTTTTGACTGACACATAAAGATTTTTCTTATGAATTTTTTTCCCTGATGTAGTGTTTTCCCAGACTGTGAAGAAGATTTTAGACTGCGTGAACCAGATTTATCCTTTTATGTACTCACTTACTCTGTTGCATACAGTTGAATGCTGTTTAATAATGAATTAGCAAAAATTCTAAAGTTTATAATCTTTTCTCAGACATGTATTTGTCTGAAAAGGCCATGCGATAGTTCCTTAGTGCATATTTATGGTTTATAACCAAAACCTTCTCCCTCTAATGTCATGCATGTCTACAAAGAATAGTTAGTGTGGAGATTGAATTAGGAGAGTTACTTTATTTTCCATGAAGGCATGACAAAACTTGGAGTATGTCTGCTGAGGACTATTCTTCCTTAAGTTTGTTATTTGCTAATTAACTTAGGTTATTTTTCATGCTTGAATACATACTTGTAGACCAGAACAAATATGTGGAAGCCTACATACTATTTTACAAAAATGTGTTTGGTGCCTTGAATGAACTCATGGTAAGTTCACTGGAGGGGGGAAATACGGAATTGTTCCAGAATTTGACTTGGGCTTAAAAATGGCATTTTTTGTTATTACTATGTGTCCAAGAGTCACATAGCCAGTAGTCATGTATAGCCTACACATTATGTATGTGAAGAAAATAAACAAACCAAAGCTGAGCTTAGACAGTAATGTTGTGTTGTGTATGTAGGTAGGATCCTCTCATTGTCGAAGAACCCTCTTCCTTCCAGTTTTCACTGTGATAATCTGTTCCTTCTGCAAGATAGCATCCTAGACTCTGTCTTTGGTTTTATGTGATTCTATGAGGATCTTGGTTATCTACTGTCTTATTTGCAAGGAATTACATTAACAGTGATGCAGGCTATATGCATGCAAGTATAGTATTTTACTACATTTTGCATAAGACACAATAGCTTATCTTGACAAGCTATTTTCTTGTCCAGAATTTTTCTTTATTCCCATATAAACCAAAAACCCCCTCTATCATCATAGACCAAACCCTCCAAAATATAGACCCAAAAAACCCCTCTGAACCCATAAACAATTAAAAAATACCTTTCATTCATGTGAAGATCTTGCTGAAGCACAGTTTGCGGCAGTTTGGATATAGCACATTACTAAGCTGCAACGTCCCCTTGGGCCTTTCTAAATCTCAGCTGGCTCTGGAAGCTACTTTGGTTCTATTTTTAAGACCAAAGTACAATTCTGTACTCCCCAGCAGGTTACTCATTTCTTTTCATTCCCTTTTAATGAAAAGAAGTAATATTTCACATATTTTATCTGTTTTCAGTTTTGATTCAGCTGCTTCCAGTCATCATTCCCTGATCAGTTATACTTAGCAAAATTCATAATCCTAATTCTGCATTTACAGCCATAACATCAGTAAGTCAATATGACCTTTATAGACAGATGCAAGTTTACTGTTCCCATGCTGCAAACAGCTGGAAGATGATTCTGTCTGCATCCTGAGATTACAGAAAGCTGTGTTGGTACTATGCCCAAGTTAATAGAGCCTATTTCTTAGCAGCAAGGGTTCAGTGCTGTCCAAATTGCAGTTAAACAGCTTTCAGTTAGCCCAGGAGGCAGGCAGAGCTTTATTGCATATGCCTTCAGAGAGGTTAATGTTATTTTCATTTAAATCCATGGCAACTACTCCCTTCTGAACCCATCCACAAACATGTATGTACTTTGTTTCTGAATTTTGAAAGAAGGCGTGATGATAATGATGGATAATCTTCAATTAGTCTTTAGAATAATGGCTAGAAAACATACTCTACTAAAGAGATTTTTAGTTTGTGAATTTGCAGTGTTACATGCAGTACAGGACAGTGTGTAAGTGGTGTTTGCCTGGAACGTGAAGTCAGAATTGTCTCTTCTGAAATTTGACAGCAAAGCTATTTCACCCTCAGTTTTGTTAGTACCTTCACTGTCTTTCCGCATGATGCCTCGTTCTCAGTCACAGGTATTCAAAGATATAATATGCCTATTGTAAATAAAAACAGAAACACCCTATCTTGCCTTAATCGTTTTCTTCTAAAGCAAGAACATATTCCTAAAGTCTAAATATGCCTGACCCTTTTGAACTGGGGATGTTTTGATGTCAGAAAAGATTAAATGTTAAACAAGTCAATCTTTGTGAAGTTAAACAACTATATATGCAAATAAAGTCATTCATCTGATTAAAATTCAGTTGGTTATTAAAAAACGAATTAAAATGACAGTGAAAGAACAGCCTCAGGTGTATGACTGTGCATTTTAAAGTGCTACATTTAATGTTTATGCAGAAGGTTTTTATATTTTAGAAAGTGATTAGCACCTTGGCTGGGCTGCTTTCAGGAGATTTTTATATTTTTCTTTTAACAGTGCATAAGATTTCAAGATTTTGTTTCAACATTTGACCTACTTAGGAAAAAAGTTCTGATTAGTGCCATGTAATATACTCCCTCAGTTTTGGAAGTGCCTTTGGGTAATGTATTGTAGAGAAAAGTAATCTCATCTAGGAGCGTAAATGGACCCTATCACATTTTAAGATATAGATTTTTTTTCCTTCTATTCCCTATGCCTAATTTAGTCCTCAGATACAGCCCTGTTTAATGAATCCACATTCAACTGGCGTGCTTTACTGATAGCTTAATTCTGTTTGCATACAAATTCTTTTCTTCCTTGGCTGATTAAAAAGAATCCCTCCCTTTGAAGTCAGTCAGCACAAACAGAGCCTAACAAGTTGTTTGTTACAAAATTAAGCTTTTGATTATTACTCATTTTCTGAGTTCTGTAAAGCACTTCATAGTTATCAGGGCATAAACAACTGTGTCCCCAAAAGGCAAAGGTGACTGATTACTATGGGTGATGCTTCTAGTTAAGGAAAAACATCTGGGCAAGCAGAACACAAAATAGAGGGTAGCCTTCCAGCTAGACTGCAGCTGGAGCAGGATAGTTTGGAAAGAATTCCATAGTTCCCATTTCTTTCTTTACCTGCCTTCCCATGAAGTAGAGCATTTGTTACTGGGTTGTACAGAACGGGATAATATGCATTCATCTGGGAATTGTTGAGGGAGTTCCTAAATATGTCTCATTCCATCATAAATTTGCCTGAGATGAGGATGGATAAATCCAAGTTGGTGGTTAGATCATGTAAAGAGTCATAAAGATTTCTGTAATAAATTCTTGAATGTGCCTTTCGTAATTAAAAGTAACCTTCACGGCTTTGTGGCTTTAGAGGCTTATGAAGCTACAAAAATACAAACTAATTTTAATGGTTTGGGATTCTGCCCAACCCCTTTGTGAATTCAGGTGCCAGATTTGCTTATAGCAATGTCATGTAAAATGTAGTGAATGATGACTATGTTTAATACGAAAACTAGACTGAAGGCTTGGCAAAATGGAATAAGGGAAAGTTAATGAAGTAAAATAAAATGCTGTCCTCTTAGAACGATACTGTCACTTCACTCTTTGGTCTATTTAGAGTAATGTTTCCCAATATTCACTGAATCATGAGTAACAATTCTGAATGAATAAAGCATTGCAGGCAGCCCTGTGCTTTGTTCTCTATGTTAAACTGGTGTGTAACTTTGCAATTTCCCCTGGGAACCCACAGGTCTTGGGTTTGTGTCCTGCTGACTGATCTCTCTTTCTTTTCTTGGCAGCATTGGCTTAAAATTATTTTCTTACATATTCAGTGCAGCACCTACAATGGTTTTCCATAAATATTTTAGTGATAAGAAACACCTTTTAATGAGACTTTAATTCTCATTTGTAAGAGTTAAAAAAGAAAAGTATTTTCCAGTGTTGCATACAATAGATTTTTTTTATTATTGAGTCAGAAAATTCAAAGTTGATGTATTTGTACTTTTGGTATAGCTGTGTGATAAAGAAATATTTTTAAAGGTTTCTAGATCATGCTCCCTATATGATGATTCTAAGAGTGTCATCTTTCAGGTTTTTTTGAAGATGATTGATAGCAATCATGCATAGATATATTTTGCATTCTTTCTTCAAAGTTACTTTTTGCACTACTGTGAGCGGAGTCAGGTGGCAAATGTTTGTGATGTATACTATCAGTCCTTATGAAAGCTGCCTTCATCACAACAAATGACTAGAAGCCTGCAGAGAAGGGTTTTTACTTTTTGTTTGCCCTCTTTCTTCCTCATTCCTCTTCATGTATTAATGTAGATAAGGAATGCAATACTGGATTACGGTTATGCATACATCCTAATATGTGACACCTGTGTTTTAAAAATACTTGTCTGCACTGCATTTTACCTGCTCTGAAATCCCAGAACAGTATTACAAATTTGGTCATTCACACCACAGACCTATTCATGCTCTTTCCTAAATAGGGCCATTCTGTCATTTCACTTTGTCTTAATAATTTTTACCATACGACTTTGGGCATAACTACTTAGGTTTTCTTCCCCAATCTAATTGCCTTTAATGGGATTTGATATTGTAAATACTGTCATTTGTTCGTAAACTTGACAGTGAGCAATAAAAAATCTTATCTGATTTGGAGAAGTAAATAAGCACAACGCTGAAGCATTTAAAATAATATTACTTCCTTCATATTTACATTACAAAAATATTCTGAACAATACAACTATTTCCTGGATTTTCCAAGATAGTTATTTTGATGAAATAATTTGTCATTTAGTAAAACTGTGCATTTTCCTTAATGGATTAACTCAGTCCAAACCAACAGCAGTGAAATACATTAATTGGTGTCCAGGCCTTGAAGTACATCTGAAGGACTAGCTAATTACATCTTGACTCTTGCAAAATCATCTTCAGTAATACATGTCTGTCAGGCTTTATCAGAGAAATTTTTTTTTTCATGCTGTAGGTAGAGATTTTTCTAAATGTGGATACATGCAGCTATTGCAGTGATTCATTTAAAGAAGACAAAAAAAAAAAATCACACAAATTCCAGAAGTATTTGTTATAATGCCATTTCAACATTCGGAGTTGCAATTTCATAAAGCAATTTGCACAACTGACGAAGAGTTGAAATATTGTAAGAACCATCTCAATGCTGCCAAACCCACTTATTTTTGATTTATGAGGGTTGTATAGTACAAGATAAAGATTATGGTGAAAGTAGGTAAAGGAATTAGAATTTACATAAAGATTTTCTTTACATCAACTGTATAAAATTTGTGCATCTCTGGGTTAAGTGTGTGTGAACAGTCATTTTTAGTCCCTACAGTATTTCACGATATAGGTAGTCTTACCTTTTCTACATAGTTTTTTCTGTCTATATTTCCTTTTGAGTTCAGGTTTGTAAAATGTTAAATTGATACTAAATTATTTCTGTGAATATCCTAAAATTATCAAAAATAGATTACTACAATAAAACTCTCCTCAATTGTTTTGTAAACTAATTTATTACTCAGGTATTTATTCGTCATAAATGGAGATCTGAACTTTGTATGGAGGGCTTTTCAATAACTTAAAAGTTACTAAAAGTGAAATAAACCAACTAGGGTAGCCTAAATGACTACCTATGGCAACGCATGTTGTAATTTGTCTATGTACTCTGCTATCTTTTAAAAATACATGTGGAATGTTTCCAGAATTATTTGTTACACAATTATTTTTTTTGTGTCAGCATTGTCAGGAGTAGAGAAAGGAAAAGGCTGAAAAGATGCATTCATAAAAGAAGAGGCATTGTTTGCAGAACTATGTATGTTTTATGTACACATTTGTGTAATGATTACAGGGTTCTTCTAATTACTTATTTTCTTCATGTAGTCACATATCTATAGAGTTATTATTCCTGACTCAACACAGATGCCAAAATGGTGGCTATCTGTGAGGTTTTTTTATAAAGGCAATGGTTTGCTTATGTCCATTCAAGGCAAAATGAGATTTGAAGTATTTGATTGTAAGTGTATGCCTTTTAAGTGCTTGCTTAAAGTACTTTGTGTGGCTATCTTGTCATATTCATTTTTCAGATCATCATAATAGCATAGTAGTATAAGTGCATAATGCAGAGAGAAATATTACTTTAGAAGCAGGAATGCAATTCATTCATTATATATGCAAATTCTGATCACCTTAATTCTTTGGTCTGGCTTACTGACTGCACCCGTAGCATATGCTAGACATAATAGTTTCTATATCAAGTTGCTGTATTTCGTTTTCTGTATTGACATTTCAGATGCCTACAAAGTACTGTTGCTGGTAAGTAAACAAAAATCATAAATTATGAAGGGGCTGTGACTGATCATAGCTTTTCAAGTCATGGACTCGCACACTGAAAAGAAACAAATACAGTATTGGAGTGTCCCATAGTAAAAGTATGTTGCACAGCCTCCCACAGCAATCAAATCTCTTGAACAGAGAAGTCGGTTGCTGGTCTGGATGGTGGGTCCTTGCAACAGTGTCTTCAGTTGGATTGCGTGAGACTCCCCAAAACACGATTCCACTGAATTCTTGTAACCCAACTGACTTGTGGCCCTATGTGACCTCTCTAGCATGTGCATGATCCATTGCTATAGAGTATCTTCAACTATGTACAAATCATCTCTAAATAATCTTAACTACAAAGACTGTTGTATGTGACCATTTCTGCATCCAGAGGAACAGTTTACTATTTGCAAGTGTCTAATCTATGTATAATTTGGTAAATTCTGCTGTGGAAGCTGCCTGAGTGTCTCTCTGAAATGGCCAGAAACTCCATTCAAAATGTTAATCAGCACATTGAATCGGATGAGTTTGTCAAGGCACAGCAGGACCTGCCTAGGGGAATTGTTAGAACTGTCCAAAATTCCCACATGGCAAGCTCCTTTAGCAATTAGTCAAATACTTAAGTATTTGCAAGTAGAGTTGCAAATAAGTCCTTTTATCTCATCACTGTAGAGAACTACCTGGGGAGTTCCTGGGACACCAGGGAATTAATAACTGCTGTGCACTAGGTGTGCACACAGGCATAGCCCTGATAACAAGCTACACAACAATTAAAATAGATATGGTCTTGGAGAGAAGAGGGGACAAGAAAAGCTGATTGATTTTTCAAGGATCTCCTCCTCCAACCTCAGCAACAATCCATCCTGATGTCTAGACAGTTAAGCAAAAGTGCTGGGAGGCCTACATGGATGAACAAGGAGCTCTGAAAAAAAATCAGACATAAAAAGGAAGCATACAAGAGGTTGAGGCAGGGACCGGTAACTCTGGAGGAATAGGGACATACCGGGTTAGGAAAGCCAAAGCTCACTTGGAGTTGAAGGTGGCAAGGGATGTTAAGAAAAAGAGTAATGAGAAGGGCTTCTGCAGGTGTATCAGCTGCAAAAGGAAGACTAGGGAAAACGTGAGCCCACTACTGAATAGTTCAGGGAATCTGGTGACAGGCAACACAGAAGAGTCTGAGATACTCAATAGCTTCTTCACGTCTGACTTATTGATAAGACTGTCCATCAGGAATCCCAGGCCCATGGGACCAGTAGGAACGTCTGGAGCACTGAAGACTGATCCTCAGTAGAGGAGGATTGGGGAACACTTGAACAAACTGGACACATACAAGTCCATGGGAGCTGAAGGGATGCACCCATCAGTGTTAAGGGGGCTGGCCAGTGTATTTGTGAAGGCCACTCTTTGGTTATCCTTGAAAGGTTGTGGTATTTGGGGCAGGTTCCTGACGACTGGAAGAAAGCAAATGTCATTCCTGTCTTCACAAAGGGCAAGGAGGCGAATATATAGAACTACAAGCTGGTCATCTTCAACTTGATCCCTGGGAGGGCGATGGAGCAAATAATCCTAGAAATCTCTTCTAAACATACAAAGGAAAAGAAGGTGATTGGGGGTAGTCAGCATGGATTTATGAAGAAGAGTCATGCTTGACCAACCTTTTGCAATTAAATGACTAGCAAAATGGATGAGTGGAGAGCAGTGGATGTTGTTTATCTCTGCTTCATTCTCATGGATGAACTGATGAAATCTGTATAGATAAGTGAACAGGGAGGTGGACTGAAAACTGGCTGAGCTGCCAGGCTCAAAGGGTTGTAATCTGCAGTCTAAGGTCCAGCTGGAGGCCAGTAACTAGCAGAGTGCCCCAGGGGTTGATAACTGGTGCCAGTACTACTTAAAAGATTCATTAAGGACCTTGACAGGTTGGAGAAATAGACCAAGAGGAATCTCATGCAGGACTGCATTTCTCTTTGTTGAAATTCAACCTGGGGAGGAATAACCACATGCACCAATACTGGTTGCAGGCCAACTGGCTGGAAAGCAGCTTTGCAGAAAGGGACCTGGGGTTCCTGGTGGACAAGCTGAACAGGAGCCAGCAATGTGCTGTTGCAGCATCTTAGGCTGTAACGAAGGCCAACAGCATCTTAGGCTGAATTAGGCAGTTCACTGTTGAGATATATGGCTCTGTTTTGAGAAGAGTTCAATATATGGTATTTTGAAAAGTATTTAAATATCTACACAAGCAGATCTTTTTGAAAATATAGCTGAGACACAAACATGCTGGCCTGTATGTTGTTTTAGTCCCCTTAGCTGCTTTTTTAAAATTTATTTTATTTAAATGAAATACATAGCTATAAGCAGCTTTTGCAAGAGCTTAAAAATCTGACCGCTTTCAGGGAAATTAAGCTTTTTGATTTAGTCAGTTATATTTCCCATTTCTCTTTCTCCCTCAAATATGATTCTCAGAAAAACAGTATTTGTTGGAAGTTGCAAAACCAGATTAGCTTTATTAAGTGTGTCTTTCAAAATCTGCTGTACTAGACAAGTTACAGTTCAGTAGCAAAACCCATGTCATTTCTTGTACTGTCTATTATATATATTGGGATAAGACTCATCTAAAATATCACTTCCATAGCTTGAAGGTCAAATCCTGCTTCCATGGACCTTATGGTGCTTATTACAGCTTCTGTCTTTCTACAGTTACTGGAAATGAAAACACTCTTGGGCATGTACTGCTTTCACTCTGGGGTTCTCAGAGTACCTATTTCACGTGGATAACCTAAGCCTTGTTTTGGATGTCTTAACATCCTCCCCCCCCCCCCCCCGAATTAAAAAATAAAATAAAATACAACATACCCCTGGCACAGAGATTTTATGGAACAGTGCATGTGGAGTCACACTCCATTAGATGTATTTCTGAAGAAGGGTAGTGCATAAGTTGTCATCCCAGGAGCTTTTTTTGATAGTGCCGTTAAAGAGAGAATTTCTCACTAGTGTTTCTTAAAGCTGAACCTCTAAGTCCAGCCTTTTTTTTGGCAGATATTTCTTTACCCTTCATGTGCTTTCACAGGAACTTGCTAGAGAATCTGAGTATGTAACTATAGCAGGAAAATACAGGGAAAGTTAAAAAAAAAAAAACAACTTTTAAAATGAAGAAAAAGATTATTTGGGAAATTTCATATTGTATGAAATGGCTGGGAACCCTCTGCATGGAGGTTCAGGGAATGACATTTACATCTACCCTGCCCTGCCCCTCTTAACACACGGTAGAAGCTTTTGCAAAGCCCAGACTTAAAGGGATGGCTGAGGATTTCTTTGTCTTTTACAAAGCAAAAAAGCAGTTCTTCAAGGACTTTTTCAAGCTCTGGTTTAGTTCTGAGGTGAACTCAGATGAGGCATACAGATGGAAAAGTGTTTCAGTAGGATCTGATACAGGACTTTTATACAATTCTAAGATATATGAAACAAACTGGGGAGGTTTCTATAGCTTGGAAAGGCTCTTGAGACTCCTTTAAATTGCATGGAATAACTCCCAACCCTGCAGTGTTGTGCAGAAGTCGAAAAGTTCCTGCAGAACCCCAGGGTCCACACAGTGCCTGTTTTAGGCAAGCTGGGTAGACTCTGACGTGGGGGCCAGATCCAACCAAGAGTTCATAAGGCAATATCATGGTGATGAGACACGTCCTAGTTTTAGGGCTTTTGTTTTTCTCTTTTGTGATGGATAGTATTTCCCAGCTCAGAAATGACTCACTATTTGGAGAAGCTATAGTCTAGGCTGAGTAAATTTTTTTGTTGAAAGACTGGCAGGTAAAGACATGGTATATTAACTAGACACACTAATAGAGCATCCACAGGGAACTGAGGCAATACCAGACAGATTATTAGGAGTGTTAGGTTTGGGAGCTGGACTGGTAGAGGTGCTGACTAGGCAAGGAGATTGGCACGGGGGAGCAGTCTGGTAAAACTGGGGCTAGGGGTGAGGGGAGCTTATGGGCAAAAGGGCAGACTGGGATAAAACTGGACTGCAAAGGAAGCTGGTGACTCCACTCAACATCTGTAGTGTAGAGGATTCTGTCATACTGGAGGGATGTTGAAAAAGTAAAATATGTTTCACAGTGATTGTCGTGAACATTTTAGGGAGCTCATTGAAGAAATGAATAATTTTGTTTTCAAAGGAGGCTCTAGATAATGTTCCGTAAACTGAGTTGGAAACCTTAATCACTGAATAGGGGAAAAAAGTATCAGAAAGCTTTTGTTAAATGAGTAACATTCATCCCTGATATAAGGATCGTACGTAGCATATGAATACTTAATTAAAATTTTTGATGTACTGCATGTAAGAACATCAGTCAAATTAAAATGTCAAAGACAATCCCAATCCAAAGTTTTGTAATTTCAAAGAGTTTAACTTTGTAGCTTAATATTCTTTAAGAGTTTTATGTTAGATAAATACCTATATCAAAAGCATGAAAATAGAGTCATGAAACAGTGTATTTCTGATTTTTGCTTCTTCCTGGTGGATAGGTGTTGAAAATCTTAATGGATAGGTGTTTTATTTGTTTTGTTTTCTGGGGCTTTTTGTTTGTTTTGTTTGGGGGGGTTTGTGGTTTTTTTTGTGTTTTCCTTTTTTATTGTTTTTGGTTTTTTGTTTGTTTGTTTGTATTTTTTTCCTAAGGAGATGTAAATGAAGAGAGGAAGCCTGCCTAGTGGTATATATCGTTTCCCTGGAGCACCTATTGTAATTTTCATTATGTAAGTTATATATGGTAAACTGAAGCATTAGGCAAAAAATGGAAACTCAGTTTTCACTGTCTATGTATTTTACTACTTGCATTAGTCTTTTGCTTAAACACTTTTATCACGAATATAACAAAATCTTTCAAACTCTCCGGAAAACGTTTTGTCTCTTTGACAGCTTATTCTAAGTAGCTCAAGGATTTGGGCTTGATTTTAAGATCGTTTTTGCAATTAAATATTTTGACAAATTACTACGAACTTTATTGTGCTGGCAAATTTTGACAGATGGGAGAAAATGTTTCAATCTCAGAAAAGTAGTTTAAAGGAATAAAAAAATTAGAAAGACTTAGAGGTAACGTCTTTGAAAATACCACATTCAGACTTCTCTAATACTGGAATGAACTGGAACTAGGACTCAATGTGCTCATTGTGTTGTAGGCATTTTTCATGTATTCAGGATAATTTAAAAAGTGAGAATGAAAAAATATTTTTAAAAAAATCAGATCTATGTGAACAACTTCAGGATTTATGAAATCCACTATACTTGTTGGTTTATGTCTTTATATATGCTTTTACGTTACTTGAGCTAGATAGTGAAATGTTACCGTAGAAGCTCTGTTCTCATGCACATATTAATTATAGATCACACAGTTTTAATTTTTTCATTAAAGAATCCTGTTATTCTAATATACCACTATTGAAAGCTATGCTGAATGTGTGCCTAAAAGTTCTGTAAAGATGCCTAAAGCACCTTCTGCAGACTGGTTTTTTTGGTTGGTTTGTTGATTGGTTTTCAGAATTATGATCCTATCTAGGGAGCCTTACAATTGAGGAACTGGAGGGAGTAGCCTGCACAAACAGAAATAAGCAATGTCTTCTGATTTGTCATGTTTGTGACATGTTTTGTTGCGTGCAGTTGAGTTATTTCACTGATGGAATGTTCTAAAGATATACAGTTTACCTACAAAATATACCAGTTTACCTACAGAAAGAATGGAATCAAATTGGTCTTAACTATGACCTTTTAGTTTAATTGGAATTAAACTAGATGTAAATTTACTCTATGGAAAGGTTGTTTGCTAAAGGACCATGCAGTAGATTCAAAAGCTTTTAATATTTGGTCCTTTCTTACCAAGATAGGTTTTTGAATATGAAGAAAAACAGATCTTTTAAACAGTTGTATTTCAAAGCCCAGCTGATGACATATATAAGATGCATATCATCACTGGAAGATAGAAGACTGTCACAGAAATAAGATTCATTCCTCTTTGTGTTTATGTATGTGCACACACATGTGCCTACACACATGTAATACAGCAACAGTATTTCTTTAGCACAAGCACATTCTCTTGTGCTTTCTGCAGTTTTTCTTCCAAACATTAAGCAGCACCTAAGTTAAATAGCATTCTGCAAAGCAGTGAAACACTTGCTATAATTTTAAGTTTGTCTGAGTGAAATCAAACTGGATTTCTACTTTTCTTTAAAAGATGCAATGGCTTCAAATGACTGTGTTAGTTCTAGTGTTGTACATAATTTTCTCCGTGCTTTTCAAATACTGATTATGGAAACAAATTCTTCTTAAAGATGAATTTATATCCAAAAACAGGGAAATATGAATTAAATATTGCTGCTTTTATCTTTCATGTAGCTGTGTCTGTTTTCATCCTTCAGAAGACAATTATCTATGCTAAATCTATGTAAATAGAAGCTTGCTATGCTATAACCTTCCTTCAGGTTTTCCTGTCAGTGCCAGAACTTGTGCCACAAGCTATGTCCCTGTGGAATACAATTCCTTAGTATGAATGTGGGAAAGATGAGATGTATCATGCAGTCTTCTCAGCATAAAAATGAAAAAAATACTGAACAGTTAACAATGATAATAATTAGTTACCAGGTTTCTGTTGGCTGGTAACAGACATAGAATTGTGCCAACTGATCATCTGGTTCAAGATAATATCTACAAAGTATTTGTAATGTAAGTGGTCCTTGAAGAAAGTAAGACCTTGCTGCTTCCTAGCTCTGGGCAGTGAGTACCACCACCACTTCAGTGACAGCCTTTTAACCAGGTTACCTTTCCCTGGTTACAGGAAATACAGGGCAACTCGACTGAACAAACAAAAAGCTCTGTCTTGGCCTTACGAGAGTTCTTTCCCCAGGTGCATACCACAGCTGAGGAAAATGGTGGTCCCACCATTAACTATGAATGAAACCAGAAACACTTGCCTTAAAACTTGTAGTTTATATTTATACTCTTCAAAGCCTGAAACGTGTTTGACCCTAGTGTTATTAGAGAAAGTAATGGAGAAAGGGCAGACAGGCGGTTTGAGTTGGTCTTCAAAAATGAAATGTCTTCAGCAAACACCAGAGGAAATGGTTTGATACAGTGGACTCCGGGGGTGGTCCTCTAATGTGAGTGAGGAAGCTCTCGGTGCAGTGGATTAGAATCCAAAACTGGTAGCCAGTGCTGTTGTTGGATCTGTCAAAAAAGTCTGCTCTTAAGTTGTTGTAGAAGAATCAGAAAGGATGATCTTGGAGACTCCTCAGGTGAACAAAGCTTGTGATTTAGTTTTTTTTGTCACTCGATACTTCGAAATGTGTACAGTATAACCTCTATGACAAGTTTAGGGAAAAACTTGCTATGGGATGCATAAACTTTTACTTGCTTTAGTATTGCTTGAAGCAAAGCCCACTGTGTTTGTGGCTGACAGCTAGTGGCTGTGAACATTAGATATCTTGTCTCAGGTGGTAGCTGTATTAAACCACATAGTGAAAACAAGGTCAAAAGAGGCAAGAAGTCTATGTCTATTTATGGAACTGCTGTGGCCAACAGAGTGGGCTAACTGCTTGTGAAAGGTAGATGGGTATAAGATTCTGCTCAGTAAATGCCTCTCTTTATCCGAGGGACACATTGTTGCCTTGTTATCACCTCACAGCTTGCTTTGCAAGGCACTAAAATAAGCCTTTTAAAATGGCCAGTTCTACCTGGGAGCTGGTGAAGAGAAGAAATCTCCCCTAAGCGGTATTGGTACAGAAGGTAATGAAATGCAGTCTCATCTTTTTCAAGAGTAAATATTTCTTCATTTATTTTAAATTTTGAAATACACGGATTCTGATTCTGAATCAGTGTGGATTATAGTTACTAGGAGACTTTTCAGTGGCTTTGATGAACAACGTAGGAGCTGAAGTGGGATAGCCAGCTTCCAGAGTGCATTCTGTCCCTGGGTTAGGAGTGCAAAGCTGAGTGAGATATTTCAAAAAACTCCTGAGATGTTCAGGTTCTCACATTACCACTTCCTCAAACATAGTCCTACTCAGTCATCTTCAGCAATGAAGATGTCTTTGTAACATCTGGTTTGTATGCCGTATTCTTCTTTCCTGAACTAAAAGACTGTCTTACACAAAAAAAAAATAGTCATCCACATTAAGCAGATTGCTTTCCTCTTTAAACAACTTGTTTTTTCCCCCTCCCTGTTTGATCACGTTCTGTGTCTTTAGACAGAATTAGGTATTTTCTCAATTTAACAAATGGCCTACTGTAAAAGTTATAAGGAATGAGCCAAACCTAAACTAGGTCTGCCACCGCTTCCGTAATCTGTAATGCTGTTCTCCAGCAACAGTTCTTCCAAAGTTTTTTTGTGTCATTTTGATTTGGAGCCGTGAGTGAGTGTCCTAAGTAGGGTCATTCAGTAACTGCTCTGGTTTAGATGATGTTTTTTAGCCATTCTGTGTCCAACTTCATAATGGGCAAACTCTGGTTCCTTCTAAAATAAAGTGGTGTTTCTGTCATATTTTAGAAATGAAGACAGTGTTTGTGCCTTTGTAACGCAGTTTCTTTTGACATTCAGCCTTCGCTGAGCAGCTGTTAGCTTTCAGCAGGGTGGCCAGCGGCTGATTCTGTTGCTGGTCTGCGACTGTGCCATGTAGCAGCAACCCAAACTCGATGCAGTATTGGCAAATGTTAATACTGTGGATTGGGTGAAGAGAGGGATTAGCTAAACGGCAGGAAAAAGGGCCTGGTCGTGACAGTCCAGAACAAGAAGAATTATTGGTTGGCAGATTTGAAAGCTGGGGAAGAAGGTGGGGCTGGGCCTTGGCCGGGCTGGGGGTCAGCCTGTGGCGGGGGTGTCAGGGTCAGGCCCGGTGAGGGTCAGGGAGGTCGGACACAGCCCCGGGGCGGCTGGGCACATCTGTGGGGTCTGGTCCGTGTCAGGGTTACGCAGATAACCCATCAGAGAGATGATGCTCTGTAAAAAGTACGTCTGCAGTAGGCCTTGTGCTATCAGGAGAGCCTGCAAAACTCGCCAGCAGGCAGAGCTCAGCCTCCTCCAGCAGTTGCCTGCTGGAGCCTTCACATCCTTTGGTTTTGTCTCACCTTGGGCCTGGCCCGGCCATGCAGGCCGAGGCTGGGCAGAGACACGGGCCTGTGCATGGCGCCCGTGGCTGGGCAGGGCTGTGGGGAGCTGGAGACCATCCCGGCTGGGGTCCTCCCAGGAGGCTGATACGGGGTCCAGGGCCATGGGGGAGCCTCGGGGGAGGCCGGTCATGGACAGTAGCTGCTGAAGAGCAGAGCTCCTCGCAGGGTAGGTGCATACCCAAATTCTTCTGAGCTTCATGTTCCCAAGCTACAACACGAGTAAGTAGCCTGAATCTATCTCAGGCTTGTGTGTGCAAATTGTATTCATACTTTATTTCTCATTAGAATGAATACTCCGGTAAAACGTGTTCCTGTTGCCAAGCCCCAAGTATAAATATGCAAAATGAAAATGTTAATGCCACTTAAATTTCATTTGACACAGTGACACCTCAGACAGCATGTACAGAATCAGATTAAAGAGAAATAAATCGTTCATGTGCTTCTGACTAGAATAGATGGCCTAAGTGCTTTTTATACAATTAGCTGCTGGTACTTTTAACTATGAACAGCAAGAAGACATGATCTACTGTAATTTACTTTCCTGGATATTCTGAGGAAAAAGAAAATCCATCTTTTTTTCCTGTTAATTTCATTTTTACTTGTTCTCACTGAGAAGTGCCTGGCTCTGGTGCAGTCCTTTGGCTGCAGTGAAGTTACTGGCGGCTTAGACTGACAAAGGGTGTTAGATCCTTGCCCTGTCCTCTCAAGTCTCCCTTATTTGATCTGACAGTAATTCGCTTCAGCTGGCTGTCCTTCTGCTCTGAAGTGCTCCTGCCTTCTCCATCTCAGATATTGAGAAGAGTCTCTGGTCTAACTCTGTTCACTTAATGTTGCTGTACATTGAAACCACTGGAGTCATACCAGCATGCTGCTCTGCATGGGATCAGGGTGTGCTGAACTGGCAAAAAAACCCCAAACCCAGATCTTTTTCTGCATGTTTTATTATTAAGCTGAAAGACTGGCATGGGGAAAGCAGAGGAAGGAGAAAGAGTTTATTGCTTTATAAATATTGAGACTTCTTTCCTCCTGCTTGAGCTGATCTTTTCTTACTTCGTAAGAAAATTGACCACTGCTGATGAAGTAGCAACACAGTAAATGCCCTTACCTGTGTGTTCAAACCTGTGAATGTTATTTCGTGTTTGCTAAAAAAATTAGGCTGAAAATGACATTTAGTTGTGAGAACATGCTGAACAAATACCAATAATAATAATTGAATAAGAGAGAAATTCTGAGGAAACTGGCTCAAAATACTTGTTTTTGAACTGGTTCATTCCCCATATTTATTGTGCAGCTATTTCTGATGCATGCATTAGATTATCCAATGTAGTAATTGGGTTTGTATTAATTGCATACATTCTTCCTTTTTTTTTTCCTCCCCCCCACCATGTGGGGCTATCAGTATTTTGTCGTAACAGGAAACTTTAGAAACTTCACCTGACTTTAGTTGCATGGATCTGAGGGAAGGTACAAGCTTGTGGTGAAATGTTCTCTCTCTGTCAATGAGAGAGACTGCCATACGGTGACTGCCGAGCGAAGGGGCCATGTTGCAAATGCTGGCACAGACAGCTGTTGTTCTGCTCTGGAGATATATAAACCTACTTGTGAAGTGTGAGCATCCTCTCCCTACGTCTGTTAGATTTGCACAGCTGAGTCTGTTATCTGAATGGTGCAAATGTGTGCTTGTAGAATCAAGCAACTCTGCTACTCCTAGACTAAGTCCTGATTGGAAGTGGTCCCATACTGTGCATGTGGCTGGGGAAAAGACATGTTTAAGTGATGAATTAAAGTGTTTCGAGGACCAGTGTTTTAGATACATACTTCTGTTGAAATTGAGTAATTTAGATTTGTTAAACTTCTATGATTTTAAAACTATGAACACAAGGAACGGAATCTGCCTGCAAAACCCCTTGATCTAGGAATTTATTTTTTTAAAAAAAGACCATAGTTTTTTTAATGGGAAGCTTGTTAGTATAAAGAAAAAAAGCTGAATTCATTTTTACAGTTTTGAATTTTCTTTTATGTAGGATTCATCAAAAAGTAGGGTATATATGTAAACACTTCCATTTCCAAGGGGTATTAGCCTAGTTTTTAAAGAGGAATTTAACATTTCCAGCTGGTAAGATTAGTGTGTGTGTGTCTTTACACCTTCTCAGAGGCTACAATTTCTGTGCAAGTTTTTGTTTGAAAACAGCATTTAACTTTTGGCTTTGAGCAGTGTTTTTAAGAATTGTAAGGCTCCTACTTTGTTTTAATTACCAAAATGATCAACTTTCATTAAACAAGGAGATGCTTTCCTGGCAGCAAGGAGATTAAAAAAAAAAACCCAACAGACTAAGCATCTTAAGAGCTGGCACAGTAGTAATTCTCCAGCCATTTTTCTCCCTAATTCTAGCGTGGTATAATTAAACAAGTATGCAGGTGATGGTGGTTAGCTGTATTTCAGTTGCACCTAAAGGTTTCAGTCACAGGCCAGGACGTTATTATGCGTGGCATTAGGTGAACGTAGAAATGAATGGTTTCTGAACAGTAAGCTTTATAAGCACCTCTGGGCTACACAGGTCTGTAAGGGATGGCTGGAATTGCCGTGTTGTTGATGTTTCTGTTTACTAATGTTTGCTATAGTGTAGAATAAGGGATCTGAAAGTGGTGTAAATGTACTGCTGCTCTTTGATAAAAGTATTTGATGTATTTCTTGCAGATATATGCTATATAAATAGTTGGTATATCTACTGCTTTCCTATTCATGCTAGATATGCAGTCAAATACTGAAGTGAAAACAATTCATACTTTCCATCATTTATATATACTTCTCACTTATGTTGCGAAAAATAGCTGGAAGGAACCAAAGTTTTCTGTTATCACTCCACACTATGTCCCATTGAGAGGGAAGAATTTTTAGGGCGCAAACTGGAACTATACTAGGAGCAGCAGAGGTCAGCAGTGCTGTCATTTTCTTTCAACAACGAAATTGAGAAGGAAGAGTCCAGCTCTGTATGGGACGCTTGCTCTGGACAGCTCTGAGAAATCACAAAACCAGACAGAAATCCTAATGCTTTGTATCCCTATCTATTACTACCTTCAAGCAAGAGCAAGGCTACTGTGTTTGTTACTGTGTAATGACATGGTATGAAAGTCTGGGTGCTACAGCTTTTCCATGGCCTAGATGACCTGGGAATAATAGCACAGATGTTCTTGTGTGAGGTACATTAGCCCATGTGAATATCCCCCAGCAAGTGAATAATTCAGTAAATACTAGATATCATTCAAATCTATACTCTTTTGGTCTTCCATTTGAAATTGAAGTCTCTAGTGATGATGATAGTGTAACAAAGATGTAACAAAACAATTTGCACGTGAACTTGCAGAACAAAGACAGTAAAAGCATATTATTTGGGATGTCAATAGTGGGTACACAGTGCGGTACTCAAATACGTTTGTCTTTATGTCTAACTTCAGTGTTACTCAAAACAGTTTTTGCTAGAAGTACCATGTATGTGTCAGACAGTCAGCTACTTACAATGACTTTTCAAATACACAGCCATTTTCATTTTTATACTGGTATGTCCAGCACTTCTTTTTCAGAGGACGTACCATTTTGTTATTACATGAAGAAACTCCTCTGCATATCAGCTTGTAAAATATTTGGAGTTATAAGGATTACATGGATTTTTATCCTTCCAGGTCCCAGCCATATATTGACTTGCTCTGTGTTACAGAGGGAGAGACAGACCAATCTTGGAATATTTCGGATTAGTGACTGTTTCTCCTTCTAATTTCTCTGAATAGGTTGGCTGTTTTACTGTCAACCTTCATGTCGCAAATATTTGCAAAATAATAATAATGAAGAGGCTATTATAAAATATCAGCCTTTTTTTTTTTTTTTGCGTTATTCTGATTCTGCAAGGAATGTTGAAACAAAAAGATGTCCCTCTCTGAAGAAATTTAAATTGTAGGTACTAGATATAATATTGCAAGTTGTCGTGGACACAACAGATACAAAAAACCATGCCTTTGCCAATCTTCATACAGGTATCGCTATAGAAATTGTATTAGTTTCTACATGTATTTGGTGCACTGCTTCTATTACTAGAGCTGTCTTTTTATGTAGCATGTGGATTTTAACACTATTCTGTAAGCAATCAGCTCATGTAACAAAAGACAGATTGGACTATTGTCTTTGAGTAAATTCCTTTTGCCCTGAAGGGAGACTTCTGCCAACTTCTAACCCTCAATTCAAGAGTCCTTTGAATCTCCGTTCTAATAGTTACTGTGTTCTTGTACTTGCTCTGTTCTTTGTTTTGAGATTCAGCTACCATGTTAAGACACAAGATAATAGTTGAAAAATCTGTTTTCTATGTCATATCTCACTAGATAGGGTTTTGTCAGCTTTTGCTGAAAATTGTGCAGTGCCTTGAGACTTGTAATGTGACAGACTCCATTTGTGTTGTACTATATTAAAGAAGCGTTGTTAAAAAAAAAATAAAAAAAAATCCCATTTTTGTTCCAGATCTGTTTGAATGCTTTTTTAGCAGAAAGCAGACTAGAATTTTCTTAAATTTATTTACTGGATTTAGAAGTCATTCACTACTGTCAAAAGATGTGCATGTTCTAGGAAGAACGAATACTACTGAATGTGTCTCTGCCTCTAATGGGTGCTTTAGAAATATATTGTAGTCATGGGAGTGTACATGGTAATAGAAAAAAAAAGGTGGATTACAAGTTTTGGGAGGGAGATAGGAGATGATAGTGATATCTGTTAACTAAGAGAGTAGCATATTAGAATAGAAAACCAAACTCAGTTTAGGAAATAAGGACTGGGAAATTATCTCAGTGTGCTTTTTTTCCATTGTGTTTCTGTCATTCAGTAAAGTATTTAATTTTGGACTGGATTATATTTAATCTTTTATTTCCTTCAGCAGTATTTTCAGTATTTTATCAAAGGGTACAATTTAACATAAATGTACTGTACTGTATATGTATACGTCACTGTATGTTTGATGAATCACAGAATCACACAGAATCACTACGGTTGGAAAAGACCTGTAAGATCATCAAGTCCAACCATCAACCAACACCACCATGCCCATTAAACCATGTCCCACAATGCCTTGTCCACATGTTCCTTGAACACCTCCAGTGGTGGCGACTCCACCACTTCCCTGGGCAGCTTATTCCAGTGTTTCACCACTCTCCCAGTAAAGAAATTTTTCCTAATATCCACCCTAAACCTCCCCTGGTGCAACATGAGGCCATTGTCTCTTGTCCTTTTGCTAGTCACTTGGGAGAAGAGACCAGCACCCACCTCTCTGCAACCCCCTGTCAGGTAATTGTAGAGAGCGATAAGGTCTCCCCTCAGCCTCCTCTCCTCCAGACTGAACAACCCCAGTTCCCTCAGCCGCTCCTCATAAGACTTGTGCTCCAGACCCCTCACCAGCTTCGTTGCCCTTCTCTGGACACGCTCCAGCACCTCAATGTCCTTGTAGTGAGGGGCCCAAAACTGAACACAGGATTCAAGGTGCGGCCTCACCAGCACCGAGTATAGGGGCACGATCACCTCCCTGCTCCTGCTGGCCACACCATTTCTGATGCAGGCCAGGATGCCGTTGGCCTTCTTGGCCACCTGGGCACACTGCTGGCTCATATTCAGCCGGCTGTCAACCAACACCCCCAGGTCCTTTTCTGCAGGGCAGCTTTCCAGCCATTAGTCCCCAAGCCTGTAGCGTTGCATGGGGTTGTTGTGGCCCAAGTGCAGGACCCGGCACTTGGCCTTGTTGAACCTCATACAGTTGGCCTTGGCCCATCGATCCAGCCTGTCCAGATCCCTCTGCAGAGCCTTCCTGCCCTCGAGCAGATCAACACTCCCGCCCAACTTGGTGTCCTCTGCAAACTTGCTGAGGGAGCCCTCAATCCCCTCATCCAGATCATCGATAAAGATATTAAACAAGACCAGCCCCAAAACTGAGCCCTGGGGGACTCCACTTGTGACAGGCTGCCAACTGGATTTCACTCCATTCACCACAACTCTCTGGGCTCAGCCATCCAGCCAGTTTTTTACCCAGTGAAGAGTGCACCTGTCTAAGCCATGAGCCGCCAGTTTCTCCAGGAGAATACTGTGGGAGACAGTGTCAAAGGCTTTACTAAATTCCAGGTAGACAACATCGACAGCCTTTCCCTCATCCACGAGGCAGGTCACCTGGTCATAGAAGAAGATCAGGTTGGTCAAGCAGGATCTGCCTTTCATGAACCCGTGCTGGCTGGGCCTGATCCCTTGGTTATCCTGTACGTGTCCTGTGAGTGCCCTCAAGATGAACCTCTCCATAATCTTCCCTGGCACCAAGGTCACGCTGACAGGCCTGTAGTTCCCCGGATCCTCCTTCTGGCTAAGTTTCTATATTCATTTCTGCATTGTGCAGAAATAATTTGCCATAGCTTATAATCATTCACTAACTCAGAAAACTGAAAAAAAATGTGAAAGAGACTGACAGCTGTCAACTTTAATTTCAACCTTCTCAAAGAGATTATTTAGTTTTTTCTGAAAACCTTTAACTGCTGTGAATTTCATCATCAACTCAGCAAAATTAATCATCTTCATGCTGTTACAGCTTTAGACTAGAAATGCATACAACATCTTTGCATTATCATTCTATCAAAGTACATTGCTTGTAGGACAAAGATTCTATGCCCTCACATGGAATCCAAACCAAAAAAACAGTTTCTGTAATGTTCTAATTCATTAATGGTAGGCTAATTTTACCTAACTTGAATTTTTCATTTGAAATGCTTTTTGAAATGAGGATGAAGGACTAGGCAAAAAATATAATAAGCATTATTTAAAAAAAAATAAAATATTATGCTTAATTTGGAGCACTAAGGAAAAGAGACTCTGGCTCACTTTAAAATACAGAAAGAAGCAAATTCATTGGTAAAAGGAAACATTTTCAAGCTTTGTTTTAAAGGTAATTCTAATAATAAGAATATCAATAAAAATAATAGTGAATTTCATAACTTAACCTGAACATTTGAAATAATAAGAGGAGAGAAAATTAAACTACAATGCATGTTATATAGTATTAGTAATGCTCAGATTATATGCTCTGTCTTGATGCACTTTAAAATTAGAGTAAGAGCGTACCAGATTGCTTCCAAAAATCCTCCCAGAACTAAAACTCTCTTCCTGAGGCCATACTGGGAAACTGGACCTAAATATTAGTGTAGCCTTAATGTCTAAGTAATTTCTTACATTTGCTTAGACCCTTGCTTCTAATATCAGTGTAATCCTTACATAAAAGCAAACAGTGGAGAGTCGCAATTGCTTGATTTTGTCATTTTATCTGGCAGGCGGGGAGGCTCTATCAAGAGAATGAACACAACTGGGTTTTGTGCAGCTACATTAAGCCTTGGTTGCTAAGAATGGCAAAAACATTTTTCACTAGCTGAGATGAACCAGTGTGGTAGTAGGAGCAGGAGTAGAAGTAAATGTGTACAAGGTTATTTATTTGTTTGTTTATTAAAATTGTGCCCTGGTGTACTGCCATATTTGCATTTTAGTCTTTAGGTTTTAAATGGTTTTCAGATCAGTTGCTAAAACTTCAGTTGAGTTCACTCTTGCAAAGTAGTCTGTATCACAGCTCCCTGAAATTTATTTTAATATTCAAACCTTTTAGACTTTGTCAGTTTAAGTCTGTTATCAGGAATTTGTTTTATACATGCAATTTTTACATGAGTAGAAAAAGGCGTTTATGTGTCTGTGCAAAGACCTCAGTCCTGCATTTTTTAAAAGACTCAGGGGAACTTTTCCATCCTAATTATTACAGTACCAGTGGCTATGCAGTATATTCAGAGATCTGTAAATCTGCAATCTACTTTACCCTGCTGTCGCATCCAGGTATATCTGACTACATAGAAACTGGCAGTTCCTTTGTGCCATTAAATACTTGAGAATTTTCTCCTGGGTATTTGATTTTAATCTTTCCGGTCTGAGGCTTTCCCATGTTCTGTTAGCTTTCCATCAAATACATGACTGAAATCAGTATGAGCCTCCTTGGCCTAAGCACGACTGCAGAAATACCAATAGGTAAGTAGGTGGGATGGCATGTAAACATTTATTCTGAGGATGTTTTGCAGTCCATGTGGGCTAGAAATATTTTGCTGTAATATCAAAGCATTATACAGTTTATCAGTTTATTTATTATGTAGTTTACAGTTTATTTATGAATGCGTACTTTCTTTATTTTTTCATGACTTCATTTGGGAGTTTAAGTAAAGTGTGTGTGAGAAAGTGATCACACAAAATTTAGTCTTCAGTTGTCTGGATATCTGTTGTAATATTAGATTAACTGAGGAGACATACAGTTGTTTTGTATGAAGCTACTATACAGTCTTGTTCTCATTACACAGAGACATATCTCTTGAGAGCCAGATAGGTGTTATAAAATATCTTTTTCTTCACTTCTTTTTGTTTGTTTCCAACAAAGTTTTTATTTGGTATGAAGAATCAAACTTCTTTGAACAAAATGAATTGTTGTCTTCCTGTCCTCAAAACAGAGACCCTCCATGTGGAAATCCTACAAATAGGTTCCCTTGTACAAATAAAGGGAATAACGAATCCTTTGTGAGGAAAAATTTGTCAATACAAATGGAATACACCAAAGCATGGAAACAAACATTACAAAACTATGCATGTACTAGGAAATACAAAGGAAGAGAGTTGTACAATACTAATTTAAAAGTTGGACTTCAACCATGAACAGCTAGAAAAGGTATTTAGTACTGAAAACTTTTTCTTAATATATTGTGCTGCCAAATTGTATAAAGGTACCTGCTCCTCAATGAATCAGATATATTCAATTTACTGGTCTCAGTGGGATGGGGTGGTGAGTCTCATTCTTTACAGCACTTCCCTTATTATGTTTGACATGCTAAACACTTGCTGTTAAATAACTTTGTACTATGTTTTTCATACCTTTAACATTAGGTTACATTTAAAACATCTTTACAAAGGTGTTGCCAGCGAGAAGGCTATTTGCAAAACATGTGGGAATTGTATTTAAAATCTCAGAGTTGGCAAACTCGCTTGCCAAATTTGAAGTAATGTGCTGTCTTGAAAAGTCAGAGTTATTAACTCAGGCTTGACGTCACACCGACATAGTTCAGAAGGAGGGCAAGAAGGAGGCTTGTCCATATTATGCCATGTGAATGTAGCCTGGGATTGTAATGGAAACAGTTGTATCTTTGTAATATTTTAATTATACATTCTAGCTGTGCAAATTGCAATCATATCTGAATTATTTACATCACATTTCTTTCAGCTTTCCCACTTCTTCCCTGTATGCGCAACAAAATTAGTAATTAAAGCACACTTTCTGCTTTGCCTTATATACAGAGTTAGATCAAAGCCTATGAAAACCATAACCAAAATTCAACTTTGCAGCCTCAAGGTTGAGGGAGAGTAAGCATTTTATTTAATCTTTCTCAGTGATAGGCAGTGTCAGGGCCCTGAGCTCATTGCCCTCTCCTGGGGTCTGGCTGCCTGGGCTCGGTGCCAGTTTTGATAATGCAGTTGCCCAGTCTTGAGAAGTGTTAGTGAATCTGGAAGCCTCGCTAAGATATGGGAGGAAGGCGAGGTTGGTTGGTTCGTTCTCAAGGAGTCTTTCTTGGCATCTTTCCGTCTTATTAATGCCCACTCCTTTCAGCGGCAACACTGGCCTGGGATCAGCATGGACCAGCTTCTCAGAGTGCGGAAGACCTTTGGGGGCTGATCAAGAATTAAGGGGCCCAAATCACTTAAGGCACATCAACAAAAGGGTTTTGGCATTTCAAGCAGTGGGAGTTAGTTGCCCTGTGTATTGAGTTTCAGTTTCCCTGGTATTGAAGAAACACTTCCAAAGATTGTGAGGCATGAAAGTAATTCAGAAAGGGGTAGCATATAATAACAGATTAACAATCTACAGGTCCTTGCTCAGGTATAGTGCTGGACAATGAGGTCAGAAAGTATTTTTGTGACACTGATAATATTTTAGATTTTATAATCTCCTTAACAGGTGATCCTTGTGCTAGCAGCCCTAAAAACTAGCAAGTTTTTTGAATGAACAGAACCCTATAAAATAGCTTAATTATTTAAAAAAAATCCTGATAATGTCTTTTCCCATTATGTTCAGTCTGACACAGAAAACTAGCCTTTCTAAACACAGTATTAATTATAAATTTTAGTTTTTAATTCTTAAGCATCCCAAACCCAAAGGCAGAATTCTACGTGCACTATCACCCTAAAAATAAACAAAAAAACCCCAAGAGATTCTTAAGCTCTAAGAAATGCTCTAAAAATCTCTATCTTCTATTTGTGTTTTGCATTACGATAGGTTAATATAGCCAAACTGACTTTCCTCCTGATGTTCTGTGAACTGAATTTCCTCCGAGGCATTTTGTGATATATGCCATATTTCAGCTCAGAGGAGATATTTATATGCAAACTATAACTCTCAGAAGCAGACTCCATTGACACCACTTTAAGTACAGTTGTACTGGCAGTAATATATCTGCATGGGAAGAATCCACTAAACAATAAAGTTATGTAAATTAGACTATAGGAAGATTATTCATAAGCAAATGACTAGATATAAGCTTAGCATCTCCTATGTGGCTCATGGATTTTGCTAAACTATGACAAACAATCCTGGCAGAAATCACAAGAGAAATTAAGATGAAAGCCTGAACATAAACTAAAAGAAATGAAGTGTTTTCTGCTGATCAGTTAACAATATGCTTTGCTGCCAGCCTGCAGTCATAAACCAAATAGGAAATCACATTAGGCTGCTTTTATAATGAGCAATAGAAATGGCACTTATGGCTAAAAAGAGAAAACTCATTGCATTTATCTCTGTATTGTTTGTTAATTGTTTTTTTCATCATTGTTATTTTTCATTCTTCATATTCAGATCAGTTACCTAATTTTCGATGGGCAACCAAGTGTGTAATAAATGCATGAATTCCATTTAGTTTAAATATTCCCATCTAATTATCCTGTGCTTTTGTTATCAATCTCGGATGTTAACAGCCTAATGGCAAAAAAAGTTTTTAGTAATTAAATTGTTAGTAGAATTATTGCAGACCACATTGACAAACCAAACACACTTAATTATAATTATAAATAGTCTGTAAAGGCTCTTAGTAGGAATGAGATTAAAAAGTAAGAGAGTAACAATCTGATACTGTATTTCCTGTCCTCTCTCTGTAGTTGGAACTGTCTTATTCTTGTCTCCAGCATTGTTTGCCATTTTATAGGGTATTGAGCTTTTCTTTTTCTCAATTTCATCAGCTTCTCTTAGTTGCTGAAGAACAGTACAGTACTGGTGGAAATCACATAGGAGAGCACAGAAGACACTTCTCTGTTTGCTCCTGTAAACCGACACTGCAATAGTGGTAAATGCAAGCAGTAAATGACAGTTGCTTTCACAATACTGCTTTTTCCTTTCTCAGAAGATGCTTCATTGAAAGCAAGATGTGGGAAGCTATGCTATTGAAAGGACAGCCGTGGTGTCCTTTCATGTAGGAGGGTAAGGGCAGTATGGGTTTTTGAATGAGGTATGTCGAGTCACACCCAGTTATAAATTGTTGTGTTCATTTCCATACCAGCAGGGAAGGATGAATAGTGGACAACACTGTTCCTTCTCATCTTCAGGATGAACATAGTGAGTTGCGTTGTGTCTTAGTTTTTCAAGTAGGAGGTGTAAAGAAGGCAAAAATAATTGTCTGAGTGTCTTCAGGCCAATGTAATTGGAAAGTTATCTGGGTTTTTTGCCTCTCTTGTTAGGCTGCAGGCGGGCTTTTCTGCCCTCCCCACAGTCAAAAACAAAGGAGAGGAAGGGAGAGAAAGGGTAAACTATAAATGTCCGTGGCTCAAAGAGTGATATAAAGTCACTTCCCCACCTGCTGCCACTCCTTTGCAATGTAGAAGTTCTGTAAGTGAAACTGTCTGTCATCTTGAAGTGCGGTCTCGCTGCTGGTGTTTTCTTCTCCATGCCTCCCCCCATCCTGCCACTGCCTCCCCCCATTTCTCTTCCTTGCACACCTTTTTCTCCGAGGGCTATTGCCTCCTTGCGTCCCTTGCCCCTGACGACTCTTTCTTGCTCTGACCTCAGCCATTGCACTGCCAGTGTCACTGCTGGGCAGCCCGAGACAGGAAGCCCAGCTTAGCTGGCACATTGCATGGCATCAGAACTGGTTAGGAGAGGTTAACACCTAGGCTTTATGCTGTGCTGTGTTTTCTTAGGTGGGAACTGATGGTGTAAATCGCCTGCGGTCCAGAAACATGGTGGTGGTTTGAGGCCCAGGGAAGCAGAAACACTGATGTGCTTTGCTGAAGTAGGGGAGGGGAGGAAACACCAGGATCTGAAGAGACTTGGCCCAGTGGCACGCCGTATATGCACGTTCAGGTTAGACTAATGGTTTGATTTTTTAGGATAGGAAGGAATTTTCCTCTGAGTCATATTGGCAGGAGCGAATGCGGTTCTTTTTCCTTCCTGTACAGCATAGAGCCTTGTTCACTTGCAAGGATCACTGGTCATGTTTCGTCTAACTAAATTTCTGCAAGGCTACTGCCACACCTTTGGTTTTTCTTTCTCCCCCCTCTCTCTTCCTTGTTCTCCCTCTACCCCATCTCTTTCTCCCACTTTCTTCTTTTCCGCGTACTGCTGCTTTTGAGGCTCATGGTCTGTCATGTGAAAAGTCTGACACTTGTTCTAAATATTTTGAGGAATATTCTGGAAAATTTAGAAGAAATTAGAATTTTTTTGGCTGTTGACATTCTGAAGGGCTGCTGTCGGTTTTGGTCTGCACCTACCTGGAATTAAACTTCTGTTAAGTCAGCCTTTTTAATTGTGAAGAACTGAGCCAACTGACCCAGGTGGTGTCTGTCTATCTTGGATCCCTGTTAGCTACTTTTAGGCTGTTTCTTTCTCTCTGCACCAGTTTTGTGGTTTGTTCTCTGAGGTGACTTATTTTTCCATGACCTGGAATGCCCTGTAATGGAAGCAGAGGTACTTAGCATTGTACTTTGCATTTGAGTCTGTTTACCACACAAAATTTAGCTGTTACAGCATTGATTTTCTTTATTGAGTTAATCCTTGAATTTGCTTGTGTTTTCTGAAGTGTAAAGCAAAATCAGAGAGAGGATGCTACATTACATATTGGAAGTTGAAGGCTTTTGATTTTGAAGATTTTGTTTAAAAAAGGAATGCAAGGGTTACATTTTTGGCCCCCCCTTTTTTTCCCAATTTAAAAATTCTGGTGTATATTGTAGGAGTTGCTTGTTGGTATGTAGGAGATGTACTATAACATACACCAAGTCATAAATCTGTTGTAAATCCTAAAATCACAACAGCTGTTGTAGTTGACTGTAATGTTCACTCTGTGTTTATTAAAACTTTTTGAGTTTTATGTTTCCTAATTGTTCATCACTAATGAGGTTCCCACATCTTATAGGGGTCACTTCCGTGCCTGTATCAGGAGATATTCAAATGGAGTTTGATCGTGCCGCTTGTCAGTGGGCTTTGAAATCTAATTAGGCAATTACAGCTTAAATTCCACAGCTCAAAATAAACAGAGCTCCATCTTTTCTGTGAGCTATTTTCTAACAATGAAACCTGCTGAGTGCAGACTAACTACAACAGGCAATACACAGATTTTGTTCATCAAGAATAAAAGTGATGCTGAAGTATGCTGTTACACTCTGAGAAATGTTATGGGCCACGTTTTGAAAAATGGGCATTTAGCAGTAAAATGTACTGTATATGCACAGTGTATATGGAAGCCACCTATTTTATGCAGACTGCCATTTATACTTGCAGATGAGTTACTGTTTGTCATGAACAATGCACCTACAAGTTTAAAAGGGTGGTTCACTCGCTCCAAGCAGGTCTTCAGAGAGGTTCACTTAAGAAATTGACTGCTTTAAATGAAACAATCTATCTTTCAGAACTGTGACAGAGTTGATTGTCATGTCTTGACCTATAAATACCCAGAAACTTTGGCCTCTGACGATGCTTCTTAGCATTTTTTTAAAAGCTTACATATGTGCCAGGGTAGACACTGCTGTTTTGGCAAATGAAAAGTCTACACATGCAAATTAGCACTTGCATGTGTATGGATTGCACGTATAAAAGCACTGTTGAAACTTTGCTGGTTGCCGACTGGACGGTCATAGGCAAGCTTCACTTACAATGAGCCTAAAAATTCTTGCTTACATTTTGTGCACATACAGAGACCTGGAGTTGAAAAGACGTGCTAAACACTGTGATACAGTTGGATCTATCTGTATCACAGTCCACTCCAAAACCACTGCTCAGCAGTAAGGACGTACTGATACAGGGTTGCAGATTATCCAAGCTGCACCTGGGTGCCAGCTGTGTTTCTGCATGGCGACACAAAGCTGGGCATGCTCTCCCGTTGAGAAGCAGTAGCCTTTGATACTTCCAAGCTGTTAATCAGAGTAGCCGTTGAAATGAAATGGTTTTTCAAATAGAAATTTCCCCTCACCCTTTTGAATCTAACATAATTTCAAAGTGCACAGTATTAACATCAAAATGGAACTTGTGGAGTAAATCAATTATGTCTAGACTGGAGTTGCGTTGGCCCGGGGAAAAAAAAAAAATTCCTCAGATTTTTTTCCAGATGACATGCAAATTTTGAAGAGGAACACTGTCAGCTTTCAAGTGTCCTTTTTTTCATATTTTTATAGTGTATTTATGAAATTGATCTTCACCTGTTCCTTTGCTGGTGGGTGCCACTGAAAATGACCAACCAACTTGGTGCAATTTTTTCTGCTTCTAACCATGCTAGTCTCTCTCTTCTCATGACAGTTCCTTTTAAATTCAGCTGAATGAATTGTGAAAGCATATTTATTTCTAAAAAAAAGCACATAGAGGAACAGATATTATCCATTTCAGTGTTTCAGTGTACTGCAAAGCTATGCCAGTCTGAATAACTGCATTACCTGAGAGAAAGTAATTTTGTAGTTTGTTATATTGCTTCTTACTTAAGGTATTCTATGGCTTTTAGTTATACAAAAGTGGCTTAGCCTTTCTCATTCTGCCTAAGTGCTCTGGTCACACAAGCAGTCTATTCCTTTTGGGTGTAATACCTTTTAAGGAGAAACCCTCCACATTTCTACACTCACCCGCATCATTTGACCACCCTTCTCTTTCCCCTCCTTATTTTCCTTGATTTTTGTTTTCTATGGTATGTCAAACTCTCCTTGAACTACCTGGGATGTCAGAGAAGCTCTGCCTCTTGATTCCTTTTTAGAGTATGTTGCTCTAGTCTGAGAAATTAGCATTTTATCCCAAATATCTGACCGTTGACTGTGTTAAAATATTACATCATGTTGGACGTAGTCATGTAGATGACTGATTGGGAATTATTGCTTCTTCAGCCTTCAGCAAAATCACCAAATAACAGAGAGAAACCTAGAGATGGTGTATTGATATGATTAGTATTGATATGATATTGAAAAAAAAATCTGGAACACTGAGATTATTTTTGAGGCTCATCATTGTCACCTAAAATCTGCAAAATTACTAAGAGATTTTCCTTTTTGTCCTCTTCTTCATAACAACATCTACACAGATGATCTAAAGGTGAGACTTAACAAATACCTATCCTAGTAGGATGCTTTGATTTTAAATGTTTAAAAACAGTTTTTGGATTAGTCCTTCTTACAGCATGAGTTTAACATGTATGTGTTACTTAAGTTGTTCTGATAGACTAAGTCAAGTATTTTGGTGATAGCATTTCCTAAGCTTCTTAAGAATGAGTGAGATGATGCTTACTAACAAGGGTCTCTTCTGCCTAAGTTTAAGCCCACAGTGCACTGTAATCAAAGATACAGTTTATTTTTCTTATATGGTAAACCAAACAACTGTTTTCTTTTCCCCCCCTCCTGAGAAAATTCACAGACACTTTTCTCTTTTTAAGTAGCTTTTCATATCCTATTGAAATTTTGTTTCCCTTGGAAATGACTACCATGGAGATAAATTCTTAGCATATCTCATCTTGCTTTGTTTAAAAGAGCTTAATGTATGGAAAAGAAAAGGAAGAAAGAAGTCCTGAGGTTTTGTGAAGACTCTTTCAGTAACTTTTAAATCCCTTTTAAAAATAAAGTCATAATATGGTAGTAATAAATTAAGAAAATGCCTGTTCTTTATAAGACTGTATGTTTCAGCATATTTACATTTGAAAAATGTCTGCTGCATTAATATGTTGTTGAAAATAAAATTAGTTTCCCAGCTTTTTTAAGATGGACTCACTGAAACCTATTGCTGCCAATACCAAGGTATTTGTTTGTTTATTTAGTAGTTTCATCTCTTTGGCTTTTAGGACAGAGTTACTATCAGACCTTATGCTCTCTGGTTATTACATCACACATTTAAGCGCACACCCCCTGCCCGCCCACCCCCATTCCCCAGAAGAATCTGTGTTAGGTTTTGCCTGTAGGGCTCTGGCTGCTTGGGCCAGAGGTAAGACATGGGGTAGCAGCACACTGCCACAGTGGTAGGCACTATTTCAAGAAGAAATGCAGAGATATGATGGGCACAGAGTGTTTGATGTCTTCCTGTTAATTTTGGAAAATACTTGCTAGGGAAGAACTTGCCAGGCCTTGCAGCTGACTGTTTATTCCCTGTTTTTATTTCCATTGTTAAGTTTTTATCCTCTGCCAAGGTCTTACTATCCTAAAAGATGGATGAGATCCAGTCTTCTCTTTTCATCCCTTTTATGTTTTTCTTGCCACATACCTTTTCTTTCCAGCCGCTTTGGAAGATCTTTCCTAAACTGATTTCCAGATGCTCCCTTGTGGTCTAAACATCTCCTGACTTCTCCCTCTTTATAGCCCAACCTAGGCTGCCTCCCTCATCTTAGCTTTCTTTCTCTCTTTTCCTATCTTTAGGCATTTTTCAATGTATGTATAAAATTACTCAAGATTTCTGTCTATTAAATAAAACAAAGGAAAACAAAATACTGCGCCCCTTGAAAGACTTCTCCGTTATCTCAATGGTCAAGTGCTATCGTGTTTTTCATCTTCCTTTGCTTGTAATTTGTTTCAGTAGATCTATCGCAAATACCGTACTGTGGGCTTTTTTCCCCTAGTATCTCCAAAATCTCTTCTAATACAGACTCCATCCATGCCATAGCTTCTTCTAAGGAAGGTCTCTTGATAGTGCCAGAAGTCTTTCACTTGCTTACTCTTCTGCCCTGCTTTCTGATGCTGTCATTACTCATTTGGAATTCATTCTAATATGTTTGCATGCAATATTTTTTATTTTTCTTCCCTTCATTTTTTGAAATGTCATTGAGTATTCACTGAATATTTACATTTTATTTAAATTTAATAATTATACCTGGTTTTCCTCCAGTAGAAAATGGCTTAGATATAGCCACAAGCCTGTGAAAATGGCATTAAGTAGCACTGGATGGTGAGAACCCTCTTCAGGTAGTGCATTTTCAATACAGACTGGTCCCCTCTGCCACCTCCCTGACAGCAGGGTCAAGCGAAGTGGCAGCAGCCGTAGCTGTGGTCGTGGCACTGCCAGATGAATAGTTTGCAGTACTTACTCCAGAGAAGAGATAACACAGCTCCAAGAGGAGTGCCGGTACTGTTTAGCCAGTCTGAAGAGTTGTATGATAGACTTCAGAGGGACCTATCAATAAAGAAGAAAAGAAGGAGGGTTAAGAGGAAGGGACTGTACTGTTCTTTAAAATAAAAATAAAAAAATTCCTTGCTTGTGCACTAAATGGCATGAAGGCAGCTGGTAAAACGGCAGCCACACTTACTATCTAGTAGTGGTAGATGGCCATAGGAACCGTAAGTGTATAATCTCTTCTGTTAATTTTAATTGCCATTTGTAGTGTTGAATTAACAGTGAGAATCAGAAGCCACAAACGTATTACTTCAGTGTAACTGTAAATATTGTGACCTTGAAAATGCTTCTTTTTTTTCCCCTCAGTCTTTCTACATTTTTGTTCATGTTGACCTTAGGACTATAAGAGCATACACACAAAATAAATGAGGGAACCACTGCAGTCATTCTGCCTACTGCTGCCATCTCCCGGCTGGAACCGACCCCACATATGGACAGGTTGCTTTTCCTTCTGTAGTGAGAGAAAGCTCAAGACAGTGCAAACCCGTGTGTTTGAGGAACTAAAGGCTGTACAATATTTCCATACCATATGTATGTGGGCAATTGATGATGATTGTGTAAGTACAGCCACAGATAAATTACATTGCTTTACATACAGAAGGCACAATTCTGTATTTTATTAAATATCCAAATGGAAAAAAAAAAAAAAAAAGCCAGATCCTTCTAATTTGTTTGCATTGCTGTAGTCCTTTCTTTGAACATAATCCCTGATCTAACAAAATGCAGTCTGCACCCTTTTTCATTTCCACAGTTCACTTTCCCACCAACAAACTTTTCCAATTCATTCTGCAGAGAAGGTCACCTTTATCAAATATATCTTTCTAGAATAAATATATATAACCTTCTGTATATTCATAACTGGCATGTAGGAGTGTTTTTTTGAACAGAATCCTGTTGAGGCAGATGTCTGGAACTTTCTTTAGTTTTATGTCAAAGACACATGGCTCATATCTCGTCTAAATTTGCTCTATCCAGTTTATATCGAGCAGGGATCTGGTCAGAAGTGATTAGTTGCTAGAACTCACAGTAGCATTACTCTGGGAAATTTCTGATGGATATTAGTCACAGGATCACTATGATGATTTAAGGCAGCCAGATAGATGTTACAGAAAAACCTACAAATTAATTTCCAAACTGTCAGTGTTGCTTTAAAAAGAAATTAAAATATTTATTATTTAAGGGTTGTGCCAGGGAGTGGTTAATATTAAACTCCAGTAATGCTTGTGACAGTAAAAATGGTAAAAGGAAATTACAAGTCAGTTACAACAGGTTAAAAATCACAAAGTAGCCTGTATATCATTGCTGGCCTCTCTTTGTCATTTATCTCTCTTTTGCACAAAATGGCAGAGTTTTCTCTAATGTGTCCCAAAAATGCAATATTACTTTAAACTCACTGTCAGGTGCCCTACTATTTGGAGACTGTATTTGGAGCACTTTGTGCATGCCTGTTTTGGTAAATTCCAATGTCCAGGTAAATTCCAGTGCAGAGTGCTGTTTATGGTTAGTGTTTGTTAACCCAAAATTTTGAAGAAGCGATATTTTCCTGAGATTAAAAGCTGTTTTTTTAACACTGTGAAGATGTCATTGTTTGAAAAGAAGAGGAGCATGTTCTGGGCTGTGCTTGCGGGCAGGCAGCTAAAGAGCCATTCTGCCTTTGTAAGACTCCTTTCCTTAAACAACTCATGGTGATTTCATAGTTTTATCAGCTAGCTTGTTATAAGCATAATATTTGGTTCTCATTCAGCATTAATTACTGTGAACTTAATTTGGCTTTTAATAGTGATTATTAAACAATCTTTCTATTACTTTTCAACAGTGTTCTAAGTCAAGAGTGCTATGAATTGAATATCATGCCAAAAAAAGGAGGACAGTAATTATGGTTACTCTATGTGAAGTGCTGATACTTTTTTCCCCTAGCTGTTATGTGAATAACATTGAAATATGAAGAAAACACCATATTTATTGAGTGTCTCAAGTTCAAGTGTTTTATTTTGGTGACAAGATGGTTTCTATACTTTCCTGATAATTCTATCGCATAGAGCATTGCCAGATATTATGGAACACTGTTTTTCAGTCCTGTGAAATTGTCGTTATGATTGCCAGATAATGAACTGCATATTTATGGGTTTTTTTGTTTTGTTTTGGGGGGTTTTGATTTGGGTTGGGTTTTTTTGGTTTGGTTTTTTTTTTTTTTGTAAGTAAAAAGTAAAGGAGGAAGTGGTCATCCTTATTTATAAAAGGTAGTGGTACCATGAAATTAAGGCACGTTAACAACATTTAGTGGTGCAAGCTGAGAACTGAAGCAAAAAATATTACCTAATGCCTTGCACTGAATTTGTCACGGTGAGGTGACAGGTCTAATAGTGTAGCTAGAACTGCAGATTATTGTAAGATAAAGTAAGGGAGTGTTGAGGTAAGTCTTCCTCATGCTTACCGGGATATCTTAATTGCTTGATCTGATTAGTTGTTGCTTTGACTTGACAGGCTCACTGAGTCTTTCTGCTGTACTTTTGCCGTCTCATTTCCTATGATGCCACTGTGAATGCATCAAGAGAAGGCTGCTGTCTTGTGAGACTGATGTTACCCAGCTGCTCTCCTGCATTGACCTGTGGCTGAGGAACACCAGGGCTGATCAATGGAGATAATGCTGGTTAAATTTTGTCATCCTTTCAAAAGTAGGTTGAACAGAGCCAGTTCAGAGTAGGTGACCGACTGCCTGATATCTCATCTTTTACAAGCCAGCCTGTGGGGGGACAGGTGCTTCATCCTGCTGCCAAAACTGCCAGGGGACAGCGAGCTCACCCTCCAGCCCTTCTCAGTCACCCCGCTTCCTGGGCTGGCTGGTTAAGTGGGAACAGTAGCAGTGAGAGAGAAGAATGAAAAAAACCCAACCCTCTTCAGAAAATACAGCACAAGGAGATCTCTGTACTGGGCAGTGCACTTAAAGATCTGCATGCAGTCTGTGGGAAGCCCTTGGGAGGAGAGGGCACGCAGGCAAAACTCTCTGCAACCATCCCAAAACTACCCTCTGAATAGAAATTTCTTGCGACTGCATAGCTGCATGACTGTTTCTGCCTTACGGGTCCCTCTGCTGGCCTTATTACTCGATTGAGTATTTTCAAATAAAGTTCCAGTTTGTCCTTCTGTGTATTATCATCATTAGTGCTGCAGGCATGGCGAGAACAAACCCCAGCTTGCAGCTCCCCAGTCTGTTCTCCAGGTTTGGGTCCCTGGTAGTGCTGCAGAGCCTTTCAAAACCTGGGGGGGAACAGCAGGTCTGAACTGATCGGAGTGGTTAAGCGATGGAGGTAACTAACTGAAACACATGAGGCTTTATTTAAGTACTTCTGTGTGTTAGGCCAGGAAGAAGATACAGTTTTCCTAAAGCAGTCCAAATGAGTTTTTCTACTATTTAGAAAAAAATGTGAAATACATTGGCGTTGTTGTATATTATAGTTTAAGCTTATCATGTTAACCAATACGTATCTACGTGAATGCACAGACAATGTGTATGGCAGAGAGGGATGGGAATATTCTTTTTGGGCTAATTAGATTCTGACGATGAGAAAATGTGGTACACAATCTGTAGTGTTTCTGGTAGGTTTTGGGTGGAGTTTTTGTGTTTTTTTTTTCTTTTACTTCCTTCTGTTCTCTTTTTATATTGGTGATTATTTATTGGCTTTACATCTCGGTTCAGGAGTTGTAATGCTTCTTAATTTGGTTTTTTTTTTGCAAGTTTATATCCGAAGTGGGTGTTATAAATTCTGTAAGCTTCAGTTTATGGAGTTTTGTTTACTCTTTTTCACCATCAAACTGGATTGCATTCATCTTTTCTACAGCTGAACAAGCAGAAGGCCATATCCATCAAAAACATAGTCTTGAACCAAGTGAGCTCATGCAAAATATATCCCTAAACAGTACTGAAGTAAAATTGATTTGGACAAGAAGTCATCTCAGATTTTCTGCTCATCTTCTAGGTTAGTTTATTAGTTAACCTAAATTTAGCTTATATGAGAATGGACTTAGCAAACTAAGTTCTAAAAAAGAAACTCGTGCCAGAAATAGTGGTGTTGGGTTTTGGGGGTTTTTTGTTTGTGGTTTGGTTTGGTTTGGGGTTTTTTTCTTTTTTCTTTTGAATCTTTCTATAAAACTGGGATGAGGGAATTCTGTCAGATTTATCTTCAAATAAGAGTACTGGGAAAAATCCGGTACTCAGTCCCAGTAGGTAACCCCGGTACTTTTGCCTTAGAAAACCTCATGCCTGTCTATTGCTCTTTCCATTTTTATCAGTAAAACGCCATCTGAGCTGATTCATATAGACTGCTGCAAATACATTTCAGTTGCCAAATTCTGATTAAAACCCACTCATGCCTGAAGCTAGCTTGAGATTTTCAGGTTATCAGATATCCTTGTGCTTTTCATTGTGCTAAACCAGATTTTTGTATCAAGTCTTTGCTTTCAATCTAATTTAAAGGAAATTATGTAGAGGGAAAGAAGAAATGTAGAAAGAAAAAAACCTGTGACATTAAGTTGATTTTGACTAAGCGACATAGGTTTTAGTGATGTAATGAAAGGTCATATTTTACACATACTGTTTATTTATCTAATAAAATAGAAAAAAACACAGCCTTGTGTTTAAATCCAAAAGTTGCATTTGCGTTCCCAAGAATGCTGCAGTCCGGTAGGATCACAAACAAGTCATTTTACCTCTTCATACCAGATCTCTCAGGATTCTGCATAAGGCTTAAGTTTGCGCTCCCCTCTTTTGTTCTCCTTGCAGAGAGGATCTGGTCCCTTCCTATAAGCCATACACTGTCTGCTGTTCCTCTAAACCAAGGTATTGTGCAAGGGAGCTTTGATAGTCATGGAATACAGTGTGGATTACTAAACTTCAAAGTGGAATTAAATCCCATGCACAAAAGAAACCTGAATATATTTTATTCCAGTCTTGTTTCACAGCTGTATTTTCATAAGAAAGCAGAATTCTCATTGGTTAATATGGGCATTCAAATGCATTGGTTTTGAAATTAATTATAGTAATGTTACACTCATCTTGGTGGTACTTCATGCAGTTTATGTCCTTTCATTTATGTAATTATATAGCACATTCAATATCTAATTTTTACAGCATCATTATGTAGAAATAATAAATTATATTTCTTTCAATAGAGATTTTTTTCAGTTTGAAAAGAAGCTAGAATTAAACTTCTGAAGCAGTCTGTTACTTTTATTTCTAATTCTTAAATAATTTTATTCTGCTACTTGACATAACGTATTAAATATTTTCTATTATTTATATTATATTGCCATAAACATTCTGGCTCTGTGAGAAACACACTTTCATCAAAACATAATATGTGTTTATTACATATCAACAGAATTGATTATTACAATTAATGGGTTTTTTTCTGTTCCTTACTGGCTGGATTGTCAGAATCTCAGAATCTGAGGTTGTTTAAAATCTCTTAGATGTCATAAAAGGATTCTACAGTTAGCTAGGGCACTACACCATGCCCCTACAGTACACTACAGTACAAATAACAGAAAAAGAATAGTTATTTTGTGTGCATACACCCAAATTTGTGTGGTTTCTTGAAAACGCAAAAAACCCAACCCTCTACGCGCCCTGTCCCCCCACCCCTCCCAACCCAATGAGCTATTTTTCTAGATGTGTGGTTCACAAGATACTGACTTACAGGATCTGTTGTAAAATTAGAGTTCAAAGAAAACAGATTATTTCAATATGATGTGTTTGTTCTATACTCCCCCCATTAAAATTAAGTATTTCTTAACTTCGTAACAATACCGTCTAAGGAGAGAAGGTGTTTAAGAAACTATTGCCATTTTTAAGGTCTGGTAAATAATAATAGTTCTAGTAACAGTTCTATCTGGTTCATATTATTCCATACATTAAATATATGATTATTATGCAAACATGTCTATATATTTGGTATTTGCAAGTTTCTGGTAAAGAATAAGTAACTGTTTTTGTAGTGTTTTGCATATAGACTGAATCTGTAATTGGGATCTGAGCCTGAATTTAAATGAAATGTTAAGTAGACTATAGAAGCTGTGGCAGGCAAAAATTCATTCATCTCTGTCCTTGTATTATGAAATAAGATCAAAAGCTCATATGCTTCCTGAATCGGATGTATGGTTTGGACTTTTTCTTTTTTGGTATTATGCCATAATTGTCTTCTGAGGGGTTTCTTACTGTAGTTCTTACGGTATAGTCCATATATATGGTCTACTATATTTTTATTTCACACTTCTTAAAGTCCTTTCCACTTCTTAAGGATTAAAAATAAATATCTTTATGGCTATAGTGGCTTTGAATTTCATTTCTACTTAAAACCATACAGAGACGCCCCGCCAGCAGTGGTTAGCTGAGCGTAGTCTATTGCAGTAAAGATAAACTGCATAGGTTTCCCAGCAATGAAGGTCAAAGGACACATGCACAGCTATTTATTTGCTTTTAAAACAGAAGGAATATGATTTATGCAGGATATCAGCTAATGTCATAGTGTTGAGCTTTGCAGGTGCGGCCATGGGAGCCTGACCCCCCACTAATCCCCTTAAGTGCAGCGGGCACGCATGCAAGAGCTTTGTTGTTGCCGTGCTGCTTCTTGACTTGCTTTGTGCCACAGTTTGAGAGGTGAGGCTGTGTTTCCCTGGACGAGCTTCCAAACTTCTGATTAGATTTGAATTAAGCAAGTTACAGACATTGAGGCAATACATTTGGATGGAATTGCCAATACCCAGGGTTGTGTTTATTCTTATTGCATGTGTTAGCTTGCTTGGGTTTGATGCTGGTTTTGCTTAGTTCTGCTTTAAACTTGTGCGGGAAGTACTTCCTAGCCTCCCACCTGTCTGCTGATGCAACGCATGCTGAGCACCCAGACCTCAAGTGATCGACTCTGTGAGGGATTCATGCAAATAAATGGTCCAGGCTTGATCCTCATACACTCTTCAGGGAAATGACACTTCTGAGACCTAGCTGTAATCATTAAAAAGGGCCTAATAACACTTCTTCAGAATGTCTTTCAGTGATGCATCCTTGCCCTGTTTTACCTACATTCTGTAAGAGGCAAGGTGTGGATGACCTGCTTGATCTACAGCCTAGTAAAGGCAGTGGAAAGAGGCACACCGCTTTTTAGGCCTTGTTACCTTGTTTTGCGTATGTGTAGAGAGCAGAAGTGTTTCATAACAGATTATAAACAGCAATCCAGTTGCTTCTTTTTCTTGCTCTTTTTTCTTAAGTTACTGTTTGGCTTAATTTGAAATGGTGACTTTACTCCTTGTGTGCTAGCAGTGTGTAAGCTCCAGCTGAGATGTAACTAGATAACAATCTTTAGAGCAGGGTTTGCAACAAAGTCATTCATTCCTTTGCTTGATGTTGTTTGATAGGCTCCAAACACAAATATAGGCTGTAATTTAAAAAAAATAAAAAAATAAATGTTGGTGTTTTAACACTATTCAGAATAATAGCAAAAGCAAAACCTGGAAGTGGTGAAGTGCATAAATATGAAAGATGATTGTACTTGAAGAAAAACTAATTAGTGATGGTTCACATCAGAGTTTGTCTATGAGATTATTAACTATAAAGATGTGGCCATAACTGCTTTGGTTTGAAATATTTTCTCACAAGCAATTAGGGGATTGCGGCAATTTAAGAACAAACGCACGTGGAATTTTTGCTCTTAGGGTAAAGAAAAGGAGGCCTTCCTACACTTGTTATCTTTTCTACACAGGGGGCAAGAAAGCATCTCTTCCC
Organism: Gavia stellata; assembly: GCF_030936135.1. Lineage (NCBI taxonomy): Eukaryota > Metazoa > Chordata > Aves > Gaviiformes > Gaviidae > Gavia > Gavia stellata. Next base: position 33,856,496 of record NC_082599.1, read on the forward strand.
CAAAACTGTAAAATGTATTATTGTCATGTCTAGTTATATCAGACTCATATAGTTCTTCTCCCTTATCAGGATATGAGAGAGAGAGGTATGTTTATAGGGTATATTAAAAAAATACATTTTGTAAAGGGGCAGGTGGAAACCCCTAGAGGGAGCCAGAAGTCTTCCTTACAACTGCAGTGGCAAACTTTTCCATGGAGTTGGAATTGTTTCCTAGAGTAAATTACTCTTTTTCCTTCTGAGATGATATTTATTCCTCTTTCTTACTTCGAGGTTTAAACATACTGTCGTCTGTACTACTCAAAAATGTACTTCACAATTTACATGTTGAACTTCATAGCTATTGACCATGATGTTTCCAGGAGGGGAGCGTGCAGCAGTGATAATGTGGCCGGTGCTGGAGGGGGCTGTGTGTCCTGCTATGCTGGCACAGCACTTTGGGAATGGGTGTGTGCATGTGCGCGCTGCTTTCAACTGTGCTCCGGGGGGGAACGAGGAGATGTTCCCCTCCCTGCCACAAATCACATCTGTTTGACTTTTGAAATACAACATTAACAATTTCCTTGATGCCTTACTTCTTTTTGAAAAAAGATATTACAATCTGTGAATGTTTGTATTTTCTATTTAGCCCAGCAAATCAGGAAAATCCTACCTTTCACCTTTTTTCCTCTCTCTCTGTAAGTAGAAGTAGAGGGTGAGAAAGTGGTTTCATCCTTCTACTCCTCTCCACCCTTTCTCTTCTAGTCTTAGCTCCCTAATCCCCGCAACCAGTTCATACACCCTTCGCTTTGTAAGCACCCACCTTTTATCCCACGAGCAAATTTGTTGACAACTTCACCATAAAATAGATCTCCTTCTGGGAATGTCGTGCTACACACTCAGCAAAATGTCTCCCAATACCTTAGCAAATCAGCAAAATATTTTAAGAAACGCTTTATTTCTATGAACCCAATACCCTGATGGTTATTGGATTTGTCACAGCATATAGGGTTTCTCCTGTAGCCATACTGACCTTCATATGCCATTGTGTTGCAAACCAACTCTTTATGTAATCAAATCAGGAAGAGAATGCTTAATTAACAATAAATGATCCCATTTTAAAAAACAACAAGTAACTGATTTTGTGCACCATCATTAAAGCTTACTTTTTTAAAATTCTGGTGGTTTAGCATTTTGACCCATGGTTTGGAAACACAGCAGAACACAGAACTATTTTTAATCGAAAGGCTATCAAACCGCTTTCAGCAGGACACCACATTTACGAGTGGACTTGGATCTCGTAACTCCTGAGTGCCACAGAAATGAGCAGGTTATGAAAGGCTTTTCTCCTGAGAAAAATATATGTGCTATTTAGCCATAAATCATGATATACTCTCATTATACCACAAAGAATTAAAGAACGCTAAGTAAATGACTTTTTCCCTCCTCCCATGTGCTCCTGAGTCATGTTGTAAATGCTGGATTCTGTTGTTGAGTGATGCAAAAGCTACTGTCGCACCCTTTTATTCCCTGGGTGCAAATTAATCCTTTGTAATGTAACTGAAGGAAATCGATGACATTATTTTCTCTATCTTGGGTATCGAGAGCATTCAAGCAGGAGGGAGTGCAGAACCAGTCACCACTCTGAACTACCATTGTGTGAAGGCTCAGGTCAGCAAAGATTTAAGTAATTACTTAGCTTGTGAACTCCCTTGAACTTTTTTAGTATTCTTCTAATAATCTACTTATGTTTTTCTTAACATTATACAGTGTGCTTCTGTCCTACGCAACGTAAAATATCCTTAACTTAAAAGAAGAAGAGTTATTCTAGCAGTTACTGCTAGTGCTATGATACAGTTTACATGTAGAAGTGAGACAGAGCAATACGAATTCAATGGTATGTCATTGAATTAAGTGTAAACTTTATCATGGCTTTCAGTGTAACTGATGTTCTCTCTCTTGCATAAATTTCTTCAAATGTTTGATACCAGCTCTGAATAAATACTGTCTTATTTTAGTGGCTGGGTTCTGCTCTTCAGCAAACAAACTTACAATGTTTGATGTGGATGTTAGAGGGGAAATAGTCAAATTTGGAGTACAGAAATATGTTAGTCTGCATTCCAAGTATATAAATTATACTTTTAGCTTGAAAGTACTGTATAAATGTACATCTTATGAAGGCGGATTGAAAACCACCAGATAGTAAGGAAAAAAACCAACACAAAAAACCCCAAATGAGATCAGAATATTGTGATTTATAAAGTATGCTTCTTATAGCAGCATTTCTGAGTTTCATGTGCTAAACACCTACTCTTGACCTCGAATTGACCTTGAAGTTTATGAGCTGAAGGTAACAATTATGCAACAGCTAAAATATGCAGACAGGACTTTACTGCCTAAAAAGAGCTGCTGTCCTGTGTTTTGTTTGAATTAACACACTTCACTGTTTATGAAGCTTAACTTTGTCCTATTAGAAAGAGGGGGAAAGGAGTGCCGGTTGCTAATATGCAGAAATCTCAGAACAAAGTGGGGGGGCTAGCGTAAGAGGGTGGCAGATGCATCGTGTTAGGTCAGTTCTGCAGGAGAAGTTACCGGTTCTGTCTTTGTGCTATTTCTGAATGAAACAAGTTTGCCCAGTGAATGTCTCCAGCCAGAGATTTAATGCTGAGGAAGCTCAGTTGCAATATAAACTTCCAAGGAGGCTGAAATGAACCTTTGTCATCTAAAGCACTCGTTCATAATAAAGCAGCTTTGTCATAGACTTGGTTTTATTAATTTTTATCATGCGTTACAGCCTCTGCAAGGTGTCATCAAACTTTAACCTTCCAGTTGTAGTGCATTCATGAGGCAGTAAGGTGACTGTATTGCATTTGCTGTACATTGCAGGGTTTTTTTGAAGACAGAAATTAAACGTGAGAAATAATGTGTTTAGACTGTAATTTGGACAGTGATCACAGGTATCCCTTATAATTTAAACTGATATCTCCATTTCTCATCCTTCTGTAAACAAAAGGCTTAGTTGTCTGTTTAAAAAGAAAAAACAAAGAACCCCCCCCCCCAATCTATTGCATTGTTCTTCTATTCCACTGAGTGATGCAATAGACAATAAATTCCAGTGCATAATGACATTTTGAAAGTAGAGGCACCCAGACATACATATATAGTTTTACAAAAATACTTTTTTGTTGTTCATACTTTCTAGTGACATGGAATCTCAAAGCAATACAGGCAGCTTGTGACATACATGCAGGTCACTAATTTTTGCAATAAGTGAAGCATCTCTTGGATCCTGTTTTACTCTTTGCGTTGGCCACAACCACCTGCTTTTTCATGAGAGGAGTGCTGAAGGTGTGGTTTCAATTTTCCTACTGTTTTTCATACTCTTAAGATGTTGGAACAAGTCACACAGTGTCTGCATCAGGTGCACAGTGATATTTAGATATACTTATCTCACAGATGTGTTTAGGGAAGATGATGACATTTGGAGAGTATTTTTAAGATAAAAAGGGCTGGAACCTTAAGGTCTGTTCCTCTCGGGCAAAGTCAAATGTACTATCTGTTGTGCTGTCCTATCTCTGCAACAAGGACTGAGAAAACTAATGAAATTCCAGGGCATTGCTTTGAACAGCAGGTGTTAGGTTGCTGTGTCTTTCCCAAACAGATGTTTTAGCTGCAGAAGAAACAGACCAAATGTACATAGTCCAACTCTGGAAACATTTAAATCTAAACGTTTAAATGCATGGACATATTTCCTTTATATTAAAACTGCAATATTATCATCATTAAAATATTAGCTAATGATAAAATTGTTCTTTGGATGCTTTTTCACAACATAGAGATAATGAATATGAATATCATGTGAAAACAGGGCACGTTTTCTCTTGAGAACTAATCGTTATCAATGCTATGAACTCCCTTGGGCATAATACACATTTTTAGTGACAAACTTCCCTAAAAGCATAAGAAAACATTTTCTTTCATAGGTATGCTTTAATGGAGAGGTTTCTAATGGTTGCAAAATCCTCTAAGTAATAATGAAACCCTGTAATTTTACATTTTCTCCAAAATTAGGTGTGAATGTTATTCTTCTTTTGGAAGTTATAATAAAATTAGTCCCTTTGCCCACCTGGCTTTCCTGAGAACACCTGAGGGGTTTTTTTTAGGCAGAATGAGATCGATCTTTTCAATACTGCCAGTGTGAAATGGCATTTGTCCTGCTTGCTACCTTAAAAATTTGTTGCACTGCTGTTCTAGGCTTCATGGACCTTGAGGTAAATTATGACATCTCAGATATTATTATTTTTCATAGTTTCTATAAAAATAGCTAGTTATCTATGCATGGAAGAATTTCCAGTGGGGAGAAAAGAGAAGTTTTTTCCCTGAGGCTGGTGTTTCAGTGTATTCTAATGAGCTGAGAGACCATCCCTGACCTTTGCAGGTTAAAGAGACTCCTTGCAGTACAATAGGCATGCTTTAAATCAAGCTCTGTGTGTCATTTTTGCTGTCATGGAGTACTTAGGAAATAATTTTCTTATTATGTAATATGTTTCTAAATGCTGTGATGATTCCTTGCATGGTTTTCATGACTTTCTGCCTGCAGTCTCCTTTGGAAGATCCAATAGGAGACTTTCCTCCAGAGCTTCAGAAGGTGCTCTCAGTGGATCTAATAAAGAAACTTTTTATTGCAAAAAAACTAATTTAACTAACCCAAACCAGAACTTCAATTGGAAAGGTTTATGTAGCCTAGAGGAGAACTGACACCTCCTGGAGCATTCAGGGGCCCATCTTTCCCTGACTCAGCTTTGGCCCTTGTTACATCTGGGGCTGACACCGGAGTGTCCAGCTGTGCAGCTACTCAACAGTTTGAGGCTGATTCTTTTTCTTGTTTTCCTTTTAAATGCATCCATTTCATCCCCGGAACAAAGTGGGAAATTTTTTGAAGTCTAATTATTTGGCAGTATGGCAAAAACCATCTTTTCCCCAGGAGATCTGCAAGGCTCTTCTTGTTTGGAAAGGAACTGTCTTTCAGAGAGGATCCCAGAGCCCTTTGCTAAGCAGCATCTGGTAGGCTTCAGTAAGGTTCAGAAGCCATTCTGCTGAGCCTCGGTCCTGTAATACGTCACTTGTGCACTATAAGGCAGTCTCAGAAATTAATAATACATTGCATGTATATGATGTTTCTTGTCCCTAAATCTTTAAGTCACTTACTGTACTGGTTCTCCAGAACACATAGCATTTTTTCAAAGTGGAGAGTGGGAGACTTAGACATGATGTCAGTATATTGTACTGAGTTTTATTAATACTGAATAATTGACATATGACTTGGACTAATATTTTGAATTACTGTTATCTACAGGAAAATGCAGAGATAGGAATTAGAGTTGTTGCATGTATACTTTCCATGTGAATGCTGCAACCTTGTCTTCACAAGGTCAGAAAGTCTTTGCTGGTCCTGGGCGTAGCCCTGTCAGTTTGCTGAGCATAATGATAATGAAGCACAACCTGCTATTCTTTATTCAGTGTACTGCCTCTTAGAGGAAGGTGCTAGGCAGTGGGATTTAAGGTTATGAATGGTGTATGAAAAAGATACCATGGGCTGAATGAGGCATCACCTACTCTGAGGTAAATTGTAGCGGTGTACTCTTTTCGTGGATGGGAAAGGCAAGAAAGTGCATGTCAAGACACCACTGGGTAAGAATGTGTACGTAGGTGAATACCATATACTAGCTGTTGGGTTTTGCTCTCATGCCCTGTGTTTTTCACAGTAATGTTTTCATCTGCCAAGGAGCAATAATCTCAGTGCTTAAAATGGCACTTACGATGATGAATATAGTTGAGGTTTTGTTTTTTCTTTGCTATGTATGTCAACTTGTTTTCTCAGCTTCACATATGATATGGCCTTAGTTTCTACTGCATATTAATATCACCATATGTGAGAAATAAAACCCAGGGAAAGGATAAGTGCCTTTTCAAAGACCACACAAGTCAGTAGCAGAACTGGAATGAAACCACAAGAATTCCTGTCTCTTTATTAGATTTTTAAGGCATTTTGGAGGGCCTCATCCAGACATGTAGAGAATAGTTTCTGTAAAAAATGAAATTTTAAACATGTCTAAAGGGTGATTTACAGTAAGCTGTGTTCGGTAGTACAGTATAAACAGGTGTTTGATGGCACTGTCTACCTGCTGGCATTCTTCTGATTGATTTTTCCAGCCGTTTGGTGGTACTGTGCTTCTGGTAATAAACAAAAACTAAGGTAAAGAGGTCAGCAGTAGCTACAGCAGATGGTTAAACCACATGTCTTTTCCTTAGTAGCATTCTCACAATTTGGTCCTATAAGGGAGCGACTGTGAAAGATAGGACAAACCCCCAACCTTATGCAATCAGGTATTGAGTGGGTGGTATAGATAAAAAGTTCTTTTGTAACTAAATTCAGCAAGTAATGGGCATTGCCTCTCAGGGGCAGAACTGAACATAGATGTTGCTGTGGGTACAGTTGCTCATTGACACAAAAGATGATAAAAACAACTTGTTGAAAAGTTTGTATCAATTTCTATCTCCTTGAATGGGGAATAATAGATTTGGGGGGGTGGGGAGGAGTGGAAGTAAAAGCTCAGCATCATACGCTTTCAGAAAAATATTTATAGTGTCTTTAAAAGCCTGTTTATCTTTAACCTAAAACATTTGCATTCATTGACATCAGTACAAAATCATATAAAAGTAGATGGCTGTCCTGTACATTCACTCTCAAATGGTGTAAATGACAAACTAAGGAGAATTAGCCCTATTACTGCTTTCTTTTCAATAAGTTCTTATAGCAATGTTATATGGTAAACTCCCCTAATTAAAAGCGAATATATACATTGAGAACTAAACTGAAGGCATCATTTAGAGTACCCATGTGATTTGGAGAGCAGATTGTTCATAACCTAATGGAAAGTTTTAACAAGCCCGCCTCTTCCTTGGTCCACTGCACAAGCGGCCTGGGAACTGGTGGGCTGTCACGACAGAACCTGGCACTGTTGAATGCTTGGCCAGATTCATTTAATATTGAATTTATGCCTTACAGCTACTTTTTTTTTTTGGTAACAGCAGCAAGTTTAAACTGCATCTTTAAGTTCAAGACGCTCAAGCATGAGATTCTTCCTGCTTCACCTTTTGCAGACTCTTAACTCAGATCCTTTTGAACTGGGTAAAGGAAATCGCATGTTGTTTCTGGCCTGGCCTACCTGGCAGCAATCAAAACGAGGTCAGAGAACTCAACATTTATAATAATAGATGGATTTTAAGTAGTTGATACCTATTTTTTGCTTTTTAGCTGAGTTTGTTAATAGAGCAAAAGAATTTACTCAAGCTACTAAAAGCAATACTGCCCCCAGGATTCTTAGTTATCTGTATTTCACATGAGCATTTTAATGTGCCATTTCCTTTGCTATGCAGAGTGAGAGGATTTTTTCATCTGTGCCAGTCCTTTCCTGGGAGAACTCCTAGCCAACTTGTCTTTATTCCTGAAAGACTGATTCGTCCCCAGCTGCTTTGGTCCGAGTGCAAATGCTAACTCAGCGCTGGCAGGCTCCCCTTAGCAGGAATGCATTCCTCCTTCCTTTGCAGGATTCGACACTGGGAGAGTAACTGGCGCTCCAGGCAAGTCCCAGAGGATCGATAGCTCTTTCAGTGGGATGCGCTTTGATGGTGAGAAAGTAGCCTGCCTTGTTAAGCTGCCCAGATGATCAGGTCATAGTCTGGACTGCACAGCCCACTGTTCGCCAGGCCAAATACCTGTTTTTCAAGACCCTGACCAACAAACTGGAAGGATTTTTCCTATCAGAAAAAAAATTGAGAGTGTTACAGAAAAGTTTGCTATGATAAGTAATTTGGTATTGGTATGCATAAACCTGAGCTTTATCAATCTCTCTTCAGGAGTTGCTTTTTTTTTTGGTGAAAAGTGCTGATCTTTTACCATTTCGTGGTTTTTCCTTTTTTAAACACCAACAGGAAATACTGTGAACTTAATGCTGGAGATAAGGATCTATGTAGTCATTGAAATGACAAAGAGTTTGCGTTCATGAATTTGGGAAGTTTTTATCTAATTTAATCTAGAAATGAAAGGAAATTATAGGAAATATAAGGAACTGCCGCAGCTAAAATCTGAGTTGTTCCAATTACTTCATCTTAGAAAAAGAAAATTCTGCACATCCTTGACTTAATACCAAATTATGGCTCTGAAATGTTTTTTCTGTCACTTCTTTTTTGATTGGAATATCAAGTCAAGAGTCCCGTATGACTGGGACAAACTGTTTCAGTATTATCACATTGCAAGCTATATTTATCAGCTTCTTTGACTGTTGAGATTTTATAGCAACCAAAGTTTCCCTGCACAGAATCCTAACACATGCTCAGATGTATGATACAACTGAGGAGTTTAGATTTGTGTTGTAATTTATTTTTTTAAAAAAAGAAAACCAAAAACCTGTAATAGGGCTGTGACTCTGGTTTCGAACTTCCTATGAAACAGTAAAAATAAAAGTAGTCTTGAGGGTAGGCATCAGGACCTAGATCTTCCCTCACCACTCAGCCAGAGCAAGGTACATTTTTTGCTTGCTTTTTACCTTGTGCCACCCCAACTGTCCAACTGTGAATTCAGGTACCTTCTTGGAAAGCAGAAGTTACACGAGGGACCTCCTCCACCTGACAAGCGAACTGGATCTAGGTCTCCCACTTCCTGCTAAACTGGGCTTTCAGGGGAAGGTTGGCTGGCGTCTTGAAGCAACACTACTCTTCTGGGATGGCTATGCTGTAAAAAGAAAGCCACTATGACTTCATTTTGAGAGAAACCTAATTTTGTTGGTACATGCTAGTTAAGTACAGAACACAACTACTGTTAGGGTGCTTGGGGTACCATTCTGACTAGTTTCTAGGCTAGTCAGGGGTCAGGCTCAACCAAAGCGCTGCATATCTTGGACCAAAGAAGTTGTGGTTTACACAGAGACTGACTTTTGGGCACCTACAGCATCCTCAGACCCAAAGGAAAGCACTGGGTGAGTTTTGGTGCTGCTTAGGCTGTATGGGAATTCAGGAAAACTTCCTTTGGAGATTTGGAGTTTGAAAAACTTTAGTTATTTACATTCTGGTTTGGATCTGGTCTGTGATATGACTGAGTATTGGATTCCCCATGTTGTGTTGTACAGGAGAATTACTCATACAAGTTTTTCTTGAAGTACTATGTACTTCCTTAACTCTTAAGCAGCTGGTGTATCAACCTGGGCATAAGTGGCTGCGATCGCTGCCTATTCATGACCTAATGTCCTTTACAATGATATCATCTACAGGAGCTGTGACAACTGAGTTCAGAAGTTGTGCTGTGCGACTGGAATGGCTTTTTGAAGCAGACTTGAAAAGGTGTTATATGATTACTGCAACTTCGATTAATGCTAATATTTGGGATATTTTTGTTCTGTTCCTCATTTTCTGTGGATTAGTGGAGTTTAAGATTAGAAGGAGCAAACTGATCATCACATTCAACTGCAGGAATATGAGAGTCTCTAAAGCATTTTCTCCAGCGTTCCTATAATTTTCAGCACATATTGTGCACATATTACCTTTCATCATGAGTTAATGCTGGTTTTGCTTTAAGGAAATTATGTGCCTGTGAAATAGAAACAGAGGTAATCATTAGGTTGGGGACAGGTGTTCTTTTTCATAGGGTGATCTCTGTCAGTATATTATTCACCTTTTTAGAATGAGAAGAACATGGAAAATCAGTGAGTAATTCCATCTTATTCTACACACAGCAGTCCTGCAGCAATCTGTGCTCAGCAAACCTTGAACTAGGGTATTCTTAACTTTAGAAAAATATTTCAGTTTTTCTGAGCACCCTTCACTGGATTTCCTAATGGGAAATGCAGAGCACTTGTGCACAAATTCAAGCTATTTTTCTTTTCCTTGATCCTGGTATTCCAGGAAAGCCAGTTTTGCCAAACTCATATAGATAATTTTCCTTCTGTAATCTCTCAGTAAGTCAATGTGTGTCATGCCAATTAGGACATGATAAGTCACTGTTGAAAGAAAAACCTTGGTCAGGTTTTAATTCATGGCACACCTCTGCATTGGGGTCTTTAGTGTTGCTGTAAACATGAATTGAGGCTTGACTGTAGTGGGCTTTCTTGCATGCAAAGTTGCTTTGATCTTTCTTTCTAGAGCGAAGCAAATGCAGACTTGCACTCTCAGTTTTTGCATCTAAGATAGGCTGGATAGAGCTCTTTTTTAAAGCAAGCAGAAGACGTTGTCTTGCAATCTTTTGGTAAGCGAGAGACATGGGCCGAGCAGCTGGCTGTGCTGGATGGGAGTGCGTTGCTTGACTTTTATTTTGCCCTTGCTGGTAATACACCTGAATGTTGCTTGGCACGTTTTACATAAAGATTGCCCATAACAGTTTATCTAATGAACTGTTTGTCTTCTAGTAGGTGATGCTTTAAAACCTTTAATGAGGTGTCAGGTGAATTGCAGTGGGTGACACTGATGGACGGGGATACCGAAGCACTGCCGAAGTGCTGGTGCAGGGGGGTACTAAGGTAAAGGTCTTGTTCAGAGCTTCCTATCGTTTGAGCACCAAAGCTGTAATTACATAAACAGAACCGCTTCAGCCAGCTCAATGTGTCATTATGGATTTTCCAGCTAATCTGTCCATTCATCTTAACGGTGCAGAACTTGTGCTTCTTGTCACTCTCTGCCTTTGTTCCACTCCTTCATCTCTTGAAACGTCTGTCATGACGAAAATGTTTATCTTGAATTATGTGTTGAAGAAGGTTAGAGTGCACACTTCTGAAGCTTGGCATGAAATTTCCTAAACAAACCTTGCCGGTTGCTTCAGGAAAATAACTGAGGTATGGATTTCAGATTAACATTGTGCATTAATGTTTTTGGAAGCACTTTAAAATAACGGCTGTGGTGTTGGTGAATAAAGGACTCCCGTTGAAGTGCATGTGACATCCGCATTATTAACAAATCAGCTTATTCACTGTAATGAATATTATATGATAAATGTTATCTTAATGCACAATGATTAACAGTTATTACAGAGACATTTTATGAACTGAAACATTTACTTGTATTACATTTTAACTTAATACAGCACAAGATTTAAACACTTTTCTACTTGGATGTTTTTTTATTGGGCTAATGCTGGTATTGTGTTGCTGTACAAACACTTGTGGGACATACATACATGGGGAAGTGCAGAGCACAGTGTGAAAGCTCAGGGGCCCGCTGGAGCTTGAGGCACAAGAAGGATTAGACTAGGAACTGCAGAGAGTCTCTGAGTCACAAGCAGCTCACTGCCGTGGAATGAAATGATTTCACTTCAGCCTCTCTGCTTCTCTTTTTCCAAAGACTATCTTTAATTTAAGCTGTGATCTTTTCCTTACCCTTCACTAAGGGATGGTCTCTGCTGGATTTCTTCAAGTTATATTATAATGTTCCAATTCTATTCCTGGAGCCAGTAATGCCTATTATTATGTGACTCTTGTTTTTCTGAATTTAATATCTTTTTTTTTTCCTTTTTTAAAAAAACAATATTAGCTATAGTTCTGTGTCTTTTTATATATATTTTATATTAAGATATCTGGAAAATTTGTTAGGGGGAATGAACAAACAAGCTAAGTTCATTTTTAAGAAACCAAATGTGTTCAGGAGGCTGTTAGGATTCTCAAGGTTTGTTTTCCCTAAATTCACCTGTAGAAACAAATAAAAGAGAAAAGGTTTATTAAACACATCTGACTACTGTGATTTCTTAGAAGCGAGGATGCTGCTTCTCTACTTTGCTTAAGATCTTGCTGTTCTATTTTCAGCAATTTGGAGGTATGTACTAAGTCTTAAGAATATGAGTACTTCTATATGAATCAATAGGATTACTCGTGCTCAGAACTGAAACTATGTCTATGCACCATTCTTGCTGAAGCCTAAAATGTGTTCTGTAATCCAATTCGCAATCCTCTACTTTTTTTTCCCCGCACTTCTTTTTTGTATTTCAGAAATAGCACATTGTTATTTTTCCTGTGGGTTAAGGATTTCTGAATGGCTGATATCAATGCAAAGGTGAATTTGGAAATGCAGGTAGTATTCAGTAATGCAGCTAGACATGGTGAAATTAATTTCTGTAGTTAAAAGAATACTTCCAGTTTAAATTCAGTTAAAATCTAGTTGGTGTTTTCTGCTTTCAAATAAAATTCTTGCAATCCCATTAAGCTCAGTGGAATTGTCAGCTTGTATTTGAACTCAGGATTGGTTTTCTTTAGGGACCAATATTAAATTGAGCAGAGTGTGTGTGGGTACTGCACGTACTTTAAAAGTAATGTCAACATTTTACAAATCCTCATTAAAAGTAAGTATAAACCGAAAAAATTAAATAAAAGATCTGTGGGCTTTGAAATGTCCACATTCTTTTCCAGTTTTGAATTGTATTATATTTATTATTGCTTATATTTTTTCAAAGTGTGGAGTAGAACCAACTGGTTTAAATCAATTTCCTCTTTATATATAACTGAGCTGCATAAACAGCAGTGGAAGACACAAATAATTACACTCCTTTTTGTCAAAGGAACAGGATAAAGGAAGACAGAACCGGAATGGTTGTCTGTAATAGAGATTAATTAATATAATACCTAACAGCAGCATTGCCAATATCTAGATCTACTTAGGAAGGATAATGGTGTAACAGTTTGGGAGTTTCAGGTTATACAAATGCTAATAGGTGACTTCTGCTTTAGGAACATAGAAGGGCAGGAACAGATGATTTATATGATGCTCAGGTGCCAATACCTGTTGACAGACTTTGTTACAAGATTGAATTTCTCACGAAAATTTGTAGGTCTTTGTCTTGTGCTGTGTGATTATTTTTGTTTGTTATTTCTTTGAGGAAATCAGTGCATCGTATAATTGCTTAGGAAATAAACTGCTGCAATAGTATTTGAAATGTCAATTTTATGTTGCACTAAACCTCTCATAAGTGAAAAGTAAGAAAGAACTAGGGTGCCATAAATGACATTTCAATAATCTAGGTCGCTGACACAAAATTAGCCCTGAAAGGGATGAATTTGGTACCGCTCCCAAACTTTGAACTGTTCAAGTAAATCTCTTTTATTGATCATTAACATTCCTGAGCTGTTCCTTGAAATTCCAGTTATCTCTGGGTGAGATTGTTAGGAAATAACATTATTTCTATTTTAGGACCATGGAACTTGCAAATAAACTTCTAAAATTGTTAACAGATTTATTCCTACTGTTACTGTTTTCTGCTGAGATTCACTGGGCTTCATTTTGGAATGGAATTTATTTTTCATTTTAAAAAGTATGAAAAACTTCCTGGAATTTGACACTTAAGGGCTCCTCTCTTATTGTTAGTATGAAAATCGTGCTAAACAGTTACAAATCTGATATAAACCAAAACTTTAGAGTTAAAAAAATGGAAGGTTTTGGCAGACATAATGCTGCAGAATTATTCTCCGTTCTGTCTGCGTGTTGCAGCCCTTATCACTGAAATCCTTCTCTCAGCTGCCATTGCATACCAAATTAGATCCTCAACATAGCACTGAATTCATTGTTTATGAGACTAGATTTTCCCCTAGGCAATTAAGCATTTAAGCTTAATAAAGGCCTGTATTAAAATAAAAATAAAGGCCTGTTAAAATAAAGGCCTGTATTTTGAGTACATTTTAGAGTTACTAATTTTTTTCTTTCTGTTTTAGTCTATTTATTTGTAATCTAATCATAGTAAATATGCTGGTGACAAGTGCCAAGTCTCTGTCTTGAGGAGCATATGATGGAAGTGCTAAGTCCATGATACTTGCTTATTAAAATAGCTCTTGTACATGAAAACAGTTCTGTTGAAAGCTAGGTTATTAATAAAATCAGCCTTGTTTATAACAGGTCTCTGGCACTGGCTTTGCTACACCCTCGCCCAGTTGCTGGTGACTTCACGATCTGTCTTGGATGGGGAGTTCCTGTGTGTTTGAGAGTGTATTTACATTGAATAGATGCCTATCTTTGTTATTCATATTCCTGCCAATTTAAAAGCTGTCCCATTGTCGACCTAGACTAATCAAGCTCATGTAATTACCCATTGTTGTGAAATTTTCTAAAATACAATTGTATTTCACGAAAACATGAACATTCCATTGACAACAGATCATACCGTATGAAAGGAATTTCAAGTTTTTTAACGATTTTGTTAACGAAACAAAATCACTTTTGAAAAGGATCATTACGCAGGTACCCGTTTGGTGTGGTGACCAGGGACTGAGCAGAGGGAACACGGAGGCGCAGCGGAGTCGGAGAACTGGCAGTAGTGCTGTACAGTAGGAGCAGCAGTAACGCAAGTGCTGCCAACGCCTTTGCCTAATGCTGCGAAGGTCCCTGCAGTGAAAGCCACCAAAGAAAAGCTCTCCCCAGGATGCCATGGGATCTTAACGAGGTTATTGCCTGAAGGGTCATAGGACTTTATGTGAGTTCCTGCAGCCGGAGTATTTTGGGATTGTATAAAACTGATTATGGAGTGTTTTAATGGGATTATGGCAATGTACAAGATTTGGTATGGGATATTTGGGGGAAGGATCAAAGGTTGATGAAGGTGGGTCAGGGAGGAGAAAGCATGGGAAGATGGAGGGAAAGGGGTATAGAAGGAGCTTGTCACTTGTAAGCACGTTGCTGGTCATTATATTCATCTGACAGCGCTACGCCTGATTGCTGCAGTCTATATTCTTATAACCTTGTATTTCCAACTATCCCCTATGCACTCCCTCTTCCCTGAGCCTGCCTAAGAAACTTGGAGGTGGGCTAGCGGGCCTGAGTGCCAGCCACTGGTGCGCGAGCCTGTGGACCTGGGGGCTCCCAGGTGCAAAGGATGGTGGAGCCGGGCTCTGAGGGGCAGCTGCTGGACCCATCGAGCATCTGGGCCAGTACAGCTGCTGCTCTTCGCAGGACTTTGAATGTTTGTGCTGTGGCTGGTTCATATTTAGTGTTTGGAAGTAAGGGATTACAAATAAAACTGTATGGTTAGAGATGGTTTATTTTCTGCATGTTTAATATATGAAAGTAACTAGCAGGTGACTAGTAAGAAAGAATTTTGTTCTGTCCCTCACGTTAAGTTGATTTGCTGTTACAAAAGCAAACACAGATTTCCTCTCTTGTAGACTGGGTGCTTGAGACTGCACACAGGGTTTTGTACAGCATTCCTGAGATGCCTGAATAAGCGTGTGGACTCTCTTATATAAATAATAGTGCACATACAGTAATATACGTGTATGTAAGAATATTGGGGTTTTTTGGTTTAATTCTATGTGGATTTTGTGAAAGACAAATACAACGTAATGCAAACAGCAGATGGAGAACTTCGCTTTTTGGTGAAAGATTTTAAGAGCAAGAAAGATAAAAGGGCGTCTAATCAGAATAGGAAAAATTTGTTGACCGTTTCTCCCCACAATGGAGTTTGCTACAAGATAAAATAAATTGCATCTATCTACAGATACATGATCAAATAACTGTAGATATGTATGATATTTTCCTTATATTGTTAACAACTAATGAATTGAGAAAGGTTCTCACAGTAATTAGAAATGTTTGTTTGAAATTTGCATTTATTCCTTTGTTGTTGAAATTTGCATTTATCAATTTAGTAGCCTAAGTCAAAGTGCAGTAGGTTGTTATCAAGTGTCTTTTGTGCCTGGAAGAGGTGAACTGTAACATCTGTCAGTGATTCAGTTACGTCAGTGAGGAAAAGGTTGTTTCTTAACTGCACTTAAAATTGGAGAATTTCAAATGGTATGGTTTTAGCCACATAGCGTCAATCAAAAATGTCGTGTGAGTTCAATGAGAAATGTAAGTTACACTTACAGAAAGTTTCTAACATACAGGTCCATGAATATGTTGCTATTCAGAGAAAAGAAAAAAAAGAAGTAAAAGTGGGATCTATTCAGCTGTTCATTCTCCCTGAGATCACAAGATTGAAGACCGTGCTTGTGCTTTTGCTGTGATGTGCTTGTGACAGCAGTGATGCCTTGCACATGCATGGGAACCTGGGAGTTGGTTCCTTTAGGGTTATAATTATGCGTTGGTCTGTGTTCTATAGAAATGTCATGTGGCAGTAAATGTGAATCCAGAATCTACACACAGTTTATACAAGAGTTGTTTTGGAGCACAGGTTTCAGGTATAGGTACGCTTTTTACAAGAGGAAAAACAACAAACAAATTACACAGTTTTTTCCTTCTGGAGAGCTATTAAAAGCTTTAAATCACTCCATTTCACAATTGAGTATTTTATATACTCACCAAGTATTAGGGAAACCAATAAACTTTTTAGAGGGCTTTAAATGGTATTAGAGGTATTATTTTTTGTTCTTACATAAGGTCTAAGTACCTTAGTTCAAAGGTAGGGCTTAGAGAGTGTCATAAACATAATCCTAAATGAACTAAAATAGATTTCTGACTCATAAGAATATCACAACTTTTAGGATCAACATAGTGGATCTTCTTAAGTATTCAAAATACGTATTTACATGTTTCACTGGGAATTTTGGGAATCTCACTTTTTCAGATGTGAAGTTTGTGTTCTAGGCCTGCTGCTGTTACACTATACTATTAATGTATCCCTTAGAGTCAGGGGATGTAGCCATATGTGGGTGGATAAGGGAAACAGTTGGTGGAAAGCAGAGGAGAACATTTTGATTAAACATTTGAGTGTTTTGTGGGGTTTTTCGTTGATTTTTTCGTTGTTTTGTGGGGTTTTTTTAAAGGAAGGAAAGCAAATGGCTATTTGAAGCTGCCCAGAATGTTGAAAACTGTTTCAGAACTGGAAAGCGGTGCACAAATCACAGATTAAATGCTTTCATAATAAGAGATGTCCTACTGGTATGCTGGCTAGATATAGTGCACAAGACAGGTAGATTTATCTATGTACTGTGTAAGATGCATAAGCCAACTCAGACGTTTGGAGATGTCTATGTGATGGATTACATAGCCTCATGATAAATGAGTTCATTTTGTGTGTGTAGCTGAATACAAACAATGTGTGTCTTGTGTGTCCAAAAAACATTGGAAGTTGCCCTTGAGACTTAATGTTAGTTAAATGGTTTTCACAAAGGTATGAATAAAAGTGGGGAGTAGCAGCCTTCTGATATGTCTAAGAGGAGGTTGCCATGAAGGTGGAGCTAGGCTTTTTATGGAGATGCCCCACAAGATAAGGAGAAACAGTTGTCATAAATTGGAAATAGAAGGAAAAAAATCTATATGAGGATAAGTAAGCAAACAGATTAGTTGGGGAGGTTGTGGAGCCTCCCCCCTTAGAGGTTTTCAGTGCCCAATGGGATAAAGCCCTAAACAATGTGGTCCAAATTCAGTGTTGATCCAGGAGAGCTGGAGGTTGGACTGAAGGTGTCCCAAGGTCCCTTTGAACCCAAGTGCTTCTATGAGTCTGCAATGCTTGCAGTGAACTCAGTCAAGTTCTGCCTCCAAGTGTAAGCCATTTCCTACTGCAGAAGATGATGACTCTCCTTCCAACACAGCTGTAGTAAAATTTACCTCTCATTTTATAAAACAAGATAGAAAGCCTTTATCTTGTAGGTTTAAACATGGCGTTATGGTTAAGTACGTATTTTTTCAATGACTTGTAAGATGCACTCTGTTGAGGCATTGTCTGTGCTACAAGGTTCCTTGTCATCACAAAACTCTGAGCACGAGCCTCTGTGCTTGTGTTAACATTTCCCTGCTATCACTGGAAAACTTATCTTTTAGTTCACAGTGCCTTTGAATCCTAAACAACTTCACTTTTTGCTTCTCTTGATTCTTTTTGAATTGGCTGGTAGGGGGAGCTGTTGGTTGGAGTTCAGTCCATCCGGTTAATATCGTTTTCCTTTTTTATTATTAGTCACTAGAGGACTGACTGTTTAAATGCTTGAGTGAAAAGACCATTTTTTCCAGTTACTGTGTTCAGAAAATACTCATTTGGGTACAGAAAAGGAGAAACCAGGAAGCGTGAACAAGAATCTCTGATGTTCAGCTCCAAACTGCAGCAACTTGATCCTTGGGAAGAAGTAATTAGTAGCATGTATTTACTTAGTATTGCCACAGCTTTTTAAAGGTTTTAGTGCTGTATTTGTAAATGGGATGTAGCCTTGAAGTGATACCTTGATAAACTTCATTGTGCAGATCATAAAACCAGCAGGGTTCATTTGTATTTAGGATTGTGCTCTATTCCAGCAACTGGAAACTGTTTGACTTGGCTGCGGTATCCCTCCCGGCTCCCACCCTGGTTCAGATTGTGCTTTTTCCCTTTTCCTTTTCTGTGCTGGATGGTGCGGCTGAAGCAGTCCTTTGCTTTCCATGCTGGCCTAAGAGCAGAATGACAGAGTTGTTTCTTCCCTGGGGGCTGGTGTGGGAAGAAGTCAGAAATGTCTTTCAAAAAGTCTTTCAAAGTCAGGAGTAATTGATGCTTTTTGAATTCTCCAGACTGTGGTCTGCAGCTTACTAGTAGACATGTTACGTGGTTTTGTCCCCATCTGCTTGTTCCTGGCAATTTCTAGGAGTTTGTAGGATCTTCACCGCCGAAAAGAGTCTAATGTCTTTTATGAAGACCTGGAAACCAGGAGAAGTTGGCCAAATAATGTCAATATTCAGAACTCGTAAAATAAAAGTCTCATTCAGCTCCTGTTCTGGTGCTGTTTCTAGTGTCTCTCATGATTTGAAGGAAGGGCTGGAAGAAGGCTGAGAGCAATACCCGAGGAAGGCATCTAAACAGGCAAGATGTGCCTCACCAGGCTCGTGCTGCGGACTGCAAAGGAGGAACAACTGATTTTCAGGGGCGCTGCTGAAGGTAGTTTAGCTTATTTGGTCGCAAACTGCTTGTGCCATGGTCAAACCACCAACTTTTGTTTCAGAGTGCAGATACTTCTTAATGTACTGTGTCTTTTTTATGGCAAGGATCCAAACTGCATCCACAGTTAGACGCTCACAGTGTAGGCACTTGAGTTCAGATAATATACCTAGGTTAAAAAAAAAAAAAAAGACATTTCTCTTAGGTTTCTTTTCCAGCCATTAGAAGTGATCTGCCCACTTGTGCATTTGTTTCCCACCCAGACACAGAAATTACATGCAATAAGGTCTGAGGGTGAAATCTTCTCACCAGGATTGCAGCCTGACCCCCGCAGAGGGAGCTGGCGCAGAGGAGTTCCCGCGCTCTCTTCCCCACTGCCTTGGGCTGCTGGAAAGATTTGGTCTGTGTACAGATGAGCCTTTTCTGTTCCTATTTCCTCAGTTTGAAATGTTGACTCTTTGCTCGTAGATAATCTTTTGATCCTTCTTTGTCTGGCCCACAAACTTGTAAATCATGTCATTCATGTCCTCACGGTTGCCAACTGTATTAATGTTTAAAAATAAAGCAAGCCAGTATATTTTCTTATGGCAGACATCCTGGAGCCCTCTGTTTTGGATGTTACAGGCATCATGCTACACAAGGGCCAACAGAAAATTCCTGAGCATAAAGGGATGGAAACAAATTTATATATAAGATATCCAGTTTTAAAAAAAGAAAAAAGAAGGGCTTTGCAAATTAGGAAACATTTTGGGGCAGCAGATTTTCAAATAAATGGCCCTGGTTCAACCAAAACTGCAATGACTCATAATCGTATCAGTATAGCATTTCTCCCTCCCACTGGGCTGTTTTGGCTTTTCCAACTGACTAATAAGAGTATCTGACAGTCGTCTTTATTTCTGATATACTGGAAATGTACTCAAGGATTTCCAAAAGCATTTTTCATAAAGGCATAGTATTATTGAGGAGCTCATGGGATCCAGGTGCTATTTGCTAAATGATTTCTTTTTCCCCACTGTTTAAAAAAATCCAACAAAGTATTTGAAATTAATTTCAGTCACTTAAAAGGATTTGAGAGGCACTCTGCTGGTCAGACTCAGCTAATTAGTGATGGTCTATTTTCCAGGGACTGTTTCTTTTCAGTTTGGCAACAGGTAGATATAAAAAAAAATTATAGTCATGATAACACATTTCGCTGTGCATAGCTGAATAGACAAACTTGGGTTTAGATGTGTAATTCTGGAGTGAACTGGTTGCAGCCTCTGTTGTTGGGTTGCTATATTCTTCCCCTTGTATATGATTCCACAATTATGTTTTGCTTTGAGAAGGTCATATACTTCCTTTGCTTGTAACACGCTTTAAGCTGTGCCAGAGACAAAGACTCTTGTTTTTCTTTAGCATTATTGGAACTGTAAATTACCACTTGCTTTATGCCAGCTGTAATGCTGGGGAAAACTATGGGTGCCTGATTAAACAATAATTGCATGTGAGCATTCCAGAAGCTGAAGCCCAAACTGTTCAAGCAGCAGCGGGAAGAGCAATAGGAAGGCAATGTTGGAAACGTCTGTGAGCTTAGAGCAGCAAAAATGCTTGAGGAACGGGAAGGACAGCTGGACAGCCCACTTCTCTGACTATCCTCAATACCCGAGTATATCAGAGGTCTACCTCTTTTTAGAGAGGACCACTTGGGGCATGAACTCTCCTGATTTCTGGGTTGTGAACAGAAAGCCATCATAGGCTTCCTGCTGATCAACCCTTCAAATGCAGCATGTCACAGCTGTGGTGCATCCTCTCAGCCCTGTCAAGGAGCAGTTTTCGGTTGCAGGCCAGTTTTCTGTTCAGTAGCAGTGCTGCTGCTTGGCAGTGCAGTGAAGGGCTGAGTAATGGCTCTTCATTCAGCTGTGGTGGTATTTGATGGCTGCATAAAACAGGATTTATTTTTCCTTTTATTTCTTTAAACACATTCTTACACACTTCATTTTGCTGCTTTAAAATTGTGTTATTTGCATCATGAAATGACGCATCATGAACCTGCATGCATCAGTTATGCAAGTTTTCAGTACCTTGCAGAACCTTTTATATATTTATATACTAGATTGGTCTTTAAATGTATAAATATGCATTAAGATTTCCAAAAGAATTTGCTCTGTTCAGAGCATAGAGGAATGTAAATAGCTTTTATGCATCTTTGCATGTCCTGGTAATTTCACTTGTGTAAACATCTAGCAATGGACTCATAATTAACAAGTGAAACTCTCCAGAGTGTGCAAGCTGTTCCTGCACAAGTAAATAATTGCGGAGCAAACTTACTAAATGTGCATTTAACTTAACCACTGTATGCTATGTGCACAATTGAGAATTACATGAGAGAGGAATATCCCCGTGAAAGTTTGTTTCAGCAAGCTGGGATTTAAAGGATAACTAATTAGTTGAATCAGTCATGAGTTCATCAGCTCAAAACCATACTTGTAGGATGTTTTGATTCAAAGAGCACATAGTCGTGTGCAGCAGAGGCTGGGAAAAAAAACCCTAAATTTACTGCAATTTTGGGTTTCGTAGTAGCTAGCATTTGGATTTTGGACTTCATTTTATGCACCCAGAACAATCAGAAAACTTTACACCTAGGGAAATTTTTACACAGCTGTTAAAAGGTGCTTTTTCTGAAGCAGCATCTTCCTGTCCGGGACACTGTGATATGATGTTTGGTTAAAGAGGGTTGAAAAGTGAAGGTTATTGAGTGCGATATTCTAAGTAAAACAGGAGCACTGCTGCTTCCCGGTTCTTTCCCTGGCATCACTTGAAAACTTGGGCTGGCCCTTGGCGTAAGTGCCCCTCTGCCGACTTGTAGATAGTTAATACTACTTTAGACAAGTCATCTCATCTCAGTGTTTCAGTTCTTTATTTATATTACAGGGCTAATATGCTGCTTCTCCCCTTCATTGACTTTCACATCTGTTTTATCTCCAACCAACAGAGCTCTGAGTTGGTCTTTTTTCCCCACTCTGTTTTAAAAAGAGCCTTGCTTGGTGGTGGTCCCATCTCAGCTGGTGCCCCTAACCATTGCCACAACAAATCGATCTAACAATAAATAATCATATTTTAAACCCACAATCCCCTATATTTCTAGAGGCTTTTACACTGTATCTGTGCACCGTATAGCGAAAAAAGATCCTGCCTGCAATATTTCAACTGACTCATAAACATTTAATCAAAATTTATGGTGATAACCATAACCCTGATGTAGTCTGAGACCTTTCTGCTGTGAATTCATTCAGTTCAGTAGTATTTCAATGTATGTTTTGCAGAAGTTTTATATTATTTAAAAATGGACAGCTTAAATTAAATACGAAAATAGACTATGTTCAACGTATTATATTCAGGGTTTTTTTTGTTTTGTTTTATTACTACCCATGCAGTTTCTGTTTCCAGTATGTCAGTCTTTCCTGTGACTGTGCTGTATGCGTTGTTGGGAGGCTAGATGCTTTGATGTTGTTGACAAAGCCTTGAGCGATGGACCGGCATCTGATCGGTACGGTGACTGAGGCCTGAGTGTGTCCGACAAAGCAAAGCAAGGGGGGCAGGTTTATCACTGCTGGCCACTCACGGAGCAGGGCATCATGTCTGCCTTGACGGACCCTGAAGGCACACGCTGGCAGCGTTGCAATGACAGCAGCTGCCCGGGGCAGCTCACATGCTCAAGAACATGCCGGGGAATTTCCAGCAAGCTTTGAATAGGTGGGGTAAGTCAGCAAGTTAAAAATATTTAGGTTTTTGGTTGAACTCTGCATGGGCTGATGTGTCAAGTAAAGAATCCTGCCCACCAGCAGGGCTTTCCCCAGAGGAGACTGACAAACTGCACGAGTGAAGGCAGGAGCTGAAGTATAGCAGATAGATGAGCTTTGTCCTCCCATGGAGAAGGCAGGCATGTACTTCCCCTAAGCTGATTGTCATCCATGTGACTCCTGGTCAATCCCAGGAGTCTGCTGGGCCAAGCTGGGGACCTTGAATAGATTCAGGATTCTTTGCTGGTCCAAAAGAGCTATGTTATCAGGACTCTGGAGCTGGAGGCTCCCTCTCCTCCTGCCATCAAAGGTGGTTTGGTTCCTCCTGAGATTGAATGGGGGAGTAGTGTTACACCTGCTGTCTGCAGCAGTATTTAGAGTTGAGGCACGATGGAGTGGACAATTCTACTGAAGCAAGTCTCTGTGTGTCGATTTTTAAAGATTTTCTTCTTTGGTATTACTTGCTGGGTACTTATTCATTTCATACCACCCTGATGATGGCAGGTTGTATTTTTACCAGTGCAAATCATAGAATCATATTTAATAGTGCAGCCTTCTGAAAGGTGTGTGGTGAAAAATAATATGATGATCATCAAGGCTTGGTTGTTTTTATCACTAAATAAACGAAAGAACAGCAAAATAATTATTTTTTTAAATCAATGATCTTTTTTTCCAGGCTTAATTAACCAATCAAATCTAACTGCCTTTTCATTTGTTGTTTAACCCCCAGCAATGACATGCAGATGCAGTCTGTAGGGTAGATGAATTCTGGTTTCCACTGGCATCAGTGAAACTTCTACTAATTTAGTGAAGATACCATATGGTCCATAGCTCTTTGCTTTCCTTCTTAGATAGAATAATGTCATTTCACAAGAACAACAGGGATTTCAAATGGATGGAAGACAGCTTAGAGGACTGAAGGAGTAAAGTGTTTAATGAATTGTAATGTAAAGCTGAAGAAAAATAGTAGCTTGAGCATGCATTGTATATGAAACTTCTTTAAAAAATAGTTGTTTTCCTAAATGGTAGCAAAAATATACCATGATGCTTAAAAACCTGTAATCCCTAATTGTCAAGATCTGTAGGGCAACCAAACTACAGTTTTAAATTCAGGACTTTCGGCCTTCATTCCTGAGGCAGTGAGGCTAAAATTATAACACCCTCTGCCTTTCCTGCTCAAGCTTTAAAACGCATTGGGAAATTTCAGCCAGATTTAGCAGAAAAGCAGAAGTCTGGAATTCATGACAGAAAGTCTGCAGCGCAGGCAGTGACTGCGTAATAGCTTGGCTTGCTAATTGATTACTGAAAGCATTAGCATTTGTAAAGCTGTTAACTGCTAATTTTGCTATATGATTTCAATTTGTGTTCATTTTTCAAACAGAAATTAGTTTTCCCTGGGCTTTTTTAAAGTACATAGGTACACACAAGCCAAAGTAGTATGTACTGTTTGGTACAATTATAATAGAAACAAACCTTAAAAAATATAAATGTATATATATGTATTTTCTCGTGAGTGGGGAGCTGTGTTTCTGTTTCCTCACAGTGTTGGGAGTATGTATATTTTAAAAGCTAAAAAAAATATTTTGAGGAGTCATATGTATGAAGAAAGTGTTAATTCTGTCAGTTTGTTTTCCTGAGTCTTTGGTAGAGAATTATCCTGCCCTCTGTTGACTCTGAAGTATACTGCAAACTCAGAAATTCATACCAGTTAACAACCTGAATTAATCTTGCTTGCCTATATAAGTTCCCTCCTGCTACTTTCTGCTTCTGCAAGCAGTGTGCAGATGTTCTGTCATGCTAATCATTAAAGAGGAAATAATATGCTTCATTTCTTCTGACCTAGGCGTTGGTCAATTTGAATAGCAAATCACTATTGTATGCCTAGTTCCTAACTCAGTTTTAAGTGCTCCTCATTCTCATCTGTAATAGTTTTTTTTTCTCGAAGAGCATTGCTTAGGTGTTTTTTTCTGATGTAGTGCAGTACCTCAGTCTGCAAGGATTTAATTTTAATGTCATTATGAATGAAAATTATGAAAGAAAGGTTTTGAAGTCTTTTTCTCAGATTTGAAGAATTTGCTTTTTTTATTATAAAAAGGTTTTTTGTTTTTTTTTAAACAATAGGCATTCCACACAACATTTGTGTCCTAAATATATCCCAATACATATAAACAGACAGTCCCAGTCACTGATTTGCATAGTTGCAGTCGAAACATTTCCAAATTTGGTACTGATATTACTAAGCATTATCACTCTCTCTTATAAAAATACTTTGTTGCTATCTATGACATACTCCTTTTGCTGCACAGTTTCCTTGTGGAAGCTTCTGTCTTTCCTACTCTTAGTTGTATGATGTTTTTTCTAAACCATGGCTGATAAACTGGACAGTATTGAAAGATTTAATAACTGATACACAGTAAGATACAATACTACTTTATGTTAATATACTTTAAACTAGATTACGTACGTAAGTTTTTAATACCAATGATGAAGCACAGGATAACTAGACTGATGCAAAACAATTATTATATAAATTATATATTATATATTATATAAAAAAATTACAGTATGAGGAAGTACTTGTGCTTTATTTTTACTTCTTACACGTGTTTCTCTAAAGCTCAAATTATCCCTTGACTAGTGGAAGACAATCTGTTAATTGAAACCTAGGCTACTTTTTTCTTTCTCAAGGCCCAATTTAGACTAGATTTCAAAAACTAAATAAACAACAGTCTGCCTGCCCATTAAAAAGGAGTGTGTCAGGTTTCCGTGTAATTAAGTCTTCTAAATAATCTCCACTTAACTGTTCACGAGGGGCCATGTAATCTTTAAGGACTTACATTGCTGTTGCCTTTTGGCCCAGAATGATGGGGATGTGCTTGAGTGTTGCAGGGCGGGAAGGATTTGCTCACTGAAATACAGCTGCAGGTAAATAGTTAGTGTGTATTGGGTGCCACCAGCACTTTGTGCAATATGTACATTTAAAAATGGTGAAGGAAAGGTTTTGTCTACGCTGACGCTTTAGTTAGTATGAAACCCATAACAGATGCGCTGACTAGTTAAATACCAGTTTTAAGTGGAATAAGCTGTCCCTCTACAATTTGTCTGTATTACAAAGTTTACTTTAGTAAAGGCATTGCAAACATTGCTCTATAGAAGATGTGCATGACCCCTGTGCATTGCAGCTTTGCACTGCTCTGTTCCCTGAACCCCCGGGACTGGCAGGACTCTCCTGCCATTCTGCTCCTGCTGCCTGTGGCAGCCACTCCAGGTTGTCTGGATCAAAACTGACACTAGAGGTTTACAGACAGAAAAACCTGTACAGGGTGGGTTTCTGAGCACACTGGGACTTCTTGGGAAAAGAGCCCGAAGCAGGGAAGGTTAATAGACCTCACAGTGCACAAGGAGAAACCCGAAGAGTTGGAAGTAGCAAGGCATTTGAAAGAGGGGACCTATGTGGCGGAGATGTCACAGCGATCTCCCAGGCAGGGACACTGGCACTGTGACTGGAAGCTGTAGGATTGCAGCTTGTGGCTGACTAGATGATGAGACTGAGACAGGAGAGAAATCCACTGCAACACTTCACTGCAGGTGAAGCGTAAAGTAGCTGTGCTTGGATCGCTGTACAGCTGTGCAGTGCTAACCACTGCTTAAGGACGAAGGTAGTATCACCGGTAACGTCCCAGATCAGCAACCAAGAGGAGAGGCTCCTCTTTACTTTCAGTCTTCTAGCGCTGCACTTCTGCTTTGGTGGATCAGTAACCTGCTGCAGATCTTATCAGACTTTGCAAAACTCAAAATCGAGCATGTGGCTGCAGTGTAAATCAGAGGAAAACCTGTAAGGAAATGTCAACAGCCTGGAAAGAAATGTCTTTATATCTGCATTGCTATTCCATGCAAAGAATAAGGTGTGAGTGAAGACTACATAATGATCAAAGAGGAGAGAGTAAAAGATGTAGTAGAGCAATGACTGCTGTGAGCACGTGTTATAAGTTCCATATAAAAAAAACAGCACACAGAGGTGTGGTTAAAGATTCAGTTACAGCAGCCATGCACAAGGGTGTTAAAATGCAAGTTGTGCCATCGAGATTAATCTGGTATTTCCTGCCTTTTTAATCAGACCTTTTAAAGTTTGTTCCAGTTGCTGTCCGTGTGTGGTCACATACTGGTGCGCAGGCGTGTATCATTCTATCACTATATCTGTATTGAATCACTATAAATCATGAGCATTTTATGTGCTAAAACCAAAGAATATTCACAGACACAAAATCTCCAGAGAAAATTACAGAATTTTTACATGAAATTTTTACTCTTGCAATGGTTTAAATATATTGGAAGATGCGTCTGGCTCAAGATATTGTTGAGCTGAAAATAGTTGGAGACTGGGAAAACAGTATATTTGTTCTGTTCTTACTCTTTCCTAGGTATCTGCGCATGAGTGACTGCATCAGGCTGGGTGCAGAGCTAAATGAACCTGTACTCTGACCCAGGACATCCATTCCTATGTCACCATAATGTAATACTGCAAAGTAAATAAAGGCAAATTCATTGAAATATTTTTGAAGTTCTAATGCCAGCACTATCGATACCTTAAAAAAGAATGCCCTGATAAAATAATTATTTATGCTTGTCAAAGTTAAGTGGAGCATCTGTATTTCTTTTTCAGGAATCAAGTGAGAAAATTATGTTTTAATTTAGTTGTAGTTTTCTTAAAAAAAAAACACCTAAAAGGAGGAAGACTTGAGAGAGCATTCAAATACTCATGAAAAGGTCTGGAAAGAGCAGTCTTTGAATCTGCAATGCTTAGGCTGCCCTATTGGTATTGCTGGCTCTGTTTTGGCATGGGGAAATACTGGGCTCGGTCAGGCAGATGGTCAGTGAAGAGATTCTTTTTGGCTTTTGGGGTCAGTACTTCAGATCCAGACTCAAATCTTTGCAGGTGTGGAATTTCTTTGAATGTTTGGCACTTTACTAATTTAAAAATAGCTAAACTGAGTTGGTTTTTTTTTTCTTAAATGTTCATTGAAAAAATTGCTGCTGAACTGAGTCTTTACATGCTGTATTTCAGCCCCAAGCAGATTTTTACGGCTGAGTAATAAAGCCCTGGAAATGGGGTTTTATAATGGAAAATGCAACTTAACCTTAAGTAGAACAGCACCCTACAATAACACATATTTGGAACCTACAAAATCCCTTGCTCCCAAGGGTGGTGTTATAGTGAAAAGGAGTGTAATAACAGTTTAATTTATCATAAATACATAACATATTTTATGATGATTTGATTGTGTTGAAAAATTTCACCTTATAGATTTTAATAAAGCAACCTACTGGTAAACTTATTGCAGTTGGCTTTCTTTTCCTTTGACTAGGGGTCTCGGCAGAGTAAAGCATAAAGGACTTAGTTTTAGAAGCTGGTTAATAAAAAATAGATTTCCTTTCCCTTTGACTTGTTTATGAAGCTGAAAAATGACTAGGCAGGTCACTGGTGTGTGGCAGAGCTAATTTCTACAGTTCATCAACTGGCAATGAGTAAAACATTATGCTTAAGCTGAATAATCCATTTTACTTCGGGAACATGAAATGCAATAAATTATCTAAGATACGTATATCAAAACTAGGAGAATTCCCATCTTCTGCAAAACAGATAAATGTGTACTGTGCTACCTTTGGGGCAAGTTGGTCACCAGGAATGCCCCATACCAGGGATAGATCATTCTTGCTGTCTTAGTTTGTAGCGGTGTGGTGAGAGCTGTGTTTCTTGACCTTACTCTGCCTAAATTGAGGTGGCATCAAGGGCTGCCACAAATGAAAGCAGAATTCATGTAGACGGTTTCCTTGCCCAATAACCAACCTAACATTCGTGATACCTTCCTAATGGAATAAGGATTATTGAATTTTCAGCTTTGTTTATCTTCCCATCCTGTATAATTATAAATTAGAAATTGAGAAGTAGAAGTTAGGTTTTTATTTTACTGTACATTTTTGTGTTTCACTGTTATGCTGGTCTTATTTATCTAAGTTATAATAATTTAGAGAAAAAACCCCTGTTACTTGACTTGATTTTTTGTTTGGGATCCATTAGGATTGTTTCAGTTAAACTTGGGAGGACTTTTGAATCAAGCATATATTGTACACTGACACTGTATGCTGATAATAATAACAACAAAAAAATGCATTGTATGTAAAGTCATCATGCTTATAGATGAAACTTAATACTGTATGCTAAGCCCTTAAAACTTGGAAAAAGTTATCTAAAATGACTTGAATAAACACATTAGTTCTGAATTAAAACTCCTATTGAATGTCTAGAGAACCAGAAATAAATGCTTGTTCCTTTTCAACAATTCTTCTGAGACCCCTTTCCTGAGAAGCCAGGAATGTCTCCAAGAGATTCTTAAAATGCCATTCCTACAAAATGTGAATGCAAACTGATTTTTATTGTTTTTATTGGAAAGTGAATTGGATTGATGACTAGTAGTGGAGTATGTGCTTGATGTTATAGTGTAGTTCTAGAACCAAGTGAATGATAAATTAGATACTACCAGAATGTCACATCTTTGCATTTTTGTTGTAAAATATTGTTTTAGTCTGCACTTGTAAATGATTTTGATCCCCTTTCCTCTATAATAATGCAATGAAAATTACAGTAGATAAAAATAAAGTGAAGTCAGAATGTTTCTAATTATGGTTTATAGCCTATGTCTGAAAACGTTTGGCCTATGGGCTTTCATAGTGGTTTTTTGGTTTGTTTTGGTTGGGGTTTTTTTCAGTATGGTAATCACTTCCTTTCTCCCTTGATTCCTACAAATATTGATTTTATTGTAATTCTCACAAATGGAGACACAAAGAATTTACTAAGAAAACTGTGTGACTAGGCAGAAGCTAGATATGTTTGTTTGCGTTTTTTAATATGCTGAAAGACGCTTTGAGTCTGCCATAAAGCCCACAGCTATTTCTTCAGTCAGTTTGTGATCAGGTAAGGGAGCACAAATGAGTTGCTGGGCAATATTTCAGTTAATATTTCTTTTCAGTGGTAATAGATGGCGGTCTCCTGAAAAGTGATCTTTTAGAAGACAGTGCACAGTAAACCTGCAGACCTAAATTGTAAGTTGGTCTGACAAAAATCACAGCAGTTTGGAAAATGCTAATAATGATTCTTTGAAATTGCTTGATAGTTCTTCGTTGCCTAATGCTTATCAAGTTGTAAAGCTTTTCATTCAAGATCACAAAGGCAGAAAGATGGGGAAAAGGGGTAGAAAGGGGAAGAAAAAACCAAGTTGAGATTCCTGTACAGTAGAATTAGTTCAAAGCTAAGACTCTAAGAAAACTACTTACCCTTGTCCTGATACTGGACTTTGTGGTACAAAAATTTGCTTTTGTATCATTTAAAAAAATGTATTTTTTGATCAATAATGTTTATATAAAATAAAAACTATTGTCTCTGAATTCAGTGCACCTTCTCTTCATAGAGTGGACTGGAGCATTAGAAATGACCTGAACCTGCATTCAGGGTGTTTCCAGAACTTGTCTAGGGCTATTAATCAGCTCCTGTAAATTGTGTACATTCATTTTGCATAATATCAGCATTTTTTGACACCCTGGATTCAAATAATTTTTGACCTGAAGGCAGGGTGCAACTGCAGTAGTTGAACTGCCCTGTACCTTGAAGGTCCCCTGTGAATGCAGCCATGTGCTCAGTTGTAACCCTGTAGTGATAGGGATTAGGTTATTCTGCAGCATCTGCATCCCTATAGCAGAAAGATGTCATGTAAACCCAAACTCTTTTCCATCTATCATTTAGTTTCATCCCATTGCCTGTAGGCCCTCTTTTTTTTCAACTCCTTCCACTTATGCCCTAAGCAATTTATGACTTCTTTTCTCTTTCTTAGCTCCCTTTTTCTCATTTGCTGTCATTCTCTCCAGACTGGATAGCTCTCCAGATAATTTGTTTGTTTTAGTTCCGTGAAGTTCCAGGCTTGCAGTTCCAGCCACATCCCACTATCTTTGACTTTCTCCTTCTATTTTCTTCTGCTTCTTCATGGCATCTGCTCTCCAGTAGTGAAGATGTACTCTCACTTTGTTTGCTCAACAGCTTTCTTTACCAACTTGTTACACTTTCAGATGGACATCTTTATGCTTTCTAATTAATGTTTCTTATATTTAGAAGATCCTGTATTCACCTGCAAAACTGTGGTGCCTACAAAAACTTAGCACTGGTTAGTTTGATGAATATGAGTTTGTGCCTGTTGTAGTTGGTGATCGATATTGTCTATGATTTCTTTCCTGCCAATATACATTAGACTTTCTTGCCTTATAATTAAATCTCAGCTCTTAGAGGTGGATATGTTTTTATTGTTCTTTTTTTTGTTCAAGCCTTAATGGGAGTATTAGTCAGTGCTTAGGATCCGTGATTATCAATGGTAATGCCAACAAAATTTATACTTTGGTGTGTACCTCTCAGTCCAGACCTACAGAAATGTAACTATTTTGCACTTCAATTTGTGTATTCCTGAAAATGGTTTGAAAGCTGACACATTCTTACTTAGTTTTTAAAGAATTACTGAAAACCAAGATAATGGTTTTTGAACTCATTATTTCTTTGATGCAGTATCATGAAATAAATTGAAAACTATTGCACCGTACTTCATACCTTGATTAACCTACCTTGAATAGCTGAACTCTGCCCTTGCTTTCTATGTCCCCTTTGAGAGGAAATATTAGAATGAAAGCCTTTATTTTTTTTTTCTTTATTTTTCCCCCCTTCCCTTAACAAATAAGTGCTTTTTATCCAGAGTTGGCTTTGGCAGGTCTACTGTCATGTATAAAAATTGATGAATTTTTTTCATATATAACACATTTATATTTTTCTCCTACTACTCAGCTTGTAATAGATCACATCAAAACTCTGGCTAGCAATTTTGTGGAAATATTTTCTGTATTTTGTGAAAAGCTCTTGGAAGCAATCAAAATATTGTACAAAGCTGGAACTTTACCTAGTTGTTAATTGGCAGGTTAAACTTTTATGAGTTTCTGGTACCCTGGTGATACATGACTATTAAAAATTGCAGGTGGTTCAGGGGAAAGGGGGAGGTGAGTTCCTGTGCTAGTAATATATCATAAAACTATATATTTCATGCGGCTGTTGTGAAAGTGGAGACTTTAATACTTTTTCACAATATAAGCTGATTAAAGAATCTTTATGGATCTCATTAAAGTTTTTCTCTGTGAACATTGAAAAATGTAACGCTTATGGATAAGAACAGCAAAAATAATTAGCCTCTGTGGTGCCTCCTTTGGTTTAACAAAAGCAGTGTGGTATCAAATGTGCTTATTCATTCTGAGCTTAAGTTTGTCCTTTTGCACAAAATTCTGTTGATGATTTGGCCGTTTTCCTTAATTCTGGCATAATTGAGCATAGGAAGTGAAAGGGTAGGATTGTTGCATGCTCCAACTACAATAAAACACTACAATGTGTTTCACAGAGTCACAAAATCATGGAATTGTTGAGTTTGGAAAGGACCTCTGGAGTTCGTATACTCTCACCTCCGTGCTCAAAGCAGGGTCAGCTACCGCAGGTTAGTCTGGGCCAAGTCCAAACAGGTTTTCAATATGTCCAGAGATGGGGACTCCACAACCTCTGTGGGCACCATGTTCCAGTGTTTGACCACCCTCACAGTGAAAAAAGTCTTTTCTTATGTTTAAATGGAACCTCCTGTATTTCAATTTGTGCCCATTGCCTCTTGTCCTTTCACTGGATACTACTGAGAAGAGTCTGTCTCCATCTTCTTTACAACACCGTCCCCAGTCAGACATTTGTACGCATTAATAAGATTCCCCTGAGTTACCTCATCTCCAGGCTGAACAGTCCCGGCTCTCTCAGCCTCTCGTACGAAAGGCTCCAGTCCCTTCATTGTCTTTTGTAGACCTTTGCTGGACTTACTCCAGTATGTCCATGTCTCTCCAGTACTGAGGAGCTTTATCCCCAGAACTGGACGCAGCCTTCCAGATGTGTCTCACCAATGTGGAGCAGAGTGAAAGTATCACCTCCCTCAACACTGTACAGCTCCCTCAGCACTCCTGGGTGCATCCCGTCAGGTCTTATGGTTATGTTTAACCTTTCCCTAACCTGATCCTCCTCTATGGATGGTCAGTCTTCAGTGCTCCAGACTTTCCCACTGGTCTCAGTGACCTAGGATTCTTGCAGACAAATCTTACCAGTGAAGACAGAGGTGAAGAAGGCATTGAGTACCTTGGCCTTTTCCACGTCCTTTGATATCAGGTCCCCTGCCCCATTCAGCCGTGGGCCCACATCTTCCCAAATCTTCCTTTTGTGGCTGATATCTCAGTAGGTGGTTTTATTGTTGCCTTTCATGTGCCGCGTCAGATTCACCTCCAGATGGGCTTTGGCTTTCTTAACCCTATCTGTGCATGCTTGGATAGTGTCTCAGTATTCCTCTAGAGTCTCCTGTCTCTGCTTCCGCCTCTGTTATGCTTCCTTTTTATGTCTGAGTTTTGTCAGGAGCTCCCTGTTCATCCATGCAGGCCTCCTCCTGCCTTTGCTTGGCCTCCTGCTCCTTAGCTGGACTGTTTCTGAGCATGGAGGAGTTGATCCTAGAAAATCAACTGGCTCTCTTGGACCCCTTTTCTCTTCAGGACCATGTCCCATGGGGTTCTTCCAGGCAACCCCATGAACAGGTCAAAGTCTCTTCTCCTGAAGTCCAGGGTTGTGATTCTGCTTATTGGCCTTGTTCCCTCCTGTCAGGATCCTGAACTCCACAATGTCATGGTCACTGCAGCCAAGGCTGTCCATGGTCACCTTCCTGACCAGTTCCTTCTTGTTTGTAAGTATGAGGTCCAGCAGAGCACCTGCCTTTGTCCATTCCTCAATTGTCTGTGTTAGGAAGTGACCACCAATGCCCTCCAGAAACCTCCTGGATTGCTTGTGCTCTGCTGTGTTGTCCTTCCAGCAGATAACAGGTAGTTGAAGTCCTCCTTGAGGATCAGGGCATGTGAATTTGAGGCTTCTTCAGTTGTCCAAAGAAGGCCTTAACTACTTCTTCAAACTGATGATTTTAGAACCTATTTTGTTCTGCTTGAAATGGACAGAGCCTTAACGTTTCATTCAACTTTGTCTGTCATTCAGATTTTACATCAATCGCAGTGTTAAATGAAGGATAAAATTATTGAATAGTATTTGGAATGACCTTACTGGACGGTCTTCCAAATAAAATATTGTTTCTTACTACTGTTTAATTATGATGGTTCCCCATTAAGATACAGTTTTGTGTCTGTTGCATGGTGTTTAATTCATTTAATATGTACTTTAATAGTAACAAAATAATGTCATTCAGTCAGATGTATTGATTTTGATTAAGATAGAACAAAGATAGGCATTCAAGTACTTAAAAAATATAAGGATTTTTCCACTTGCAATTCCATCCATGTGAGTGGTAAATTTCATTCTCATCTACGGTAAATATCCTTAGAGATGTTTCCTCTATTACGTATCATATGTATTCAGTGAGAAATATCCCACACATTTTTTTTGAGACACTTACTTTTATTATTTTCTAATAATAATTTTGTTCCTGGTATCAAAACCAGCAGAAGAACATGTGGAGGCTTGTTTGGAATGGTCCACAAAGGCCAGAATGGTCTTTCTAATATTAGCCAGATTTCAGGGGAAAAGTAGGTGGTTACTGGCAAAGGTTGGAGAGGTTTATGGTTGGATTTTTAGCACATTCTTGTTCTGTTGTGTTAGTCTTCGGGCTGCATAGCCTTTTTTGCAGAACACAGGATGTTTCTGCTTGTGAAGAAGGTGCACCAGGAAGTGAAACACAGCACCGAGCTTTGAAACTCGAAACAACCTAGTCTGGTCAGGGCTATGCTGAGCCCTGCTCATCTAACTTTATTGATTTCTGAAATCCAGGGCAGGACCTCCCTAAACTTTTTCACTGAGATGCTTTAGCCTTCTTGGCATCCCTTCAGAGCTTTTTGGGTGTAGAAGTACCCCAGGTTCTCTGAGGTGGCTGAAAGAAAAACAGTCTAGAGAAGCATAAGTGTTTGGCTTTGTCTC
The DNA here is from genome assembly GCF_030936135.1 of Gavia stellata. NCBI lineage: Eukaryota > Metazoa > Chordata > Aves > Gaviiformes > Gaviidae > Gavia > Gavia stellata. The sequence continues at coordinate 33,891,183 of NC_082599.1, forward strand.
CTTGTATAGGGAAGATCTCTTCAAAGTCAGGAAAAGTGTTTCATACATATGTGTATAGGTATGAATACATATTCATCAGGACAGCCTTTTTTTTTTTTAATTTGTGAGATTTGTACATGTATTTCTTTCTTCCTTCCCTAATAACATAATAACAATAAACACAATAAAAATATCCCTAATAACAATAAGCACCCAAAATCCTAACATGAAAACTTGAAATCCTGGTGGTTGTTTGTACACGTCACTCTGCCTGTCATAATTTCTGTGAATTAATTCACTTTTCTGATCGCTCTAGAGACAGGATCCCTGGAAGTTTCTTACTGGGAAGACTTTTCACATCACTGGGCAGCTATGAAATTCAGTCTGTTCCTTCTTGTCTGTCCTGAAATTCTAATGATGAATATTGGAAACAACTAGGCAGGAACCTGGAATGTGAAGCATGGCAATTCAAGAATGAAATAAAAATATTTTGATAGAAATATCAAGGTATTTTGGTTATTTGAAAGATCTTGATTTTTCTCTCCTTTTCAAAGATTTTAATATTACAAATACAGCAAGGACTTAAACTGTATGTCTCCAAATACCCTTTGAAAACCAAAAAAGTGATCATTTACATTTAACAAACAGCTTTATTTATAAAGCATAGCTTTATCTCTCATACAATTCAAATGCAAGATTAATATCTTGCATTCATCATTTTAATGTTGCTTAGTAATTTAAAATTCAATGGCTACAAACCAAAAAGCGAAAGATTGCTTGAAATGTATCTGTAAGCTGTCACTGTACTGGAAGAAAAGATGAGTTCCATGCGTTAGCACAAAGAATTTATACAAAACATATCTACATACTATTTCTTGCTCTGTGATCTTCATAGAACTTCAGAAAAGCAAGTGCAAGGAATACAATTAAAAAAATACAAAGATTTAAGGTAGAAAACCAACATCTCAATACAGAATAATATGCTTGTGAACAACTGTGAAGATACAAAAATATACAGAATTATCATCTTGAAACAAAAAGATTCATTGCAAGGATGGCCCCCAAAGATACACGTTTCTTCATGCAAATAGAAATTTGAGCATATTGTTTTTCCTTCAGTAAGAAATTTTATACTTTTCATGGCATGGAAATAAGAACAACTCCCACTATTACATGAGTGGGTTGCATAAATTTCGAAGTGTGCCACCAATGAAGCACTGGCTTTCAGACACAGAAAGAATAAAATGGCTATTCAAAAACGGCATACTCCTCAGGTATACTTAATACTAGAAAATAGAGTACCACTTCTACATTTATTCCATAGGACCTCATTCCAGGAAACACTTCCATGAATAGAACTCAAAGGCACTGCTTATATGCATAAAGGTGCTTATGGGCGAGAGTGTTTCCAGGAGGAATTGTATTTGCTATCCTGTATTTGAAAAGTTGCAAGAGTTTAATTTATTCAGTTTTAAATTGCTGTTATAAAAGCCATGCAAATGCACCTAAAGGCTGTTTAGCTTAATTAAATAATTAATGATGCAATTTTAATTGTTATAAAAGAATTTTAAAATTAGCATTAAATTCATATTTTATTTAAACAATTTAAATAATTATTGAACAAGTATTAAGTGAGAATGTGTTATCTTTGTTATTTGCATGTGTTTCACCAGATTTAATTTAAAAGGCTTGGGGTTATTTCTTCTTTATAACTAGTTATTTCTTATAAAATCCAGGATCTACTAAAAGAAATGTGTATTCCATATATGCTCACTTTCACTTATTATATGTTGAAATTATAAGGCCTGTAAAAGAAATGCTGAGAATTTCAGATATGGCTGGTGTTGAAATGGAAGTTAAACATCTAGGATCCTTACAAATGGTATTATTTGAGCAGTAGAATTTGCTCCTTGAATGATAAATGGCTGTATAGAATATGAAGAATGAACACATTTGGATCTTGTTCTTGGAGTAATAGCTTTCAGCTTGTTGTCCTTCAGGTTCCCTGCAGCAGGAGCATTGTAATTTTAATAGTATGTAAAATCAGTCCTTCATTACAAGAAAGCTCTTAGGCCAAGTGCATTACCAATAATGAACACCAAGCAAATTTGTAATGAAGGAGAACTTCATGTACTACCACACATCAGTGATCCTGGCTTGTTTCCCTGATTTGTTTTGCTGTTTAAATTTTCAGCATCGAGTCCTTCCTGCTCTTATTTCCTCATACCCACACAGAAATGACTGTTGTTGTTTCACATCTCAATGCTGTGAATTTAAATGAGCTGAAATAAGTTCTTAGCTCCTTTGTCAGGTGATTCCATCCTGTTCATAATGAACAATGCCATTTCTACGTGGTGGACTGAAATACTGGGTGACCAGGGGAAAAATAATGATGGGCATCAGGGTTTTCTGTCTCCTCTGTTTTGTCCTGTAATGCGTGAGAGTTGTGTGCACAACAGGTGTGTGTCTAACTTGTACATCTGCTGATCCATCCACAGAATATGCACAATTTTTGCTGAGACCTTATTACCTCCAGTCTGCCCACTATTCCATCCTCTGCTTAAGTGTTGTCAAGTGCCTGCTGCTTAAGTGTTGAAAATGAAGGGTTGTGATTCTCCTCTTCTTTGAGAAAAGCTAGAATAAATAGCCATGTAAGATACAGCTGGCATTCAGCTCTTGTCACTGGGGTAGGCTCAGTCTAAGTGAATTGAACATGCATTCATCATGTGTAACATCTTTAACACTGGTTAGTTTTGTTTTTAATGTGGTTAGAAAGCAGAATATGCCTTGCCAGTGATAACTTTGTCTCCTGAGTCAGAAGAATGAGTTAAAAAAAGTGGCATTAAGAGGCACAGAGCACAGTTCATCTCACGTCACTTTATCCATCTAAAAATTACGTACCTGCTCCAGGATAGTCAGCTATGTTTTCCTTTGCTACTTAATTGAAATCGGTGGTCTGGATCACACTCCGAGGGTTCCTACCTTAGCTGCCTTTCTGCTAACTTTTGGAGGTGTGCAGTCAGCTTTATGGTCACCCTTTTAAAATATGAAGTGTATGTGTAATTCTCTGGTAATATCACTATAATTGTCCTATGATATGCTTTCATCCCCTTACTTTTCTGACAGTACATGGTTCTTTGTTACCAGCACAATACTCAGATACTGACTCTAGAGATCAGTGTTTTAATTCTATGCAATTCATTAATAAACCCTGGCACTTCTATGAAGAAAGTAAAGCAATTCCACACATTCACTGTAGCAGTGCTAGGTCCTTAATGAGATTTTTCAAGCAGATTGGACTGTAGTCTGCTGAGGAAACGCAAGGGATCCCTGCATTATAGGTAGGTTTGTGATTAGGGAGTACTTTGAACAGAACTCTTTGCAGGGACATGACTGTGACAGAGATCTCAGTCCTGAGTCTTGGGATTCTCAAGATTTTCACAATAAACTCATGTCTAACATTCCTATTTATATTCTTATCAATTGCTGCCTGTGTTTTGGTACCTCTAGGCAGTTATATTAAATGTTAGAACAAATGTTGGATAAAGGCATTACCATTCTGACGATCTTGGAAGAGGAGAGCTCTTATGAAATTTAATATCCTCACCCCAGAACAGGAAAAATAATCTTACAGGTTTCAGTAGATGGATGGATGTATACACTATTTTATTTTTCTGCATTAAGCTCAACAGTCCTAACTGTCATTAATCATTTCAGAATCTCTGCATTGCTATTTTTAGAAGCATAAAGAATTCCAGTATTATAACATGATCTGTGCTAGAAAGAGGTCATATAAATGGTCTGCAGTGGAGATTTGCTGCTAGAAATACATTGGTATAAAGTCAAAAGTAACATTATAGTGCAGGACTACTGGGTGGGTGTACAGTAATTTCCTAAATTACAACAGATTTAAGCTGCTGGAACATTTTTATTAATACTCCTATTTGTTTTTACAATCCAGTTACCTCAGAACACAGCAGTTTATTCAAAACAGGTATCTTGGATTTAATTTCTAAAAATATTTTGGTATTTTTTATGAATGTTTAAAACCCAGAGGCTCTGTATGCTAAAAACAAAACATAGACATTTTATGGCTTTCTCACTTTTCGTCACCTATTATAAGACTGCACGTATTGTGCCAGATCGCTGAATGGAGGCAGCTGAGGAATTAGGAGCTGAGGGACCGAGTGCTGCTTCGTCTGTGGGAGCTGGTCTTTGCAGGACCATGTACAAAATGTGAGGAGCTCAACTCATGTCCCTCATTTGCATGCAGATGTGTTCATTTCTTAAGAAATGAACATCAGCCAGAGATAAATTTAGAGCTCTTGCTTTGTGAACTTACTGAAGAGTGTCATATATGTAAACCACATTATATATAATATGGTGAGACTAAGCATGTTCTCCTGATGGTATCTTAAGGCCAAGGTTAGTTCGTTGAAAACATCACTGGAGCTTAAGTTTGAGAATAAAGGCATCTTTGCAGTTCAGAGGTTTACTGTGAAAAACCTGTTTTTAACCAAAGCATTACAAGTTTACTACATCTCCAGGTACTTTTTGACTTTAATAGTCAGCAAATACAAAAACATAGAGAGATACAAAACATGCAGCCTAAATTTCTGGCTTGCTAACAGATATCTTTTGGGTTTGGATCAGCCCAACTGCCCTGCTTTCTGTCTCTTCTTTTAATCTAACTTTTTTTCTTCAGTACCAATCCTGCTACTTCTATGACATTGCCGTAAGAGGCAGCACAGTCTCCTAGACTTCAGTGGTGCTGAGTTCAGACTTATGCCTATGTGAGTTGAATACATACAAGATTAAGAAAAAAAAGAATAATCTGTGTGTATTTTTATTATTTTTATCAACTTTACTATATGGATGGTAGTTAAGCATACAGATGCACCTGTTTTCTTTATTAAGTAAATCAAAGGCATTTTCTCCTTGAACACAGTCGTTGGAGAATCTGTGTCTTTTTGCTAATGTAATGAAAAACAAAACAATACTGAAAAGTGGCAGATACACCTGCACATGGATAAAGACAGAGCTTTAGCATATCTTGTGTGTTGGAAAAGCATTTTCTTGACCAGTGTATATTCATAATAACTGTGTAAAATATAAGTAAACTAAAATGCAGCAATACACACTTGGGCTGTGATGCTGTTAGATGTTCTAAGTGAATATGGCTTGGGATTGCGCACAAATTCAGGGGCTGATTTAGGAATTGTTTTTCTGGAAGATGGTATTTTTCTCTTTCGAGTCCTCATTAAAGCAGTGTTTGGTCATAACATTACGAATGCAATTCTTCTGGATGTGCTTTCAGCTGTGCTGTAAAACGGAAACAAGGTGATAAATGTTTGGGACAATTAAATGATCTTGGAAGTTGAAATCCTGACATAATAAAGTCAATAGCAGAACTCCCATTAACTATAATGGGGCCAGGGGTCTGAATCATCATCTTAGGACTTTGATCAAGAGTAGTAACATTTAACCCTGTTTTCATAGTAGGTAGAGCTACCAAGAAAGAACGTGATTCCTTGTCATTAATTGTTCGGAGCACTGTTCAAATGCTCGTAGCTTGGAAAAGTAACATACGTAAGTGTTTCAAGGATCGCATCGAAGTCTATATATGACCTCATGGTTTGAGAACTTTTGCTGAAATGTCTCACAGGGGAAGAAGACACAGAAAGCTCTTAGTTGTTCCCCATATTGTTAGCAGCCTATAACTGCTATGATATGTATGCATTAACATACAGAAATAGTATTTTAGACTTAAATGGATGTGTTGGTTTGGGTTTTTTTCCTGCTGAAATCTCATGTATTACTGCTTTCAAGCTCAGGTATTTTAAGTGGAAAAATAAAAGTGTGTCACAAAAGCCTACTGAAATGGCAAATCATATGCGGCTAGAAGGTTTAAGATGCTGGGAAATTTTGTTCTAAAAACAATAGAAAAAATCTTGCTATTACCTTTGTTTACCACCCTTGTCTTTATTTCAAGCATATACTTTATGAATCTACAAATTATTGCCTTTATTACAAAGTTTGTATGTTATTCAAGATGACTTGTAAACTCGACTCAATCTTCACTAGCAAGGGAAACAGGAAATACCAGAGAACACTAGACTCAGTAAACCTATAAAATCTGAGAATGCAGCCCATTATTTCTAGAGACTTTTCACATAACACTTTGGGAAGCAATGACTAATTAGTTTTTGGCTTTAACAATAACAGTTTGAGGGGTTTTTTTGTTTTGTGTTTATAGCTTTCATATTAGGTAAAGGAGGGAAAGTGACTCTGAATGATGAAATATTGGCAGTGTATACACTTGCTTCTCAGTAGGAGCTCAGCTCTTTGATCCCTAGTACAATTACATTCATTGCTCAAGTTTTATTGCCATGCCAGAGAGTTAACAAGCAGCCGCTACACTCATGACAGCATCCTAATAGATTTTTGTTCAATCGGTAATTGAATATTTAAAATTAATGTCTTAGATTCTCTGGATTCTTGGTAATAATTAAATGTTCACAGCGTTTTTTCTTGACTACTTCACAGCAGTAAAAGAGTATTTACATTCATCTGATCTATCAAACACTCCAACAATGCTTCTGAGTGTTAACTGCAGCTAGAGCAACATTTTAGTTATTTTTCCTTTTTCCTGCCTGAATACTTTGTTGAGTGTTATTCTCTGAATTCATAAAACGGCAAAGCTCGACTGGCAGAAAGATCCACAGCTTCCTGATTAATATTTAAATTTGTATTCACTTTGGGTTCTTACCATAAGAATGGACTTCTTAACAAGTACTAATGAAATTTAAAAGTTGCAAATATGATGGAGGCATATGTGAAATAACATTGCTTGTTTTATTTTTTTTTGTTATTCGCTGCTGTTATTCACTTATTCCTTAATGATCCTTCAAGATTCTAGCTGATATTTCAGCTAATTATGCTTAGGATATATTCTATGGATAGCTTTCTGAAAGGGAGCTGGGGAAGATGATAGTATCCAGTGATTAGAACAGGAGACTGGAAATTAGAATGATCTGATTTCATTTGCATTTCCTCCTCTTTTGCTAAGTGGCCTTGGAAAAGTGACTGTACCCGTAAGTGCTTTAAATCTTTCTCTTTACCCTTCTATCTTTTTTTTTTAGATGTAGGGTCTGACCTTTTATGTGTGAAAGGTATATCATCTATCACTAGTAGGAGAAGTACAGGCTACAGCAGTCAGACTATGGTCAACATGCAGTATTTTTTTTAAATATAGCTTCACATCCCAGAATATGCTAAAAAGTTTGAATGATTTTCATTTCTATTACTGGCTCTCAATGGGATAGTGTAAAAACATGGGCATGAGCTAAAATATAAATAATTACCCATGAACCTGAAGGGTTCCTATCTGCCAAGTAAATGCAACATTATATAACGTCATACAGAATAAGGTGCTAGAATTTATGCCACAAGTTATAACTTGTGCCATAAGTAGAAATGCAAACAAATACCTTTGTGACAGTAGTTTTCATATCATCCTAACCCCACAACCCTATCTTGTTTCCAGGTTCACCAAGCCTCACTGGAATACCCTTCTCTGCAGATGGGTTTCATTTTCAGGGTTAACTAGTAGTCTGATAGGTTGTGCTTCTCTGTGTTCTCCAAATCATCCCAGCATGAAAAAAATTAATATATATATGTCTGTATTAAAAAGATACGCATTCTATTAAAAAAGCTAAACTAAGATAAACCAAGACATAGTAATATTCCATATGTTCTATTCGATCAAGGTTTGTTTGATCAGTTGACAATAACAAATTCAAGGAAGGCATATTAGCATCAATACAAATTCCTTTCTTCCAGGTTAAAGAAAGTGTTTGCATACTGCCAGTTTTTTTTGTGTTTTGATTATACGGAAAAAGGTTGTTTGATTATGACAATGGAAGTATAAAACAAGATGAAAAAAGGCCTCTTAGAGCATTTTCTCTACCTATCCTAACAGTGGGATGCACCAGCACCTCTAGCCATACTGGTCACCTTCATTTTGGCAAGTGAGGAGGATCACTCCATGCTATTGGATATAATAGAAGTCTCAAAAGGCACAAGAAGATGTGGACTTAGGCTAATTAGCTCAGTGGCTAATCGACCATTTAAACCTAAGTAGATTTAAAACTAGTTTCTGATCAGTACCTAAATCAGTGACTTTAGTGCTTTATTATACAGTGGTTACAGCAGAGCCTACGAGGTATGGATGCCCTAAATCAGTGGTGCCTAACCTCTGGTCACTTGCAGAACAGCAGTGCACAGGTAATGGGCTCAAGCTATCACAGTTACCTCTTCCTGTTGGCTTTGATTTTAAGGTCTTGATTTTCTATGACTACAGATTTAAGCAGTTTCTCAGTCAAGGTGTTGTCCATGTAGTATGACTGAGTGGGATGACTCAGTTGCATGAAATTCCCTGACAGTAGCTCTATGACAGGCCATATCAAAATTAATGTGTTCAGACTTGGTGATCGATATCTACCTTACATTTATTCCATTCCTGTATTTTACCCATTTAAAAATAAACACTTGCAGTGCAGCCCAAGTAAGTTTTGTCCTGTTTACTAATATCAGTAAAGCTGTTACGAATTCCAAGTGGTTTTGAAATATTTTGTGAAGTTTGATAGTCATCTAGTATAGAAATGTAGAAATAACAATTTTTGTTGACGAAACATGTTCTGATTTAGGATATTGTCAAAACAAGATTCTCTGGGTAACAGTAGAGGTAACTAAAGCAGTAATAAAACTTAATAATGCCTGTTTAGAAGAACACTGAGGGAGAAAAATTATTAAAAAGCATTAGTTCTTTAAAGGATTCCTGTGTCTGGGTTTATCTTTGTAGTTTTCCTGTAGAATTATAGAAGCAAGAGTACAGGATACTTGAAAAGTAAATATTTTTTTTAACTTCTTTATGTTTGCAAGGGTGAGGTATCCCCAGTCCTGAGAGTAGGTCTGTCTTGGAATTCAAAACCTAAGTGGTTGAGTTCGGTATATGGATGGTGTCTAAAAAACCCTTCCTGTTTGCTGTATAAACTTGTTGAAATGCGGTATGTTATTATGAAACCTGCTACATATCTAGAACAGTTTACTTGGGAAACTAGCAGGGTTGGTTTGCAGTATTTATTTTTCTGGAAGGTGAGAGGTAAAGCTGATGTGATGGAAATAACTGGCTCCCTCATCTTGAAACCTTAGACCAGTTTGCGGTAATTCACTGATGTATGTGCCTAAACACATTAATAAGGCTAAAATAGACAGGGGCACCTAATGGCGCATGCTGGGGATAATGGACTAGCAGAGGGGTTTACTGAGGATCTGTTCCACTGGGAACAGAGCCTTTATATCCTAATTAAAGCCCTGTAAACCTGCATTTAGTACTGGAAATCCAGCATCAGGTTTACTGAGCTAATTTTAATTAAAGCTGATGTTAGCCTCAACTTCATGTGGGTTTCTGACCGAAATAATCTTTTGTAAGTAATGCACGTGTGCATATGTACTAGTGTACCTATACATGTACCTGTTGGAGTGTACTTGTGCATGTGTTTGTATTCTGTTGTATTTAAATCTTCTGTAATTAAGAACCGATCATCCCTGTGTTTAAACTAGTAATTGTCTGACTTTGAAGGGAATACTGACAAGTTATTTTTACTTCCGTGTTATCACCTGTCATGTTAAATCTAGTCCCAGGTGAGGGCTCTGTGACCCTTATACAGGGGGAGGTGGGAGGGACGTTTGTGCTTCGCTGGTCTATAAATAACCATCTTTGTGTAACCATTGCGGAACCAGATGTCATGTTGTAGAGAAATAAAGCACTACTCCTACATATAAATAGGACTGTATTATCCCAACAAAGGAAACAGGGATTTTATTTTTTTTTTAGCTTGATTTTAGAAACCTGGTGTATCAACATAGATTTAAAAAAAGAGTGCAGTATAAAATCTGAGGGAAGACAGCCACCTTCTGTTTTCTGGTCAGGTGGAAAGCAATATTCTTAATTAGAAAACGTATTACATATATTTCTGTATTTAAAGTGTGTGTGTGTGTGTGTGTGTGAGAGATACCCCTGTGAAATTGTAAAAAAACAGAGAGAGAAAGAGAGGTAAAATAGTGGAATGCTAAACCAAAAGAGTTAAATAGCAATTAGATTGTCCGTATACCCTTAATTTTCCTCCTTTCCTCTTACGCGTAGCCATTTCACTTTCATTATCATGACTTTTTTTTTCCCCTACAGAATCTGGCTTGTTTGGTAATACTTCATAGATGGTGTAGCTGCACAGGTTGCTCTGCAAAGATGTCTTATTCTTTCTCTTTTCAGTAAAGCTCTAACTTTACTTAACACCTGCCCTCCAACCCTGCACTGGATACATAATTTTTTGTGTCCTGTAGGCTTTTTGATAGTAGTTATTGACTGTTTTATCAAAGTGTGTCACAGATTATTTTTTCTCATAATGTCCTTAAAAGATGAGCTGGTGTTATTGTTATTTTATAACTTGACAACTCAAACTCAGGGCACTGCTGTGCTGAGTTACTTCAGTTAGTTCTGGTTGAGCTAGGTAATCTATCAGAAGCTGCATAATAAGATGTTCTGCATTGTGCTTCCCAAATTAGCCTGAGTGAAGCACTGTGGTTGTGCTATATTAAGACAGGATATCTCTGACTTGCAGAGCATTCTGCTGTTTAGACATATCCTCAGAGGTTATCTAAAATAGCAATATAGCTACCCAACTTTAAAAATTCTGTTTCTCAAAGTACTTAGTAATATTATCGCTATGTATCGGGTAAGATCCATTTAACTTAAATTGCAAATATAACTCTTTCAGCAGAAAATCAACACCGAACCCCAGGCCCATCATACCAGATCATTCAGTTAGAAAACAGCAAAACCACACATGCTGCTTGGGATAGATTTGGCTTAAACACCGTATCCCAGAAAGGTCCCATGCAGCTAAAGCTGATTACTGCGCTGTCTAACTCTTGGGCTCCTGCAGCAGCAACCTGGACACGTGGACTCTGCCATCCTGGGGAGAGGTGGGAGTCCCAGCGTGGGTTCCTGGGGAGCAGGGAGCTCGGTGTTGGGCTGCTCCCAGCTACCCAGTAAGAAATACTGAGGACAGAAGTATGTGCGAAATCCTGTTCCTCTCTGCTGCATTAGCACCTTACTCAGGGATTCAAGAGCCTGCCTTCATCCACTGGGTGTCTGTGGTGCTGAGGTAGATGACCAGGCTCCATCCTTCACAGAACTGAGGAGAAACTGCAGTTCTTTCAAATCACAGCCACGGGAAAAGGGTGATGTTTTACATAACGGAGCGGCAGCTTTCCTGGAGGCAATGCGGATAATAAACCCAACACAAACCACAACAATTAACAGCTCAAAGGCAGTGCTGCTAGTTACTCCCTTCTTGCTGTGTGTTAATGGTTGTGCAAACAGCTAGCTTAAACCACCTGTAATGTCTTCTAAGGGTAAGCATCGTCTCCATGTTAGGGTGGAGAAGAGGTGCTGGTGGTGCCACCACCTGAGAGACAGCTGGCAACAGGGAGGATAGCTGGGCTGTTGATTATCACCTCTTAGCTGGAGACTACTGCACATTGCATTAGATTTTCACTCCACTTGGTGTCATGCCAGCGTAAAGAGAACTGACTGCTAATTTGGTTTCCTCTGCCCTCTAGAGAGGGAAATTCTCACAGCCCGCTCCAGTCGGCTGAAAGGCTGCGCATAAGCAGCACAGAAGAGGCCCACCAAGCCCTGGGCATAGGGTTGGGCCAAATGAGCAGTCTGAACGTGCCTTTAGTCTTTCACACAAAGGGAAAATGTCTCATGTGAAGGCTGCGACCCATAGCTCTCATCTTCCCAGAGACTTCAGGAATCACTGGTCAATCACTTTAGCTGCATAGAAAAATGAAACAGTACCTAAGTATTGCTGTTTTATTGCTTCTGCTATCCTGATAACCTGTCAGTTCCAGTCCAAAACTAGTTTGTAGTCACTTTTTGCTAGCCAGCACACCAAGGGACTGGCCTGTGGGCATGCAGGAACCGTATCCCAGGTAAGGAGGGAATTCAGGTCTCAGGGAGCGTTCAGGTTCTGTAATCAAGAAGATGACTTTTCTCTACTTACAATTTTTTTCCTCATTCATACAAAACTTCCTAACCCTGTAAAAACCCGAGGAAGCATTCTTGCGGGTGAGAGTCTTCAAGCTGAGCATGCGTAATGTTGAATTTGGAAAAGAAAAATAGAGTCTAGCACAATGCACTTGCCTTAGACTGCCTAGGCCCTGCCAGGGTGAGTCCCCTTAACTACATTAATTTATCCATGCTCAACTCCGCTGTTTGACATCCAGTAGACATTCTTATGGTCTGGTTCACATTTGTGGCAGAAATTTCTGGCATGGCCAAATAATAAGCTCAAGGAGAGTCTCAGTCAGCTGTGGGCTGGATTGGCCTTTTTCAGATAACAAGAACCATGAAAAATATAGGTTGCAATGGACCTCTAGAGGTCTTCTGGTCCAATACCCTGCTATTTATTAGGTGGGAACAGTAGAAGGCACCTCTCTGGTCAAGTGATATCTTCTCCAGCAAATTTTGAACCCAATTTCTAAGACTGTGGAAGTGTGGATTCTAAGATACTGGAGGTGGTAGCAATAGGAATTTTGCATGGGCAAAACAATTTTTCCCTCTACCCAGATTTCCTCTCCAAAAGAGCTGTTTTAGCTGGCTCAGTTGTTTTACCTGCAACTTTGCTCCCCCACACCTTGAAAATGATGGGAGGCGAACAGCCGAGCTAAGGAAATGATTAAGTTATTTTGCAACTATAAGGAGCCAAGTACAGGATAATATAATGAAACCATTGGGCAACCTGAATGGTAGCTTCCTCACTTGCTCTATCCCTATTCTGAAATGTGGAAAATCATGGTTTAATTGGAGATGTAGTCAGTCTTCTGTAAAGTCATTGGGAGCTGAAAGGGCTGAAGCCTCTCTTTGTTGATATGGGATCATTTCTGAAATGTTTCAGGAAAAAATAAAATCTGGTACCCTGTTTCTCAGACAAGACCAACAGCATTAGGAAGCTTCTCTGGCATTGTTGCACAAGTAGTAGTCTCAGCTGTGGACGAAGAATCACCTTCCCTCATCTTGGCTTCCTCCATATAACTTTGCTCCGGAAGGTCTGGAGTGTGGAGGTTGAGAAGGTCAAGTTGCCCATGCGAAGTTTTGTCTGGTTTTGCCTTTTCTAGTCCTGCCAGTGACAATTCAGCAGTGAGCCTGACTGGGTACCAGGAGTGACATGTGGCACATTCGGTAAAGGAGAGGGCTGTTTTGGTTTGCCACAATCTGCATTGTGCCTGTAAAAACGATCCTGAAATGTATGGCTCAGAATGAATTTTCACACGACATCAGCATGTACAGACTCTTACGGGAGGCTGCAAGGCATATGGGTAGCATGCAACTTTGATACTCTGAAACTTGTTTTTGACACCTGTTTTAAAAACACAGAGGAAAACAACGTAACAGTCTGGACTCAATTACAAATGGATACATCTCAGGTAACTTTATGAACTACCTTGGAGTTAACTGGCTATATACTGTGAGAAAGGCTAGCGTTTGCGCCAAGAACTTCTACTTTAATGCTCATTTATTAAAGGGCCTGGAAGAATTTTATTTATTTGATATGGGACGCTGACCTAACTGCTATATCCAAGATCAAAGCTTGCTTGGTGTGCTAGATCAACCTGATAAGAGTACAGTATTCTTCCTGATTATCTGATTATACATCCAATTTATTCTACATAGTAATAATGTTTTCCTTGTGGTAGATTTCAAATGTTATAGTATGGTATGTCAGGGTTTATATTGTAGGGCTCCAGCAGATGGCAGAGGAGACAGGTTTTGAATAGGTGAAGTTTTCAGGTGCTCTGTTAAATTAGTACAAGAAAATAAGTTTTATTTGAGCTTCAGCAAACCTGCCAGTTTCACTTCACTTGGTTTCACTGAAGTGGAACAGTGTGTAGGGTTTATGGGGACTCACATGCCCTTCATGGCTGTTGGGCCTTAGTTTGTGAAAATAAAACATGGTCTAATAGGGGTTGCCCATTTGGGATCTGAAAAGATTACGAAGGTCTTTTTCTCCTGTAAATTCAGTCATTGATTTTAGAATCAGCGCCTGAGGGGAAAGTAACCTGTGGGGACAGTCCTGCTCTCTAACTTAAAAATACTTCATAAAACAGGCATAAACATAAAGGGCTCTGATGTTTGTATGTAGAAGCCAAGGTCTGTCTCTGTTCTCATTTACATCACAGTAAACCCCAAGTAATAAAACTGATATAGTCCATACACATTATTAAGAGACTCAGTTTGGATCAAGATCACCTGTGTGATCCCATAGAACACTCAATAAAGCAGCTGTAGAAATTGCTAGGTAAGCAAGAAAATGCCACGTAAACTAATAAGCCATACACAGCCCTAGGTAAAGCACAGCAAAGCATGCTGCAACAGCTGTGCTCTTCCTGTTCCAAAATGGTTTTGCAATATGCTCTGTGCTCACCTGAATGAGAACTACAAACCTCTCAGCTGTACGAAGAACCGCATAGGCATAAGTGTGAACATACAAGTTGTGAACTGTGGTCTAAATTCACTGAAACTTAACATGAGGAGACATCAAAAAGAGGAACACACAGAGGGGAAAAGGAACAATATTGTGACAATTACTTTCATCATTTTTCTTTGGAAGAGACATAAACATTTATTGGTGATGTAAGAGGACCCATATTAGGACATGCTGATGTGGCAGTTTACAACCTCAGAGCATCCCCTGATGTACCTCCACTTTCTCGTTGAGCTTCTTCCAAACTAAATATAAATCGTTCTGGATCTCCTGTGATACCTTTTGCAAAGCAGCATCTGTGTCTGCATCATGCACCCCCTGCCCAGGGAAATTTCTTTATCCATGAGCTTTACAGCAAAGTTACTAAGTTTGTCCTTGAGAAATTCTGTGCTACTTTAAGAAGAGATACCAGAGCAACTCTGTCCATCGAATTCTTTTAGGGACCACAAACAGCCATGGTTGAGTAGGAAGCTCCACTGAAGAGAATGGAATGGCACCCATTTATGTCAAGAGTGGAAATGAATTTTATGATTTTATGTTACTGCTAGGGTCTCTGTAAATAAGTTAACTCTAAATGAACAAACAGGGGACTATGTTTTTCTGGTGCATGTAGCACAAACAAGGCAGCGGTTGCTAATACTAACCCTACCTTAATGGTAATTTTTGGGAGTTTTTATCTGAAGAAATAGATGTGCCACTAGTCACCATATAGTGAAAAAATATATGCATAAGTGAGGAATTTAGTCAAAAGAACAACAGCTACCATCTCCTTCTTCATCAAGAACATAATACCTCAGGTTTTAAACTATTTATTTCAAGTCTGTCTTTTCTCTTTTAACTTTTTGTTTCTTTTCTGGCCAAACAAGCAAGGACAAATACTAAATTACTAGATTTTTGCTAAATTTATGAAGTGTGTATGAAAATAAAGAATTTTTTCATCTATCCTTTGTGATGGCAGGGTAGAGAGAAGAGATTTTTCACTTTTTAATATGAGGTTTCATTTATTATTTCTCTGAGGGGTTAAACCTTCCTATTTAAAGACACAGGGAAGGTTTAAAGACATGGAGAAGGAGGTGAACATCTACATGATTATTTCCCAAGTTGTTCTTCTGTCTTCAATTCTAGATTCTGAGTTTCAAGCAAAGCACTGATTCCAGTAAATGAACAAAGTATCATTAAACATCCTCTTTAGCACTGGAATGCAGGGCAAAATATGCCCCTCTTCTCTTGAAATAATAGTACCCATCGCTAACATTTATCCATTATCAATGTGCTACTTGACACATAACAATATTCAAATATAAGTTTCAGGTCATGTTGTAGTTCTTTTACCACATACTTTATAGTTCATATCCAGTTAGTGAGACCATTTGTGAGGGACTTCATTGCATGTTCTTGATGAGGAATTGCTATCTGGCCACTGTGGGATGCCAGACGTTTCTCAAGATCCATTTAGACAGTAGACGTCTTGTCAACCCCACCTGAACTGCTGTAAATACCCAACTGTCTTCTGTGTCTTTCTGCTGTGTCTAGTCTTCATTCATGTTTCAGTCTGAGCAATAAAATAATTTGTCACATGAGTAAAGGAAATTAAATGGGAATTGTGGCTAGATAATTTCACCATTATCATTTTTACCTACCTCTTTTGCGACGTCTCAGTATCAGCTGAAGCCTGTGAAAGTTTTAACTTCTGTGTATTTTTTTGCTTTTCTGTAGCATTACTGACTGGGACTGTGAGAAACCTGAGTTCACTTTATAGTTACATCTCTCTTATCTCTGAGAATGTAGATCCTAAACCAGTGGTTTCTCAGACCCTCACAGAATTCAGTCCATACCGAACAATGACAAAAGCTCCTGAATTCTACACAAGAGTTTCGCACGTTAAAGGAGAGCTTAATAATGTATGAGTAGTGGAATACTTACAGTGTTCCTGAGCATACCTGTTAAAGAGAAATTTGTAGCTGCAGCAAAACTAATGAGGCATTTTTTGTAAGACAATAATCATGTCAGAGCCAGCAGATAACATACTTAATTCTAATCAGCTTTCACTAATCACAGAAGGTAAAATTAGTTATTAGTGTTGAGTCACAACTTTCTTTAAGTAGCAGTCTAAATCTAATTACCGTAAGGTACTTTACTTTCCACTTAATACTTTATTGTTGTCCGCAAACGTTTTGGTGAACCGGAGGCTATTTATACCTGAGTTCATGATGTGCTATCTTTTTCTTCAGTTTATTTGTATGGTTGATGTGGAGTGACCAGATACTAATTCAGATACTGATTTTGCTGCTGAGATGTTCATGACTCTCATTAGAGCAGAGTCTGGTATGTTGATTAATCATATGATGTATTTTGAAGCTGGTTTCAAATTTGTGGAAACTGGCACGACTTCATGACCCTCCAAATTCAGTAAAACTCGTAGCTGCCTTTGTAGGAAAAGAAGGTTAAGAGAAAAGGGAGGAAAAATAATTTATTCTCAAAGTAAGTTTTATTCAAATATAAACCAAATTAATTTTAACAATGTAGTTAATTTTTTAAAAATCAAGGTGCCACAGCAAAAGAGAGTATGTTGGTTTCTACCAGGTTCCTGTTGGCTTAAATAATAGTATGATCATAGAGTCTTTAGAATAGTAGAACTGAAATCAGTGGGAACAGAATTAGACGAATGCTGAAGGCTTCCAAAAATTCTGTCCTAAAAATATACATGCTGTCTTATGAGTTCATTCATGTGGTGAGGTCATACATTTGAACTTCAACACATCTCTCGATGCCTTTAACTCTTTAACTGGGAGCATCTGAGGCCCCAACAAGTGGCTTGCCGATGCAGCTGCTGCTCACCACACACAGAGCCTGCAGGATGGGTTACTTGCTCTGGCCTGGAGAAGCCACCATAGCTGCAGTATGGAGGCTGCAGCATGGAGTTTGCGAAGCAGCATGAAAGGGCTTGGGCTTGGGTTATGCTATTCCTGCCAGTATCTGGCGGTCAGCTGTAGTGATGAAGGCAGCTTTGCTGTCTTGGGTGCTGCAGAGTGTGTGTGGGACACCAAGTGGCATTCAAAGCCTGTAATCCCAGGGAGTGGAATCCAAATAGATGCGTCCGCTGCCCGGTCTATGTTGGGGATGGAGAGCAGCTCTGGGCCTTTCAGCTGTGGTGGCTCTGGAGCAAAGTCAAGATCCCTGACATGTATCAGAGCCAGGGCCTTGCATAACTCTGTTCCTGACACGTTTGGACACAGTGAACGCATCCAATTCTGACACTGAGGAGTGGTGGTGGGGCCAAGGGGCATGACTGCAATACTGAGGTTTTCAGTCTTTTCCCAACTTTCAGCTCATCTATGTCCCTTTAAAATAACTTTGTATGGATTTGTAGTCCTGGCAGCAAGTGCATAATTTATCCCTAGATGTTGCAATGCTATAAAGTAAATAATTCAAAACAACTTCCCGGGTCTTAGGATGACTATAGTAAATAATTGCTATGCAAAGTTTAGCAAGGAATGTAAATTCTTAAAGAACTAATTTTCTCTCCCCAAAATGGAACTGTGTATAGAAGTTCCAAACCAATTTTTAAAATTTTCCTGAGCATTTAATTGAAATTTGTTGGGTTTTGTTTTGTGCGTTTGTGTTTTTTTTTTCCAAAAAGCAATTTCCACTTTACATTTGAAAACTATTGGTGCCAACACTTCTATAAATGAGGGCAAATGTTGCTAATGAGTTGTGAGAGCAGATTCCCTGCATCAGTTCAGAAAAACACCAAGCTTTTTTCCTCCAGTTTTTATGCAGTTGTACATTGGTCAGGTAAGATAGCAAGCTCTGATCCCCCCACATAGTTTATAAAAGCATGCTTCCACCCAACTCAGGGAAAGTGGTTATCCATATGAGAAGTTTTGCACTGAAGTGCTAAGGCTCTGTTTTTAAGTCAGTAGAGTTAAGCCTGTCTTTGAACCTGAACTTAGCCTGAATTTTAACCTCTGAGAGATTGTTCAGTTTGAATTGAGATTGTTTTGGTTTAGCTGATGGCCGTGTCTGCTCTGTGAGTAGCTGTGCTGGTTGCAGGGCTTATTAGCTGTGCCAGTGGCTGTTACTTTCCATCCGGGGCTTAATATTTCCAAAACTTTGCCAGAATAAGGGTTTGTGCAACTTCTCCACTGAAGACAAAAGCTTCTCAAACATCCTGATAGGTGATCTGACTGGTGATCTCTTTGAGTGAAAAAACTCTGCTAGCAGAGTTTTGCAGGCAGTGGACTGCAGCTGCTGGATTGCAATGGGAACACTAATACATTAAACCGGCAGGGCTAGATCTGGAGCTGGTAGTCTATTCATGGCTTAAATTTATTAGCCATATGTTTAAATTAACCAAAATAGGCTGCTTAAATAAACCTGTCTATGCTTGCCCCACCGTCATAAATTACTTACAAAATAAATAAATAAAGTATAAAACCCATGAACTTGTAAGCGTAGCTCTAAGGCATAAGTCTTACACTGAAAGGTGTTCAGGTGGTCTCCTTACTCAAGTGGGGCACCACAAAAGATGGAGGATCTCTGTGCAAGAACAAAGGGTCATTCATGCATGGCATGTTGCTGGGCTTGGTCTCAGTAAGTTCTGCCTTCTCCAAAGAAGTTTTATTTTTTCCTTTTTTGGAAGAAAAATTATCAGCTACAGCAGGTTGCCCAGGAATGTGTCCAATCAGGTTTTGAATAACTCCATGGATGGAGACTCCACAAGCTCTCTTTCCAAACTGTCCTGGTGTTTGATAACCCTCACAGTAAATGAGGGGTTTTTTTTCCTTCTTTCTAGACAGAATTGCCTGTATTTCAATTTGTGTTCATTGCTTCTTGTCCTTTCACTGGGCACCACTGAGAAGACTCTGTCTCCTTCTTTACTATCAGGTATTTATACACATTCATAAGATCCCTCTAAGCCTTCTTTTTCTCCAGGCTAAACATTCCCAGCTCTCTCAGCCTCTCCTCATATGACAGATGCTCCACTATGTGACCTGAACTCTACTTGCGGATAGCAGGCAGTTCCTTTTAATCAGCTACTAGGTAATTAAGCAGGCCAACATGGTTTTACCTAAACTCTGCTTAGAGGACAAGGACTTGCTATTTAAAAGTGTTTAATTTAGTTAAAGTAATTCACATTCTTTGAAGAGCAGAAAACAGAGTCTCTGTGCTGTTATTTCTGTCAAGGTTTTTTGGTTTTGTTTTGTTTTTTAAAATTTATTTCATCTAGCTTTACCTGTTGGTAAAAATCTGCACGACATGGCAGGAAATTGTGCAATTGTGCCTATTTTACTAGCCCTCACCCTTCATTCCTGGAAAAGTGTCTTACGTTGCTCAGCTCTGACTTCATAGTCCAGTTAAGGAAATGCATGAGAGACAGTGAGGCTATATTACCAACCCAGAATAAAAGTTGTGAGTCAGTCCTCAAAACCCAGTAAGCTCAGAAGCTATTTACTGAATAATTATATATTGTTTAAGTATCTTTAGGAGAGTCCTATGTTTGCCTTCTGCTTGGTTCCTTTTTAGTCTGAAGATTTATGTCCCGTTCTCAAGCTTTCATTTGAACCTTGTGGGATAAAAATACTTATACGTATAAAAACAAGTTTTATAAGCTTTTAAGCTTTTCATTTTTTATTTATATGTACATATGTATGTGCATATGAAAAGGTAAATTCTTAACTAAAGTTCTAACTGTTGAGTTCAGATATTTAGGAAAAACAGAGGTAGTATACAAGGGATCTGTGATAAGCTTGTATGGTGTATTAAGTACTGCACAATGGGTGTGATTCCATTAGCCTGAAGACAATAGCCAGATGTAATTATTTTGCTTGGAGATTATTTGTGATGGGACATTCTGTGGCAATTATCTTTGTCTCCAATGTGGATTCAGTAATGCACTAAGTACGATTTTGTGGACTTCAGTCTTTGAGAATAGTTTTGTTTACTTCCATGTTTCTTATATTTGATTATTTACAGGTGTATATGAGGCATAATTCATCCCTCCACACTCACTGGTACAACTCTGAGCAGAATAAAAAGAAATCGTTTCTCTGTCATAATCTGCACTCATATCTCCTTATCTCACCTCAGAATATTAGAAAGCACGCTATACTTTACAACAAAGAAATGCAGTATAAGGAGGTAATTCTTTATTACCACCCTGTAGAAATCCAGCAAGTTCCTATTTACATTTAAAGGACTACAAAGGGGTGGGTTTTTGTTTTATTTTTCTCTGGTCTTTAATATTTTCCCTTTAATTATTTTGCAGCAGGTGTAAGCATCCTTGCTACCAGGCAACTACTTTCCTGGCTAAAATGTAAATACATGATTCATTGTCCCTGTGGAGCCCTAAGCATAGGCCTTTAATGGCATCACAGTTAATTATTAGTATAATGTTATGGGGACATATTTTTCCTTTAGCTGGCTGGGGATGCTATTAAATGAATGGGGATGGCTTGCTTAGCAAAACTGTTAACTATTAGCTTACTGTGTCTTACGGCATAGCTTGTCTGAAAGATGACATTGCAGGCATTTCATTCAGATAACATTAGATTTATTATATTTATGAGGTTTTTAATCTTTTGAAGATTTACAAATATTTACAAATAGGTTGAACAAATAATGTCAAATATAGTTGAATTTCAGAAAAAAAAAAAGCATGTTCCTTTCTCTTTTTCTTAGTATACAATATATTTAAGAGTTTGCATTTTTTATCACACTGTAAATATTAGGTCATCAGTCCAGATGCCTTCTTTTTTTTTCCCCAGCAGCGTCTTCCTTCCTGCCCTATGGCCTGAGTGAGAGTGCCCGCACAGTCTTGTTTTGTGCATTAGGCTGGCACTTCCATGAAGTCATTTTTGCAGTGATTGGGTATTTCAGCTATAATGCTCACGTTCTGTAGGTTTGTTTTCTTGGCTGTACCAGATTTTGCTGCATGTAGACCTGTCCAGCGCTCACTGCCTGCCTGGGAACAAGGAAATACGGCAGGTGGGAGTGGGCAGTCTCTAATGAAGTAAGTTATCTATTGAGAGGAGCTGCAAAGAGCCCTTGGGATGGAGAGAGGCTGAGCACATCTGACTTGGGCTGTGTTATGTCTGTGTCTTTGCTTTCTGTGGTTGTTCTGAGGCACTGAAGCAGACAACCGAAAATAAAACTCATGAGGAAGATAAGATTTCTGTTTATTTTTGGCTGAATACAAAACCAGTGAACTCCACCTCTGTTTCAGCAAGATTGTTTTAACAGATGTAAGGTGGCCTTCTCTGAATGTCTTTAAATGCCTAATTCACTTACCTGAGTGATGTCACCCATCTAACAGACAATAGTTTCCAGAATGCTGTTGGAAAGTGTCCTGCTACAGTGTCGTACACAGCTTCTTTACTATGCCGTGGTGGTACACCACCACAAAGAACTAGGTATCCTGTCTCCAGGACTGGCTGTAAACTGATGTCTGGGGTGAACTTGTGTGATACTTCTCTTCAGTAATCTCACAACCTCCATTTGTTTTCACCTTGGGGGACTTGTTTTAGCATCCGTAACCCTCTTTCAGGGAGTTCCATGGGTCTGTTATCTAGTCTGTGAAAAACGGCATCATTTTGCTGCATTTCAAGTGACTTTCTGTAAGTTTCTTTTGGTGACATTTAGCTCTTGTACTTAAAGACACTGAACAATTGGTCCCTAGCCGCCATCTCTGTACTACTCATGAATTTGCAGACCTTTATCGTATCCTTCCTATCCGTACTGAAGCGTTCTAACTTACTTAGTAGTTCCTCATCTAGAAGTCATTTTATATCCTTGCTGCCCTTCTCCGAACCTTTCCCAATTCTACTATATCCCTTCTGAAATGAAGGGACCCAAATTGTACCAGGTATCAAGGTAAGCTGAGGATTTACTCGGTGGTGTGATGATGCTTTCAATTTTGTTCCCTGCTCCTTTCCTAATACCATTCTCAGTTATCCTGTTTCTAACTTCTACTGAACACTCAGCAGATGTTTTCTTGTGGAACTACTCACAAATCTACAATTCCACTCCTGAGTGGTTGTGATTGTAAAATGTCGTTTTATATGTGAAGCTAGGTTTGCTGTGCTTATGCACATCGCTTTCCCTTTAGCTTCCTTGAATTCATTTGCCTTTTTATTGCCTGTTCAGTTTCAGAAATCTCTTTTGCAGTCCTGCATGGCTAGCTCTTGTCTTTACTATTGCAGATTTACCATTTCACCACTTACCCCTGTTTCTAAGTGAGCCAGTGTTCACTATGTGTGCACAGTATTAATTTAGCCTCACTGCAATGGCCTCATCTTCTCTGGATGCTGTTACCACATCCTGGACATTAACTGGGCCTACAGAGTCACTCTGACAGTCCTTTTGCCCCTTATGTGTTTGAAGGCAGAATTATTAGTCATTTCACTACCTGATCCTTATAATTTTTAGGGTGGGGTGGAGGGGTTATTGTGTTTCTGTGTTTAATTTGCTCCTCTCTATGATTTTAATCTGGGCACAACTTCAGCTTTTTGAAGGATATCTTCTTGTTCTCAAGCTCTCCTTACTAGGTGAGATTCATTAGTACTGTGTTTTCAGTCGGGTGTTTTTCCACGTAATCTTCCTGCAGCCTCTGAGGATTTAGCACTTCTTAGTGTCCCGTTTCTATTCCAGCTGTTCTAATCCTTTAACTTAAATACAGCTTTGAAAGTAAACAAAGCGAGAAAAAAAGAAATCCATCTTACTGCCTTTGGCAGTAGTCTCGCTGGATCAGGGCCAGCCAGGACCTGGCCATTCACGTCAGACAATTACTGTTTGTAGTTACATCCACTTTTGTGAAGTTTTGGTGTACTGGAATTTATGCTTCTGTGTTTGCAAAAGCCACAGCTTTTTATATTTAAGAGTTCATAATATCCTTATGTGGTGTTCTTCAGCAAGGGATTTCCCTGCAATGAAACAGTTCATATGTGTAAGCTTCCGTGGGACATTTTTATGAGAGGTAAACTCTTAGATTACTTGAATGAAAGATGGGGTTTTTTTGTAACACCAGTTAAAATGGTGCAACACCAGCTCCTACCTGATGTTTGCAGCTATGCTGTTTGGTACGCAAGACTGAGAAAATACACAGTGCTTACAAGAAATGCTAGAAATAGAATATTGGATTTGTATTATCACTAGAGATAGGGGAAAGCATGAAATTCAACAGATTACAGCTAGTAAAACATTGATTTATTTTAATTCAGTAAACATTAAAGTTGCTTGGAAAAGGTAAAACCAGAAAATAACCAGGTCAAAAGACTAAAATATCTTTATTGCCTCTGACAATAATAAACACGCATTAGACAGCAAAATGGATGGGTCAAGTGGTGAGCAATCTGTGCATCCACTGTTTGGCTTTAGAGGTCCTTTTCCTATACATGGTTGGGGAATACTGAAAGCCTTTTGTGAAATTAGGGACTGCATTGTAAAAATATGAAGAAGATCTAATTCTGCAGTTTGGTAGGTGCTGTAGGTCTTTGTCTCCTTTTCCCAGCTTCAGGGATCCACCTGGTACTGAACTCGTGATATTGAGATTGGGTCACTGTCTCTAGGTGACTTCCTTGGCTTCCACGGCACATCATGCCAACAAGTCTATCTATCCAACCGTGTAGCCAGCCTTGAATTCAAGGCTGCAGGGCTTTTTACCTGAGCGGGTATCACAGCTCCCAGCAGTGTGACACGAGGTGCACGGTCACTTTGGCCACTTGATAACGGAGCTCTGTGCGCTCCCTACGAGGGCCAGCCTGGCGCTCCTGCATGCTAGCACCATTACACAGATGGACTGCGAGTGCTCAAAGAACATGACACCTTCAAGTGTTTTCTCCATTAAAGCAAAATCAGACTGTTATTGCGTTGACATTAGCGCTAAGAAAAAATACAAGATGAAATAACTTACGGCTCGTAGAGCAGTATAGTTTCAATTACAAAAACAATGTAAAGACATGTTATACCAAATAGAAAATGAAATAAAAATGTGTTAGGTCAGAAGACTAGAATATACTCATTAGGTTAATTTTAGATTGTATAAGTAACTGATTATAGCTGGGATATAAAGATTGAAATCATAAGTTCAGTACTAATTCTGCCAAATAATAAAAACTGTTTTCCGAGACACTGTTGTAGATGCTGATGTTTCTCTAGGGCTTGAGGCAATACTGCAGAAAATTATGAATATAATTTTAAGAAAATAATATCTATTTGGGAATATATTTGTTTCACATGACAAAGGAGCATTGTGCCTCATGTTTGTGTTATACTTTCTTATAGTAAGAAGGCGATTATATCTGACACAAACAGTTGTTTCTACCCGTATGTATACTATCCCCATGGAGTTCTTTGTGGGATTTTGACATGTCATAGCATGGTAAAATCAGGCTCATATATGCTTTCCAATTAGTTGTGATAATAAGTTGCCAAGCCTCAACACTTAATTTAGTACAATGAAATTGGGTTTTAGTGGTTTTGATAAGCTTTTGAAACAGTAATAGACAATGCACCTTTTTTATTTATAACTGAAATGTTTATGGTGGCAGATTTTTATTGAAGCAGTAATTCTGCTAACAATTGCACTGTCAACTCTTATCTCCAGGTGGGAAACCAAAAAACATTTGTTTTGAACACATATTTCATTGCTAAGTGATATGGGAATTTTAATTTGTAACCTTTTAAAGGAAGTAAATAACCTTTTTTCTCTTTCTGTTTAATGATTTTTCCACCCTCGTAATCAATCCATTTTTCCCTTTGAGATCAATTTTACTCTATTTTTGGAGCTTATCAGTTGTAGGTGACAGCAGGCAATTTCCTATGGATTGGACAGATGTGAAGTAAAGTCTTCATCCTTCAAGCCAGATGGCAGGGGAGGGGACTCTGAAGAATTTGCACCTTCGCCTTGGGAAAGCTCCGATACTTGATGTTTGATTCTTCACTTGATGATGTCTGTGCCACTTCTAAACTGGAGCAGAAACCCCTCCACCAAAGCTTCTCTCCTGCAGGTTCTTCTTCCATAGCAGTGAACACCATGAGTTCAGATAGCTTCCTGACCGTAGTACCAGAAGCTTAATAGTTTGAATGAAAGCTCCGATCTTGCCATAGCTGGGAGCCAGATTCTTTGGAGAATATACTTCATATAACACATCTATATTGATTTTTCAAGTTTTCATATTTCATCTGCCTAGTCATTGCACCAACTTTCAGGCACTTGTCTCTATTCACTGTGATAACGGTTACCCTAAATGGCTCACTAAAGTAAAATAAAATAAGGAAAAGTTCTACTGATCTTTTCACTATACCTTACACTGTGAGACAGACATGTATTTCACTTGGCTGTAGTTTCTACATGCTATTTTGGATGGGGTGCAGGGGTGGACTCCAGAGGTGCTTGGGCCAGTGGCAGAAAATCCCATTGGCTCCAGCAGGAAAAACAACTCAGCCCATGTACTTTACTTTATTGAGAAGTATGATACACATTTGCCGCTTTCACGGTTCCTCTTGGAAGTCAGACATTCTGAGCTTTGGACTCCTAATGTTCAGCATCTTGTCAGAAAGCCTATGATAATGACATTTGAAAGGTTTTGACACAGTGTAATTCGAAGAAAACAAGCTTTCGTAAAAGAGAGATGGTAAAGCATGTGTTGCGCATCTTATATGGTAGAAATGTTGTCTGTCATAATTGCTCCATGATGTGATATGTTTTCAAAAGAAATTTCATACTTCATGCAACCACATATCTTTGCCACATTTCCCAACTTAAAGGGAAATAAATGAAATTGTGTTCCAAATAGCTGTAGACAAGCTAACTTACATAAAAATGGAAACTGTTAATGGGGTTAGTTACTGAGCTGTGTGGAAAGCTTGCACGTGAAGTGAAAAGACAACAGAAGAGAATGAGAAGTGTAATTCAATAAATTGCAAAGTAGCAGGAATTAGATGTCTTGTTAGCTTCATAGTTTTGGCTTTGTTATTTTTTCATACTCCTATGTCTTTCCCCCCCGACATTTTTGTGCTTTGGGGTAATTTAGAAATCGCTAGTGATCTCATCAATCCTGTCAGGTGGTATACTGACGTAAATAAGGTCATTTAAGGCTTATCTTTAATACGCAATGTCATTATTTTTTCTGTGGGTCAAATGGTCCACAAACCTGCAGGGCTTAATATAATTTGAAGCAGGTTTAGTCCTGTCAGCTGCTGGCTTAGATTTTTAATAGAACTTTAAAAATTAAGAGCACATTAGTCTTTAGAAAAACATTCCCCAAGTATTATATATAAATGGATAGCACTAATCCTGCCACTTTCTACTCTGTTTTCCTGCAGTACCAATTCTAAATCTACCTCTGTTTCTTTTTTTCTCGGGTTTTTTTTCATTTTACTGTTGCCTTTTGATTTGCTATTCTGCAATCAAAATCTGTATGTTGCTGAGAACCCTCGAATCCATTTTCCTGTACCTCTTGGAAAGTGCTTAGCATTTCTCAAGGTTAGGCTCAGTGTTAAAATCATCACAGTCGAGATTTGTTTCTAATTTTAGATGTGACACCATCTTTTGTGACATGATGTGACCATGTTTGTGAGGAAGGGGTTAGGACAGCAATAGTCATCTCTTTAGCCATGTATTTAATATAAAAGCAACAAAGATGAGGAAATCTCAAGGAGATTGCTGGACTACTGTCTTCTCACTCTCATATATATAAGGAAATGCAAAGCGATCCAGGCACTTTTGCAACTAAACTCTCAGGATTTTCTTAAAATAAGGATGGAGTGGAAAATTAACATAGTATTTATTAATATTTATCAAATATGGAAAAGAAGGAAACAGCTGGCTTGATGCAAGGTTTACTGATGATGCTCTGATCTCAACAGCTCTACTAGTGTATTTGTAGAGCTCATAAAGGAGATCTCAGAGCTGAAGGCAATAATAAGTTGTAGGTGTGACCTAACTTAGTTCATTGCATACCTCTAACATTAGCTCACAATGGTTATTTTAAGCTTTTCTTTTAATATAACCTAGTAATTTCTTTTCTATTTTTTGCTTAGTTGGTATAAAGCACCTGTAAACACCAGGGTCAAATGTCTGAGTAGAATGATAGACCTCACTCCCTTTTGTTATTGTTACTTCTAGAAAGTTTGTTTTATCATGAAAACAGACTTGAGTCGCTCAGATGAGCTTTTTTTAAAATTTGCATGCTGCTGTTATATCTTCTTCTTGAGTAGCTTAGCTTTCTACTGTTTGGCATAACAGTAGATATGATATTTGGCATATGATATTTATCAATATGCAACTAATAAAGGAGGACTGGTGCTGATCTTGCAGATGCTTAGATGATGAATTTTGTGAGCTCCGTTCAGTCCTATGTGAGTGTAAGTGCAAGGCTGGAAGGTGCTTCAAAATAAAGTCTCCTGTTGTTTCTGTAGCACCATCCATGTGCATTGTTCTTAAAGTAAAAAATATGAAGTGCCCCCCCGCCCCCCATGAGAACACACTTTCGAAATGAAAATGTAAGAATTTAGTAGATCCTTATCAGATTTAGCTCATAAGACTTTCAAGGCATGACTGAAATGTATGTGGTCTGCACAGCATAATGCAGACTGAGGGGAAAGAGAGGAATAGTGAAGGGGTGGTAGTGAATTTGCAGACACTATCCTGGTGATAGTCAGAATATATGCTGAATTGGCTAAATGAACAGTATTACTGTATGCCAGGTTTATCTGCTTGCCTTGAGCATGTTTTAAGCCAGGCATAGGAAAGTATTCATAGAGAACTGAAGAAATACTAGAAATTTGGACATCTCTAATTTTTTTTTTTTAAAATAGATCCTAGACATATTTGCAAAGCTTTGCTGTATGTTTTTCAAGCTTGTCCTGTTTGGTGACATTGAACATATGCTTTTAAGTCATTGTATCTTGGTCAGTCTCAGACTGATAAACAGTGCGGTTTTTCCCAAACTGCCATTTTTCTGTGTTTGTTTTTCTAGCAGGCTTCGAAGTTGCATAGTAACTATCCCCCTTCTGCAACCACCTCCCCACTCCCCCTCCTTTTCTATTCAGGATGCAGCTAGGGAGCTGTGCACTGTGGGAAAACAGTGTTTTCTCTCATGGAATAAAAAACCTACCTTTGTTTCATGTTGGCCAAAAATAGGGCTTTATACCTCTCTGTTTTCCATATAACAAAGGATAAAACTGGCTCTGGAGAGATGATTACAAATTATGAATATTAAGTATACAAGCCTCATAGTGTGTTGTCAGTGTCCTTACATCAGTTTTGACATGACGAGTCTTTATAATCAAAAGGAAATTATGCTTTTTGGATGTTTCCCCTTTCACTTGCCTATCCATTGGTATTGCACCAATTTATAACATGAAGATGTTGAAGTCAAGAGTTGCCTCTGGTATTTGAATAGGTGGCAAAACAGGAGAGGTCTCTCCCCTCTCGTTGGCTTTTAAAGAACAAGACATTTCCAGCAGGAAAGAGACACAATCTTAGCAGCAACAAAACTTAAAATATGATGTGGGATGATTTCTGAATGCTATAACCACTATTGTCCTCTCTGAAAAAAATAGAATTAGATGTGACAAAATTGGCTGTGTTTGAAGTTTTCTTTGAATTTGAGGACTCGAAGAATTTCAGTAGTTGAGCAAACAATTTCTGCAACATCTCTATAGTTAGAGGAAGGATGAAAGTTTGCAAGTACGATAAGAAAACAAGTGGTAAGGAACACATTCTGAATTACAGTTGATGAATAATGTTCAGGCTGTTAATAAGAATAAAGAAATTGCAGGGTACAATGTCTATTAAAGGATCAAAGAGCAAGAGACTAAGTTGTGAAATATAGTGATAAATACAGACAGAACAGGATCAAAACAGAAAATCAGCAGTCAGAAACTTCTGGGAGGAGAGATTGTGGAGCACTCTTTGTAGAAACTATAGAAAGCAAATACAAGAGAGAAAACAGTAAAAGAGAGAGGAATTTATTTAGGCACAAAAAGAATGGGAGACCTGATAAATGTTTGACGTGAGCTGTTCTTTGAGGAGTGCTTTGCATCTGCTTTTTAAGTTCAACATTCAGCAGATATTATGGCAGTTAAAACCCTGTGAAATGAAGTCTGAATTACTGGGTTTGGAATAAATATGACTTCTATGTGATTGTGGGGTGTTTTCTTAGCTGGTAGCAGGCCAATGGAAGAGCTTTTCTTGCAGAAGCAGGCTGTCGGCGAGTCTGTGGAGGGCCTCCAAGCCCCTGGAAGAACAGGAAAGTAGCAATGGCAATAGTAGTACAATTACAGTATGAAGCCACATCCTCTTGTTTTATCTGATGGACGGGGCTCTTCCAAACAATTTTTTCAGCCTGGATGGAAGTATCTTGGCTGTATGTATAATCTCTGTACCTATTCAGATGTGGAAGAAAAGAACCAGGTTGCCTGGTAATGTCAGTGGTTTTCTGAGCAAAGGAGGTCAATTCCTTGTATTGACCTAAGGAGGAGAGTTTTAAGTCAGCTGGTGGAAGAACAGTAAGGTATTTGGAGACTTCTTCACAAACAAGAATCTAGCATGGGAGAAAGCTCAGAAGTGTATTTTGTCTGAGATTTTAATAAGTGAAGCATGGAGGGAGTCAACATTTCAGTAGTGAATGAAAGATGGAGTTAAAGGAGGACAGCAGGACAGACAGTCATGTGCCTGCAATAACTGAAGAGAGACTAAAAGCAAGAAAGAAAAGATGTAGAAAAAATGGTCTCTTGGAAAACACCATCCTTTCTGATGGGAGTAGTAAACAAAGAAGGAAAGGATGACATTTATAAACACGGGCCCCACAACAATACAAAGACTCTTCCTCTGGTCAGTTTAAAAAGGAAAATCCTACGAATATTTACCCCTATTTGCAAGTGAGGTTTCCAGACTCATGGGAAGGGTATAAAGAGGACTGGCTAGTTTAATGTTGACTAGAGCAGAGGCAGTTTATCGTGGTCAATCATTGCTCAAATATCCTTATGCCAAAAATAGACCGAAAACTAACTGACCACGCCAGGTCTGTGCTGGAGATGAAATAGAGGGAGCAGGTGTGTATGACCACAGCTTCAGCGGAATGGGGAAAAAAGTCCTTCAGCTAATCTCATTAATTCATCAATGTACAACAGATTCAAAGACAGAAATGTTTGCCCAAAGGCGTGCATTTGGGTTTTAGTTTTTTTTTTTTAATGCGTTATCTTGAGCTAAAGTAGACAATTTTTTTCTTTAACATCAAGCATTTAGTGGCTACTTGAGTGAGATTCACTGCTTGCCACAACTGTTGCTAAACTGTCTTGTTTCTCCTTGTAAATGGAAATATCTCTAAGTTTTAAGCCTGGGAACCGAGAGAGAGACATAAGAAACTTTTTGTAGCCATGGTTTTGTTACAAGTGGCAATGTTCTGTTTACAGAACTACATAAAATGTTCTGAAAAGAAGGACAACTTAAGGGAATGCAGGTAAAAACCAAAAGCTTTTGAAATATGAAAGAAAGCACAGGCTTTTTGTGCTTGTCTAACTTTTGAGGAATAACCATCTACTCTTGTGGTTTGGGGAAATCACATGCAATTTTATCTTGGTAATAATCAGCTCTCTGAAATAATACAGGCTTTAAAAAGCATTGACAGTCATGGATAGTAATCAGAGCATTGCCAATTCCCTGTGGAAGGATGCAGATTACCAGTTCCTAACGGACTGTACGCTGTAGAAGTAGTTTGGCAAAAATATTTTGGCCTCAAGAAAGTGTATGTTCTTCACTTCCAAGATGTTTGAGCACCCTTAAAGCACTTGCCCTCTAAACAGGAATGTGAAATATACTGCTGTTTATTTCTGTTTGACAGATGGGGACCTGGAACACAGAGTGTTATAGGGTCTCTGATCACTGGAAATCTGTGATTGGCAACTTCAGTTCAAGAGTGCTAAATCCTGAGTGCTCTAACAATCAACTAGACCATTTTTTTCTTTTAAACATTCATTAACAATCCCTCCCAGGCACTTTTAAGAAATGCATGATGAATCCATATATGTAAAAAACTTCACATGATCTTTTTCAGTGTTACCACAGGAAAAGTAGAAACCTACAAGTGAAAAAAAAAAAAGAACAAAAAAAGTCCACCAGGGTTTTGTATGTATCTAGCAGGTATTTCCTTTTGTATGTGAATGAAATGCACATTTCCTTCTTGGTAGATTTCCTTCTTGGTAGTGCCAGACTAAGACTGCTGCAGGTCTCACTTTCTGCCAGTGAAGAATTACATTGCTTCAGGTAGAGGGATGAATGTTACCTTGTCAAATATGGGAACAGGCCATCCATGTGAGTCAGAAATAGATTATTGGCTCCACATGACAGTGAATGGTATGAGATGCGCTGAGGCTGGTTTGCTGTGTTGTACGTGAAATCATGTAATGACGCTGAACTTTCCAAGAGGACAAGGATTCAATCCTCTTCAGATTGGATAGGATGTTACAATATCTTGTCTCCAAAATGGAAATTTGAAAACTGTATTATTAATTATAACAGTGGGCAAAATTAGTTCTCTTCAAGTCTGTCTGTCAAGGAGAATAACATGTAACAAGCCTTACTGTGTATCGTTTTTCTCTTGCACAGACGATAAAAATAAATGTAAAGCTTATCAAATGGGGTGGCCAAATGATATGGATTGTTTATCAGCCTCTCCTGTGATGCCAGCAGAGTTGGCAACGTCCCTTTGCCCTCTCAGTGCACAAATGGCACGCTCAGATTGCTGTCTCCTCTAGGACAGGAAAATTATGCACTGGTGGGGGAGTTCTGCACATGAGCATTGAAAGATGTGGAGGAAACAGAGTCTGTTAGCTAGTCTAAGTCTTAAGGTAACCTAAGTTTAGTCTGAAATTTTATGAAAATTAAAGGCATCAGCTGAAGACTTGTAGAAGTTAGTTAACCCAATATTCCATCTTCTGCATCATCAGAAAATGCAGAGTTTGTACTGTATAGAAACTAATTGAAGAATACTGTTCTCCTTTTCAAAGAAGACCTTAAATGTTTATTTAACTAATGCAATTTAGTTCTATACCATCATAACCACAAATTGTTAGAAACTTGAGTTTTTAAAAAAACTTCGTTTATGGAGTTCTAACACTTTTTTTTCCCTTAGTGTTCAAAATACATCTGCTGTTGACTTTGTGCATATCTTTAAATGATGTTGGCTAGTTTGGATAGTCAATTATGTTAATTATATATATTAGCTTAGCCATGTAGATTTTCTGTGATTTACCAGTCTCTTCAAGATGCAAGTCCTCTTGAATACCTGTCATGCCACTGGTGAATAGAGTTCACAGGTAGTATAGCACTGTCAGGAATACTTTGAACTCCTGTCACTGTGCTTGTGGCTTGATGAGGCAGAGGACCTCATGACAATAAAAAGTTCTTGCTTTTCTTGCTTGTGCTTGTGGAGTCTTGCTTTTGTTGCTTGTGCTTTTTGAGCTGCATTGGAAAACTGATCTGGTTTCCTTTAGAGTGAATGTATAAATACATGTAAAACCTTTCCATGCTGGACAAGGACAGGAGAGGAGGCACATAGGGAACTCCTTAACATGGTGTTGCTAGTGAAGCCCCTGAGTCCCATCCAGGCAAACGTCATTCTACTGATCAGCAGTGCAGCTGCGCCAAGACTGCTGCAGTAGCTGGTTTGATTTAGATGTTCCATAAATTTGTTGTTTAGTACACATGGTCTTATTTAGAATGTGGTCTTATTTAGGACATATGTCCTAAATAAGAGCGTTTGTGCTGGAGAAATGGCTGTCCTCGGATTCATGCACTGCCTAGAAACACAGTATTTCCCAATGCCACTTGAGAAGAAACGTCTGAAGGGGTTACCATGATCATTCAGTCCAGCCCTACAGAGCTGCAGGTCACCCTGTAGGGGATATGTAGCCACTAAGAGTCTACTGACCATCTCTATACCTTCTTACCTTGCACTGCAGCAGTATACACAAACCCCCTTAGCATCCTGTGACAAGCTTCTGGTCTTTGGATCAGAAGACGAAGTATCACAAAACAGCTGAACGCCAGAAAAAGAGTGTGAGAAATGAAAGCAGTTGCCAAACGTGTTGGTTGCTGGTGTCTGCAGTGCTAAGTAACTTGGCAAATAACGAGATGGGAGCCACAATATTCTAAAAGACTGACTGATGAAATATTTCTGTTGGCAACCATCCTAGTGTATTTCTAGCCTGAAATTCTTATTGGTAGGTATGCCTTGGAGATTTCCCCTTGCAAATATAATTAGTTGCTCAACTTCTCAACTCATTCATTTTGTGATGGGTCCCAGAATAGCCTCTTCAGCTTCATACTGAAACTTTCTGCTGCACCTGAGAGGACACTAAATGAACAAGAGTGAATGTAAAGATTTAGGCCCCAAGTCAATAAAGTACTCAATCATCACATGTTTTTAGCTCGACACTTGCTTATGTACCTTTCAGCTTTATTTTTTTTGTTTACATCAATGTACATGCACTTTAGTATTTCAGCTGTGGTGTGTGACACCAGTAGCTGAATGTGCACTGTTTATCTCTTTATATTTTTATACACACATATGAGACTTATATGTATAAGGTCTCTAAGAGAAATACACTTTGTATGCTTATAAATAGTGATCAAAAGAGAATGCTGTGATTAGATAGTTTACAGTAGCATTTTCTTTGAAGTTGTCTAAATGAAACCAGCTCTGCTGTGTTACTTCAAGTAAATTACTCCTTAAATATAAGGTTGTCACATTTGTGTATAGTCCGAAAATGGAGACAAGTGTTTGTTTGGAATGGTAAACAAATCAATATTGTAAAGCAGGGGGATGCTATTTTTAGAAGCATTCTTACTGGCAATTAAAAAGGAAAAAATAAAGCCAATTGACCAAATGACCAAATGACCAAGCTTAAGCCTGTTTCATCACACTAGTAATTTACTTATGTAGGGTTTTTTCAGTCTTATTGTTACAGTACCTCTATTTTTAGTTAAGGTGGTGCCTTTGCTGCACCCTTTTGTCAGATAACACAAAACCAGACTCATAGCTTTAGTTATCTTCCTTTGTCTTCTGAGGCATAGAAGACTTCCTTAGTCATGGCAAATAAACCATTTGCAAATTGTATGTGCACTTCTTAGTTGTCCGAGGTTTCTGTTTCCACCTTTTTAGCTTTTCTTTTTCGCTGGAATTCTGGCAGAGGTAAGGAGAGGAGATGGAGAATGCAACTGTAATTTAAGAAAATCTAGGTTGTGATTTATTTATTCATTCCTGTGGACACAGTCCATGGGTGATACCTGCTACCTTGAATAGTCTGGCTTTTTTTTGTTGCTGGTTACTTTTACCCAAAAGTGCCGTTTAGCCTGTGTACAGCATTATTCTGTGTGCTGCTGAAAACGCACTCAATTTTTCATAGACTAATGATAACACTTTAATTGCATTAATTTTAGATTTAAAATGAAAAAATATATTCCAAACCTCAGGGAAATGTTCTTAGCAGTTTATTTCATTGGCAGCTGCTTTAACAAGCAGGGGAAGGGGCTGGAAATGAAGTGCAATCATAACATACACGGGCCAGTCCATCCATGACTGATGACGTACATGAGACCTGACTTGTGATGGTGTAGAACCTCTGATTTGTTGACTGAAAGGTTTTGTTTTCCTGCAGTTATCACCTGTCCCGCCATCCTGTTCTCTTGACTACCAAGCGACAGAATGTGAAGTGTGTAGATGACTGCCATAGAGCTATCCTATTTTTAGAACAGGCCCCGAGCCCAAGTTTGATCCTACGTTTTGACCGCTCAGAAGCTTAAACTCATCTAAAATAGTCTGTCTTCTCTGCTTGCGGTGTTGGGATTCCAGCATTTGCGAGTTACTTTTCATTTATGAATTCATTTTTGGACTGCCTTTTCCCAGCAGGTCTTCAGATTGAAGTGAATATAAGAGCTTTCCCTTCCCAGACTCTTTGCAAGATGTAAATATACCTGATCAGAGTTAATTAGAATGGGAGTGTTTTCTGAATGTGGATTCAATGTATGTTCTTCCTGGTTCCCCATGCTTTCAATGCAAATTATCAATTCTGTCCTGCGCATTTTTTTAGCCGTTTCATAGTGGTTTGAGGCTTAGAACAATTTGGCAGTCTTTTTGTGAACGGTTCTCCATCCAGAAAACTGTGGGGCTTGAGACCAGCCTTGCCCCTTTGTCCTAGAGAGCTTGAGCACTTGTCTCTTGCTACTAAGAGCCAAAAATGGGGCAGATGAAGGACACGTGGAAGCAGCAGCTGTAGCTGCCCACATCTGCCAGCTGAGGTGTGACTTTGCTGGGCACTTGCTGTAGCCTCCCTCTCCATTTGTTTCATCCCTTCTTTGAGACAGACTGCCTAGCAAACTGAAAGTTGTATGATTTAGCTAAATGAGCTTGAAGTATGGATAAAAGCCTTCTTGGGGCTGATTCTGCCTTAAAATACCAGTTGGATGCCTGTATTTACAAAAGTCAAGTTTGTGACACATTTTGGTAGTATCGTAGTATATTGTAAAGGTATTTTCAGTTACAGTAAGTAGCTGCATTAAGATTTTCAAGGTGGTTTACTTAGCTAAAGGGAGAGGTTATATTTAGTTGAAATGTGTTGTAATTTTCCTTTCAGAATTATGAAACCTTGATTTCAATTGTATTTTGATTTTTTTTTCAGTCTATAAATTTGTTGCTTCCACAAGGAAAATTAAGAGAATTTTGCTCCTCAGGAGAAATCCTGGTTCTACTGAAGTCAGGCAAAATAATTATAGTTTACTCACTGAAGTCACAGTTTCATCCTTTTAGCATTGCCCTAAATTCACCAGCACAGTAAAAACAGTTCCCAAGCTGGTGTATCGATAACATTTTGGTTTGTGGATCTGTTCCTTATCAGAGTTCAAAACAAGGCAGAAAATTAGGTGAGAACTGGATCTGGGTTCCCTGAAACATTTTGCAAAAACCAGGAGAGGACCGGGACTGAACTTTGCTGCTGTCCTGGTCCAGCTAACCAGGAGGGTTTCATGTGGTTTCATAATAATGTTATTGACCGGCATGAGATGTGACCTTTTCACAGCACAGTAGCGGTCAATTTGTTACTGCTCTCAGAGGCATGTTTGTGCATGTAGCACTGTTTCTCCATGTGCTTGGATACTCCCCAGTGAGGGGTGGAGGAGCTAAGAGAGGAAGGAGATCCCAGCAGGCAGAGTAGCGGGAGAGACTGGCGTGTGCCCACAGTCCAGCATGTGGCCTGGCATCTCAGGTTCGTTCCTTGGCCCACACATTAAAGAAGGCCCTTTTTAGTGCCTTATGTAAAATATTTTTTCTTGGCCAAGCTTCCAAAGGCTTGTAGTGGCAGTTCTTTAACTATATATATTGTTTGATATTTAAGAAAACATCTTACTTGCTTCAAAATTTAACAGAGCAATTGTTGTCCCAGTCTACATGGGTGTCTATCTACTATAAATCTGCTATAGCTTTATTGTGTGGTTGTAGCATGTTATGTAAAGCCACCTCATCCCTCCATGAATCCAGGCCTCTATTTAGAAAGACCCTACTTCTGAGATCTAATTATTTGAATTAAAAGGGCAGCTTTGAATAGCAAAACAAAGAAAACACTTCATGGTTTTGGGGTTTTTTTCCCATAGAATACAATAGAATCATTCAGGTTGGAAAAGACCTTTAAGATCATCAAGTCCAACCATAAACCTAACACTACCAAGTCCACCACTAAACCATGTCCCTAAGCACCTCATCCACATGGCTTTTAAATACCCCCAGGGATGGCGACTCCACCACCTCCCTGGGCAGCCTGTTCCAATGTCTGACAACCCTTTCAGTGGAGAAGTTTTTCCTAATATCCAATCTAAACCTCCCCTGGCGCAACTTGCAGCCATTTCCTCTTGTCCTATCACTTGTCATTTGGGAGAAGAGACCAGCACCCACCTCTTTACAACCCTCATTCAGGTAGTTGTAGAGAGCGATAAGGTCTCCCCCCAGCCTCCTCTTCTCCAGGCTAAACAACCCCAGCTCTCTCAACCGCTCCCCATAAGGCTTTTCACAAAGACTTTTTTCCCAAGATGTTTACAGTGCAGTCCATTGTGCTACTCTTGTAAAAATGATCAAATCTCATAGGAAAATAAACATATTTTGGATTAAAAAAAAATAAACAAGAAACACACCTCTGCTTTTCAGGAGAGGGTGACTTAAAAGAAGACAGCTATTTCTGATGTAGAAATAATTATTCTATTTAGTTCTTATTATTCCTATCAGTTAAGCAGTAATTCTTACTAGTTCTTAGTAGCTTTGGAGGTACCCTGATGATCACCAGGTCTGACCTGTCTAACTTGGAGTCCTACAACAAAACCTGCCTTAAGTTTGCCCTATAGAAATGTTAGAGCTTTCTTTCCAGAGACATGGCTACTATTGATGTAAAGCTCATTTGTAAGTTGCTGCTGCGGTTAAAACATGTTTAAAATGTGTGCCCACTTCTGGCTTGAATTTTTCTTATCAATGGATTTTTCTTAAAGCCTTGTTTCTTAAAATAAAGAGCATTTTACTGCATCACTGGACATCTTGCCCTGTGTATATATAGACAGTGCCAAGCCACCCCTGAACTTCCTCAGTAAACTTAGTATCTCAGGTCTTTCCAACTTCCAATGGTTTTCCAAACCTGTTTTATGTTTGTGGCATGTCTATCCATCCTCAAGTTTTTCAGCACTCTTTTTCAGGTATCTATACTGGAACAAGTTAAAGTATTCCAAGAATACTCTCTTTGGTATATGCATATCACCTCACTACTGTTACTCAATATAACCTTGTCCATATATCCAAGGATTTTATTAGCCTTTTTGGTCCTGGTGTAATCCTAGGAGCTCATATTTAGTTGGCTGTCTTCTGCTGTGATCCTAAATCCTTTGCATAGCCATTGGTTTTCCCAATGCAGTTCTCTGGACAGCAAGCGTGGCCTACATTTCTTGGCTTAAATCCAAAAAAACACTTAAAGCCAGGTAAATATTACAAGCTAGAGATGGTGTTCATCTTGGTTCTCTAGTCATAGGGACTTAGCAGTCTGTCGTCCAGGAACTCTCAGTGTCCAGGTCAGTTGATCTGACCTGCCAGACTACCTGATGTCAGGAAATCCTGTGCAAAACGCTCTATGGAGGTACAGATTATCTGCTCAGTAGATGTGCAACAAGCTTGAAATGCCTGAAGTACACTGAACGTATTGCAAGCTGTCACAGGTAATGTATTGCAAGCTATCATAGGTTATGTGCTCCAGGGTTCTTTTATGTATGTCCATCCAGGTGTGCCTGGTGGAGCTAGACATGGCAGATGCAGTGCACATATGCACTAATGTCTCTCTAAGAAAGCTGGGAGTAACCATGGAAAACCCGGTAGATCTCATATTGCTCATATCTCTACTTGCTTCATTAATGGCATAAAAGGGGCAAAATGCTTTGCTGGTCTGAGGCATTTATTTGTTGATATCTGGCGTTGCTTTTGGCTACATGGCTTGTATTGTATGTATGCAATTTACCTCAGCCTTGCCACAATATATGGAGATTTTAGTTCCAACCCGATAAATGTGTCAGCAGAATAATTGAATTGTGTACGTATTTCCTAACCTAAATATTATTTATTTGTTTGATAGCTCTCTGTGTTTTTTTTAAATTATTTGAGCTTTGTGATTCAGAAAAGTGCCTTTGAATTTATGAAGCCCTTAAGCATATGCTTAACATAAGCCTTGTGCTTATAATCAAGTATGTGTTCTTGAGGTGTTGTCCTGAATCTAGGACTTAATTTCTAGTAGACTTATTTATGTGAACAGAAAGGCATATTTTAAGAGGAGAAAGAAGTGATAAGTCATCAGCTAGTTCCAAAAACCCTGAGCTAATTTGCATGAGAAAGATGCAAGGCTCTCTGTAGTGTTATATGAGAGATGGTAGAGACCCATACATTTATCTAGCGTAACCTCAAAACTTTGTAAAGTTTTATTCTCCCATTGTTTGTCACAAAATCTCCTAAAGCTACAGCTACGCCTTTCTTTGTCCCAGAAAATTCCTTTGAAGCTTGAATTGAGCTTAAACACTTTTAGAATCACAGTTTTCTCCTCACTTGAAAAATGCCCATCACGTGGTTTCACGGTACTGCAAAGAAAAAGCAACATGTATTCCTGCACAAGCAATGCCAAAGGCTTGCTACACAGAAAACTGATCAGAGAGATTCCCGCACTACATCTTTCCAACCAGAGGATGTGGATTAAGTGATCTATTTTAACTCCCCCAAAGGCTTGGAATATGGTCCCTTAGTTCCAGGAGGGAGCAGAACCAGACCACTTGAGCATCTCCCCTCATTTCTTCCTGCTCCCAAACCATCTGCTTTGCTGTGGTAATAGTCTTCTGCTGTTCGTTAACATAGTTAAACCTCTAGCATAAACTGTAGTAATTTATGCTGGATGTTTGGGTTTCACATGGTACTAATGGTATCTAATGAACTGTGGCTACAGAAACATCTGTTCTATACAATAGATAATTGTTTTCTTTTTTTAATCCTGGTGATTAGATAAAAAAAAAAATAGTTAGGAGCTCTTTAGGCTGCAGAGGTTAGACTCAAAGCTTGAGTACTGAAATAGTCCAGATTTAGTATTACCCATGCAACCTTAATTTAGCTTCCACTTGTTTATGCATTGTTGGATATTGATGAGTGTTATTACTCAATGCTTTTTCACAGAATACTTGTCGAATGAGAAAGGGGCTGAAGGAAGGTTGAATGGGGCACCTGTAAGACTGCGGTATCCTCATTTAAGCATACAACTAGAAGCTAGAGAACATCTCTTTATTTCATTTTGTAGGTAATATTTATATGATACAATTGAGCAATATGGCAGAAGAATCTCTGCAAGAATTCATTTACAAATAAGAAAACTGCAAAAGTTGAAACTGAGCTATTAATATTAATGAAGTCTATGCTCCAGAATAACATGAGTGAGAAATGGGATATGCTAAAAACAAAGAGTAATACACTCTTGTATTTAACAAGGAAAGTAAGAAAACTGCTACTTAATTATAATGTTGCAGAGTTAATAATGCAGTAGAAATCTTAGCTCCTTCTAATTTGAGTGCGTAATTTCTCAGTCTTAATGTTGCAGTAATGCGGTTTCCAGATTTAATTTCCTTATATTTATTTGTTTTTAGCAACTCAGAAGGCAAATAAGAGAAACACATTCTGAAACCCCTGTAATGAGATCTTAGTGCTACTAACATGCCTTACATTTTCTATAAAGTTACTGATTGCATTTAGAATCACCTCAGCAGTGCTAAATCATTTCAACAGTTTATTCTTACCTCCAGTGCCATTAAAGTTCTCCAAGTTTAGGAAATGCATTTGAAAAAAACAGAACAAAAAACAAACCTCATGTTCCTGTATGAAAGTGTCACCTTATAACATCCAGAGCTTTAAAAATAAAACCCAGATTTTCTTCAGGCATGAACCCTTTATCTTCCCCTGTGGAACTCTAAAGGAGCTATTTAAACTCATGTGATTGTGCAGTTAAAGGCTGGGCTGACTCAGCAAAGTGTTTAACTACATGTTTAAATTCTATGGCAATCAATAGAATTTGAGCATGTGCTTAAATAGTACATTGAAAAGGGATGGATTTACATACGTGTTTTAAAGCTAAGCATGTACCAAAGTAGACCCCATAATATGTCGAAGCAAGTCGGAAGAATTCAGGTTGTAAAAGCCTTACCTCTGGGGTGGCTGACTTCATAAGTAAAATATTTTGATATAATTTTTATGTATAATCTAAAATATAAAGCACAATGCTGTAGTTATTATGGTTTGTGAATTAGCTAACATAGGATAGTTTATGTGTCTGTCAGTTTAAAATACGTACACCAAAATTAAGAACGTTTGCAGCTAAATATCTGAATGTACATTTTCTGCTCTTGAAAATAGTTTGCTTTTATTTAGTTATTGAAGTATTTGAAGTCAGTTAGAGCTGGTATGCTATCTTTAAAAATGCAGCTGCATATATACGAAGTTACAAACATGTACGCGTACCTAATACCAGGATCCCACACTCCAGCATTTTCCATGTTCTGACCTGCTTTTAACTTATTCCTCCAGTGTTTCCCTGTAATATGAGACTTGATTATTTTGAGGCGCTGAATCACTAAAGAGGGTCATGTTCTGGTTGGCTCAAGGGCATAAGCAATTCCACTTTTTTATTTACTTCTGTCTATAAAAAGCTGCTTCTGCGTTAAAGAAGATTTCTGTTTCTACTGGTGATCCCCCTTGCTCATGTTAAACGTCTTCTGCCTTGCATCATCAAAGTGCCACATATTGCCCACAAAGCATTCGGGTATTTTTATTTTCAAGATAAAAATGTTCACAATACCAAATTGTCAGCTGTCAATAGTACGATGATACGTGTGATGTTCATCCCCTGTCTTACACTGTAACACCCTACCTGTCGCTGTGCAGCCACTGCCCGCGTCCTTGCCTCTTCGCAGAGCTTGGGGGAGGGAAGAGAGAAGGCAAGGAGAAGGGGGTGTCGAGCAGCGATAGCTGCTAACTTGAGGATCCTGTAGGGGAAACCTCATTGTCAGCTGCTGCAGTCTTTGTCCAGGGGACAGATCCTAACTCTCAGCAGGATCGGGTCATTTGGCACATGGAGTAAGCAACGGGTTTGGATGATGGAGGAGACTTGAGCCACAGACCTCCCAGGTGCCATCTAGTATCCAAACGTCACAGGAGTGTCACAGTACTTCGTTACTGTGAATATTTTCTTCGGTAACACAACTGTGAGGAGTTAAGAAAAAAAATACCACCCTTGGCTACGATCCGTTGTGTTAGTTGAAGAATAGACAGACGACCCTTCGCCAAAAGGCAGAACCGAGCCTCGAGTATTGGGCAGATTCCTGTGTCTTTCAGGAGCAAAAAATGCTGGAGATGAGAATTTGGTGGATTTCTAGAAAACTCTGAGGTGACCTCTATATTGGCTTGTTGATTACAGTGAGGAGTCACATCCCCTACGGCCATTGTTTCTTCCCTAGAGCAGAGACATGGAAGGGGGCTCGTAATTTTGGTAGGTAAGCGGTCAGGCTGCTGCATCATACACGTAGGTAGTGACAGGCTTTGGTCACCTGTAAGTGCTATAAGGCAGAGCAGGACCCAGAGAAGTAAAGGGCCATCTGTAACAGTGAAGTGAAACTTCCCTGCGTGTAGGTATATTAATCAGCAAACAGGATACGCAACTTTTGAAATACCATTATGAAAAATAAGCTTCACATAGCATGCATGAAACCTGCCAAGATGCAGAGTAGCATGGTGCTCTTGTCTGATAGACTGTCAAACGCTGCTCTTCTGAAACCACATCATCTTGTAAAACTGAGAAAGACGCCGTGCAAATTGCCTAATGCCTCTGAAAATAAGTGGGAGCTGCTCAGCCCCTCTCCAAATTTTAGCAAGTCAACAGAACAGAGCGTAGTCGGTAAGTGTGTCTAACGTGCTGTGCCACACCTGGTGACATACTACAAGAATTGTATCGAGCATGCTAAATACAGAAAGGCTGCTTATAACTGCACGCACAAAACCCCATCCCTCATTACCATCTGCCCCCACCTTCTGCTCGCCCCCAACCCGATTAGCTTCAGAAATTGCCTCTCCTGAGGCGGCTGCAGGTCCTGCAGGGAGCAGGCAGCAGCCCGGCTCCCCCGCCACAGCCAACTGCGGCGTAGCCAGAGAAACGGGCAGCAAAAATAGAACAGCGGGATGGCTGCGCGTGGGCGAGGCAGAAACCACATCGCCAGCAAAACCGCCCGGCGTTATTTTAGGACCGGTACAGAGGCCGTGGCGTTTTGCTCGCTTTTCACAAAGTACGCCCTGGGGGAGGGCAAGGAGGGAGAGTGGCGCGAGTCCCGGGCGAGGAGAGGAGCGTTTCTGTCCCGCTGCCTGCTTGCCTTCCTCCCTCCCTGGCTTCCCCCCACCGAAACAGGCTGGGCCGGGAGAAGGGGTTAATCGCGCTCCAGGCCGAGCGGCAGAGGAGTTTGAAAGACAGAGACTGGACAGCTGTGTTTGCTGTGGTATTTTTAAACGCATTAATGCAGGCTCCAATCACCCGGCCATGCTTGACCTATTTTTGGCTCAGGCCGGCCATTGTTCTATTTCTGCCTCCGCTGGGCGACGCGGGTGTCGATTCAAATGCAAATGAGTTGTCGCTGCTGCTCCCGCCAACTTCGCCCAGCCGCCTGGCCCGGGGACAGCCGGCCAGGGAGAGGAGAGGGGCGCGGGGACAGCAACGCTGGTCCGGGCTGGGGTAATTCAGACTAAACCCTCGGGGCTCCCGGTCGCTGCCAAGGTGGCTTATTCGGTTTGATGGTTTTTAAGAGGCTGTGTTTCCCCCCCACCCCACCAGAAAGCCCGAAGCGCAGAGATATCTCTTCATTTCTCCTTCCACCTGCTGTTGGCTGCCCAAACGCAACTGCTCAAACTCGGCGGCGCACAGCCCCCCGGCGCTCACGGCTCCTTCCAGCGGGCGGGGGCTGCCGGGAGTGGATTTGGGGTTTTTTCCCCCTCCCGATAGATACTTGTACAAACGCTTAAACACTGCTAATTGCCGAAGCGTATTGTCTTACAACCCTCGCTGGAGGAGGTAGGACCGCAGAGGGTCGTGCCCGACGCCCCTGTGCAAGTGCAGTGATGAGTCTCTCCTGTAGCTGAAGTGCAGACCGGTTGGAATATGCTGCAGACAATTTACGAGAGTGAATCGTGTTTTTCCTCAGATGGAGTTTCTGGACGTGAACAGCT
Organism: Gavia stellata; assembly: GCF_030936135.1. Lineage (NCBI taxonomy): Eukaryota > Metazoa > Chordata > Aves > Gaviiformes > Gaviidae > Gavia > Gavia stellata. The sequence goes on from NC_082599.1 coordinate 33,935,590, forward strand.
TTTGACTCGGCAAAGAATGCACAGTATGATCAGCTCAGGTAAGAGATGACTCCGTACCTCAGAGTTCAGTGGCTGACCGGGAAGATACAGCCTAGCACGACAGGAAACCACCCTTCCCTTAAAGAAGTGACTTTATTTTTGTGGGCTTTATGTAAGTTTTTGTTGAATAATTATGGTAGTATGTTAGATAGCAACTGCTGCTTTTGGGAGGAGTTTGTCTCCTTCAGTCTGCTGCTTTCCAGCCAGACCAAAATGCTTACAACCAAAATCTAGTTCGGGATTCCTTGTTTGTTTTGTTGCGTGGTTGCAAAATGGGGCTCGTGGTACAGGCTTATTCACAGAGAGAGGCTTCCTCAGACAGCCCTTGTCAGGGGGCTGCAGTTAGAGCCCCTCATAGGCAATTCTGGTCATATGTCTGTTGTAACAGGGTTTGGTTTTTCTGTGAGTTTCCTTTTCTCCAGTTTGCATACAAAGGGAGTTTAATACTAATCCCTTTCTCTTTTCTTTGCAGTGTTGCTTTAAAATGTCTTTAATATTCATGCCTTATTTTGTTACTTTAAAAATATTTGTGAACCTGGCAACAGTAGTCATGTAATGACTCACTGAGATGTAAATTGGATGTGTTTTTTAACGAAGGTATTTCAAAGATGCTCTGAAAGAACACTGGGCATTTCCTCATGTGTTTGAAGCTACCCTTGTATTTTCTAGTTTCTTTGCTAGCTGTGTTTGAGACCTGCAAATGAGGTACTGAGGATGAATTAAGTTGGAAGAATTGTTGCCATTCAGATAAAATGTCAATTTAGACAGGCTAAAAACGTCAAAATTTCAGGTTACTCTTGCCCATTCTCTCTTAAACTCTGTGAATTCCAGTTCTGTTTTTATCGGGCTGAAACACTGTCTTTTGAGGCACAATGTTACCTGTTTTACATCTTTTTAATCCTAGGTTCCTGACTTTGTTTTTCATAAAGATGGCTTTATAGAGGACCTACATGTAGAATGCAGGGTGAATTGTTACTGTTTACATGTACTTTAGTCTTAGTTTACCCCTCCTTTTTTCCTTTTCCCTTTTCCTTTTCCCTTTTCCTTTTCCCTTTTCCTTTTCCCTTTTCCTTTTCCCTTTTCCTTTTCCCTTTTCCTTTTCCCTTTTCCTTTTCCTTTTCCTTTTCCTTTTCCCTTTTCCTTTTCCCTTTTCCTTTTCCCTTTTCCTTTTCCCTTTTCCTTTTCCCTTTTTCCTTTTCCCTTTTTCCTTTTCCTTTTCTTTTTCTTTCACAAAACTTGGCAGTGCTTCTCAGTTTTTAAGATTAATTATGCGTGTAGACCACAGCTCTCTTCACGTGTTGCCTATTTTGGTATACCTGTTGATCCCACGTCTGTTTGTTTGTTTGTTTTTAAAAAAAAATTTATTTTCGAGCTTTATAGAAAAAGAACTTAAAGTTTTACTTGTGTTTCTTTCTTACATACAATTTTAGAGCAGACTTTTAGTTTCAGATATGAAAATAAATTGTGAGAGATTGTGTCAAATTGTAATATCTTTCCTGGTAGAAAAGACTTAGATATATCTTAACCTCATGATTACTCTTTTTCAATATAGAAAGCCAAGGCTACCTCATAATGATTATAGACTGAAGGAGGGAATGAGAGATTGAAAAGCTGTAATATGCAGGTTAAAATAATGAGAATACCTAAGGGGAATGGAGACTTCCAACTGGTAATGTTTAAGATTGGCAGTTTTTCTATTCCTTTATAAAGCTGCTGGATTGGTGTGTTTCTTTTTGGATCTCTAAAATAATTTACTATTTCTCTAACAACTTCTTAGAAGAGATGTTGATCACCAATTACAGTTCCTTTGTCAAGGACAGAAATCAGGTGAAAGACTTGTTTACAAATATGAACAACGAAGCTCTAGCAAAGACAGTGGGTAAAAGAAGTATCTCTGAAAGTGCTGTAGTTCTGCAAAACCATCTACCTCTTGTTCAAGAATTATTGCTTTTCTTTGGTTTTCCTGAACAGCTCAGCAGGTGTCCAGTGCTTTTGTTTTGGTCAAAGAGATAAGACTGACTGCTTCCCCTCCCTCCTGTTGTTTGTTTTTGTTTTTTTTTTTTTAATACTATGTCAAGTTGAAGTCAGCTGTACACAAGTGAAAACCTGTTTTTTTAGCTCACTATGCTACCTTGTAACTGCCAACTAATATTGCTTGAGTAATAGCAATTTTTTCATTTGAAACACAAGAAAGGGAGGTAATTTTCTCTAAGTTTATAGCTCTGCTTTTCTTCACTGGAGACAAGAATATCATGTAACAGTTGATTTTTATCTGATATTACATTTGGCCCATATAATATACACAATTTCCCCTGTAGTACCAAGTAGAATAGAGGGGGTTTTTAGACTTTCAAAAAAAAAAAAAAAAAAACTTAGCCAAGAACATTATCCGGGTAAAAAATGATTACATATATATTCCGTAGAACATAAAATATTCCTCAGTGTTTCTGTTGGCCTTTAAAATACACAACTGGGCTGCAAGTAGTTGACATTGTACATAGTCTGCAGTTTAATTCATGTCACATGAAACCGCAAAGCCTGGTGCTGCTGTCGATTACCTTCAGTTCCCTTGAGTTCAGGGTCTTGCAGATCAGGCCTGGTAACTTTTCAGGTATTGTCTCCTTCTGTGCTGCATATAGGGGAGAAAGAAATAGCTGGGATATGACAATGTGCTTTAGTGTTTGGAGTAGCTAGAATCAGTCATCTGAATTTTGCTTATCGCAGTGTCCTTACTTTAAAGTTATCTTTACTTAACATGTATGTGTGTTTTGCTCAGGTTAAAAAGTTGCACATATTTAAGAAGAGAGCAAATCCCTGAATATTTACACTCTGCACCTTTGATATTCTTGGAGACTTTGAAGCAAGCACAACTTAATCACTCAATGGATTTTTTTAGGTTTGCTAGTTTCCAGATGCAACAGGCGCATATTATGCAACTCTGATTTTAAACTGGGCAGGAGCCATCCCCAAAGAAGGCAGATTCAATGGCCAGTGAATACATATTTGCAAAGCAAACTTTCTAAGGAATTTCTGACAATAGCAGGCATAGGGAATACTTCTGTCATGTGAAGCGATTCTTCTGGTATTCCCTCAATTACTGCTTTGCCTGTCTGTCTCCATCCCTGCTTGTAAATCATACTATGAATGAGATGATCTGGATAGGTACCAATCAAATGTCTAATTATGAATGGAGCAATCTAGATTGGCACTGACTCAAGAAGCTGTGTAATTTGCAGACACCTACACCTTACTGCAGAGAGCAGTTTCAGCTATCTTGAGAAGACTGAACTAGATCCTCCCATATGGTACTGTTGCTCTAAAATGCGGCAGTAAGTGCTATGCATCTTTATTTAAGAAAATGATGGTATTCTTATTTGATACCATAATTATTATAGTTTCATGATTTAAAAAATAGATATGGAGTCTAAAGCCTCTTATTTAGTTGTTTAACTGTGGTGTTGCTTTTATTTTACCCAAAAAGTCTCAACTTCCATGTGTGTGCAATGCCACAGTAGAGCCTACCATTCAGCTGGCCTCTTGTCTTACCTCAATACAAGTAATAAACTGTAATTCCTTGAAAAAAAGCATTTGGTGCAGCACAATCCATGGCAAGAACGCTCATTAAAATGTAGTCAGTACATAACTAATGCAGGGCTACATTACTCAAATAAATGTCAGTTGTTTGAAGGAGAAGAAAGAACCTACCCAGCCCTGGTATCTGTAGATGTTGGACTTTAAGAACTAATGCTGAGTTCATTGACTTCTGGTGATTTAATATACTGTGCTGTTTTTCCAAAGGGTAAGATTGCTACGTGTGCTTTACTGGCCGTATTTTGACATACAGCCTTGCACTGGCCTGCCTAAATTCCACCTTGGCTTTTACTGGATAAGGCATCCTCTGCTTCCTGCCCAAAACTGGTGTGTTGAAAAATCAAGAGTTCAAGGAGATCTTGAGCTTAAAGCCTTGGCTCGTCACCAAGTTGACAAGTGACCTGAGCAGGTTACACAATCCTGCTTACGTCAGCTAACGCTGCTGTGAAATACAGAAAAAGATACCTGTCAGGCTCAGGAATCTATAGAGCAAAACTATTCTAAAGGGAATATAATGATTCAGAATGATTAATTTGATTGACTTCATCTACCTACAGGCTTGCAAAACACCTGCATTTTCACAAATGGAGTAAGTGAATGTAGTCGCAGTATTTTATTCTCTGCACCAGTCAGGAAATTCAGGCTGTGTCACTTGAATATAAATGACAGAATTAATGCTACACGTATCGTGTTGTACGTGGGTTGACAGGTCCTCATGAGCTATCTTCCCTCAGCAAACCCCATTGTACAAAATTTATCTCATATGTTGTATCTTAGATTGGTCTAGAGACCAATTAAGATTCGTCTTAGAGACCAGTTAAGTAAACTGGACATCCACAAGTCCATGGATCCTGATGGAATGCACCCACGAGTGCTGAGGGAGCTGGCAGAAGTCATTGCTGGGCCACTCTCCATCATCTTTGAAAGGTCCTGGAGAACAGGCGAGGTGCCTGACGACTGGAGGAAAGCCAGCGTCACTCCAGTCTTCAAAAAGGGCAAGAAGGAAGACCCAGGAAACTACAGGCCAGTCAGCCTCACCTCCATCGCTGGAAAGATGATCAACAGCTCGTTCTGGGCATCATCTCAAAGCATCTGGAGGAAAAGAAGGTTATCAGAAGTAGTCAACATGGATTCACTAAGGGGAAGTCGTGTCTGACCAATCCGGTAGTCTTCTACGATGGCATGACTGGATGGAGAGATGAGGGGAGGGCAGTGGATGTTGTCTAACTTGACTTCAGCAAGGCTTTTGACACCGTCCCCCACATCATCCTCATAGACAAGCTTAGGAAGTGTGGGTTAGATGAATGGACAGTGGGGTGGATTGAAAACTGGCTGATAGATAGAGCTCAGAGGGTTGTGATTAGTGGCTGAGAGCCTAGTTGGAGGTCTGTAACAAGTTGTGTTCCCCAGAGTTCAGTACTGGGTCCAGTCCTGTTCAATATATTCATCAGTGACCTGGATGAAGGGATAGAGTGTGCCCTCAGCAAGTCAGCTGATGACACAAAACTGGGAGGAGTGGCGGACACACCGGAAGGCTGCGCTGCCATTCAGTGTGACCTGAACAGGCTGGAGAGTTGGGCAGAGAGGAACCTTATGAAATTCAACAAAGGCAAGTGTAGGGTACTGCACCTGGGGCGGAATAGCCCCATGCATCAGTACAGGTCAGGGGCTGACCTGCTGGAGAGCAGCTCTGTGGAAAGGGACCTGGGAGTCCTGGTGCACAACAGGATGACCGTGAGCCGCCAATGTGTCCTTGTGGCCAAGAAGGCCAATGGCATCCTGGGGTGCATCAAGAAGAGTGTGGCAAGCAGGTGGAGGGAGGTTATCCTCCCCCTCTACTCCACCCTGGTGAGGCCGCATCTGGAGTACTGTGTGGAGTTCTGGGCTCCCCGGTTCAAGAAGGACAGGGAACTGCTGGAGAGGGTACAGCAAAGGGCTACAAAGATGATTAAGGGACTGGAACATCGTTCTTATGAGGAAAGGCTGAGGGACTTGGGTCTTTTTGTCTGGAGAAGAGAAGACTGAGGGGGGATCTTACGAATGCTTATAAATCCTGAAGGTGTGGGTGCCAGGAGGATGGGGCCAGTCTTTTTTCAGTGGTGCCCAGTGACAGTACAAGAAGGAACGGGCATGAACTTGGTCATAGGAAGTTCCATCTAAACATGAGGAGGACATTCTTTCCTTTGAGGGTGGCAAAGCACTGGAACAGGCTGCCCAGAGAGGTTGTGGAGTCTCCTTTTCTGGAGATACTCAAAACTCACCCGGATGCATTCCTGTGCAATCTGCTGTAGATGAACCTGTTCTGGGGGGGCTGTTGGACTACATGATCTCCAGAGGTCCCTTCCAACCCCTGTCATTCTGTGATTCATCGTGTGACCGCATGACCATGTATACACATTTGTACACATGCAGTTATATTGCCTTCAGGGAAAATTCTTTGGTATTTGCTCTCCTGTTTTTTTCTGGCCAAACAAAACTTTCACTTACTCAACTGTTCCTGTGGAAAGATTGCAGAGATCAAATTCATTTAAAGGTTTGCTCTGATATTAATGAAAAACTTGACATATTTGCATATCTGAATCAGGTAACATAAACTTCTTACATCTACAAAATGTTGCATATGTGGTATCTCAGGCAATAACTCTTCAGAGAGAGCGAGAATAGATACGCTGAGCTGTTACTTTCTGATTCTCTTCAGAGTAATGAAAAAAGTTGAGTGTGAAAATTCAGTTCAGGGAAGTTCTGGATAACAGCCGGAGAGGCTTTTTGAATGCCTGTCATAAAGGCTAGGTAGAAAAAAATCTAGTGCTTCACAGTAGTAGGTGAAGTATTTGAATTAATTATTATGGAAGAGTAAGGCCTTAGCCTTAACTGTTAATACAATGAGAAGAGACAAGCAACACAGACCTGCAGGTCTTATGTAGTTAAAATCTCACTGATTTTGGGTAGAGGCTCTGCCCAGTAATGTATGCTGGACAAGACATTGTTTATGAATTCAGTTGAACAAAAATGTGGTAAAATGGAATGAAGCTGCTTTTTCTGTTTTACATCATTGAGAGGACATTGAGTACAGACCAATGTTGCCAACTTCTTGTGTCCTCTAATGCTGTAACATTGCTTTTCTTTCCTTCCTTTATTTAAGTCCCAGCTTCTGGAGCCATGTAATTACCTGACAGTCTTACTTTGTATTAGAAGTTATATTTATAGGTTGTGGGAAAAGCCTGGAATAAGAATTTCAAAGTACAAGATTGACAAGAATAGCAAGCTACAGAAGCTGGCAAGTAAATAAAAAAGAATGCAGAACATAATTTCAAAACCTCTTTGAGCATCTTCCCTGATACCATTAAACACTGCATTTAATACAGAGGTTCAGTAGTACTGGCACTAAGACACTCGCTCCCCTCTTTAGTGTGTTGAGCGAAATCACTTTGTTGGAAAAGAGCTTTTTACTTCAGCCATTCATTATTTTAGCTGTTCAGCTTTATAACACCTATTGGTTTGCACTGCACTCAAATGCTCACAGTTTCAGCCAGAGTCTTCCCTCCTGTAAAACTATGTATAGAATCCATTTAGTTCATTAAGATTTGCTTTGGATATGAGGAACACTTGTAACTCTTCCTACTACCAAAGCTTTAATCAGACCTCTGTTTCTGCACCAACTGCCTGGCCCCTTTCTTCTGCACAGTCTTTGCAGAGAAAGCAAAAGCTGTGAGAAAGCAGAATAGGTGGATAGCCTGCAAACATATGTGTATATACATAATAATTTCAGGTTTTGGTATAGACGATGGGGAAGGTTTCAGGTGTCGTTGCATTTTAACCATTTCCAGCCGCTATTGTGTCGGCACAATCCAAAATATTGTAGAGAAACTAATTGGCAAGTAGTATTGTTAAACACATGAAAATCTAAAATGCCCTGTTCTGTGGATCTCTTTAACAGACTGACTCCTCTGGGTCAGTTATTCTTAGCCTAGTTATTTTCATCTTATGGCATTACAGGTCTAAGATTAGCCTGTTAGGCGTTATCATGCCATCTGAGTTACCTCCTAATATAACTGTACACCGGAATGATTATTTATAGACAGAGCATTCTGTCATTTTTGCTTTATTTCTGGTAGTTTAAATAAAGAAGGGCAACATTCAAGAAAAACCACAGATTCCTTCCTGCTGCCAAAACAACGTGATAACTGCCTACTGAGGGGCAGGGATATTGTGTAAAATGTGTGCTTGCAGCAGATGCAAACATCATCTTTATCCCCCCCACTTCTACTAAAACGAGGTACCTGAGGCTACCACTGCTCCTGTCTCTTCTGGAAGAGGGAGAGGGGTGCCACATCAATGCACCGAATGACAGAGAAGACGGGGTTGTGGTTGCTGATGAGAACAAGGATATCCAGGTGCTATTTTTAGGGGCTGGCACTGTCAAGCTCCATGTTCAATGTGAACATGTCACATACGCACACAGCTCCTCCAAAATGGACCCCTCTAGTATTGTTGCATAAAAGTGATGTCTGCTGTTCAGTTAGCCTTCTAGGTGCTTTTCACAGACATAACAGGAAGCTTCAGCAAATTGACACATTTTTAGCAAACCATTCTTTATGGCTGCTTCATGAACATTTCTGCCCACTAGAAAAACTTGAATCCTAAAGCAGAGTAATCATTCAGAAACACAGTGAGGCATGTTTTCTCCTAAGGAAGTTCTCTGCGATCTTTGTGTTCGCATGTGTTTAAGTCAGAGCAAACTTTTAGTGACAGTTTAGTGAAGAGCAGCAAAAATAGTAAAGTGGCAGATCTTCAGGTGGGTATGGTGCAGCCTCTGACTGTAGTTGTTGCTCAGGAAGCTGGCAATTTATAAAATAGTGAAATACTAATGGATTATAATTATGTAATGAACTCCATCTTTTCTTTTTTGCCTTTCTCCTGTAAATAAATGGCGTGATTCTATCTTTGTGCAGATTCTGGGTGTAATCAGGGGGCACCTGATTTGTTCTACTTTAAAATGTTACCGGTGTAAAAAGGCTTGCAAAATCAGTGGAAGCCTTTGCATGGTTGAATGATATGGTGCTGGTTTCACTCTCCCATTATGTAATAAACTGCTTGTTTCTTTTTGTCAGGCTGGCAGTTCTGTGCATGACTGTAAAGGTACTTCGGCATTTAGTATAATCTGAGCATAGCCAACACATCTGTTTTATTTCTTTTGTGTCTCCCCATTGTAAACTCCTTCCGGCTTGTGGAGTATACAAATATGACAAGAGCTCCAAGAACTCAAACCCTTTGTGGATGAATGCGCTTGAAATGCAGGATGCTTTATTCTAATGATAAGACATTCCTTCTAGTAATGACACTGAGTATCATCAAAGGGAGACAAGAGAAAGAATAGAATGAATTCTTTGAAACTGCCAAATATATAAATCATGTTTTTACAATCAAAGACTATTGTTCTCTTTCATGATCCCTGTGGTTGAAGGTATGCATGTCACCGGGAGGAACCACAGCTATTCAATTTCAGTGAAGTCTGGAATGGAATAATGAGGAAGCTTAATGTTAATTTAATAATTTCCCCCAATTGTTCTGTTCTTAATCCAAGTTTCCTTTTTCTTTCTTGGTGCCCAAGGCCACCACCTTGTTGGTGTTGCGCAGTAACAGTATGAGAGGGAGTAGGGAAAACAGACTGTTAGTGCCTAATCTTACATAGAGACTCTTTTTGGTGTTTGCTATTCCTGTTTGAGCTTAGTAAAATGTTAGTGATGGCCTTTTATTTACCTGTTCACAACTCCTTTTCTTGCAGAGACAGTAAGTTCTTAGTTCTCTTCATCTACTTCTTCGACCTATAGATCAACATCTCTATTGAAAAACACGTATTTTTCCTAAGCCTTGTGAAGTCTTTTTCCTATGGATACAAAAGAAATAGAACTCCTGGACTGTTCACATTTTTGATATTCTAATTTGAATCTGACCTTGTAGTTTTAAAATTAGTAAAAGAAAACACATTTACAATATCACCAAGAAACATAAAATAAAATTCCTAGATTTTTTGACATTTCATGCTGACACAAATAGTGACGGAATTAGTATGAGGCATAGAATGGTCCAAGAAATAGCAAAAGGAAAATCATCAGTATGAGTCTTTACATTAACATACCTACTTTTACATGGAGATACATATTGTTCAAGGATTACATAGGAATTACTTAGATGCCTCAAAATGCTAATCCTAAACATCCTTGCACAATAGCTGCTGAAAACTAGTGGGACCTAAAATCAGGAGAACGCTTTACCTCGGTAGTCCTGTACATGCTCACCAGCCTGTGTCGTGCATATGCTCAAAACTGTTCCAGACTCCAAAGGCAGATCCACTCATTCCCACGCACATGTCAGAATGTTGGCATCTTTTTATTTGCTGTCACTGTTTTTCCCATGGGATCTGTTTCAGAAGAAGAAGAAAGTTTTACTCTATTGTTTCTTCTAAGAATTGGCAATAGTTATCGTAGAAGGAATTCCATAGAATTAGTAAGTCTTACCTATGTTTCTTCAAGGAGTATGAGGGGAGGACTGGCAGGAGGGAAAGAGGTTTGAAGAAAATATGAGAGACTTTTATAAATGGAGTAGTAGTGCAAAGATGAGCTATACAAGCCCTTCCTATGTTAAATACTGTTGTGAGGGCAGGTGGGGAAGGCACTGAAGATGCAAGAGAACTATGTAGGAGGTGGAAACCAGGGGAGTTTGAAGTACATTTCTAACTGTCCATGAGCAGAGGAAAAATAGAGGTGAAAACAGTTAATGAAAACAATCAACTTCAACTGAGATAAGTTTCTGTCAAAAAAACCTCCAAAGCCATAATGAAGAATACATGGGGAAGTAGGAATATTTTAGAATCAACAAAAGTTGTTAAAAACAACTCAGCACTGTGTTACTCTTGTAATCGCACAGTAAGCTAGTATTCAGGGATTTCCCTTGCCATTGCACAGACTATTTTTCTGGGGTTTTTGTCTGAGAATGAGTGTTTGGGAGAGGGAGAGTAGGACACTGAGTCTGTTTATGCACACACGACAAATTCTGCTGCGTCTCACCATCCCGAACTGCCCTGCCTAGCTCAGCTTTCCTGGAGAACATGCAGAGCAATCTCACCAGAGCTTTACCATAAATTCCTATCACTATGCCATCTGCACCATCCCTATCTTGCCTTTTCTGCTTGGCCTAGTAGGCAGTTTTCTGAGCTCTATGCTTATTTTCTGGTGGTTTTTTTCCTCTCGTGCCAGTGCATACAGGGTGATAATGGGGCAGCTGGAGAACTTACTGGGGAAAGAAGGGAAATTACAAATGACAACACCAAAGGGCTATAGGCAAAGAAATAAAGAAGGAATGCTAATGCAGCTGAATTAAGTAATGGTGATGCTATGGATGATTAAGGATACTAATACTGACACAACTAATTTGTTTAGAAAATAAATGGTTAGAAATGGGAATATTTAGAAAAAATTACCCTTGGGCTAAAATTCTCAAACCTCATCAAAGACTGAATGCCTCTCTCTGGTCACTGGTCATGTATATATACTTGTCACTGGTAGGCATATACAATTTCAGAAGATGTATATACATAGACATCACCAATCTTACTCTGTCCCCTCTCACTGGGGACATGTTGGTATGGCTATATTAAAACCTGTCAAAAATTTTCGGAACTCTGGGTTTCACAAGTTAGTTCAGGTAAAGTTGAATGAGTGCCTAAGGCAAAGTGATTTTCCTTCTCCTGCAGGCCTACCAGCCTGCTAGGTGGATGCGGCTGGAGATGGACGCGCGTCCCATAAACCTCCCCGTGTGTCTGCCATTCTTCATCTGCAGACATCCAGAGGTCTGCAGCAGCACACATTTACTCCCAAAGACCTCAGGAACTCATTCTTAAGGACCTGGTTTTGTTATTCCCTCTAGGGAATACTGTTGCTAGGCCTGTTCTGATAGTGGCCAGGAGCTCCAGGTGCAGGGCAGGTTACAAAACATTTGGCAGACAAATAGGCTTTAGTGTTCTCCTGCAGATTCAGAAAGACATGAGTGAGTATAGAAATCTGGACTACTCCTTTCTTAATTTTCCTCTTTCTCCTTTTTTTTTCATTTTTAATTTTTGTTATCTGTGAATACTATGTATGTGGTTATACAGATGTAAGGCCTCCGTACAGAGGAGTGAGGGAGGTCTGTAGAGATGGCAGCTGGCATGTCCGGGAAGGGAGATCAGCGGTCCCATCCTCTCCCTGGCCCTGGGCTCTCATTCCTCCGCTGAACAGTCACATCCCTTGTACCCACACAAGTATTCATGTGTCCGTTGGGACTGATGGAGTGAACAGCTGACCCCAGTTAAAACATGCCACCCCGGTTCCCTGTGCCACTGCAGGTGTGTGCTGCAGTGTAGGGAAGGAGGGCGTCATCCTCGGGGTCAGGGCGGCCATGAGCCGGGAAGGGAGGCACAACCTGTTTCTCTCAACTTCAGCTATGGCATACGGTGGCCTCAAATACATGTCAAACTGCTGCCTGGGAAATCTTCTGTGTCTGGAGAATACACCCATTGTTCCTCAACATTTAAAGGACAGAGCCTAAAATTTCACACCCAGTTAGCACCTTGTTAAACTCCTGTTCACTACATAGCACTTTACCCCTAAGTAGAATTTATGCTAATACTGTCCCTATGAAGCTGTCAATAATTACCTTTCATCATCCATAGGGCACATTTCATCTGTTAGTACGAAAGGAAAATACCCCACAAATGTATGTTGTTTCATATTAAGTAGAAAATTTTATCTGTGTTGGCTTCAGCAACCTGCACCAAAATTGAACATACTGGAAGCAGTAGCCATCCGCGTCTCTGAACCGTATCAGTCCTGGTGCAGTGCCATGTGAAGAGTCTGCTCCAGGAAAGCCTTCATGGCTCTTGCGTTCAATTTCTGCTTCATTCTTTTTTTAATCTTCCTTTGTGGAGAAATTGTTTTGCCAGACATTCTCCTACTGTAATGCCTCCTGTTGTCCTTTATTTTTGTAACCTAAGAGTGCTCCGATATGCCCTTATCCTTCCTAGACAACCTGGAAATCAGTAGAATTCAAGTTATGGGAGGAAAATTTTCCTTCATGGGATGCTGTTCCCTGGTTGCTACTTAGGTACTGGTATCAAATACTTCCCTATGTAACCCAAAGCCATAAAATAACTAACTGATGCTGACATGCTAGCAAACGCAGGTCAAAAGGACCATATAGTTGTCATGGTTGTTGCTGTTCACTTCTTACTGAGCGCAATTTCAAGTTGAAGATACAATTTGACTCTCGTGGCTGGCACTGGGCTGTGCTGAGCCTGGCGACACAAAGTGTGGACATTTTTTGGATCAGAACCCTTCAACACGACTGTGCTTTCCATAGTAGCACCCCCAAGTAGAAGACGCCAGATCTGAAAGGAGAGAGATTTTCATTGCTGTTCCTTTGCTGTGGAAGTCTGTATGTCTGAACTGGGGACAGCCACAGACTATGTCCCCAGTGGGACAGAATGGAAAACCAAAGGCATTAGTTAGTAACGTTTATGTCGGAAATAATGTGTTGTGTCCAGCTGTCAGGACTTGGTATTTGACTAATCGTTCAAACCCTCAGTAGAGAGAAGAAAACTCAGCTTTCTTCTTAGATAACATGTTCAGATGTTTGAACTTCATGGTTATGAATGCAATTATAAAGTCTACCTGGAATACAGTAGTTGCTTTCTGCAAAAGAGAAAGGCTGTATAGATTAATCTTACATTTCTGCACTAAATCTACTTTGTTGTTATATAACCCTTACTTGCACTCCCCAGAAGGCCTGCAGTTATGCAAATAATTCTCATTTATAATATGGTTTTCCTCTTCCAATATAGATGGATAGATGCTTAGGTGGATATAAATAGTATGTGTTCCATGCAAAAAAAGCATAGTAGTGCAAATGAAAATCAGACTCTTTCTACTTATGGAAGTCTTTTCAAGCTCTTAATCATCTTAAATCCAATTAGCCTTTTCCTGTTTCTGACATGGCTCCCTTTGAGATAGGATAACTGATCTGGAATATTCCTGATGACAAAGCCTCGTTGATGAATATGAAAAATTACTTTTATCCTGCTTTCTGTACTTCCTGTTTTCATTTTTGAACCTTGCTGTACATGGACCACATGTTGTCACTCAGCTGTCTGCAATGACAGCCGTCTGTTTTTGAGGTTATATTAAGGGTAATGAAGCACAGTAAGGTATATTCCACTCATTGCTCCCAATAGAAATTACCATGCACATACAAAAAATGAGTGAACTCTTCCATTTTGTTTCCCAATAACAAAGCTTTATGAGGACCTCTGGCATTCCTCAGAGCATTCCATGAAATATCCTGAAGAGATTTGTTTCATCTGTTGTTTAAACCCAATCAATCTTTTTTTCCATTATTCTTCTTTCCAGACCTCTATTAAAATAGCAATTACTGTTGCCTCACTGCACTATCAGCCTTTTCTTAAATTCAAAAAGACTATTTATTTCCCTTCTGCTTTTTATCTTTAAAACTGTTTCTGATCAGCAATAGAGTTCCTGTAACTTCACATAAAGGTCAGAGCAGGACACAAACTCCACTGAGACACCTTGTGAAGGACATTTTGCAAGTCCAGATAAGTCTGTGGACCAGATCCTTAACCGGCACCAAGTGTCACAGCCCCACTGAAATCCAGACCCTTTTTTAGTCAGCATTTTGTTAACCCTTTGAAAGAGTTTGTTATGCTTTTGTGTCTCAAAATATGCATGCAATTATAATTCAAAGCTCATAACTGCATCCTACAAAGTCAGTTTGCATCAAACTTGATTTGTTCCCTAAATGTCTGTGAGATTAAAACAAGTCAAATTTAAACAAAAATTGGCTCAGTTGTGGCTGTTAACAGAGGATATAGTTTCTGAGAGAACATATGGGGAAAGAATACCTCTTTCCCTTTCTTCTTTTAAAATTACATACATGGCTCTTGTTTGGCTGAAATAATTTTTGCTAAATCTTTTGTAAGACTAGTCTGTAAGGTCAGACAAAACATTAGAAATTTTAAATTCAAACCAAATTGTTTTAAAAATATCAAGATATTAGAGCTATTACCATAGTTTATGCATGTCAACCTTGACTAGTGTGTTCACAATTATAGTGGTGTAAGCAGATCATATTTAAAATGAACAAAATATTTTTGCTTCACCACTCACTTGCAGTTCTGTCTGTAGTTGTGGTCCAAAGAGTTAAAATGAAATTAAAATATAAAGATTACAAATCTGATATAAATACTAGAGGATAAAACATACGAAGAGGGATTAAGGGGGCTATATTTATAGTCTATAACAGAGAGAGCTCAAGGGACATGGGCACAGGCTATAAATAACTTCAAGGTAACAGTATAAATGAAGGAAGGGAATTATTTATTCTCAAAAGATGGTGAAGCATGGAATAACAGCCTGAAGCAAAGAAAAGAAAAGTTTAGGTTAGATGTTAGAACTTTTTTCTAGCAGTAAGAGCTGTGGACACCAGAGACATAAATAACTAAGGTAGGCGGCTGAAGCAGTACCTAAAGCACCAACTACAGCTATTTGGCTACAGATTAAAATGACTCGTAGATGGAGTCGTGTTACAAAATTCACAGGGCTAGACTTGGTGACACAAGCATTTTTTTAAATTCTCTTACCTGTTATATTTTATAATGCCCACATTTCATGGTATGCATTAATTTCCCATGAAGACTACATAGATACAGCATTCCTTCCAAGATTATTGTGCAACTTTAACCAGATTAAGGGTAAAAAATAACATTATTAGTCAATTATAACCTCATTTAGTAGTGGAATTATAAAGTTGTGGTATTTTAATCAAAGTGGTGGAGTGTCCTGCTATTATTTGTTCTGGTGAGAAGGAAGAAGTCCTCTTTTCTCATCAGTCCCTAGATGAGATGGTGGCTTTTGAACACCGTAAGCTTATGTTGCTGGTAAGCAAAATAGCTTGTGTGAATCGTGCATGGTGATGTCAGAACACTGGCCATTTGCTGGGTACTGCTGACTTCACTAGAATGAAATGACTTACGGAGGTTGGGTGCTGGCCTATTCAAAGTGAACCGTGATACGGCCGTGACAGAAGGAAAAGGGAGGAGAAAGGGCATGAACCGCAGAACACATTGGAGAGTTGTAGCCATCCCATTGCCCCCAGCTGTAGACCTCTCAAAACGATACAGTTCTAGTCAAGGTCATCGCTTGTACATGTTTTGCTTTGTTCCTCCTTTAGTTCAGTGTGTCTGGGGGGGCTTCCTAACACTGAAAATTTTATTTTGTAATTTAAAATTTTTAGACAAGACGCTTTCACTGTAACCTAACTAAGAGACATCATGTCACACCATGCCGTCGAGAACAACAGAGAAGGTTTGAAAGACCAGAGCTCTTCCAAGGTGGTGTCAAATATGTTTGAGAGTGTGTGTGTGTGAGAGAAGGAGAAATCAATTGAATAAAGGTGAAAAACTGCACAGTTATATTTGGGCCTCTACAAATGACATACCACTTACTTGGTCATTCAACGGACATATGACTTTTCCAGTACTCATGAGCTTTTTATGTCATGAAAGCACTATGACAAAATATTGCAATATGACAGTGCAAATGTTGTGATACTAAATTAATATGACAACTGTTTTTGTCTTTGCTTGTCTAACATGTAATCCATTAGGCAATAATAGTTTTGAGGGACTTACGGCTTTAGTTGTTACGTGCAATATCCATTGTAAGTGTTGTTTGAATTAACGTTGATCAAATCATGTAGAAGTGTTCGGCTTGCGTAGCTTCAAGAAGGCTTGCGTAGCTTCAAGAAGTATGTGTATTTGTGCAAGGAGAAGAATATCATTTCTGCTCATTTCTGCCCAAGATTTCATGCTCAGTAGCCTTATACACGTGAGCTGTTAGCACCATCAGACATCTCCACTGCTGTTAAATCAGGCAGGGTCTGCTCTTGCATTAGAGGCTTTTCGGCACACCTGAACATGAGATTTTTAATCAATAGTGGATTGGATCCACTGTATAATAGCTCAGAACATAGGCCTTTAATCTCTCAGGCATTTAGTTAATACTTGGCTCTTTTCCCTGTTTTTCCTCTGTACCTCTTAGCTGTTAATTTTCTCAGCTTTCGAAAAATCTCTGTCTTAATAAGATAGCTGATAATATTATTTCATGTGGATAATAGAGAAAAAATGAAAATGCTGTATGGCAGAGGGCAGCAGTGGTAGGAATTTGATTTTATACTCACCAACCTCTCTTTGTCATGCCTTCTTGGCCGCACTCAAAACCACGTTTCCTCTTCAACCAGATGGCAACACTGCAAGAATAACTTCTCACTCACTGGCCACCCTTTGAAATACGGAGTGCCCCAAGTGCAAGGTGGCTCTGGTGGTACGGTGCTGGTAGGTAGACTGGATACCTCTGGTCCTCCTGGATTTGAGATAAGTTTTTAAGAGAGTGCTGGTCGTAGCCTTGGAAATCAGTGGTAATCGCCTGTCATCTCTCTCTGCAGAGCAGGCTCTGGCTACCTCCTGGAGTAATTTGCCTCATTTCACTCCATGGTCTTCAGATCTTACATGTTGGTGTCTGAATATTGACAGTTTTCTGGGTACTAATAATTTCACTCACATGAAACAAATGTACTTTGGGAAAGCTGCAGCCTTCAAGAGATTAGACTGCTAGGAAATGATAGATCTGGTTTAATTTATGAAAAATTTACTATAAAGCTGTATGTTTGCAGCCTGTATAAAGCATAGTATTTCTTAATTTTTCTTTCTTCACAGGGCTTGCCATGATCTTTTCCTCTGTCACCTGTGAGTCTGTTTTCCTCTAAGTTGGGAACGTTGTATCTCATGTGCCATAAAAGGTGTTTCTCATGGGTTTCTTTTCAGGATGACCTATACAGTATACAGCAGAGCTTGCTGATGCCTCTTCTTGCACTTCCCTGAATTACACTGCTTTACACTGGCAGAAAAACTCAAAGGTGTTGGGACATCACAGGAGCTACACAGTGGTCTTTGTACACATAAATATACTCCTCCCATCACAAAGGAAATAAAGTGAAAGCATTTATAATCTGGCTAGTTTGGGATTCTTTGGCCTGAGGGATATCTTAAATGTGTAAGATTTGTTTATGTTAGTTATAAGGCCCCTTTGCATTAAAAGAATAAAGAACCTTGGGGCATGATGAAAATTAGAATTGACTAAATTTAATTAAGAAAAAATAACTGATATTTTCCCAAGATGGCATTTGCTTGTCTACTATGACTTTTTAGATCAAAGAATAAAAAAAACAATCTGGAGCCCATCGGATTTCCAATGAGTGAAAATGGCACTGAGATGAAAAGTCTAGTTATTTGGCATGCATGGTGACACATTTCAGTATTTAATGTTTGTTATATTTTGAATGAGCTGTCCATAAATACTTTAATACATTTTTCTGCCAAGAGGCATCTGTCTTATACTGTAAAAGTGCTTAACATTTTATTTATTTCACCTTCTTGACTGACAGTATCCTTGTTTCATATCAACCTTTCCCAAAGTTAAAGAAGAGCGAGTCAACATTTTTCTTAATTTTTATTTCTATTGGCATTTTCCGTTGATCTTTCTCAATTCATTCAAAGCTATGGATTTAATTGTTACACCTTTGTAACACTTGGACTCTCCCTTGGTGTGGTGAAACCTGTCCTTGTGAGGGGAGAAATCACTAAATAAGAAAATTCAAAGACTTTAGAAATTTATTTATAATTTGAAAAAAAATAATTGCAATTTGTTTATACAGATTTTAGAATTCATTCAAATTACTTGGATAGTTTATCACAAAATAGGAACAGCTCTGAGTTATACTGGTAACAGTCACTTTCTCGCAGTGTTCCTTAGGGCATGTTTGCTTATTTGATAAAAAGAACAGAAAACCTGTCTGTCTACTAGATGGGTGCCAGTTCCTGTCCACTTCATGTTGCAACTGTGTCTCCTAAATAATGCAAAATGTTGATCAGTTATTCACAGTGATATGAATAGATAGCCCACTTGTCCAAAACCTAAAAATTTATTGCTGTTCCAAAATTAATTATCTTAATTTATGTCTGATGCCAGCTGGTAAAGTCTGGTATTAAATTGCCATTTTCTTTCAATTGCTTGTCTTTATATATGGAAAAATATTCAGAGAAAGTTACCGTCTGATTTGAAATTTCATTTGCTTGTACTTAGGCCAAAAGCAAATGTTGTGCATGTGTGAAGGCTTACGTACTTTTATGAGCTTGAAAAGGGAAGCATGAAATTAAGTATTATTCTTACTTATTATAGAAAGAACAAAATTATCTGCTGATGTTCTTCAGTGTTTCAGGAAATATTTTATCTTTAGAACAGAGGCCCCAGGGCTGCTGTGCACAGCTGAGCCTGAAGCCTCTGCAAAACTGCATATTCTTACGCATTTCTTCTGACACCTGTGCCTACACTGCCGTTGTTTTTGCTTGAGAAATGAGAAAATTATATAGGCGGTTAGGCTATGCTGAGCTCCCTACTGCTGAAGCTACTTCGCTGTAAGTAAGCAGAGAAATAAATGAAAGCTGTTGTCCCAGTTTTATTACTGCACTGTGATCATGCCATTGGTAAGAGCCCCAGGACGTGCACAGAGGTCATTGTGGGGAAAGGGCCATAGTTTATTCAGTTTTCCAAGTCTAGAAATAAATTCTTGATAAATGAAGTTACGAATAAAACAATGTGATATGCCTATTTAGCACCATATGGACTTTCTCCTGCAAGCTGTTGAATGTTCTGGTTCTGATCCAAGAAGGCAAGTACCCTGTGTTTAAAGCTCTGATGTTTAGAGACCCATAAATTCTTCATCAATCTGAAATGGTATGTTATACCTGGAGCTCATACCATAAATCTATTATACAGAAAACCTTTTGTTGACAGATTCTGGGAACATCAAGTCAAGAAAAAGTTCCTTATGTGTAAAGAGTTAGGTGAAATTAAAAGACTGTATAATAATTTTTTAATTATTACTTTCTAAGAATTATTACAATTGCTATGGTAAAATTACGAAGTCCTATACTTTCTGCTGTCGTAATAAATGTCACCAGATCTTTGACTCAGCAGATTGAAAAGTTTCATGTGATCCTAAGTATTCAAAACTTCAAATTAATAAGGACTTTTTACAGTGGCATTGCTAACTTGATTGTATGTTCATCGGCATCTTAAACTTGATTGTAGCCTTTGAAAGTGCTTTTTAAAAATTGTGTTCCTTAAAGCAGTGGCAAATGTTTTGAGAAAGTACCTTTGGTAGGAAGGGAAATGAATTTCTGGTTTCGTGCTTACAAAGAACTTGGTGAAATTATTTGACAATATAAATATAAACAATTATATTGTTTAGGAAACAGGACTCACAAGTTTATATGAGGCCTTACATTGGCTAGACTCATTGTCAGTTACCTGGAATTGTATTACCCGAGCTTTTCAACAGGCAAGGAAAAATGCATTTTAGGTTAGCAAGGTGGAATGATTATCAAGTCCCATAAGTTATATGTTACTCTTTATTTTTAACCATCTGTTAACAGGAAAGAACTAGTAACTCTTTTCTTTCATTGCCAATAACTCATTTTTAACATTCAGCTTATCAGTGTATTGTTTGTTCTTGTCTGTTAAAACCACATTTTTGTACCAGATTAGAACATTGTAGCAGTGGTCAAAAATGATGAGGCTTACTTGTAAACAAGTTTATCCTTGAGATTTTCAGACTAGTGTGATGTGCTACCAACATTTTTGATTTAGAAGGAAATGACACTAAATATTTGTGAGGCTTGCGAAGGTGCCATTCAGCTGTCTGCTAAAATGTGGCAGCTTTTTTTTTTCCCCTGTTATTTTTGGCCCAAACATTTCAACCATTTTTGAGAAAGGAGCTAGACAAAAATAAACTATTCTGTCCTTGAAAAGTTCCATCAGTCTGCCTTATTCTAGAGCACAAAACTCTGGTGCTTTCTGTGCTTTAGATCAGGAACTTGGCATGTGATCTTTGTGGCTGAAAGGCAACTTTTCACTTTCTCTGTGAAGATCTATTTTTGTTGGCCAAATTTAAATTGCAGATCAAGTTTCACTATTGTGTTGCTGATAAAATGTCAAGCTATTCTGTCTTCAATTAGCATGTTGTATTCTCGTACTTTTTAGCAGTCTTGTTTTTCAAGGCAGGGCAGCTGAAAGCTGCTCTGGTGCAATTCCAGGTGCCTGAATTGAAGGCAGTAGCCTGTTGTATCCTCAACTGTCTTGCAGACCCCTCCACCTCCATTACCAAGTGGTAAGGAGTAGAGTTTGATGAAAGGCCAGTTGGAAACTTGAAGCATAAGGGAGAGAAGGGGAAGAAAGAAAACTGCATGGGGAAGAAAGAAAACTGAATGGGGAGGGAACCAACTGGTCAGCTAAGGAGGCAGGGTCTAGTTGAGGACTACTGAGAAGCCGGGACATGGTGGGAAGGATGGGACTGGGTGAACAACAGGAGCCAGGAGCAGCTTGGATGGAAACGGAAAAGAATGAATAAAGAACCTGAGAAGGGACAAAAGTGCAAGAAGCCAGTAGGAATAGGACCTGCGTAATCACATCACATTTTCTTCCTATAGGACTTCAGCCTCATCTATGTGCAGAGTGGATGAAAGATGAACATGTTTCTATAACTTCTTTGTTCCATGCCTTGCTGCAGGCATTACTAACTTTACCCCATTTATACCCTACTCAGTGTGCAAAATTTATTAATTTCTTCATGAGCTCACCTTTTGCAACTTCCCTAACTGTTAATATACACCTTTTGTGAAATGTGGGAGGTTGTTGTTGCTGTATTATGGATGGGAACTAAAACACAGAACATGTAAAATACCAGCGTACCAAACACCTATGAATTCATGGTGCCCTCATTAAACAGATAAGGGCTTGAGGTTTCAGCATGCTTACTTTATATAGTACTGTTATTTAAGGCAGAGTTTGGGGGCTTAATGTTGCAGTCTGAATAGAGTTCCATTAACATAGTCAGTTAATATAAAAAATGTTTAATTCATCTTATTCATCTTTAAAAAGCCAAACATTTTTGTGAGGCAAAAGATGATTTATCTTTGTCCAGGGTGAAGGGAGCTTCACTACAGGCAAGGAATAATTAACTGAGCCTTCTGCCCTGCTTCGTGGAAGTGTTATATATGATTTCTCAGAGTCTAACATTTTCTTCCAACATATCATTGGTTTGGATGTCGCTAAAGCCTGTTTAGGTAAGAATTGCTGAGAGTGAGTGACTGATACAAAACAAGTGCATAATTTAATATTTCTAAGAAATGCTGTCAGTTCTTGTGAACTATCTTTAGTGGTTCTTCTTTGTTTCCCCTGGCTTTTCTACAACATGCAAGCTGTTATTTTGCTGACTCACTGTTACAGTTTCAGAAAAATTGTGGAAACAAATAGCATCCCTCTGTATTCATTATCATGTTCTCCATTGTTTTAGATTAACTTTGGAATCAAAATTTCTATGGATATTTTACCTTTGAATCCATAATTAGCTGGCAATAGCAATAAACCCACCTAAAAAGTGTTCTTCAAGCTTATGAAGATCACAAAATTGAGAACTCACAGGGTATGTCAGAATTAAGCTACTTGTATAGGTGGTTATAAATTATATACTTGTTCTAGGGAACACCTAGAGCTTGTATAAAGGAGGGAAGGCATTTACTATGATATGCAGTTTGGGGAACACTCTGCACTTTGATTACAATGACCACAGACTTATTCCAAACCTGCTACCTCAGGATAACAAAAGCTGTTCTTTCCAGTGTTTTTTGGGTGACCACCGTGTCTCTGAATCTGTCTACAAAAACCTGGGAATTAGAAATTCCAGTCTCTCAGTGGCACTTCTTGGTGGCTTCCTAAGTTAGGACAAGAAGGAAAAGCAGCAGCTTAAGTATAATATCTTGCCAGCTGAGTCCAATAACCACCTGGACGGAGCTGTAATGAACAAGGTAATGCTGAAGTGGGATGGATGAGGAAGGGAGGAAAGGAGGAGGAGGAAGCTGTAATGTTTCTCCTGGGAGTCTTTGATGAAAACTTCCAAACGGTCACAAGGAAACGATTTACTGCCAGCCTCTCTCCAATTAATCAGCTTGGTTTTTAATGTAAGCCTGATTGTGTTTGTAACCATACATGGTTCATGTCTCTCATAGTCAGGAAAACTGAGAAACAGTGGTTCGCTATATGTGCAGTTCTGACAGGTAGGAGAGTCTTTTTCTTCTTTAGTGAATTAATTGGCAGTTGTCTGTATTATAAAGATGTAGATACTGTTTGTACATCTTAGTTAGAATCCCTAATTAATGGAAGTTGGACCCTCTTGAGATCTTCCTCTGATACTCTGCAGTCACTTCTACAGCGAGGCAGAGTGGAGGAACTTGGGAGTGCTTCAGTGCTCCTGCGGAATGCGCCAAGCTGACACCTTGCCGTGCATCTTCCCCTGAGCACTGTGACAAGATCAGGCTTTCTCGCAGCCAAAACACTGGGTACATTTAGTCTTGCACGTAGAAATGTTAATGTGTTAAGGAGGGGTAAGGATAAAGCGAGGTGCATCCTGATTTTGCTTAGCTGTTTCTTTTTAAATACTTCTGCTCTGTCTCCTTATTTTCTGTCTAGGAAGCAGAACTGACCAATTTCTCATTGCCTTCAGCAATTATCTTCTCATGCAGAACATCGAAGCTTTGGGCTTATACATGGCTTACCTAGAGCCAGGAATATACCCATTTGAATGGGCTTGAGTCAGTGGAAACTCAGTGAAGTGTTTCTTATTGGTAATGCTCAGGTCAGGGATGACAATTCTATTTGCTTTATAGCCACAGTTTCTCTGTTGTGGTCACTGTTCAGAGCTGCTTTGCTTTCTGAATTAAAATGAGCCATGCAGTGAAGTTACCAGATTAAATTCACCCCTCTAAATTCTGTGCTCACCTACTAAAAGCATTAACCAAATGTAGTGAAAATAAGGCCTCTGATTAACCGAGTATATAATTTGCTGATATGTGAAAGAGCCTTGGCTTGCTCTTTGCGCTTGCTCGCCCTCAGATCGTTTGCATTGACACAGGGATTCCTGTAAAGGGAGTGACATAAGAATGGCTATTCCAGATAACAAGTCTGAAATCAGTATAATATGTAAGTCTACGTCTAACTTCAGTGCACAAATAAGCACTTTTGCAGTCCATATACTGAAGTGTCTTCCTGACACTTGGACTGTCTTTTGAAAGATATCTTACAGGCTTACATAGGTCAGCTTCATTTATGGAGCATGCTTGGGGAATACATTCATACCTTTATACCCCATCTCATTAGATCTAATATTTTTCAGTTTTGTAAGTCCCTGATTTTTGTAATTTTGAAGGAAGTATTTCAAATGTCAGCACCAATTTGAATTCATGCTGTGAATACATTTGTTTGCTAGTATTTTATTCCTGGAGCAGTAAGCAGTTCTTTTGTTAGCATCGGTTCCTTTTTGTGTACTTCTTGGTACACAGTGCAGAATGGAAAGGGAGCATGAAAGACATTAAAAGAAAAAAGGTAAGAGTTAGGAGATAGGTTTCATTATTGGGAAAAATGAGAAAGGTAGAGTGGAGAGAAAGGAACAGTGCAGAAAGTAACATGGTGTAGGTGGAGGTAACTGGTTAATACTGTGAGCGACTTCAAGCTCTTTTGAGGAGGATGAGAAGACGTTAAAGAAAAACAGGAATGTTATTCTATTGAGTTACAAACAGCAAACTGGCAAAAAAGAGTTAATTAAGTTATATCCGGGCAATAGAAAATCAAATGTGAGATGACGTTTTAGCTTTGAGGCCCACTTTAGGCTGTTGAAAAGTAGTGGAGTACTAACCATGTTCTATTTTTTCCACAGCCTCAAGAAAACCTCATGGCTGCAGTGTCGCTACTAATTTGCTTTTACATTTCATCACATGTTAGTTTTCTAAAGTTCATTGTATGTCTTCTCAAAGCTCTTGTTAGGACTTTTTTACATTTTAAAGGTAGATAGTTGTGAAGGATGATTGCACCTTCTTTATACTATTAGTATAACAGCTTACATCATGATTAAGTGTCTTAGCAGAATTAGAAGTAAATAGTCTGCCTCCGTAGAATTAATTCCATAACTTACTGGAATTTTACTGAAACAAATGCCACTAACAAAGCTGAAGAGCTAAGTGGAAACACATGCTCTGAGCTTGCTGTTAGGTAGTTTGAGGGCATATCTCTGCTGTTACATTATCTCTTCTCTTTCATTTGGGTACAGGATTGTTTTCCTTATTCATTTAAAAATGAATGAGAGAAAGAAGGAAGTGGCCATACTGAGCCTATATTGTTCCTACAAGGGTAGCTTATAAACAGATTATCAAAACAAACATTTGTGCCACTCTTCATTCCACGGATAGAGAGCTATCTGATAGTAGCCAGTATGGTGCATCTTGTACAGAACTTGAATTTAAGACCAATGTTAGGCTTTATGTAAGAAGATAGCCTATAAAACTGGAGCCCTGCTTTGCTGTGTCGACATGTCTGGAGCTCAGAATAAAACTGAGTTTCCTGCTTTAGCTGTAGCTTGGTCTTAAAATAACCTTAAGAAATTATAGTTCTGATTACAGAGAAAGTGAAGGACTTAGAACATTCTCCTAATAAAGCCACAGGATGACACAAGGCTTAGTCATCTGTAGTCTGTCTGTAATGGGCATTTCAGAGAGGGAAACAAACCTTTGAAATTGGATAATTTGATTTGCAATCAGGCCCAATTATTTTAAGAACACAGAAAACCTTTGGTTTTGGCAAAAATAATCATCTGTAATCCAATTAGAGAACAAGCCATTTTAAATATAATGGATGCCACGCAGCATCCATAGGAAAACTAATGTCTCAGGGGAGAGAGCTATGTTTGAAGTGGACTCCACCTCTCATTTTTCTTATTGCCATTTCTGAAATAAACAATTGTGCTCAAAGGATACATCACCCTAAAGGATAAATAAAATGTTTGTGACTGAAAGTCCATTCAAAACCAATCCATGATAGACAGTAATTTAAAAGTCCTAGGGAAGTCTTTCTATCATCTTCTGAGTATTATGTAACTTTACAGCAGTAGAAGACACTTCAGAAAAGTAAGTAACACTAGAAGAAAACATGGCCATCCTCATAAAAATGCAGATTTGAGAGCACCACTAGTGAACTGAAAAACAATGTATAATTTGGAATTAAGACAGTTTAGGGTAACTAATGTTATTAAAGGTCCTTCAGCTCTTCTCTGGGGTTTCTTTTTGCATGCTATAATTTTGGTAAATCTTTATAAATTGCTGGTAATATTTAAAAGCTTTGTCATTTAGCATATTGAGCTTATAAATGAGTGTATATAATATGGAGAAGCGAGCCAATGAACCGATCAATTGCTACTATTCTTATTGATTCACTGTGGGAAAAAGGCAATGCTACTTTGTGCCTATATAAGAATCAGAGAGTATCCAGTACGAGCCTAAAGGTTTGTTGCCTATACAGTTTTGTTGGAAGGGAGCCAAAGGCATACTGTATTATTTACACAGTGAATAAGCTTTCCTCATTTGCTCCACTAAATGTGGATAATTATCACTCATTTTAGGTTTTTCTGTATAAATGGCACAGATGTCCAGATAACATATTTATAATTTCACCCCATCTGTGCTAATTTTTCTATAAATGTCCTTTTAGTGCAGCAATCATCCTGTTTTATCAACATTATCCGCAGTGTTGAACAACATGCAAAGATGTGACTAATATTCAGCCCTCATTAACACAAAACATACCCACCCCAGTGTCATGGCACAGTTGGAAATTTTCTGGAGTGTCTTGGTTGGCTTTGCTTTGGTGGGTTTCGGGGGCCAGCTTCCCTTAGCCTGAGACATCCAAGGCTGACACTGTGGTGCTGGAGGGCAACAAACAGCAAATCCCCCCAGCTTGTGTTCAAGTCATTATTCAGCTACGTGTATGTGGTTATCCAGAAAGAAAGAAGAGCTCACTGAAATATATATGTATTTCTTCTGAAATTAAGGGCTTTGCTTTAGAGCCCTTAATTAGAGCCCCCTCCTCTGCACATTGCTGGGTGGAGTGAGATAGCTAAGTAGAGACTTTTGTTTCCTAAGTCCTCAAACTGGGACCCAACTTTGTATGGTACCAACAAGAAAAGAGCATAGTGTATGGGGCCTGCTCTGCTCTCATTTGCTTGTGATGTGCTGTAAGTGGTTGGTTTTCCCCTCTTCTCTCAAAAATTTCCACAACTCACCACTACAGAGGCAAGCTTGCATTGGAAAAGACCCCACAGGGTTTAGGATAAAACCTTTTTGAGGTCTGTTTCAATAAATTGGTTCAAATTCATCAACCTTGCTCTGACTCCCCCTTACAGATGTTGTATATGTATAATACTTAGGAAATTTCTGTGGGAAGTAATTAATGGTCATTCAGACAAAGTGTATTTCTGAATGAAACAACTTGCTCATTTATAATTTATCCCGTAGTATCCCCCAATTACTGAAAGGCACCACTGCAATTTACAGTTTAATGACCTGGAAAAAAAATATTTCCAGAAGCACAGCCATATTAAATGATAGGAGCAAAAGAAAATAATCCAGAATCATAAAACAGCTAGGTATTTCCAGGCCCAACCTCAAAACCTTTTCTGTTAAATTAGCAAAAGCAATTGAGAAAATGAGGTCGAGACCTCCAAACTCAGTCTTATTTAAGACCAAACATGACAGCAATGGAAATTCTAAATAGGGTAGAGTTTAAAATGGAAACAGTGTTATCAAAATTACAGCCTCTGAATGCCCTCCTACTTAAAGACGTATGGAAGTCCTTAAAAGTAGTATTAAAGTACACTTTTCAAGAAAAGCAGCATCAAGCTTCATAAAGTAAATTTCTTCGTCAAGTTACTTGATCAGTTATGCATACTAGCAAGTTCACTAGCACTAACTCCTGTTTCCTCAGGAAAGAGTAAACCGTATATGATAGTGTAGTTCAATCCGGTAAATAATGACTACACATAAATGAAGCAGTAGCAAAGAAACCACTGACATTTTTTGAGTTTCAGAACTAGGGATGTGCTTGCATGTTTCGAGTGTAATCTCACTCACAGAACGACTGTACCTATACCACCTTTTAACAGTCCCTATGGAAATGGAAGTTTGTAGGAATTCCTCCTCTAGATGTATAGGCAGATGGACAGCTGATCCTATTGAGGTAAAATAGCTCTTAAACTCTGCAGTTTCTCCTTTACTTAAGATCCACATTTCAAAATAATTTAGGCATGAAGGAACTTAGGATTCTCAAAAGCATTTGGAAGGCCAAGGGCTGCTGAGACCTGACACTAGGTATCTAAGGTCTTTCTTAAGGGACTAAATGATTTTAAAACCTTACCCAAATTCTAATATGTTTTCTCTGTGTTGCTGTAAGTGAGTTAAAAGTCTTACTTTGGAGAATCAATCTTTTCCTACTAGTTTTTTGTATCCTGATAGGATTCCTGTATTCTGGTTTTTGTATACCAGTAAGATATGTGCTTCTGCTTGATGTGAGCTCTAGAAGCATATTGCTGGAAGGGTAAAACTGCTTCTTCCTATTGTATCGAAAAAATCCTTTCTATCAAAAAGTTTTGGTCTGTAACAGGGTCAGAGGAAATTAAAGTAGCCTTTCATTCTGTGTTATAGGAACTTCCTCTGAAGTTTCAGACTACCAGACTAGCAGGCTAAATTCAGCAGCAGGGATGCCTTCAATTAACTGTATCTGTTCTATTTGTAGTACAATGGATATGAACAGCCTACATAGCTTAAAAGAAAGGAGGCTAAATAGAACTTAAAGAGGTACCCTGCATATAGCACTCTCAAAGGAAAGCAATGGGATCTCTGCCAGTCAGCAGTTTAAGATCATGGCTAATGCAAAGACTTGGATTGAATTTATACAGGTGTGCTGTCTAGTCAGTAAGACATTCAGGAAGGATTTCTGTAGAAGAGGTTGCTCATGATGTAAAGCACTCTGCTGAAAACAGTGGAAAAGTGAGCAATGCAAATGCGTTTTAGGCAGAATTAGCAAGTTCATTTTAGAGGAATGCTTAGTTAGCTCAGGGGATTGGTAATAATCTTGAGAACTTCATCTCTAGAGCACCGGTTTGAATTTAACCTGGTTGTTGATGCCAATCAAAATACATTGTCCTTGTTATTGATCTCTGTGAAATGACTTTCCAATGTCCTTGGAAGAAAATCCAGAACCTGCAGTTGGCGCACAAAAAATTTGAGATAAAAGAGTTTGACACAAAAATAATTGACATAAAAGAATTGAATGAGCATGGTGATTAACTTATTATTTGCTTTCTGCACATTGACTCAGCTGGATTTCTTTACAGGAAGGCTGGCAGAGAGCATGGGGAATATCATGTTCCTTGCGTCTGTCAATTAGCATAGGTCTTCAAGCTGTAATGTGACAGTGGAGTGAAGTAACTATTGAGCTCTCAATAAAAGAAAAAGAAAAATGAATGAAAGGAGTCGATGGTACATTTTGTCATTGTTAGAATATCTAGAATCATCAAGAGGTGTGAAATTTCACTACGTTTCTCCAGACACTGGATTTGATCGTCTCAGGATGCACTATCTTACAAGGCCAAATTCCTGAAGAATGAAATGGCTGAGATATGCCTCCATGAGACTGAAAGGATAGAATCCTCATCCCAGCCACATTGTTTACACAATCTCCATTTTAGCAATCAGTCTGCCTATGCTGTCTACATGCACAGTTATTTACTCCCCATAGGCAGTAGACATGAGGAGACTTAACGAAGTATCCTACTCAGAAAGCATAGACGATATGCGCAGAGAACCAGTGGAACCACCTTTCCCACTGTGGCTGGATTTGACTTTCAGTGGCTCTTCAAAATCTTGGAAGCATCTCCAAATTTGAGACTCTGGGGGACTCTGTCCCTTTTCATATCAAGATATTAATAAGATAATAAAACAAGGTCCCTTGGCTTCAAATGTCATTAATACTTAGTGTACTAAGTATATTGGCGTTGGACTGTCATCAAGCTTTCTTAAGAAAGTGGCAGAAGTAATTTTTCATGGTTTAATGGCGTTTGCTGGTGGTAAATGTAGATATGGAAGACAAGGAAAGAGGTTTATTTTCCTTGGTCACTATACCCTAGAAGGTCCAAAGAACAAGGAGAACTCTTGATTTAGAAAGCAGAGGAAAGGCTGGCATATAGTCAAAGTGAAAAAGAGGACTGTAGCGCTCAAGCATTTAATTCGTTTCATATTGTTACGAAATCACGCACCACCACTAGTGGTTTCACAATTCATTTAATAGTGCTGGAAAGTGGAGGGATTGTGGATTCCAGTTTGTTTTGCTTTATCTAGCAAAATGTTAAAGGTGGCACAGATTGGCAAAGTTTCCATTTCCGTCAGCGGAGCTACCCTGTCATCTGGCTCTAGGCAACTAAGTATTCAGTGATGTCATTAGTTCAGCCACATGATAAATATGCAGTAAATTTTCCGTGTATTCAGTACGTGAGTAAGGTAAGGTTTCACTCCAGGGAAGAATGAGCCAAGATCTAACTAACTGTCTATCAGGAAAGGTAAAACACTTAGTATTTCTATTAAAATAGGTTAATATGACTGCATTTAAAATAATTTTGCTTAGGACAAATTTTGGGAGTGTATTCCAAGCATAGTATCACAAAGGGAAACGTAACATTGTGTGTCTCCTTGGCGGGGAAACTCCTCCACATAAATATTGTCCACAGAAGATGCTTATTCATTCTAACTAAAACAATAATCTTCAGTGGATTTTACTGGATTGAAGAGTAAAGGACTTCTCACAAATTCTGGTTTTCACTAGGTCTCTGTTTTTCAAAAGTCCAGGACTCTTGAATAGGAAGAGGAAGGGATTACCCGTATCTGCTGAAAACGCAATCTTTTACTGTCAACATCTTGCGATGAAAAGTACTGATGCTGCGAACTTTCAAGTTTTATCTGATAGAGGCTAATTCCAAAGATGCATGCCAGCTAAATTCTCACTAGAAAAAATGAGAACTTTGGCATAATACATTGCCAAACATTTCATTCTTAGAAACAAGATTGCTTGTGAGAATATTTTGTAACTTAATGCTGTGTATCAGCTGTTATATCCACAGAGATCCTATAAATGTTTCTTAAAAGCAGCATTGCTTCAATTGTGTTACCAATAGAATCCATCTCCTCTGTATTTTTTTTAGTGTTAATGTTTGTTTTAGGGAAAAAAACTTAGTTTTTCAGCTGCGGATCTCTGAAGCATTTAATTACATTCTAAATTAGTTCCAAAATAAATAATAATACTGTTAAGGGAGAATATACATTGAGTTTCTCTGTATCACAGAGGAATTTTTTTTTTTTAACCCATGTCAAAGATTTGCCCAAAAGAATAAATTAATGTATATTTCAAGACACTTCCAGGAATCATGGAAATCAGATTTTCATCTAGATTAAGCACATCTACATCTATATAAAAATTACCAAATTCTGAAAAAAACCTCAAATATACTTCTTGGGTGTTCTCATCTCACCCTACTACACAATTGTTTTTCCCCAGTGAAGGGATTTCACTGAATTTGATGAAGTATGACTTTTGTAAACTGCATCCTTGCCAAACTGAAATCTCTGTGACATCTGAATTATATTCTCTGCATGGTTATTCTGAGCCTTCCAAGTTCTTGTACTCTATTCCTTGATTTCAGATCATCTGCTTAGTAAGACACTTTTACAGTAGCTCACTCCCACCATTCAGGAATAGTACAAACCAGAGATGAGCATGAAGCTAAATAAATTATGATAAGCAGCTACTAGAGGCTGGTGATATTACATTGGCAGGAGAAGAATAAACAAACCTATAAAGGTTTTCCAGGGCTTTAAAATTTTACCTTTATCTTTTAATTCAGGAAACTAAAAAAAAAATTAAAAAAAAAAAAATTAAAAAATCTCTTATTTAAAAAAGGAGAAGAGAAAAAAAGATAAAGTTATTTGCATTCTGCTTCAATACATGTAAGTGCACTGGAAATTTTAAGACTTGTAATTGTATGAGGTAATTACTCGTAGCTCACGGAGCTCTGTCTCAGTAGCAAATCACCTTCCATCATGAATTTTGAAATTATTCCTCCATTTGACTGTTAAAGTAGAAGTTAAGGAACATTTTGTAATTGACTTCAATCAGAAGAAGAGAGGGCCATGGATAACAAGATAAATCTGAAAAATCATTGAGTTCTTAAAAGTGTGTGTAAAATTCATCCTTGTTGAATTACATGTGAGATTTTATATTCACTTCAGTGTAGTCATAATTTCCCCCCAAATTTCTAAATTCAGTGTTCATGGATGTGTGACCTGTGCTGTTTTGCCTATAGCACACAAGACTGGTAGTGGTAGATTGTACCAGATTTTTCCTTTCCAGCTGAAGTTTTTGAGGGTGAGTAGCTTTTCAAAGATGATGAATTTTGTTTGTGTTTCTGATAAATTTCAGACATATGTAACAAAACCAAAAAAAAGCAACACAGAAAGTCTAATGTCAGGCCTACTTGGTCATTGACAGTCAGTGAGGTTTTGCGTGTAGTCTCATGGACGTTGGGTTCCTGAGGCTGAATGACTGTTTTACAGCTACTCAACTACAGGTATGTTGAGCTTGCAACAAGGCATGCCCAGCAAGTCTTGTGTCTGTCATAAGTCACCTTACCTGCTTTGCTGCTATGGCTTATATAGAGTGCTCACATTAAAATTTCTCGTGATCTTTAAGAGCATGTGGTGTGCACATATTCAGGAGAAAAAATTTTGGAATTTGTCGTGGCAAGGAAAAGAATTGTCATACTAGAAAAATGCATTTTATTTACTTATGTTTCTAAAGATCTGGCCAATATAAAGCCTTTTGTAAAACCACAGATCCTGTGTGATAAAAATTGTAGAACTGTGTAGAAAACCTGAAGATCTCATCTGCAATGAATATGCTCCATTTCAGAGCTCAGCTGTCTTAGTCCTTGGCTGCCGTAGGCTGAATCTGAACCTGGATCCAAGTACCGAAAGGACATCTGTCATTCCTGTGCTCAGTTACTCTTCCTGCTTTCCCTGGGAAGGAAAGAGAAAAACCTGACAGGATAAACTGGAATGCTGAGCTTGTGTTGATGTCTGGGAACTGAGAATTAGAAGCTGAGTGCAGGGAACGTGGCGGGGAGCTGGAGAACAGATGAGAGGAAAAAGCCCTTTGGAAAAAAACAAGCGTTTGTGATTCAACGTTTGGTGTCAACTAACAGCGATAAAACTAATTTTTCCTATTCTTGAGTGTCTACTTGAAGTTAGTGCCAATTTAAAATCTAATTTAATAACCGTATTCTATTTAAATATACATCTATGTAGTTGATTAACATTTTCTCTTTAATTCTGTAGACCAGTTCACTTCTTATGAAATAAGATGTTAAGATGATTAGCAGAATTGAGTACTTAGTAGCAATAGCCAAAAAAGTCAATATATTGCATTAAATGGAATTATTACAGATGTCTAAGAATTCTGTTCAGGAAGAGGCTTTTAAAGTACATCAGTTGGATTCTGTATGAATTAACAAACATTTTTGAAGGAATAGATTGTCTCTGCAACAGTTTTCAACTGGCACTTGATCTCGGTAATATTTATGGTTTCTGCATTCCCCTGCATGGTTTCCTGCCAAAAAATGTAGCTGTGGCATCCTGGCCGGTGACTGGAAACCACGTGGGGAATCTTTTTACTCCTTTAAGAGGTGTGTCTAATGGGCACCTTTCTGTGAATGCATGTGAATCTTTAGGTATAGCAATCAATCTTGAACTGATTTCAACTGTTTGTTAATAATTTGGGCTGTAAATTAGAAGTCTGTGTGAGATTTAGTTTTCCACAAAACACTAATTTCTTGATGTTCTGCATATTCTCTCTGTATTTTCTTCCTGACAAAAAACAGAAGGGAATTAAGTTATGTTATACTTTGAGTCCTAATTTGAGCTTCAGTTTCTCCTCTGTAAATCTGTCTATGGGTGCTCACACTGGACATACTACAATGGTGGCAAGTGCTGTTTGGGCAGGTTTTTCACTCTTCTCCCTTTCTTTCTGCCTTATGGGAAGGACAGAAAGCAAAAGCAGAAGGAATGAGGAATAAGTTGCTAGCTGCAAAGGAAAAGCTGCTATTTTGAAATTATATGACTGAGAGAGGCAAGGGTTTGATATATGTCATATTTTCCATGATAATATATATATTGAACATTATAAGATGGTAAGATTTTATTAAAGTATTAAAGAAAGTGTCATCTGTAAGAAGTGTGGCAAGTATGTGACTGCTTTCTTATTGTTGATTTGGGACCACGCTCCTTTTCCTTATGTTTCTTTTAAAGAGAACTGGCAAGACAAGGACAGAAGAACAATGTGTCCAAAAGATGCATCTCCGGAGGAGGCAGACAGCCAGGATTGGTCTTATTTTGTGCCTTTTAGGAAAGCAGTTAGGATTCTTTGGTGGATAGTGAGGTGGTCATAACTTACTTGGTGCCCGTCCCACTCCAGATAGATGAGGAAAAGCTGTGCAGCAGGGGTTCTCAAGAGCAACCAACCATACTGTGCTCTTTGCCATTCATAAACAAGGTTTCCCTGGGGAAATTAGCCTTAGAGGCATTGTTATACCTGAATTGTCCTAGCTGTGACTGTGTTTTCTAGGAACGGCAAGTCTCTGTTTTCTGTGTAATTCTCTGTAGTCTCTCACACAGTACCAGCAATGATCAGGAATATGCAATCTTACTTTATTATAGGCACACATCACAGGACTATTCACACAACCCATATTAAAAATGCTTCTGTTTTCTGACTTTTTACTCCCTTGAGATACAGAAATATCTTACAGAAGGCAATAGAGCTGTGTCAAAGATTCATGCTGTGCTCTGCAGTGATATGAGTTCATTCAGCACTGGTGGCAACTGATTTGTACTGAGGGAGACTTCCCACATGTTGAACACAGACATAATCTGTACTTGTGCCAGAAATCATAGTTTCCCACCTGTACAGTATAATCTGCTCCTAATGCCTATGACCTATTTTTAAATCTTTGTCTTTATAGCTGCTTATGTGCAATATTTATAGAAACACCACTGAAATGGTCAGTAACAGAAGTGCAGATAACAGCCATGTAGCTCTCCCCATTTTGTGGTATATTCTTAAAATAAACAGTGGTACAGCTATTTGTTGTGCATACTACTCACTGGAAGAAATCATATCTTTTATCATTTATCCACAAAGAGCTCTTGTGCTCTGAATTGTACATAGCTTCTACTGTCTTTTGCATACCTGTCTGAGCAAATGATATCTGCTCTGTATCTTTACCTTCACAGCAGAGCTGACTGCTCTGTTATCTGTAGTTTGCCATCAAAACTGCAACCAAAATGTGGTGGGAAAATCCTGTGTACAGATGAAAGTGCTTATAAATTAAACATGCCATGCAACAGGACGTTCAGATTACAGACCATTTTTTAAGCTTTAAAAGGGTTTCATAATGGAGGTGGTATTAAGTTGCACACAAACTACTGAAGTTAGTAAAACCCAGCTGTTTGCTAACGGCATAACAAATAACAAACCATGGGAGTTTAATCCAATGAGGGATTAATTAATATGATCTGAAAAGCAAATCATATGGTGGTTTTCAGAAGGGAAACTGGCATCAGAGCAGACTTGCATATATATAACACTGCATTGTGGCATTTCTGACTAACAAATTATGTAATAGTCACAAGAACTGCTGAGGTATCGTATCCGTAGATTAAACTGGTAGTTGAAAGGTGCAGGTTAAAACCAGGGCAGACATTTCATAAGATTGTTTCCAGACACTGCAAAGTCTTATCAATCCATATATTAAGATGCAGTAGCAGGGAAATTTCCAGTGTTTTCAATCAGTTTTTAGTTTGTATATGCACAAATATATATGCCTATATAAGACAGAGGTTGCAAAGTGTCCATATGAGGGAGGTTGCACTCTCAGTGTGAATAAATATGGCACCTGCCAGTAGATTTGTCACAGCCATTGCTCTGCTCTGTCTCTGCAGAGAGAGGGAGAGCAGAAAAGAGACTTGGCCATGTGGTATACACCAGTCCTCCTTTTCTGAAAGTGCAGAGTTGAGTTACTTTCAGGGGACTGCCATAGCCTCAAAATCTTGGCACACTGACTCTAAGCAGGACTCTTTGCTGAGATCGTGGGTCAAAGGGAGCAGGAGAAAGGTTAGGAATTAACATAAAAGGCACCCTTTTTCTTTTAACTGCCTTTTATCTCTGTAAATAGTATAAAAAATTGCAGATCTTTGTACATCTGTTTGACTGAAAGCCCACTCCATTTTTACATGAGATGGGGTTAAATGCATGACTTCCCTCTGTGCCTTTTCACCCATTTAAGCTTTTCTCTCCAAAGAAATTATTTGCCTTATGAAAATATGCTTCTCACAGTAGAATCGTAGATCAGCAAAATAGTGTGAAATGTCTATTGGGCTAAAAGAAGTGTTGTACTGGTGAGTACTCTGGTGAGGGTTAACAGCCAGCTGAATTTGGCCAAAAGATGTGAGCAAAATCTGTAGGAATTTCAAGTGAAAGCAATAGGTATTTACTTGTGATCCTTTAGGCTGAAGAGAGACTTAAAACTCATTGTTCTTTAAGATGCTTAACTATCACATTAGAAGGATATTGGTGACTGTCACATCAGTATAGATAAACAGTTGGTGGACATGGGTTATTTCAGTCCAGTTTACCCAAACTTCCAAGTCTACCATAGTGCAGTGGTTCATTAGAGCTGTCAGCCTTACACCAGCAGTTTGTAGTCCTTTTCCGTTATCCTGTCTTAATAAATTCTGGGAAGTTCTCACGCTCTGTCCCTTCTTCTCCAGCTCACTTAATGGGAAGTGCTTCTACTATGTGCCCCTTATGGATCACAAAGGCAGAAATTATTTCAATTATTCCCCTGTCTTACCGTGTGTGCTGCTGCCATGAAGCCAGCTGTAAGCAGGAAAGTGCTGGGAGAGGACGCCAACCAGAGTCTTAGAAAGACCAAGAGCATGAATTCCACTGCTCTGTCCTTACCTGACTGTTTCTGCTCCGTACAGTGCTGACTCATCCAGCAGGGAACGGCAGCACAAACCTTATGAGTAGCGGCTGAGAGAGCTGGGGTTGTTTCACCTGGAGAAGAGGA
Organism: Gavia stellata; assembly: GCF_030936135.1. NCBI lineage: Eukaryota > Metazoa > Chordata > Aves > Gaviiformes > Gaviidae > Gavia > Gavia stellata. The sequence continues at coordinate 33,972,496 of NC_082599.1, forward strand.
GGCTCAGGGCAGACCTTCTTGATCTCTACAACTACCCAAAAGGGGGGTTGTAGAGAGGTGGGTGTTGGTCTCTTCTCCCAAGTGACAAGTGATAGGACAAGAGGAAATGGCCTCAAGTTGCGCCGGGGGAGGTTTAGATTGGATATTAGGAAAAAATTCTTCACTGAAAGGGATGTCAGGCATTGGAACAGGCTGCCCAGGGAGGTGGTTGAGTCACCATCCCTGGAGGTATTTAAAAGCCGTGTGGATGAGGTGCTTAGGGACATGGTTTAGTGGTGGACTTGGTAGTGTTAGGTTTACGGTTGGACTTGATGATCTTAAAGGTCTTTTCCAACCTAAATGATTCTATGATTCTATGAAAAGCGGGTACAACAGGGAAATTGATGTGTCAGTGGGGGAGCAGAGGTTTGTCTAGCGGTGCAGACCCCCTCCTCACCCCATTGCCCCTAGTGTGCAACCCCAGTGGCAGCCAGCCTCAGCAAAGCAGTTTGACAGCCCTGTGGCTGGCTGGTTGAGATTTCTTGCCAGATGGTTTTTTACTTACATTGAAACTAACTAAAGACTATTAGCTTTGTATTGGTGGCTCTGTCTTTCACAGGCTGTTAGAGCGGTCACTGAAATGGCTGGGATGTTGCTACTTGAAGTTGTCAGTATCAGTTATCATGGGCTATTTTTTGATCTCAAGTGGTGCTCCTATGCTGTAAGAGTTCTGCTTAATGTAAGAGTGGTTTTATCATTGCTGAATGAAGGTGGTTCCCAAGGCGTGAGGCTACCCAGCTCGACAAGTTTTAAAATAGTGTTCATATGGTGTTAATGGACTTAATTGTGTTAAATACAGGATTATGTTTTACTAGCTAAGTGTGGGATGTAGGATTCTTATTCATCCCTGAAGAAATAATTCCTTGCACTCGCTGCTTACACAGCTCCTCCTTGTTATACAGCGCTCACACTCACTTCTTACGGGCTCTGTTAATACATACTGGTTTATGAAGGCAATCAGGGCTATCGCTGGGCATATCTCATATGAGTGTCATTAAGACTCACACCACACATACTCAGAGTGACTTCACCCAGTGTCTCACCTCCTTTCATAAAACAAGAGCAGGGAGCTCCTCCTTTTCTCTGGGGGGAGGATTGTGACAGCCGATCTGTTATGGTCTGCACCCTGCTTGGGAGGGTTGGTGAGAGCTGCTGGGAGAGGAGATGTGCAGCTTATGCACAGCGTGAAGCAGCTTAGCTCCCTGAGGTGTAATTTTAAGCTCTTCTCAGATTTAGGAATAATGGTTATACTTGAGCCATTTTTCTGTATCTTCCCACGCTGACCATTAACTAGAACATTATGTAAGAAGAAATACTCTATTCTAGTATGATCAAATGGTTCTTTGTTTTGCACCTCTTGGCATAGCCTTACAGTGCCTGTTTCTTAATCCAGCTCTCTTTATATATATATAAAGTTCAAATCTAAACTTCAGATAAAGTTGATGTTACCTTTTTCTTATTTGCTCTTCCATTTTAGCTTGACTGTTTTATGATAGCGGACCCCAATGCTTCTGGAGCTTTTGAGTGATTTGTGTGTACCCCCAGTGTGTGTTTGTGGCATGTTTTAATAGTAAACTAAAATAAAAAGTATTAAAATTAACATGAATTATATCTATGTATATAAAATATAAATGTAACAAAATTTAAAGGATTTCACTTCTAAGGATACTTTTCAAAGGATATTACTTTCAAGTAGATTACTCATTTTAATGGCATACAGAGACATGGTGGAGTTTATATTATGGCAAAAAAAGTGTTTTGAGAAGAAACCTTCATGGGTTTGTGTTTTTATTTTATTCTTTTATGGTGGTGCAAGTTACAGATTCCAAAAAGCCTAAGAAAATGGTTAAGAACATACTGTGCTAGCAAATACAGGTATTTTAATGCATTAATCATTTTACTCACCAACTCCAGTAGCATGTTGATACTTCTGTACTCAGGAGACTGTGGTCAGTCCCTGGTGCCCAAGGTCGGGCTTAGGACTGGAACCACAGTCATTTAGCAGGAAGTTTATACTGGTTCAGACTGTGCCTTGGAATATTGGGTAACCTACTGTGGAAAAGAAAACCACAGGGAAGGCATGAAAACAGCTCTGCGTGCTCATGCCAGCATATACCACTGATTCAATGAACCTACCAGTAAAGTTTCACAGTGGGAGGATGTACCAGTGAATGTTACATAGTCAAGCATAGTACCTGGGGGTGATGGTAAAGAGCTGATAAAGAGCATGGGAGGGATGCAAAATGCACAGTATCTCTTCAAAACACACAAAAAATCCACTGCATTTCGCTGCATAATCTCCTTAAAGATGGTTGTGTTTGGTTTCTTTTGCTGCAGTTCCTTTGCTCTTTTTGCTGTCTGTGCTGTGGTCCTCTGTATTCTTTCAGAAGGTTTATATTCACTTGAGCTTATTTTTTCCTGTAAATGTTGCAGTATGAAATAGGACATAGGTGGTTTAGTTTGAGCAGAAAATACTTAATTTTCATAATAAGATGAGATTGATAACTATGCATGGAGTGGATTTGTGGGAAGTGGATTCCCTTCACTCTGCCTTTTTTTTTGGAAAGTACAATATATCATCTTGAAATTACTTTAACATAGAGTCCACAGTAATGCAGGAAGGAAGAAGTGCTTGTAATCCAATGTGACAATAACAGGTGAAGGGACAATCATTTATTATGAAATAGTTGCATATCTGTTTCTTCGAACTTCTTCCAAGTTAGTTTTGACCTTTATTTATGAACGGTAAATTGGAAACTGTTTATAGTCTAATACAATTATCTTCAATTATTCATTTTATATTAAACACCTTTTTACTTTCTTCTCTCGTTTTCAGCAAGTTCATGGTAGGATCAGTAGGTCTTGAAGGGCTAACTGCGTTGATGCCCATCTTTGAAGGTTTTAGGGTTTTTTTTTTCCTCTGGAAACAAAACTGTACCTACCTTATAGAAATCAGTCTTGCTTTCTTGAGACATGTTTGTGTCTTTCTGCCCTTTGTTAATACGATTCTCATTTAGAAACAGGAACTGTGAAACGCGCTGAGGAATAAATAGATCTCTTCTAAATAGACATTGTCAAGGAAGAACAAAGGAAGTGAATTGTGCGAATTCTTAGAACTGAGTAACGTTTATTTCAGAAAAAGACATACCCCTCAGGTCGGAATGTCTTTTGCTTTGCAAGTAAGTTACTTTTTCTCTGTCTTTGTAATAATGATAATGGGGAAATTTGCGATGGTGGTTTCTGCAGATGGGAGGTTGCAGAGTGCGGTTTGGTAGCTATTTGAATGTAGCCACCAGCTTGATATCAAAATTGGAAAAGCCAACAGAGTTTAAGCCTGGGTGGGCGCTGCATTGAAGCTTGTGTCATGTGAGCCTGCCTGGCATTATCAGGATAATCTCATTGCTGTAGCAGTGTTTTGAACTTGGAAACACGTGGAACTGAACACACATAAGGAGAAAACATGTCCTGTAAAGTCTCAGCAGAGGGCTCTATTTAAAGGTGTGGAAGGTTTAGTGGGTAATTTTCCATCTAGTCTCCCTCTTCCGTTTGGGGGAAGGATGATCAGCGGGTCCACACTGGAAAGGCAGAAGATAGCTCTGAAGAGGGTTAACATTGCTCTGAGATCTCAGAAATATAAGTGAGCGCTAGTTTTTCTGCCTGCTGTGCTCTGGAGTAGTTCCATGTGGGCAACCATTTTTCAGGAACCGAATTCTGAAAATCTTTTGTGTAGTTTGCACACAGGTGCTTTCTTAGGACATTTGGACTGTAGCAGGTAACTGTGTATTGAGCTGCAGGATTTTCACTCAGTTCTGGAAGTTTGGGGCCTTTAGCCAGATTTCTGAGTGATTGGCAGGATTTTGTGTGCGTCTTCAGATGGTTGTGAAAGGCCATCATTGGATGAAAGTTGTAAGTTACTGTTTCATTGGGTTTTATTGAGGGTTTGAATGGCAGAAGGAACAAAGTTTATTGGTTTTTTTTTGTATTTCATTTATAGTGGTATTAAACTGTGTATCTGGATATGTATGTTGTGTTCTTTGCTGGCATACAGGAATCAAAAGCTAAATAACCTGTTGTCATACATCATTTCCAGTCAAAAATTACACGTTTCAATAAGCTAGATTTCAAGTGTGTGGCAGCAAAAATTATGTCAGATGGTTCAAAAAAAGGAATTTCAAATGATCCCTAATGATTTTCTTGTTAACTGTTCGCTGTAATAGTTTGCCCCAGTCAACAGAAAGGGTAATCCCACCCAGTTGCGTTCGTGAGATCTTCACCTTATGCCACAATAACATGCTGTCAGTATAAATGTACGTGCACAAAATTGTATCATATATGGCATATGGCCGTATATAAGTCATTGTTGACTAACAAAAAATCCTTGGTCTCTTTGTTCCAAGGAGTGCAGGATCTACAGTTCTTCTGCCTTGTGACTCCGAGTCATGCAGCTTTGTGGCATTTGATTTCCATACCTTTTTAGAGGTGGGTGATAAATATAGCATGGCACTATCTGAAGTCAGCCTCCTTGTAATGTAGTGGTGAGATCTCAGGAACTTCATCCCGCTCGGCAACTAGTCTCCTCTTTATCAGAATGTCCTCTAAGATGAGGTGAAGCAAGCTCTGTAAAAGATGGTGCAAGTTCTGGAAATGGATGAATTAAGAGGCTAGTGGAGAGTGACATTTGATAGTTTCCCATTTTTTAAGAAAGATCATATGCTGGGTTTTTATCATCTCTGGCATGGAAGGTGAGCCATTCATTTTACTTGTATTCAAAAGCCATTTAAGGTGAATCCTTGAGAAGCCCTTTTGCATGTGTGTTGACTGACATTTTCATTTTTCTTTTTTTCTCTGGCAGATGTAGGTGTAATTGGAAATGAAATGGAATTTTATGGGTGCATAAGCAAGCTCTTTCTGAACAAAGAGCTAGACAGTTTGTCACTTTGGGACTCTGAGTTGTGGAGAAAGTGAAAGGTAATAGTATTTGGTATCAGCTTTGCTTTGTGGTGTTTCATCAGGTGCATAGCTCTCAACTGACAGAAGAGTACTCACATACTTGAAATGAGTGAAATCAATGACATCTCCATTGTCTGTATTTCCTTTCCTTCAGGTAGACTGACTCTTGGTCATTCTCACCACATTTATGCTATGTCCAGACCCTGTTACTCCTGTGCTTTCTACAGAGTGCTTCTGTCCACAACAATGAGTAGCTAGTGGTTGTGTAGATTTTGTGGTAGTTCTAGGAAATGGTGTTTTATGTTCATGAGTAGGGGGAGGTCAGTTTCATGAGGTATATTGATCACTTTCAGTTCCTAAGACATTGCATGAAACATGCTTTATGGATCTACTACCATGGTCTCAGCGTTCATTTAATTGAACTTTATAGTCAGCAGAGAGAGTGCTGAGCGTAGAAATTTCAGTTCAGGTATTCACTATCAGATCCTAATTGAGGGAAGAAAACCAAACACAAGCTTATCTAAAAAGTAATGTAAATAACCTCATTAGCCAAACTAAATTCCTGTTTCTCAGCAGCATAACTCTAAGAAATATAAATGTGCGTGGGATAAATATAAAAAGCCATAGAAAGTGAAGCTGTACTTTCTGGGCGCATCACGAGTTATTTGCATTTTTTTCTTAATTCTTCTAATATGATTCATTATATTAGTTTCAATAAACTAAAACGATTGAAAATCACTTCCTGGTAGCTTTTGAAATACTTTGAGTAAGAAAGAGGAAAACTCAAAATGAGTCGGATTGCTGCAATCAGGAAGAATTTTTAAATTTCTGAGAAAGAAAACAAACTATACTGAACAGAAGAACCTGGTAAGGGATGCTGCTGCTGCAGCTAAGATGCTCTGTTGAAAATCTTGGGATCCAGCCTTTTGCAGTGCATTGATGTGGAGGTTTCAGGCTAGATTCCAATTTGTCTCTTCTTAAAGTGAACATTTTAATGACTTCTGTATGGTATCAAGTTCTCTCAGTGCTTTGCCTTAAAATCAGTATTACAGCCTTTCCACGACAAACCTTAAATTAGTTGTGCTGCCTTCTTCTCCCAGTCCTTAATATGCAATGCCTGATGCAATAATTCCATAACATATTGTTAATGCTATCTCACTGATCACAAAAAGTTCTGCTTGAAGTGCAGAAACTGAGCACTTACTTTCATGTTGCCTCTTGTGTTGCAGAGTTTTAGTTTGTAATGGCATTTCCAGGTTCAAAAGCTCATTCTACAGGACTAAATGTGCTTCTTATTGCAATGTGCTAAGATTTGTTCATCTTAGGTCTGATGAGAGGGAACTTCTGCTCTGAGTGATTAATGTGTTAAGTGGGGGTGGGGGTTTCAATATGACTAGGGTTTATTTAAATGATTAGGCTGAGATTCTCAAAAGACTCAAAGAGTTTCTTGAAGAGTAATTTTGAGTGCTTGACTCCATTCAAGCGGTCAGTCTAGTATGCATGTTCCAGGCCTGATCTGCAGATTTCTAAAACTTGGGTTTGACATTTGAGAAGAGTTCCCACTGATTTTTGTAGACTTCTTAATAGGAAGTTTAATTTTTGGAAAAGCTTGCTTAAGAAAGAATCTCTCATTTGAGACTGAGGAAATGCCCACTGGCTTGACTGACTTTCTGTGTGTCAGATGAGTTGACATGAAGAGAGAAACAACCAACCCACCAGTAAGAAATGGACCTACTGAAATGCAGAAAACCAAAAATGGGTAGTAACTTTTGTATTTCCAGTTTTCTGAACTGTGCTTGCTAAGTAGCATCAGAATTGTGTAGAAATTTTCTATGGCTGTTATTTCTTTTGACATAACAGATTAATTTCTTAGAAGTGTTTAATTTTGTTAGTTTCTGGAATATTACAGAATGCAGAACCATTTTTCAGTATTTATTTAGAATAATAATGGAAAATAACTCCAGCTAATGTACTGAGAAAGTTGCCATCACCTTAATGATTCCTATAGTTTGCTTTTCCAATGCTGAAAAATTACAAAGACAAATGTTTGGCAGAGTGAGTCAAAATGTTGGTTTCTTTCCTATACTCACCATCATAAGTCCATAACTCTAATTGCTGAATAAGGTGACTAAATCATAAATAAACTGAAGAAAACCTGCTGTATTTACAGTTTTGAGTCGAGTCAGCGTATGTCTGAAACAGACTTATGAGTATGGTAGTTACTTGAACTCAAATAAAGAAAGAGTAGTAAGTTGGGTAGAAATATGAATATCATTCTGATTATGTCAATTATTATTTTTTGATTCCTTAAAATCTTATTAATCTGAAGTCATACAGGAAAAGTATACTAATAGGAATTTTGTTAATGAACACTTAAAGCAAAAAAGGTGATTTTCTTATATCAATGACTAGAATCCCAATTAAGCTTTGTTTTCATTATGTTTGGTATCCACATACATCTGGATATAAACTACAGTATTTGTTAGTGATTTCTTCCCTTCTCAGTGCTTTTTCTTTTCATTCTTGACCTGAACGACAAGATTGACTCCCTCTGGTGGATGAAATCACGGCTCTGCATTCTGGAGGGAGCCCTTCAGAGATCTCTTTAGTCTGGAGAGCACAAGTCATTAATAATATTTTCTAAGTTTAGTGTTACATCATTATAAAAACATAGCAATAGCTTTTCTTTCTGTCATACAGAGTACAATGTTAGTGGTAGGTTGCTTTTGCTATCTGAAATCTTTTGAATTTAGGACAGATATTTACAGCACTTGTTTTCAAGCAATCAAAGTAGATATTCAAAATAAAGCCAACAAAGATATGGGCACAGTAGGGTTGAAGTAATTTACTGTGGTGAAAAGAGGAAAAATAGGAATTTAGATAAGTAGTGTAATAGTAATGATGCTAAGTATGTCACAGAATTACATGAATGAGATGTTATATACCTAGCTTGGGATTTTTTTTCAGCTAAAGACCATTATTTGATTTTAGAAGTAAACATCTAAATGTTTGCCTTTGCCAAGACACCTTTTTATCATAAAACGGAAGTGTTCTGCATAATTTAGATTACAGCTGTGAACCTGAGATGTCTGTCTCCTTTTTTCAACTAATTCCCCCAAATCCCAAATGGCAGAATATGAGAGAGAGACTTCTTGTGACTACTTACTGCAAATGATTATAGTTTGGATCTATATGCTATAAAACCACAACTGTCTTCACATTAATGAGACAAAAATATAAGTAAGCATCCTGGAAGACTGGCATTTCCTTGCTTGTGAGTTCATAATGCTTTTTGTATATTTTATGTAATCTCTTTTACTGGAGTGCCTGCCTTATGTAATGTCTTAGCAATGGAAATGAGGCCATCTGCATGGTAGTCAAGGTTGTTCCCTGAAAGACATACTTTGTCTGCAGCGGAAAATAGATCAAATCAAGATCTTTAAAACCTTCACAACCCTTTCATCAAGCTGAGAGGGTTCTTCCTCAGAAACTCCCCCTTACTTTCTTTAGAGCAGCCCATCTTCTCTGCCTCTTGATGTCGTTATCCATCCAACTTTGGGGCTTGACTGCTGCATAATGCTCCCATCAGCTGTACTGCCATTGTTTGTCCCTTTTGATATAATGCCACGCATAATTCAGTTCTTCAGTCTAATAAACTCTACCTTCTTTCCTTTACTTTGCATCATCATTGGGACCATACCTTTTCCTTTCATTTTCCGTGCCTTACCCATGGTGTTTTGTTTATGCATGCTGTAATCTCTTCTGCTGCTAGGTATCAGTAGTCCAACAGGTGGACTTCTGAAAAATGGCAAGCCAGTGATCTAGTATTATTTATTCATTTTATTTCAGTCGCTTTGCAAATATATTAGGTGTTTTATGTGAGCAGAGGAAGACAGACCCCCCTGACTATGCTGCAGCCCAAGGCAACGTGGTACAAAGTGGAGCACAATAGGAAGAAATATGTAATACAAATAAATACATCTTTGCTAATAAACATCTGCAATTGTTAATTTTGCATAGGATACATAAGAGTTATATATCTGAGCTAACATAGTAAGTAGTATTGTGTTGCCAGTCTCTGACTGGCATCTCATTTAATCTCCCATTAGAAAGATTCTTTAAAAGGTATTATTATCTTTCTGGTGGATTTTTCCCCTCCTCTGTGGGAGATTTCAATTCTGTCCTCCCTTTTTCTGTGCTTGGGATCAAAACCATTCTTAGCTCCATGCTTGTCAAAGAGCAGGACATTCCATGAATATTTATTAAAAACATTGGAATAATAGAAGGTCTTGATTTCCTGGGTATAATAGAGAGGTTGTGAGTTTATTAAGTTACATTTACATAATAGTATTTGCTGTGCAGTAAAAAAAGAAGAAAATAGAACACCTTAAATATTGTAGCATCTTCGGGAGCACATACAGCTACAAAAATTAAAAAACCTAGGAACTGGAAAATATTCTTTTCAGTGCATTTTTGGGGTCAGTCATCTTTTTCCCTAAAATACAAAGTTGCCAACAGTTCCTTGAAAGATTTGCTCTGTATCTTGCCTTCCAAGGGTTTCTTTTGGAGCACTGGCTGTCACACCCCTGAAATAGCAAAGCTATTTGGGGATACTTGTTCAGCAAACCTCCACCCACTGTCCAATTTGCCTGAGCACGCTGTCCGATGATACTTCAGGATATACCTGCTGGCATGCCCAAATGGTAGCTGTTTACATTTGGTATCCTTACTTCAAGGAAGAGCTTTTTCCCCTCTTCTCTTTCTCTATATCATCCACTTGGGATTAGAATAGTGGTATCCCTACTGTTGGGAATTATTCAGTGGGTGTAAACTTGACATTGCCACCAATGTGCCTGCAGCATTCACAGGTGGAGAAGAGAAGAAAGAAAAGTAAGTGAAAATCATATGTTCTGGATGTATTTGGTATCACTTGTAGCAGCCTCATACTGTCTCTGGATGGGGGATGAAACAAAGACTGTAGCAGGTCTCTTGAACCCCTCATGGTGCCCTTTCAGTCATCCTTAGCAACCTGGGGGACTTTGTACACTGTCTTCTAATGTATAATAATACTGACACAATTAGAAGCACATTGCCTTTCTCATGTATATGTAGCATCTATCATTGTTAAAAAGGGAGGTGAGAGGAATCCATTGTGTCATGTTTGCTTTTTCTTACTATTTCAGGATATGATGCAAGAATTATGTATGTATGCAAGTGCATGCCCACAGATTTATATCACACATGTTTTCATTTTAATTAATTAATTCCAAGGCTTTAATGAAGTAACCAGCAGATAGTGATAAGCTGTCACCTACTGATTGGGAGACATTGTACCTACTTAGTTCTGCAACCGCTAAGTGGTGCTGCCACCAAATCAAACCTTATTTGGCATCTTCGATATGTTCTGGCTGACAGTGGTACTGATCCGTGCACAGAAGACACACAGCCAAAAGAATGCTATTTTACATTCTTCCCTGTCATTTCTTGTGCATGCATGCCATGGGGTGGGCACATTATGGTCAAATAGGCTAACCCGATACTGTGTATCAACAGCATAATTAACACTGGTATCACCAGTATGAGAGCTAAGAAGAAAGTTACATAGAAATTCTACATTTTTAACTATATGTGCATTTATCTTTGTCCTGTTTTTATCTTGCCTGCAGCAGTAGTATCTAGAATTTAGGATATTCAGATTCCTTATATCAAAAGGGCCTTTTCTGGAAAGTGAAAATATTCCTGTGTGCTGATGGGTATAGAGAATGTGTATGTAAGAACTCTCCTAGCTGAAATACAACTAAAGTAGCTCAGAAACCCAAATATAGCGCAGCTTGGATTTCTTGATAACAGATCATCCCAGGTTTGAGTTTAAAAGCATTTCACATTCTGATGTGATTTACTAGGCACATTTGCCTTTATTCCTGTGACAGATGTGGTTGGCCTGATATTTGCATGAACTCTTGACAGGCTCCTAAGTGGAACTTTTGCTCGTGTATTCAGTATATAACATTTAAAGTCTTCTTGGCTATAACAAATTCGATGGCATTTATGTTTGTGTTTGTTATGACTGTTGGACTCAAAAGCTTATTTGCAGAGAAGGAATCTGATTTTAGTAAATCAATATAATAAAGCCTTTGATTTTTTACAAAAGCCAGCTAACTGTAACTTCAGTGTTGGTATTTCAAGGCCTCTCACTGATATTTTAGAAGTTTGTGGTTGTTTGAGCTTCCTTTCCAGGCCCTGGGGAAATAAGAGAATGGTAAATCAAAGGCCAGATCGCTGTTTGCATTTATTTTACTTCTCATTATGACATGTATGCAAACACTTAAAAGAAATAGGGAAAAGGTATAATCATTATAAGATCCCTTTTATAGAACAAAGGGGAATACATTTCTAGTCTAATTTATTACACTTCTCCTTATTACTATAAACTCAATTGAGTGCCTCATCAGGTTTGACAGTTCACTTATACTTCTAATTCGGTGATAGTACTGTTTAAAATAATTACTGACTCTTGAAGGATAATCCGAGAAAATAACTGGAAAGTATTTTTTCTGATCTGAAATGTGTTTTAATTTCTTGTGCTTTTCCTTTCCAAGTGAGGAAGTTTTGAAAGTACAAATTGCAGTTGAGTACTTAACTGCCATAAAAAGTCATGGTGTTGCCTTTGAAAAAAATCTTCCATTCACATTTGCTGCCTTCTTTCTGCTTTCCTTACCTGTGACAACCAAAATCCAGACTATGATTGAGGATATATAATTAATAAAAAATACTTAATAACATTCAGTGAAATCTAAGTGACACTTTTTTCAGCTTGGATGCATCCTTTAGCGTAATTGTGAGAGTGGAGGAAAAATTGTGCTGATTTTAAATATTGGAAACAATTTTTGTAAGTGTCATCCTAAATCTGGATGCTTTTGTCCCCATAGTAAAAAATATGCTGCTCTCAAGGCTGCCTTCTTTCACCCCTATAGTCATGAGAGAGATTCTGCATCAAGCTTCTCAGGTGGCATAAAGAAGCTTTGCCTGTATAGAAGTTATCAGAGGAATGACAGATTATGCCAGCTGAGAATTGAGGAACAAGATTTTAGCCACTAGAGCTGGGATGATAAAAGCATCCCATAGGAGGTAACCTAACCTTTCACAGTTTATTGATCATCTGACTTCTACTTCTGATGTCATTAGTTACTCTTAAAAATTCATCTTGTAGCTCCTGCGGTCTGCTGCGCAGGTCTTGCTGTGGCACAGCTTCCCCCAGAAAGCTGCGAGCCGCCTCTCCTCTGGGGAGCAGGCTCCAGATTAGGACATTTTTCTGCAGATTTGAACATTGAACAATCGCTGTAGTAGTTTTCATGCCAGACTCCGTCCTCTTTAGTCATGGCTATTCAAGACCGTGTTGCTCACTTAATTTCCCAGCATCCTCACAACAGACACATTGCTCCCCTATTAGCTCTTTATTTACACTGGCAGTGACACCAAGCACTGCTGCCTTATCAGTGTGCCAGGGCTGCTTTTAGATTACAGAGTGAGGCTGCTTCTCAGCGCAGAAAGCTCAGAAATTTTAAAACTTTTCCCTGTGCTCCATCTTTGGTCGGCTGCTCGTGTCTTATTGCCTGGCCAGTGTTTCCTGCCCCATCTTGTGCCAGTTACTTCATCTCACATCTGCCTGCCAAAGTTTTCTTCCTACCCTCTGTTCCTTATTCCTGCAACTTTCAGTCTCCTAGGGTATTTAATTTTTTCAATCTTTTTCTCTTTGATATGTTTAAAGACATCATTATGGCTTTTCAGGTATCACTGCTTTTCAAGTCCTGAATGAGGTGGCACATAAATCTGGAGAATTCTAGGTTTTAAACTGAAGAGTAAATTTAAAGTATTATCTTTACTGGGGAGGCGGGGGGGTTCTTCCACTCTTTCCACCATTTAGAGCTCTTTTCCGTAAATTCCTTAGTGGTCCAATTATGTCATGATTGACTGATGGCTAATCCTGCAAAAAGGAAGGGTTTTCACTTCCTTTGAATGAAGAGACCAAATGGAGGCAGTTTCTTTTACACTAAAATGTGCAAAACTGTTCTGGTTTGTTTTCATTTTATGAAAAGCATATGAAAACTATGAAAAGTACTGTACAAGTTAATAATAACTTTAGGTGGGCTCTGTTTTGTAGAGCAGAGTTCAGAAGAGTACCACTAGTATAAACAGCTCTCCCATTCTCTCTTTTCTTTGTAATACTTCACCGAGTTGATGTCTGGGGTAAGGTGTGGCCATTTCTTGGCAGAATGATTCTTCTAGATTTTACTTGTTTTGGTGTGTTTTCAGGAATATGCTTTTATGGCCTAAGACTGAAATTGCTAGTTGGAGGAGCTTGTCACATGTCTCTTGTCACATGTAATTTTAATTTAACATTCCAACTTTTGTAGTCCTCCTTGCTCACTTCATAAATCTTAACTGCTTCTGCAGTAAAAGGCTGCCTTGGATGACCAAGGCAGGGGAAAGAGCCTCACTGGCTTCATGCCTTATTCCTCTCTCCAGCCTTCCTTACTGTCCCAGCCCAATGGCATAACCAAGAAATTCCTTTGGGAAAGGGTTAGCTTGAATCCCTGCAGTTCCAGCAAATTCACACAGTTTCTCTAAAGTAAGAATCAAAAATGTACTAGACAAGCTGTTCTGGTGAGCAAGTCTACTAGAATTCTTCTTCATTGCATCTCAAATAAAGAATGGTGACTGTTCAGCTGATGGCAGCATACCTTATTTAAGTTCCTGTTTTTAGAGATGGTATAAATGTCTGCCAAGAAAGGTAACTGCCAACAAAAAAATAAGATTGCCCATCTTCGGAGATGATGGTAAGAAAGTGGGCATTTTACACCAGAAATTGAAACTAGTCATGGGAAACAAAGCTTGAAATGCCATCTCTTAGTGAAATCTTACAGTTTTTCAGTGATTCCCATTTTAAGGAATGGTTTCAAAAAGCAAAGCCTCAGGGTTAAAACAAGCTCTTTTACTTCTTTTTGCATATGCTTCAAGCATCTAAATCTACTCAACAACCATGCTGTTTTGCAAGTATCTTATTTTCTTTCCACAGAATGTCAAAAGCACTGCTGGAAGTGCCATCTATGGAATATAATTGATATGGATGCTCTTCTGAGACTGTTCTTGTTGTTATGTTTCAAGATAAAGGCAGTCGAATATTTATAGGAAAAATAAATACATATGCCTTTTGCAGTGTGTTGTAGCTGAAAATTAAATATTATTCTACTCAAATTTTGGCATATTTCCTGGAATCACCGAGCTTTCAGTAACGTTTTTAGTTAATATTCTGCAGCCTACTGTTGTGTTCACCGCAGCTGACATGCGCTCAGAGAGTTTGTCTTTAGTTAACCTTAGAGAGGAATCCCAGGCTTGCTCTGTAGTCGGCAGAGCTGTTGGAAAGGATCTGCTCCAGGCCGCGGTGGAGAGAGTGTGAGAAGGGTCCCACTCTGAATCATGCTTGCTACAACCTCGCTCCATTGGTGATACTGGAAATCCTGCAAAATAAGGCTCCTTAACGTGAAGTTAGCTTTTATCAAACTCTGATTAATATTTTCTTTAATTATGCATCCTCTTCATTCTTTGGCTAATAGCTTGATGAATCCTGTTGTTAAAGTCCTGCATCCCACTGCTTCTCCTGATGTTTGAAAGTTGAGGGCACTGATTAGGACATTCCTTTTCTACCTGAAAAATGCATATATCGTTGTATGGAGGGGGTGAAAAACCATAAAAAACCCTGGTGAGAATAAACATCCTGCATCACCTTTGCTCTTTCGAGACTTAAAATTGTGTTGGGGTGGTGGAGGGGAAGATGCTTCAGCTAAAAGTCAAAGCTTTTAAAGACACTGCTTCTCATTCTCCGCTCCGTTACACATTTTTCACACTGATGTAGCTCTACGGGGCTGCTCTATCTCTGTCTTGTCAGCTGGTAGCAAGTAAGGAGAATGTAAATTGCCTTAGGCATTAGGACCGCCTAACAGGCAGTAGAAAACCATTCAGATTGGTGATGTTATAGTTACTTATTTAGAGTCATTTCATTAATGAGGTTAATTATTATCCAGCTACATATTAGTTGTTACATTTTTAAGACAATAATTGCCCCCAAAAGTTAGTATTCGCTATGTCAGCAGTTAGTAGTAGTATTGGCGGTAACCTTACTGTTAGCCAGGAAATAAATGCTTGTCTCTATTTGTCAGTAAACATTGGCATTTAAATGGCATGAAAAATTATGTATTGATTTCTGTTGTATAGAACTACCTTGATGTTTATTTTCCCCCACGTTAATGAATGAGCTAAAGTTGAACTTGATGAAGTAGATATTCCAGTGCTAGATTTATCGAGTGTGTGAAAATTCTTGAAAACGTGTCTCTTATCAAACTGAGCCTGATTTCGGTTGTACATTTCACTGATAGGGGAAGGAAATTTCCATTGTTAGAAAAATCTGGACACCTCCCCTCACAAGAAGTGCTCTGAAAATGAAGAAGTGAGATGCTCATCAGAGATAGGAAGTATCATCAGCCTGAATCGCCGTGCAGACCTGTAGGGGTTGATCTGTAGCCAATATCTGCAAAATAAACTGCAGGGTTCAGTTTGCAAACAGTATTGTGAACCAAACCCTGCAGGGTTCGGTTCACAAACACTATTGCAAACCAGACCCTGTAGGGTTTGCCGAGCTCTGGTTCCTATTATTGCTCCTAGTAAGGCTTATTATCCTGTCACAGAAGATGTAAGAAAATCCATCTCTCCACTTTAAACATGATAAGCCTTTGTCACCTACAATGCAATTAATGTTAAAAATAGAAGAGCGCCGATGATAAGATTGTGACTTGCGGGCAATGAGCCATTGTCCAAGTACCGGAGACTAATCTGGAGGGCCAGTCAGCCTACACGGTTTGCTGTCAGTTTGCTGATTGCCATTTCTCTCCGAGTTTGATGAAATATTCATGTCTTTGCTCTGCTCTCTGCAAGCACTATTGATTTCTTGTATAAACGTGGCTATATTTAGTCTAGACAAATGGAATGTGGATTGCTGCTGAATAAATGGGATGAAAGGCTGGGGGTTTGCCTGTCCGTTTCTCTTGGTCTGTGGCAATTATTTATAATCAAGAGTAGTTTTTGTAAGTTAAAGGTGATTTTTTATAATTTAGTGATTAGTCTCAGAACAAAAGTAAGCACTTAGACACAATCATTCTGTTGGGATAGAGTGTTAAGAAGGCAAATTATGCTCTGAGGTTTACAATCACAGTTACTAGGATTTAAAAAAAAAGGCCTAGAAAATTGTATGTTTCCAGAACTTTGAGAAGAAAAGAACATGATCAGTAGAAGAGATTTGGTGCCTCGTCTCTTCTTTTTATAAAACTTTTTACTAATAGATTTGATTGTACAGTTAGAATTCAGTTCTTTCCCTTTGCTGCAGTTTCAACTTCTGCTGCTTCAATTTTACTGCTTCTGCTTTCTAGAATATTTCTGTTTAATTTTGGTTTTCTCCTTGAAAACAAATACAGCTGTAGCAGAGCAGAAGGAGAAAATATGCTTAAAAATATTGTTCCCTAGTCATTTCCGACAGCATGTTTGTTTTCAGTTAATAATCTTATTTTCCTATGAAGATAGTGGAGCAGTAGGAACAGGAGTGAATGTGTTTGTGTTCCACTGTCCTCTGGTGGATGGAATCAGAACTGCTGGGCTTTAGCAGAGACCCTCAGCTGCTGTTTATTTTCCTCTTGTAGAAATGTTACATCCTAGTTTTTTGCTCTTTTGAAACAGATAAATTTACACTCAGTCTCTTCACTTAGTATGAAACCCTGAGCTTTGCAAGTATTGTAGTGAAAATCATCAAATCTCTCTCTTCTGCTGCTTTTTAGTCCCTTCAATTTTAATAAGGAGATAGAAAAACACAGGATTCTTCATTAAGTACTTTAATGCTGGATTAACAATATATACCATTGCTGCAACAAATTGGAATAATTCAAGATGTTTTCATGTTCTTACAAACCATATATAGTGTATTATGTCTAATCCACTCCAAGCATGGTAGTCACTTTTCAAAAAGCTGCATTAAAACTTCTCGTTTTGTGTGTCAAATTATTTTCCTGTAATTTTATATGTGTTATTCCTATGTGTTTGCCAGGTATATTTACATGCAGTAGCTACGTAACATTGGGTAGCTGTTCGTGTGTCACACCATCCTCAGAAATTCTACACGCTAGCTTTGGAAAATCTCTTGCAATGCAGTAAGAACTGGAAGGCCTTCATCTTAACGCTGAAGAAATGCCCCAGGTGTTTATTGTGAAGCATTAATAGTGCCTAGGAGATTCTCACTAAATATTGCTCCATTAGGCTCTGACATGGTTTTAGCACTGGGTTGCTTGTTAGTCTATTTAGCAGAATATTAATCTGGGAGTATTTTGCAGAGAATGGAAAGAAAGTGATAAAATAACTTGTAAAATCTCCAGTTGCTAGTAGGAATGTCTGAAGTCTGCATACAGCGTACATTGCCTTAGTATTTTGTTAGGTCTGTACATTGAAGTAGTCTTTGAGCGTAATTGGTCTTTTCCCTAGTAGGAATGATCTCTATTCTCCTTCTCCAGTTATATTTAATACATATACGTTTTGTTGTTTTCTTCCCACAGTGGATGTAAAGTCGGAGGTTCCCGTGGGATTAGAGCCTATCTCACCATTAGACTTGCGAACTGATCTCAGGATGATGGTTCCCATGGTGGACCCAATTATGCGTGAAAAGCAGCTACAGCAGGAACTACTTCTCATCCAGCAGCAGCAGCAAATTCAGAAACAACTGCTGATTGCAGAGTTTCAGAAGCAGCATGAAAACCTGACCCGGCAGCATCAGGCCCAGCTCCAGGAGCACATAAAGGTAGCAACATTTTTCATTTATCCCTCGCTTTATCTGATAACTGAATATGCTTAGGCAGACATGAAAAGGGAACATGCCTGAAAGGTTCACTGTGACTAAGAGGTGGTGTTTGAGTGCTTATTTCTCTGTATTTGGATGATAAAAGCCTTTTCAAGCAAAATTGCTATCACCTGCCAGCGAGTTGCTCACAGCAGACCAGGGCAGTACTACGAGCATCATCAAGCTCATGAAGCCACCATATCCACAGAAAATTTGACTACCTATTTTACAAAGCTGGATTTTCAGCCTGACTTCAATATGGCTGCCTTTTCTGTATGTGCAGTTTTGAGTATATTAAAAGACTGCTTTTTTGGGCTACTGTTTGAGTTTGTGCCCACAAATCAAATTGATAGGCGAGTGCATAATATTTGCATTTGTAAAACAGAGGCAGGCCCTGAAAGTGTTGTGTTTTCACTCTTCTCTGAGCTGCCTCATATAATGTAAAAAGAAAATGATTTATGGGATTACACGCACTATGGTAGGATTGCTATAATGGATTTTGACTGGAAATTTATGAACTTGCCTTTCTTTTCATTTTTTCCTTCTGATCTGCTTGCCATTATGCTACTGTGCTAAGCTTCCGCTCAGTGAAGCTGACAAATGCAGCGGAGCACAGCAGCCAGAGTTGGGTGATCCACTGGCAAGGAACCCTGTGCAGTTTCCAGGCATTTTTGCCAAAAGAGAAAGAAGTGAAACCAGAGCAGCAGGCTGCTACCTGGCATTAGAGTTCATTTTAGTGACAGCCAGTAATGCACTATCCCACTTAAAAGACTAGGGAAAGTCAGTTAAGAGATGAAAAGAAGCGTAAGCACAAAAACAAGCACTGATACTCAGTTATTCAAGGGGATTTTAGCCAGGTCTGACCTAGAAAACAGGGCAAACTGCACTTTCTCATGTCTTTTTGTTCTGTGCAAGTTACAACAGGAACTCCTAGCCATTAAACAACAGCAAGAACTCCTTGAAAAAGAGCAGAAACTGGAGCAGCAGAGACAAGAGCAGGAACTGGAGAGGCATCGCAGGGAACAACAGCTTCCTCCCCTCCGAGGCAAAGAAAGAGGCCGAGAAAGTAAGAGCCAATGTACCATGAATCCTAATAAGAAATTAATCTATTCCCCCTTGCCTTCTCCCAGCCAAATGGTCAATGAACAGGAACCTGAAGCAAGCCTATTACTGTGTGAAATACGCAACTAGAGAAGTCAAGGCTGTGCTTGCAGAAAGGCAGGGCCACCTGCTGCACCCACAGAAACACATCGCTGGTTTACGTGCAGACTTGGAAGACTGTAGGAAAGCACATTTTGACAGATCTGTGCATATGCCTCTCAAGAATCCAGCTCTTTTTATAAAAAAGGAGGCAGTTTGAAAGCCTAAAGCTTCACTTGAAAACTTCTTTCTGAAGAGCATATTTACCAATACAGAAAGCACTACAAAACAGCAAAAAATCAAATTATTTGCTGATTAACTAATTTGAGTGTTGTTTCAAGATTGAAAATATTAAGAATATCTTTGGCTGAGACTTGTGAATACTTTTGCTAGTACTTTTTCAAACTGCCTTGTGTTTGTTCTTGATGCCATTTCATGAGGCCCAACCAAGAGTTATTTCTAGCTCATATATAGCCCTAAGGCAAATGACAGATATAAAGGATACTGTTGGAATTTGGTGCTCACTAGAGGGAGACAGATACAAGTAATTCTCCTTAGTGAGGTCAGTTTAAAAATCAGGTTGAAGTACATTGTGAAGGTATTCAAAATGAAGCTGCCACAAGCGGATATTGTTACTTGCTGTGCTAAATGACCACTAGAATTAACTGACAAAGACCGAAGCTGAAAAGAGCTGTACATTATGCTCCTGCCTTTTTTTCTTGGGTGGAAAAATGTATCAGTTCAACAGTTCTGGGTGTACCATATTGTAGGCTTTAGAAACTAAGGTGTCCATGGTGCTTCCAGTACTTTGGTGAAGGATGTATCCATGAAAGCATCACCAGCCTATTGACCCAGCAGTGGGAGGGTGGCAGAATCTGCAGGAACAAAAAGTTCCTGTAAGTGATACAAAAAATCAGCTTCCATGTGAACAGTTGGGCTTTATTAGTGCTCCCACCAAAAGAAGAGTAGTGGTGTGAGCTCAATGGTTCCCTTCTCAGTTTGGCTTGCTGGGTGGCTGTTCAGTATGTAGCAGCCAGCCAAGCAGCATTTGTGATCCCCTGGGGATCAGCCCCAGCATTTGCTGCTGCTACTGATCTACTTAATGAGTAGAAGAGGGAACAAAGGCGTGGGGAGGGGAGTTAGGGTCTGAAGCTGGGGGATAGTAGAGGTATTTTATGGGAACTGGGTCACTGGGGGACATGCTCACCAGCTAGCTGTGCTGTGTCAGGGTTGGGTAACCAAATACTTAGGGTGCCAGTATGCCTTAGTGCTGCTATTTTCAAAGAAATGTTTTTTCTTCCCCTTTTTGTCACTGTTTATGGAAAACTGAAAGAAGATTTTTCTTTTTCATGCTTTTTTTATGAAGAGTGTTACGGCTGTGAGTAAAGAAGCATGTCCCATGCTGCAAGTAGGAATTGGCAGTTTAACCTGACGTTGACATGCCCTACTTCTTGTACTGTATTGAGCTAGCCACCAAGAGAGGTCAAATGCATTGTGTCTTCCTGGCGTTTCAGTCTTTCTGTTGTTTTTGTGTCATAAGAGTAGAATTACCAAATAAGACTCATGTTTCAGACTGTGGTCTGTCTTCCAGACATCTCAGGTACAGGCTCTTAAGTGGTTTGAATAAAAAGGCTCACTACTGGCTCTTTCTGCGGCGTTCTCCTTATAACCAAGACAGTGTTCAGAGGGCAGTTTAGCTGTGCTATTACTATAACTTTTCTCAAAGAAAAAACATTCTTTACTGCAAACTCAAAGTGACCTTTTGTCACTACCTTTTTAGTTCTATCCTTGCTTTTGTATTTGGGAATTATTAGGAAATAATTTAAATTCTTTAGATACATCTGGCCCTGGATAAATGGCCTCATCTACTGTTGAAATATTCCTTAGGACTTCACTGGATTTCTGGGTTATGGCCAACTTCAGTTTTCTACAGACAAACATTTAATCTGAATGTTACCTCATTTTGACTGATTTCCACCAATATTTTTTATAGTTTACAACAGTTCCAGCAGCAAGACACAGGCTCTTTTTTGTGTTTTGATTTTTGTTTCCTTTAAAAATGTAATTTTTAAAAATAAGATAAGTTATGTTTAATTCTGTGTATCTTAGGGGCAGTGGCCAGTACAGAAGTGAAGCAGAAACTTCAAGAGTTCCTGTTGAGTAAATCGGCAACAAAAGACTCTCCAGCAAATGGGAAGAATCATTCCATGAGCCGCCACCCCAAGCTCTGGTACACGTATGTTCAGTATTAAGCTGTTCCCTTGCTTCGTCAAGGTATCTGTTAAAATTTGCCACAATGCTTCTTCAGCAGGGGTATTGAGAGTCTGCCTCCTAAACAAAACAGAAGTTCAACCAAGAAGCTAGCAAAAAGCCAGAACTGTAATATTTCTGGTTGAACTGAAGAGTAGTTGGTGTTCAGTGATGAGATGAGAGCTATACAGAACAAGATGCTGTCAGAAGTTTGTATAAACTTTTTATTTCAACTGCTTCATCTCTTGATGCTATCACAAATTTTACAACTATACCTGTCATTTTTCCAAGTCTCTTCAATTTTTGCAGTCAGAACAACTTTGTCTTTGATTTACTTGGATTTTGAATCAATGACAAAACTTGTTTCTTCTTGAAGGGATGCTGCTTTCCAGTGAAATTACTTGAATGGTGTAACTCACAAGGATTTTGTGGAGGATAGCAGTCATTTAAATTTACTTTTATTCATTTTAGTATCTAAACCTGCATATTCTTATGGTGCCTTGGCCTTGATAAGAATCTGCTTAGACCATTGAAACAAGTGATTTTGTTGAGACCTGTAATGGGCCTATTAACATTTTAATTTTACAGTTTTTACAGTTTTTATCTCCCCCTCTTTTTTTTTTTTTGGTAGTAATTAATTCCTTTTTAATTTCCTTATTACAACAGACACATAAATCAATCCAACAAAATGAACTCTGGCTGCATTTCTGAAAGATTTCAATGTTATGCCAGAATTGACCTTCAATAGGACAAACAGAAATGCATACGGTACACTAGATTTCCCATCTTGTACTTGTTCTTTTTAAAAAGAATTACTGAAGGCCTGCCCTTGGAGTTTCCATTTTGAGCTAATCAGAGCATTGTGGTAACATGATTTAATATATAATTACATTGTTTCTGGTGGAGATACAACACTTAATATTTTTTTTCCAAATAATGTGGAAAATTCTCTTGATTTCTGGACTAATAGTCCGAGCTTAGTTCTGAGTCTTCAGATGAGTGAGAACGAGGAGCTCTGCAGAGGACGTCTTCTACTACAATAGGGAAAGTAGTACTTCCTCTCATGGTAGTGCCCCTTTTGACAGAGATGTATTATTGATTAACCACACTACATTGGAAAGATAGGGAGAGACTGTAAAAGGACAAGTAAAATTATGTTTAGATAAACACAAAGTTTGAACGTATCCCTCCTTTCCCTCTCTCCTGCTCTAAAGAGAAAAATCAACCAAACAAAAAAAAAACCCTGTCTCTGGGCCAAATGATGCGATTTCTTTGCAATTTGCAGTTTCTGTGTTCAGAAAGATGTGCCCACACTATTTCTTTCATCCAGCAGTTGTCAGAAAGCACTCTTCAGCTTGGAGATTCTCTGCTGACGTGAGTGCTACGTGCTGCAGAGTGGTGTGTTCACAAATCTTAGAAACTGAACTTAAATGCAAGGTTTTATCTACCTTGTCCAGTAAATAGTTTACTTTTTTTTTTTCCAACAGGTAATAATAACTCAATATTTCTGGTTTGTTTTATACAAGCCCCCCCGCCCTGAAAATCCCCCACAGTTTGGTAGAAGAGGCTGGATACATCTATTTGTAGGTGATAAACAAGACTTAAATGACTTTTGCTGTGCCTCAGCTGGTTCATATTAAAATGCAACAATCTAAAATGGTCAATTGCCCAAACTGGTGACAGATCCTGTCTGTAGGTCAACATGATTCTTATCCTATGTGACTTTTATAATGAGTGCAAAAAGCACGTTCTTGGGAATCCCGAGGAGTTCCATAACTTACTGTAAAAGTGAAATTGGTTACATGAGCCTGTGGTTTGTGCACACTTAAATGAACAAGAACATAAACACAGCTGAGGCATGTGTACAACATGTGTAGATGGTTATTGCTGGTCACCTCAGTGACTGCTAATTTGTGACCTCTCTGTGTCTGCTGCAGGGCTGCCCACCATACCTCACTGGATCAAAGCTCTCCACCCCTGAGTGGGGCCTCGCCACCGTACAAATACACTTTACCAGGAGCGCAGGATGCCAAGGATGATTTTCCACTTCGTAAAACGGGTGAGTTAGCATAGTTTATTCGAGCCCCTTACCCAGCAATTCTCCCACCCTTTATTTTAACCAGGCTGTCCATCAGCAAGACATATATCATAATCCACAAAGCCCGTTCAGGATGATACTATGGGTAAGTTCAAAAATCCTGACTGCATCTTTACGAGGTCAGACTGCCCACATGGTATCAAGAGTCGGTGTTTCCCAGTGGTGCAACAACTAGTGCAAGCTTCAGTCCTGATAAATTTGGTTTCTAAACAGACCATCATTTCATGGATCTTTTATGACATTATTTTCTTTGTCTCAGTATTACTTCTGGGTTTATTAGCTTTCTCTCTTTTCCTTGGTAGATACAGTATCTGTCTTCAGACAGTATGCTGCCTTTAGACAATGTTTTTCAGGACATTTTGAATTCATAGAAAGAGAAGGAATTAGTTTAATATTATATTTTGTGTCATTGGTTGTCAAAGTTTGTATGCATATGTGCATACACATGCACACATTTGTGTGTGCTTTTTATACATAAGAATGTGTAATATTGTACAAGAATATATTCATTTGAACATTTCAGAATGTTTCAGAGGATTTAGCAACTGAACCTTTTGTCTTGACAGCAGGTGAACTGTAGACTTGACTTTTTCTGCACCATGAAGAAAGCTAGAAGGATGGTGGTGGAGTCCATGTGGCTGCTGCCTCAGGTCCTTGGTGCAGTGACCGGTATCCAGGAATGCAGGGAGACACTAAGAGGAGGGGGGAAAAAAAAGAAAAGAAAACATTAGATCGCTTATTGCATGAGTCTGCTGTTGAGTGATATAGTTACATTCAGAGGGAAAGTCTGACCCCCTACTGTGCTAACAGCCTTTGAATGGGATTTAGCCACTGGGAGATTGAAAACTAACTGCAAAACTGGTACTGACTTGAAAAGAAGTGGCATTTGGAACCAGCACACATTCAGAAAGAAAATCCAGTCTGTATCCAATACTTTGGGGCAGACTCTCTAAGCTCATATTATATCCCCAAATACTTTGAAAGGAATGAAAGCATGAAAAGCAAAATGGTAATTTATTCTAGCTGAATTACTCTTTGTACAATATGGTGGCAATATAACAAGATTCTATAAAACCTTGTTCAGGCTATTCAGTCACAATAAGCCCTTATGTGGTTCTCTGCTTAATACCACTGTACAACATATATTTTCTGTGCCAATAGAATATACATTTTCGTTTTTTAAACAAAAGGATACACTCTACATCTTCTAAATGCTGTGAATTCATCTACATGTTTTCAGAATGCAAGTTTTAATTTTTCTTCCGTGTTTATGTATCTTAAATATTATGATTGATATTTATGATGTGTCAGACTGTTGATCTGTAAAACAAAACATTTTCAAACATTGTAACAGTAAAGTTCTCGTGCAGCTGCTAATACTTTTATATCTCTGTGGGGGTTTCAAAATATTCCTTAATTCAATTCCCATTGTCTGCATAAGAGGACTGTAATATAATTAAATCCAGATGTTTTCTATATGTTATTCCAAATATTTGGGCATGCAATGCATCGGTTCCAAAATTGAACAAAGGACATGATGATTCTCTGAAAAGATATCTACAGAATAAATAGACAAATACTAATACAATCATTAGCATAACCGTTTCTATGACATTTACGTAGTGATTCTGATAAGGAACTATAAATGAAGTGTACAGCATGTTGTAGGTTAGCAAGGGAGTATAGTTGATAGCTCTCCACATCCGTGAAAATAGCAACTGTTAAATATCCTGTTTACACATCCAATCTCTCTGTATACTAGAGTTGTTTAATTCCAGACTTCAGCAGCATCCCCACAAAGGTTGCAATGATTGTGCATCATGTTGAGAGTAAAAGCAACAGGAACCAGATCAACACAAGTCAAATGACCCTAAACTGATCTGGGTGGTTATAGGGCCATCCTCCAGGCAGAGGGGACATTGTGGAGCCTGTGTCATCCTCATGGGACCTTACTAGACAAAGATGTCCCACGAACACTCATGTATATGGACAAGCTATAAGCCTGCAGAAATCTGACCTTTGCCATGAGGGGTGAAGCTCTTTTCCTTTCCTTTAGGCTATGAACGCTTATTGCCACCGGCTCCTGGTAAACCCTCTGTGGTGCTGAACCTGCGTGAAGTCAGCAATTCATATGAAAGCGGACCTCACATTCCTTTCAGCCTTAAGAAAGGAATACCTGTTGTGGGTTTTAATCGCAGCTTTGTTTTGCTTCTCAATTTTATTTTCCATATTCATAACATAAAATACAGAGGTATCTTCCTTTTCTCCAACTTTATTATAATGCTCTTGGAAGAGAATTCTGATTGAACTGGTCACTCTAAGATCAGATTTAATGGGCAGCAAAGCTGAATGATTCTCCCCTGACATCCTAATGTGTTTTTCAGTGCTAAGGGAACACCAAGTGTCACACAGGCATTGTAAATCATGCGTCTTGCTTGCTCACTTTCTTGTTCGGTAATCTATTTAACCTGTGCTTAACTAAAGTGGCATCTCCTTATTAATCTTTTAAAAATGAATGCAGAGAGACTGTGGTAAAGAGGAAAATATTCTGTGCAACTTCTACTCTTCTAGCATCTAGAATGATGGGATGCATAGATAACTAGGGAAAGACTTAATGTCTTACTCTTCCTATGTTTACAGTTAGGTACCAGAGTTAACATCCTAGTGCAGTGACTATGGTTACTCAATAGCTCGCTTAGCCATGTGGATTATTACTTTCTGTACAAGATGCAGCAGAACTTGTCAGCCGTAGGCTTCACACAGCTTAGCTGCATGGAGGATTGGGACTGTCCTAGGGGCTAGAGGCCAGGATATGCAGCTCTTTGCACAGCTGCATTCAGATGCTCTGTGTTGACAGACTTTCAAAAGTGCAGAGCAAGGAGAGCTATTGCTTCATTGGTCAGATAAATATATCATAAGGAGAAGCTACACATCTGTAGCTAAGAGAGGAATTTAGCCTAAACATCATAAGATCAAATTTTAAAAATGCTCACGACTTCAGCCATGGATGCCAGTTGTAATGTATGCTTTCTGCAAAGTACCCAAAAGCCTGAGCAGCACATGGCTTAGTAACTTTCAATGAGACTAACACATGTAAATTACCTAGAAAGGTTTGAAAATTCCTCCCTAGTACTGAACACTTTTGAAATTCATACTGACTGTTGTAAGAGCTCCGATGGGAGCTGTGGACTTTTGAAGACCTGTTCATTTAATATGGGGAAGTTTTGATTTTTGATCTCCATAATTCTATATCTATCTATCGGGGAAAATATCTGCTTGGCGAGATTACTGTAAAACTAACAAAAATGTAGCAAACAACATGGGTTTGATAGGGTAGAAGTTCTTTTCAAAAAAAGATTTTTGGGGTTTTTTTACCTTGTCGAAAAACATGCAGAAATTCTGGCAAATGGCCATAACATTTGCATTTTCTTCAATCTGTAACATTTCATTTTCTGTGTGGAAGTGTTGATGCAAACCAGCAAAAGCCAGTAAATTCCAATAAAGATTAGCTCTCTAACCAAAGCTGCATGCTTTTCTAAAATATTGCTATAGATGGAATTTCTGCATTTTGCCTCATATTTTGGCTTTTGTTGGAAGAAATTCCTGGGGACATCATCATATCAAGTATAAACTGTTTTTTCTTTCCTGAGTTTAGCACAATCATGGCAGAATGGGACTGTCAATCAGTATTTCTATTTATTTTGCTTTTATGCCGGTTGAATCTCTCCTTGCTGATGGAATTGCAAGCTTGCAACTTGCATTTTGCTTAGGGATCTGAAGATCACTCACAATAGTACTAATTGAGAAGAAGTTTGTAGCTCGCTTTCCAAAAATTGGAAGCATGCCGAATGGAAATATAGCATGGGGTTTTTTAAAATAGCAAATAGTACAAGGTTCTTGCTTGGAGGGGGGAAATTATGTAATTTTATACAGGAAAAAAGAGGAGATGAAGGATTGTTTAATATTGTGATGAAAGAGAGGAAGAAGGCTGTGCTGCACAGTCATGAAGATCACTTTGTAAAAACCATATTAAGTTAACCTGATTAGGCAGTAGAATAACAGCATAGCTCTTGTGTAATGAGAGTGAAAGATTCCTGAATGAGAACTCAGCAGATGTAATTTTTTTTAAAAAAGAATTTAATTAGAATATTTCCTTACCATTATTCTTTCTGCACTTAGTGACTCAGTAATTTACTGAAGCAGTTGAAACTGAGAAGAAAAACATTTTGTGTGTGAAAGTTTTTCTCCCTTTCCATTTTTTGCCACCGAATTCCGTTTCTGTTTGCATTTTCTAGGAAAACACTCTCCTGTGAAGTAACAGTATATGAAAAAGCTGGATTTCTTTTGGTCTTTGGTTAAAAACAAGGCTTAGAGGATCACAAACCCTCAATTACCATGTCTGCCAAAGTGAAGAAGTCAAGCTTAGTAGAAAGAAGTATTATTTTTCTCTGAGTTTATGAGTGAGCACAGTAAATGGGAGAGGCACTTTGTTTATTGAAGCAGGGAAACAAGGCAAACATTATATGATTCTCCTCATTGTATCCCGTTTTTCAGGGATGCTAAGCATTCCTGCCTCTCAGAGTCGTCGTTTTCCTGGGGTAATGAACTGTCTTGACAAATTTGGACTAGGTGATGTGCCCAAAGGAAATCACTAGTGCTTATCACAGAGTGAGAAGAAAAAAAAAAAAGCATCATGATTCACAGCCCTTCTTTTTCTTGACTTCTCTTCCCATTAATCACCAGACTTTAGCCTTCCTAAATTCGCTATCAATAACTTGAGAGGGCGTAATTAGTAGTAAGAGGTTTTAGAAAAAGAAGAAACTTTCACTTGCAATTGAAGAGTGAATCTGAAGCAAACTGTTGTTAACAGCTTCTTCCGGATTCACGTCATGAGCAGGCCAAAACAGAGTGCAGCCCCTGGAGCCAGCAGCTCTAAGGAAATGTAATACCGTTGTAGCTACTGTGCTGGGCTGCAGTCATCTCGGGTCCATCAGGATTCTGCAGCCTCCTAAGCTGGGGGTGAGGAGCGATGCCCTGTCACTCTAATTTAGCTCGAGTTAGAAGGGAATTTTTTTGAGATAGCTTAAAACTAAATAAAAATGAATGCTAGGGTATGACAGTGTCAGAGGGAAAAGAACTTGTGTAGGTATGCTTTGGTATCATG
Source organism: Gavia stellata (assembly GCF_030936135.1). Lineage (NCBI taxonomy): Eukaryota > Metazoa > Chordata > Aves > Gaviiformes > Gaviidae > Gavia > Gavia stellata. Next base: position 34,001,068 of record NC_082599.1, read on the forward strand.
AAAGCTGCCAGGGCCTGCATCAGGATTCAACAGGAGTCAGCACCAGGATGATTCCCGTAAAGACCAGCATAGTCTTCCTATCGGTGCAAGATAGTTCCTCTAATACATTTTATTTAACGCTGACTTTTAATTGCAGGAAGCGAAGGTGTTATGCATGGGTGATTCTTGCTCAGTTTCAAGGTGATCTGGATAAAGGTTTTTCACTGTATTTCTGTTCTAGCAAAAATCCCACAGCTTATATATACATCACCTTCTGTCTTGCCAGTAATTACTCTGTTGTGCTAGATACTGAACCTTCTTGATGGCTAGATTAATTACACAATCTTGGTCTAAATACTATCTTAGTTCTCCTTTTACCGCCCAATGCATAGCGAAAATTGAATTACAAAGTTCTGCTTCATGTGGTTACATAAAGGTTTTCTTACACAAACTGTGTATGTTTTCAGAAAGGTTTTATAAATTAGTGTTAGCAAGTAGCTTGCATAACTTTCTGATAAGCAGGTAATCAGATACTAGACACCTTTTTGAACCTAAAGGAAACAACTTAAATAAGGAGCAGGGAGCAGTCCTAAAATCTAAAGCATTTTAAGAGCATAATGTCCATTGAAAATGAAGTGGAATGGTTTTAATGGCCATTTCGAAGTCTATTCCTTCTGGATAAATAAGTTACAAAATATTGCATATAAAATCTGAGACTCTTTGAAGTCAGTAGAAACTGTCCTGTTTGATTTCAGTGGGACTAGGATTTTTCTTCCACTGTATCTAGGGCAGGGACAGTTGAAAGCTTTTAGATAAGTAAACAAGAACATCTAAAAGATGGCAAAAAGAAAGAAACAGAGAAGTGAAAAGTGGAAATCACATGGTATCAGATCATCCAAAATAGAAGACATTGGTTAGTAAAGATTGCACTTCTCCAAACTCCTTCAAAACATAGTTTCACTGAAAAATCTGTTCAAACCCACAATTCTAATCAAGGGGTTTAGCTGCCAAATAACATGTTCTGGCTAAAGCCAAGTAAGTATTACAGAGCCATTCATGAACAACGGCATAAGCTTTGGACTTTGCTTTTGATTTTCTCATGGGAAAGTAATATAAATGAGAGTGATACCTCCCTGTTGGCTTTAACTGTTAGAAATGCAAAGCATGCTGAAATTGTACATAATTCTCTTCCAAAGGAAAGGAAATAGCATTTCAATGGTTTTCCTCAGTGTCTCGTTGAGTTATGGTGGTGCACCATTATTCCTGTTAAATTACTCTACCAGATGGAAGCTTACATTGTATATTTAGCTAATTAAGTTGTACGGGGACTGGAATTATATCCCAGAGCATAAAGAACCTATCTAAAAGTAAACTTGTTTTAATGCAGTTTCGTTATGAAGGTGCAGTGTCAATGTCTAATTAAGACTTCAAACAGGTGGGGTTTTCTTCTCACTTTGCTTAACATGGAGAGATCCTTTCACAAAGTCAACTTTTCCTACAGAAGTTAGACAAATATGTTTTGAAAGTCCAAACAACTTGTGGGCCAATTTTATCTTCATTTATCTTCAGTGGAGCTGAATTTGGCCTATAGTTCTCATCTGCTAGGAAAGCAAGGTAGACTGCGTTTTGGTTGCTTTTGTTTTCTTAGCATTCTGTACTCTGTGTTGCCTTTGGACATTTCTAAAGAGTACGCTTCAGCAATGTAGACCTGCCCAGCTCTCATCTACTGATGACATTGATGCCGCATTAAACTGGGGGAGAAGATGATGGTGTTCATCATGAATTTCTGAAGGTTGATGAAATATCAGATTATACTTTTTGCCTGTCATCAACGAGTTACCACTGCTGGATATTTTCCTAGATTAAAAACTGTGGGATTTAATCACCCTATTAACTAATTCCTTCTTGTATGGCGCTTGGGGAACAACATAATCATGAACACTATTATTGAAAGAAAACCAACCATGTATCTAGGGGTCAAATTGTGACCCTGCAAAAGCCTTGACTTCTGAAGAATTTTTCCTTGTGCAAAGTTAGTGATTCAGTGCGTGTTGGAGCAGGATTTAGGCTGAAGAGTGGGATTTGCTGTATTTGCAGAAAGTATGGTATTATATTCCCATTACTTCTTCCTAGTGAGAACCGGCTGGTGTATGTGGTCAGAAGTAGGGGTGAGAATAACCAGTGGAGACCTAATCAGAAGGACTGCCAGTCATGAGTATCTAAATTTAGTTATTACCATTCAAATGAGGAATGCCCTCTATTAAATGGCCCATTTCACTTTCTTCTTTCTCCTCTACACCTCCTGAGAACTCAGATGTCATTTGGCTCCCATAAGAGCTATAAAAGTGCAAAAAAATTACAGACTTTGAAGATGTACAGGGAAGATGAGAATTAATTTTAAAATATCCTTGTTCTTTTATTCTGTGTTTCAAGGCAGTGTAGTATTATTTGTGTTTTAATTCCCTATTTATTATTGCAAAAGAATATTAGTTTACATGGAAGAAGATTAAGATGGACCTGACATAGCAATGATATGCCATGGTTTCGGCAGGCTTGACATGTAATGAGGACTCGAGAGGCCCAGTGAAGCCACAGCCTCATTGAAACCGCTATATAGCCCTGTTGGTGCAAATGCAAGGAGATGCTGTTTCTGTGCTAAGGAATAGAAGTTATTAAGAATTCTATGAAGACACCTGTTCTTTTGCCTCACAGGTTACATGCAGAACAGATATATCAACAGGAAATACATCACATTGATCAGGCTTTCATGAAAAATACAAAGACCTCTAATTAGGTCTAAATGCAAGCAGTAGACTAAGTAATTCCTACATCTAACTTAATAAATCATTCCTAGAAAGATAATACTTGTTTGCAAGGATAATAAACCAAAAATTTTGTTTCCTACAGACCGTAGTGAGTAACAAGGAAAAGTTAGGTATTTAAAATGGCTTCAGGGAATATTTCATTTTTTAAGCTTCTTTAGGAAATCAACGAAAAATTGCTAATCTTGTTAAATTGGCTTCCTTAGCCTGAAGAGAGCTGTAGGTCTGAGAGATCTCCTCTAATCTAATTAGCTCTTTTACAATGTGTTCCACTAAACCTGTTTTTTTATTTAGGGAATGGATATTTACCTTAGTTCTGAATAAATAAAGCATTCTACCTTTTACAAAAGTAAAAGAAAGCAAAGGACTAAAGGGTTTCACATATGACCAGCACTCCCCTTGTACAGGAAACAGTTTCAGTATATGCTAAAAACACATTAGGTGATGCAAGGCAGAAAAAAAAAAGTGTCTCCATCCTGTACTGCTTTATCTGGTGTTCCTGCCTCGTTGGGACTACCCAGTGGTCAGGTCCATGTAGTTCTTGGAAGAGCTTTAGAGGGCATGTGTAAATAGCTTTCAGTCTCATTAATCTAATTTAAAACTCTTTCAGAAATGGCATTTTAAATTACCAGAATTTAGTCATTAACCTACCGAATTGTACTACATGCTGGTATCTCCCAGTCTGTCAGCCAGTGTGGGGGATGTCCCACGTGTTCTTTGTCCAGTGTTTTCTTGTACTGGGACATGGTCTTCTACAGCAAATGTCACTCAGTCATGCATGAAAACAAAAAGTCACTGCTCATCTTGCCTGTGCCTGATATATTCAGCTATGTGGAGGTGGCTGAAACAGTCTGTGGCTGCCTACAGGGAGCCAGAGCAGAAGTCAGAAACTCCATGCAGAGCAGCTTTACGTGTCTGCGAGAACCACGTGCAGTAGAGGAAAGGCTGTGAGACCGTCAATCCATGAGGACGAACTCATTTGCAACTCTTCACAAAGTGGCTGAAGAAGCTGGAAGCATCATCCTTTTGTCCTATAACTTAGATTTTAAGCTATCTCAGGCATGGACTGTCATGGCTGTGTGTGGTAAAGCACATAATGCTTATCTGTGCATGGGTCTCTAGTACAAGTATAAAAAATAACAACCTCTGTAGTGTGAAAAAAGAAAGATTCCTTGACTGTGTATTCCTTTATTGATACTTGTTAGATATAAGGCAGGAAAAAATTAATTAACTAACAATTGATAACTCCTGCATGGAGTACAGCATAGAATATATATATTGGTATAATATATGACCCTTCACAGCTTAAAAAAAAGACAGCTAAAGAAATAGAGAATAACAGAAAGGATTTTCTTAAAGATCATGAAGTCTTTGTTTCTTAGCTGTTTCTGTTGACTTAAATACGTTAGAGAAGTCCAAGTAATTGTTTCAAAACAATCTTAGTGATAACAGCTGGTGCCTGGAAAATAGGGAACAATTTATCATTCTCAAGTAAGATGTGAGTTTCGCTGCTGTTGCTCGTGCTGTTGTTGGAATCTTTGTAGACAAATTTAGCATCGTTTACCTCGACCGCCCCACAGCTTTTCTAAGCCAGCCTGCCAGTGAGGAAAAGGAAATGCTTTCACTGTAGAGCCTTTGGAAGTCTGGACAAAAGCTCACTTTCTGTTCTTCAGGTTTCCTATATATGGCTTGAGCCTCGAGATGAGGACCTGCTTGCTATGCACCCTCTCCCATCCCCCATTTCCTGCCTGGGTTCATTAAATGCTGATTTGAAGTTGGCACACGCTCTTCTGCTACAAAAGTAGTACTGTGTTCCAGGAAACATCAGAAAGTAGAGCATTATTATCTTTTACATTCCCTTCATATATATGTCCTCTCCCCATGCGTAGGAAGGATTTTTATCCCTTCTTCTTAAATAGCTCTGTGTGTTTAATAAAAAGAAACAGTGAAGCAAAGCCCTGTCAAAAAAACCTCAGCTCAACTGGGAGCAATCTGGCCCCAGGCTATATTCTTTAATGCTACTATCTGTAAATAGCTAATATTAAGCAAAGTGGAGTATAGGACATAATGACTTCACCAAATCATTTTCCTATCTCTCATACTTGTGTTTCACTATCACATTACACAGTTTTCTTTCACCTGAGCAATGATGGTTGTTGTGATGAAATTAATGTCTACCTATATAGACGTCTCTATATTTTCTGGTTTTAGCAGTACAGTTACTTCTTTTCTGCTATATGAAGCTGCCATAAAAGATGAGAAAAATCATTGAGATGCTGTCTTTCTTCTTCACTTAGGACCAAAGTTCTCATTTCTGTAGACATAATTACAAGTCATGCCAAGGACTTAGGTAACTGATCCTTGAGTTGCCTGTGATATCTTCTGTTGTTTTTTAAACTAACACTTTCTGTATCTTTCATACCTGTTTCCCACTTACAGTCATTTAAAAAGTAATACCAGTTCATTATTACCAGCACTAAAAAGAGAATAAGCCAGGTAATAGTGATGAGACTGAACAAGCCATATTACTGCAACATCTCATTACTCCAAATTATGCTTCAGTTACATAAACCAAGTCATTTTCAAGCTAGTCTGTCCTGAAATCCACTCAAGTGAATTGCTTAAATGGGTATCAACTGATTCCCATCAAGATCAGTGACAGGGGCTCTGATGCCCTTCAGAGAAAATAGCTGTCTCTTTGTTTTCTTTGCAACGAAACACCCTCAGATAATATATTTTCCCTTTCTCTAAGTGGGAACTGATTATTACTTGTTCCAAAGTGCTAAATGTAGTAGAATTGCAAAGTTTTGGAGAGCAAAGACACTAGGCTAATAGTGACCATTTAGACCAATATCAGAGGTATACTGGTTCTTCGCCCAACCTACCGGCCTGCTGCCATGAAAATGTGCAGTCCTGTTTTCCTCATCCACCACAGTCCTGGCCATGTGCTCTTGTTTTTCTCTAATCTCTTTGGTCAGATGATTCAGCCCACTATAGTTGCAGGCATCTAACCCAGCAAACCCCACCTCATTCAGCACCTCCAACGCTTTAGAGAGGCCTTATTTCCTCAGGAACGTGATATACATGACGTATCCTATATGGGGTAGAATTAATCTAGTTTTGAGTCCTGCACCCCAGTGGGATGCTTGGTGTACAGAAAATTAGCCATGTGCACTCATTATCTTGCTGAGTCAGAGTCTTAGTTTATTGTTGAATCACCGCATAAAGCAATAGACTGCATGAAGGTCTTTTCAATGATTTTGTGGTATTAATGGAGCAAAAAAAGGTCAATTCTTAGGGGCTTGTATCTGCATGAGGAAGCTATGCTGCAGCAAGCTGGTGAGTAAAGCTTTAGCCTCAGAAATTATTTGGCACCAGCTCCCCATGTGACACTTCTTTTCCACATGGAGAATGCCTTCAGGTAATGAACATGGTCAGCCTTGACAGTGGATTAATTAAGCTGAGCAAAGGTGCTAAGAATGTGCAGCAGAAATACTTACAGGGGTGGCTGATGCAAAACAGTTGTTTTGAGCATTATCCCTCTATAGACCACTTCTAAGAACCACTAGTTAAAGTATTGAACAAAATGCTCATTTGAAACATAAGGCAGATTAATTATAATAATTATTCACCATCAGGCAGGATGGTACAGTGACCTCTGCAGTCAGACACCAAGTCAATGCCTCAGCCACAGACGAGTATCAAGAAACCACTTCCCAGTTCTGCATTTTGTCCATTGGAGCAGACATCCTCAAATTGGTTAATTTTATATGCTTAGTGCACTGAAACCTGAACTCTTATTGCCAGCCATTGAGTCCTGGCTGGTACCATGTTATAGGAGCTGGCAGTGTCTCATGGGACACGTTCAAGAAAGCCAGTATTTGAAGCAAACGCTCATCAAACCTTGGCTTTGTTTTTTATTGGGAGGTTTATTTTATAATTTAAAAACCACTTTTCCATATGCTTTTTCATTTTAAAATTTATTATTTCTATTTAAAAATTACATTCATCTTTCATGCAAGGGCTATCTTCTCATAAATTCAGACATTGACATCAAAGTCTGCTTTCTCTGCTTATATGATTGATTCAGATGCAGAATATGATGGGAATGTGCTAAAAATAGAATGGCAATCACTGTGATTGAGCATGAAACAATCATATAGAAGCGGAGCATTTCTCCAGTGAGTGTTGCAGAGGATTTGTATCACATTAGTCTGTCGCAGGTATGGAAATATTCTCCTAAATTTTAAGAGTACGGAATAGTATAAATCAAAATAATCATAAGTGCAAAAGGACTGAGCACCTTTTCTTCCAAATGTCATCGTACCTGGGTGAGATCTGTGGTGAAAGCATGTAGTGTAATCTTAGCCCTTTGTTATATTTTATATTTTCAGTTTCATAGCAAATGGTATCTTAGCAAACAAGTCATCTGTACTCCATCGCTAGAACCATTGGTCTTAACAATGGTAGTACATGATAAAACATAAATTTCTTGATAATATTTTTATTATTAAAGACTTCCAGTGTTGTGCTAGGCTGTGTATCTTGGTCTGAAATGTACTCAAGGCACAGGCCACTTAGAAGGGAGTGCTTGCCAAGAGCGATGTGGTACGTGACAAAGGCCGACGCATGACTGCAGGTACTGCAGGTACTGCAGGTTACAGCAGCACTCTGGTGGAGGTGCAGCCCCTTTGCTGTTGCGTGAGCATTTCTAAGGTTCCCATCCCTGAGGAAACAAGTGGGACAGCAGGAAACAGATGTGAGATGTTATATGCTGGGCAGGGACTGGAACTAGAAGTGTAGGATTGAGTTCCTGCCCCGAAGTGACAAATGGTATAATGCTGAATTGAATGAAGATTTCATTTATTTTGTTTTTCTGCTAACTCTTGCTCCTTCTTTGGGGCTGGGCTTAGGTCTGTCACAGGAGAGAGAACTGATCCCAGTTTCCAGCTCTCTCTGTTTTGAGATATTGCTTAGCCAAGCCTCAGTTCCAGAGAGGGAAATAAAAACAAATTCTATTCCACAATTATCTTTCACTAACTCTTAGTAGTCTGTTTGATAGAGGGTTTACTTAGAAGAACAGATAAATGAGTACATGAAACATTTTATCATGCTAAAAATATCACAAAATAAAAAGCATAGCAGAGCTTCATCTCTGGCCTTCATATGAAAAGACCGTGTCCATTTAGGAAACAAGGGTGGAACTTGCCCAAGGTGCATTAAATATAATCGTAGGTTTTCTGGGAATCAATCCTACATCTTCATTTTCAGAGCATATATTTTTCTGTGTAAATGTTCTTAGGACAGTGTCATAAATCTAGTTGTTTGGTGTGTTACTCAGAAAACATTGAAGTTCTGGGCCTAAAATTGCTGACCAAGAAATGTTCTGCCAGCAAGGGTTGTCATAATTTATATTTCTAAGATAAATCAAAAGGCACCAGTGGAGGCTTCTCTCTATTTCTGTCATCAGACCATAATCCACTTATAAGGTTCCAAGTTCCAAGCTGTATTTCGATCCAAGTTTTCACCTACAAGAGAGATAAAAATGATGTAGAATAAAAGTTGCATTCATCTCTAATTAATACTTATGATATTAACAATAATTAATGGGTAACTTCAGAATTGAAATGGGATGAGAAAAATACTGGGATCCAAAGCTTTTCAGCTCTCTTCTCTTTCCTAGCCTCCAATCTAAAATGGAGCTGTATGAGGAGCAGCAGGACGGCTGCAGAGGATGGGCAGTAAAATCTCTGCCTCCAAGCCCTCCTTGGATCAGATGAGGTCCTACAGGGAATGTCAGTGGTATCTGACACAAAGCAGTAATTGGATTTGTAATCATTTATTTTCTTCTCTTCATCTCCAGCTTCAGAGCCCAATTTGAAGGTACGTTCAAGATTAAAACAAAAGGTGACAGAAAGGAGAAGCAGCCCTTTACTCAGGAGGAAGGATGGAAATGTTGTCAGTTCATTCAAGAAGCGACTCTTTGAGGTGACAGGTAATTAAGAATGGAGAAATTCTGTATCAGCTGCGACTGCTCCCAGAATAGTGGTGGTGTTTTGAATTGAAACTGCTAAACAAAAGGTTGTATCTTTTTTTTTTCTGCTGCTGAAAAGAAAACCATATTAAATAAATGGCTGTGTATAAATAGCTTGTAATCTACAGCTTTCTACCACTTACTAAAAAGTCATTGTCAATTTGAAAACCATACTTTCACACCAGCTTGGAAGCCGGTACTTTACAACAGCAAGTACAAGAACAAATAAATGGTAGACTGTTGGTGGCAAGGGACATCAAAGGAGAAAACAAGAATAGTCTTTTCCCTTAATTTGTGTCTTCTGTACATAGACAACATTTTGGGTCTTGTGTCTCCCACTTCCCATCTGTCATGGAAAATGCAGGTGCTGATAGCAGGCACAAAAATACCTATCTGGTATTACTTAGGTTAATCAGGGACATTTTGGAATCTTGTCTTTGGCCCTATCCCTCTGGCTTCTCTTCTTTGAAAATGTCAAGATTAGTTGTTTTTGATGTAAGGACTCACTAAGCTGTTTTTTGAGAAGAAAGGGTTAAAATATTTAAATATTCAGTGGCATATTGTTGGTCATAGCAGATAGTAAGTATTCTTAGTAATGGAAAGGGAACTTTTAGCATGTAAAAATACAGTATTATGCAGTGGGGGAGGGGATTAGAAGGGGAAAAAAGCAAAGTAAAAATTTGTCACCAAGTAGTATTTGTTTTCAGTATTTTTCCTGCCCTTGAACTTAAAAAGTGACTGGGTGGATGACCCATGGATGCTAAGGCTTTCTTTCACATGTTTGGTATTGCAGAGTGGTAAATTTTATCACGTATATTATTTTGCAGAATTGCTCTGTTCTCAAATTTCAGTCAAAATGTGGATATATTTTTGCATGTGAACTGAGACAGAAAGAGTGAAGAAGCAAAGAAGTGGCTATAGAATATTTACTGCCACATTTAGATACGAATTATTTTAACTTCTTGAGTACTTTAATTTGAAAGCTATCACATGAAACAGACTTATCTCTATTAATGCTGTGTTCTTCCATCTTTAACCTTGTAAAGTGTTTCCATTACATAAATTTAATTTATATCAGTGTAGGATTAGAATAACTCAATACAACAGCACACGACGAGATCATTCTCTTCCCCTTTATCTTAGGCAGGACTCGGGAAATTTTAAATCAAGATAACACACAGCCTTTCAAATGCTGTTTTAAGATTTTTGTATGCTCTGAAAATTCCTTCATATTTGTGCCAAAGATGCAGTGAAAGTGGTGTATATTTTGCCACTATTACTTGCGTGTGTAATGATTAGTCCACAATGGGCTCATCCCCTTTCTAAACAGAAGGGAGATGGCAGTAGGCCTCATGAATTGACGACATGTTATCGTGACCTTTGCAAGCCTGCTATCTCTGTCATTTTGATCTCTTACAGAGGCAGGACTCTTTGCAATTAAAAAGACAAGACTTTCTTTTCTTTTTACTCATTACAAGTTCTATGTCTGTATCTCCGCCTGATACTGAGTATCAGTCCATCTTTGTGGGAAAAATAAATAGTAAATTCCTCCTTTGTGAAGCAGACAGATCAGAAGGGGAATGACCAAGAGTATCTTTCCTCGTTAGCACTGTGAAAGGAAAACCAAAAGAAATGGAGGATAAATTAAAAATCTTTAATGTAAGTAAATAGCATAACTGATAGATACTTCTCAACAGCAAAAAACCTCTGTGCCGCGAAGAGTATACAGTTAATCAAGATCATGTGTTCCTTGCCAGTGTGAAATTCATGTATGCTTAATCTGTTTTTCAGAATCCTCAGTCAGTAGCAGCTCCCCTGGATCAGGTCCCAGTTCCCCAAGTAATGGTCCAACCAGCAGTATAACAGAAAATGAACCCTCGGTTTTGCCATCTAACATTCAAGCTGAGGTAAGACTCTTTCTCTTTATTGGGTAGGCAACTGCTCAGATTTCTAGACTGGAGAGACTTGAAACTTCAATTTGATCATACTCACAAGCAGAGTAATTGCAGAAGATATAATTATCAGGGATACCAGGACACTGCAGGCTGACATCAGAGTATGTTATATATGAGATACATCTTCATATATGAGATGCATGTTCAGGAGACTCTTTGGTAACAGAAGTCCAAACAAAAGCAGCAGTAATGCTACGGGAAGAGTAGAGGGGAGCTATGGAAGGAACTTGGAAGCACCTGTATTGCAGAACATTGCCTTCTGGGATAACTTGAAGAAGTGCACAGTGCTGAACACTGATAAAGAACTTCCACATGCAAAAGCGTGATTTAGGCATTGATGACCCTAACACATATGAGTTAAGGTGGTCCCAGGTTCAGATGGCTGCTGAAGTAGATTTATTTAATTATAGTATCAGAGTTAGGTGACTAAATCCTTTTTCACATCTGCCTTTTATTTTACTCTACCTCAGTTTCCTTATCAGGGCAGTACTTACCAACATAACTGACATGCCATGAGTCTTGGATACTTCTTTTGTAAAGCGAGATTGTACACAGGAATCTTAACTACTCCTTATTCTGTTTCATATATACGTGCCTATAACAACAGGAGTGCAGATGGTAAATCAGTTGTGATAAACCTCATTTAGCATAGATGACATGCCTCTAAGTCATGCTTTCCGTGGCAATATTGTAAAGGGACAACAAACTAATGCAACTAAGAGAGAATCAAATTCCACAATATCCTGTATCCAGTGCCTATACTTACAGCAATTCCTGCTTTGGTGGCAAAGTTTTCTATTAATTGTTGGTTTATACTGTTTCTGTTAGAAAAATTGCATAAGAAAATGTGATTTAACAGAGTTTTAGCTAATGGAGCTGTTTCTCCAGGTCAGTGGCAGGACATTCACCTCAAAAAAACCTGGAATGGGCAGTTCAACCTCCAGCAGTGACTTTTCCCCATAATGAATTAATTGTGTGTGTGAACTATGATCCAGAGGGCAGGTGGGTGACCTCTGCACACTGATTAGTAGCCTCTCTCTGGCCCGTAGCCAAAAAGAAAAAAAATTGCATTGATGGCCAACATGTGGCCTTGCCTCATAGCCCCTCTGTATGTGATTGCAAAGAAATTTAGATGATGCAGAGTAAGATCCATCATTTGGATCAGTTCAGATCCTAGTTCAGCGGTATTAAATGGTGTATTTTAATACTGGGAATGTTTAAATAGAAGTTTGTAATATGTGGATGTTAGTGCTGTATTAAACAGGAAATCTTGTCCAATTGGATCTTGTATTTACTTGAGGATACTACAAAATGCAAAGGGGATAATGTCTCAGGCTGATATATGGTGCTTGTTGCTTTGCATGTTATAGTTTCTGGACACTTGCCCACAGTGTTGAACCACCATCTGACATGCATACAATCTGGTCAGGCTGGTAATCTCTGTTTGGAGCAATTTGGAAAGGTTGTAGCAAGAACCAAGAGTTATAGTCTTGTTTGTTAATAGAACACTGCACTGCATATCATTTGCCATTACTGTGCCAGACATCAGAAGTAATAGCCCCACCATACAATCACAGATGCTCAAATGAGCCTAGAAAGTTCCTTTAGAAGTTGGGTTGTGTGTGCTGAAGTTGGTCACTTAGCTCGCTGGAAGTGTGCTAAGAAGCTGAAACTACTGACTTCCATTTCTGTATCCAGTCGGGGATTTCTTTGCCTCTCTGGTTACTTGACTGTTAATACTGTGGTCCTGTGGGCTCAAACATTTTTCCCTAAATCTCAACTTCAGTGCATTTTTATTTCAGTGGGATTTTCTTTGGTAGTTTAACAGCAGCCAAACTGCTACATACCTCTTTTCTAGTTTAGCATTTTGACTTCAGTGGGATTTTCTTTGGTAGTTTAACAGCAGCCAAAGTGTTACATATCCCTTTTCTAGTTTAGCATTAGCTGCCACCTCTCAAAGGCTATATATCTAATCAATTTTTCATCAGATACACAAAGTACAGAAGTTTCTAGGATAAGTGTTCCAAAATCATCCAAAGTATCACTTGTTTTGCTGTAATCCTGCCTGACTCACATTGCTGTTGTTTCATAATCATTGTTGTGACATTTGCAGTAAGTGGTGTGCTCATATCTGAGTGGGTGGATAGCTGCGGTTTTCATGGCAGCAAATAAAACACTTTTTGCTCGGGGAAAACAGGTTGCTATGACAGAGAGCCATTTCCCAGTAAAACATGAGTCAATACCGTAAATGATTACACTCTAGTGCATAGACAGAATTAGAGCATTATCAGTAATGAAACAGATTTTTAGAGTATTTTTGCCATATCCGTTTGAATAGTGAGATTTTTAAGTGGTTTACCCTCTAGAGCAGACAGCCTGGTGGGTAGACATTTACATTTTTTTGAATGAACAAAGGTGCACTGCAAATGCTACATTTTTGCAGATAATCTTTTACTATCACAGTTCCCTTAATGGTATTTTCAGTGCCATTTGTTAAAACACTGGTCTCATTATATGGAACTTGAAAGTTAAACTCAAGATTTTAATTGCACCTTATAAGTAAAATGCTGTTTTTATTAGGCCCAGCTGTCTCCAGTAGCATCAAGGTTCACCGCAGTAGCTATTTGTCTCTTGTAGCATGCCGTACACTTTCAGGTCACCTGCTGTGCTGGGGCTAAATCTTACTTGCATGAGAAATGCAAGTAGGATTGAGCCCCTGCACAGCACGTCCCTTGAGTTCAGAGGGACAACCTGCCTTAGTCATGTGAAATGATTAATATTAGGCATTCACAGTCTGATCAAAAGCCATTGAATGCAATGGAAAGTTTCTAATTGGTGTAAGTGGGCTTCAGATAATTTTCCTTCTCTTGCATTTGTGTTTTGCAGAGCAGCATTTCCTAGAATATCGCCTGGTTATACAGGAGACATAAATGACATGCATGGCAAATAAACATGTCCTTGATTTGTGCAACCCCACAGCACTATGTTTCTAATACTCAGCTCCTTGAGGTGCTCTTTGCAAGTGGACAGTGGCAAAATGTGTAGGTTTCTGATGAGCTAGCTGGTGAGGTTTGCTTCAGGTGTATGTGAAGAGAGTCTAATTAATTAGCAAAAAACCCACCCCAAAAGCCTTAAGAAATAAGAATGTAATTGAATATTCAAAGCTTTGACAACCTTACTGTAGCGCCACAATTTAGAAGTACTAAAGCCAAACCATTTCCTCTTCCCCTCCTAGTGTGTAAATGTGCATATAAACATGCACACATGAAATAGGTGCTCCGGCTTCTCAGCAGGTCCCGGTACCAAAACAGAAGTAGCATAACTAATCACGGTTACATGGTGATCACCATGTACCGTTACATTTAGTTATTGTACTCTGTTTTAAGAAAGAGGATAACTGTTGACAGGATATTTTAAGCATCAGGAAGCAGGATCCGTGGACCCAGTGAGTAAGTACGTAGAGGAGCAAGTAGGGCAGTTGCTCTTTGGAGTAATTTAGGTGCCAATCCAAACCATCAAGTCTGCATGTAGGAGGAGGAGCATGGCTTAGCCATTGTGCTGCCAAATGGCACTGCTGGCAACTCTGGTTTGTGCCACTATTTTAAGGTATTGTCAACTGTGTAAAAAGAGAAGCTGCAGCTGGGGTCATGCAGTTGTGCCTCAGCATATGCAGGACCCTAATCTATGCAGGTGGGCTACTAAACTTATTTGGGAGATAAGGTTTAACTGACACTTAGGCTAATATTACCTGAAAATATTTTTAAAAATCAGTTATCTCTCCAAATGAAAATTACTGATTATTAGCAGTATTAAAAATTGGATGGAAATACTCTTACTAATAAATTCTTGTTTTCAACATTAAACTCCCATGGTATACAACGTGATCGATTCTGCCTCATGAAACAATCATGCCTGACCTTAATGTGGGAATGTGCTTTACTGCTATACACCTTGACACTGTTAATGTTTGTTAATTCAAATCTTAGAAGGTAATAGTGGCAAACTGAAAACCCAAAAGGAAATGTGTATTTTTGAAGTGGCTCTGTATAGATGCTGCAGTTGCTACAAATTTGATTATATTCTAAGAAGCACATTAGAGCTCCTTCAGTGTCCTTTTTCAGTTAAATCTTTGTAGTCTCCCTCAATAATATCTCCATAGCCTTGACATACTTGGTTTTATTCATGGTCAAAGGTGGATGTTATCAAGGAAAGACACTGTTAGCCAGGAATTAATGTAATATACAAGTGAAGCTTCTTTGTTTCGTATGCTATCTATCTGTTGACATTCCCTAGGTACCAAAAGAAAATTACAGAGATAGACTTCTGCTGTTATTGTCTCAGTGATAGGTCATATCTCCAAACAAACTGTATGAGGAAGGTTATGTTTTGGAATAACATCCTGTGTTTTTGTGCTTAACCACTTTTCATTGATGGTCTAAAGTTGCATTGTATTAGCACAAAGTATTTTACAGAGTTAATTGATATTCCAGGTTTGTCCAGGGGAAAATCTACAGCTCCCCACAACATGCTTGACAAGTTATTATATTTACTTTAGCCAAAGCCCGTGTGTGCAGTATCCCTCTTGGAGGTGGTCTATTATTGGAGTCCCATATGCTTTTTGTTTGGGAAGAAAGCAGTCACTGTGTCATACTGTTACACAGGGTATTCTTTTTCAAGGATGTTGTTCCCTTGGGGACCATATCATGCCAGAGTTCCTAAGTCTAATAAGACCTTTGTAGCTCTTATTGTGTTAAAGTTCTGGGAGGGAAGCAAGAGTTAAACAGAAAATGTAATTCAAGCAACTATACTAGACCACATGTTGAAAAACATGACTGTTAAAGCAGAAGGGCAAAGGCTTCAAAAAGATTCCTGTTGTGGTAATGTAACTTTTTATGTTTCTTCCCAATGAATCTAGAATAGAAAGGCAGAGGGTGATCTTTGTAGAATGTCTGGTTTTACTTGACAGTAATTAAAAATATATCAGCAATTTCATGTCCTTGCAAATTATATCACAAGGCTTCAAAAGAAGTGTTAAAGATTTTAACTTGAAGGGAATTGGGAAGGCTGTGCGGGGTATCCCACCATCAGAGAATGATAGGACGCTGGGTTTGTATATATGCATATATAGAGGGAGACAGTACTTTTTTTTTTTAAATGACAGATGTGGCAATCATCTGCCTCACTTTCTACCCCAAATTCCCATGTCAGTGGAAGTAAGTAATGTGCCTGAAACATCCCCATATCACAATCTGGGTAAGAAAATATGTGGACTAGGTAGAAACCACATTTCATACCTTACAACAAAAATTACAATAACCACGGTAAAGATCTAATACATCCACATTCATGACACCTTTGGTTCAGCTTAGATATACTCCTTAATTCATTGACTGAATTCCCACTGAGTTTCTAGCAGGGAAAGTACAGTTGATGAGAAGAACTGATGTTGGGCTGATGAGAAGTTGATGAGAAGAGATGATCTAGGAATCCTCAAGATTGTGGTTTTGCATGGAAATTTGATTTACTAATCAAGGAATAATCCTAGGCATATATCAGTTCCTTTTCTTACTGATGCTTCCTGTTCTTAAAAAAAGAAGTATCAACAGCTTTTTCACAGGGACAGTACTTTTCCGTATCTGGAACCCCATTCAGATGCAAACCAATGCATGATACTTTACTGGCTTTCAATGTAGCAGGATAATGAGGATAAAGTAACTGAGATAAAAAGCTTGGAGATATACTTCTGTTGTTTTTCCCCTTTATTCCAGCATCTGGTTTCACACCAACGCCTTTTGATACAGGATGAATCAGTGAACTTGTTGAGTCTGTACACATCCCCTTCTCTGCCCAACATTACCTTGGGACTTCCAGCAGTACAACCTCAAATCAGCGTAAGTGACCAGTCTCAAGCCTTCCTGTCTACTTTTGCTTCCAGAAAACCTACTTTCTGACTATTCTCTTTTTTTAGCATTTTGGAACGTAAGCAATTCAGACTAGGAACCAGACCTTTCTTTGCACTGGGCAACATTTGAACATTTAAGGGCACAACTTGAAAGCATTAATCATTCTTAATCGCAAATAAACAAGAGCCAGTGTGGAGCCTAGCTAAGTATGTGCCATGTGCATTGCATTTATGTCTGCAAAGCAGATAACAGATTTCAGACATGGTGAGAAGTATATGAGGAGATAATTTCGTATAGAAGTTCAAATTATATGATCACCGGTACCTGATAAAGTACAGCACCTGTAACTTTTTGTGAGACTCCAGTAGCAACCTAAGCTGGGCTGGAGCATAGTAGGGGAAGAATCTGGTATTCCTGCAGCTAGATTTGTTATTTGAGGGGTGTGCTATCAATCAGACAAATAAAACTGGTGATACGTGAACAATGCTTAATATTTTAATGACAAGTTATAGTCATATGCCCTTCGTTCTATCTGCAGCAACCACCTTTATTTAGAGCTAAATGTTAAATTAATATGTGAAGTGTATGAAAACACAGATGTGGTATGTATAGAAAACCATGCTGATGGATAAGGATCTTTAGATCTAGACCAAGTTACAGTAACCTAGATGTGAAATCTGAGGCTCAGTAAAATATCTGAAAATTTTGCCACTGGTCAAAACTTACCTTTTCTGATTTCCAGCAAAAAATGTAAAAATACTGATATAAGTTATACAGTGGTTCTATCTGAAGAAATTCTAGCAATTTCTTAGAACGTGAATTGGTAATTTCTATAAATATACTAGGCATGTAAGTACAGCTTTCCATGGTGTAAAAAAAACCAGCTGTACAATCCACTGTGATTTGTAATAAGTGCTACTTAATTCCAGTGCTAAATATAGTTTCAAGTTAAAGTTTCATGTTATTTTATGGATTTTTCAGTACTTTTACTGTTCTCACCATTAATATATTGCTGCAATCCAACATTTTAGCATCAGATATAGAACTTTGCAAAGAAAATTGTGTAAGCTTTAAATAAGTTCTCTAGAAGCCTTTCATGAGATATTTATAAGCAAATTATTGTTTTCAAGGGATGGAAAAATTGAAGTGATCATGAAAAGTAGTGCTTACTTTTCCAGATTATATCATCAAAAATTTCTTAGCTATTTCACAAATATATAACTAGCTTCAAAGTAATTTTATAACATTAAAATGGAAATGAAAATATGTTTAATTTTCCTACTCAAATCATATGAGCTTTTGATGTGGCCAGCTAGCACCAAATACTACTTTTGGCATTAGAAAAAACAAAGGGATTGATTTATGCAAGTAATGTTTATTTCTGTTACCAGAATAAGCAGTTGCAAATTGAATGTAAAGTTGACTTTGATGTTTATTTTTCAGGGAAGGGTGATAGCAGAGAGTGAAGTAAGCGTACACCCAAAATATATTAGTGAAAACCTTGGTTTGCCTCATTAGAATTTGTGGAATTTAGATTATCAAAGATACTGTTTTTACCATGACATACCATAAGTGCTCATCTGCAAGCCTCAACATGCTTATTTCTGTTAGGTTATTACTCTTGCTGTAAAAATTGTTATTCTGCTTTAGCTGCTCTTTTAAGAAATTGGGTTTTTTCAAACTAGACAAAGAACAAAGAAATACAAAGTACATTCGCAATGCTGAAGGGCCAAAACTTCCAAAAGCTTTAAATCAATAACTGTGCAATTTATAAGTGCACTTTAAAATGCCACACACATAAAACAGCTCTTGATGATTCTGTAGATTAGAGTTTAACTATACAAATTTACTTTGCAAAGGGTAAGACTTACATTTGTGCTGTCCTTCAGGGAGTGAGGGAGTGCTCCAGGGAAAGTAATAGCTTCCCACTGCTACAGGTAATTATTTTGTTTTGCTGATTGGCTTGCTGTCTGATGAAAAGTTATGTGAAAAACCAAGCCTTGCCTATTCCAAACTCAGTGGAAACTATTTCCTCTGATTACCTGTTTTCCTGTGCAGGAGACTGTGGGAAGGTCTGTAGGAATTTTAAGGATAGGTCCTGTCTTTTCATTAATAATGTTCTAACTAGTAGTTCCTTACGCCTTGGCTTCTATTACTGATTTTTTTCAAGTGGTTACATTACTCAGTTTCTCACAGTGTTACATTTTACTGGCAATGTTCTTCCTCCTTTTTCATCTCACAGTCAAAGTGCAAGATAGGGTTGTTAACCTTTTCTTCTGTATGTATTCATAAAGCATGACATAAGACCATCTAATCAAGAGGAGATATAAATGGCCAGGTCTATGACAAGCAGTTACCAGTGCCGTTGTTTTTTGACAGGCTTCATCATCATTCAAAGAAAAGCAGAAGGGGGAGACCCAGTCACTCAGACAAGGAGTGGCCTTGGCTGGACAGTATGGGGGGAACATTCCTCCATCCTCAACTCATCCTCACGTTGCTTTGGAGGGAAAGCCAAATAGCAGCCACCAAGCTCTCTTGCAGCATCTGTTACTGAAAGAACAAATGAGACAGCAAAAACTTCTTGTGACTGGTAATGATCAAGGCTTCAACACCGTAATAATTTAAGATGTTTTTAATGACATTTGTATTCACATTAGACTAAATGTGGTAATACAGATACTATACGTCCTAACTGCTGGGAAAAGTGGAAGGGTGGGAGAAAAAAAGGGCAACATCTTTGTTTTCCCCCTTTAGTGATTCTGCTCCAGTCTGTTAGTCTGAAAGAATTCAGTGATTACAGAAAAGAGAAAATGATTACTTCATCACATTCTTTTGCAGCTGCTGAACTTCCCAGCGTGGCGAGGCACGTGGTACATGTCCCACTGCATCAGCGCTGATGCAAAGTTCTTCAATATACACCCCTCTTCTTGCTGAAAGCTTTCTCTCCTATTAGAACTAGTAGTTTGTTGTTCTTCACACGGGAGTGAAATGTCCCTGTTTTGCAGGAGCGGTTCCTCTTCATCCACAGTCTCCTTTAGCAGCAAAGGAGAGAGTCTCACCTGGCATAAGAGCTGCCCACAAACTGCCTCGTCACAGGCCATTGAATCGAACCCAGTCAGCTCCTCTTCCTCAGAGTACTTTGGCCCAGCTGGTCATCCAGCAGCAACATCAACAATTTTTGGAGAAGCAGAAACAGTACCAGCAGCAGATCCACATGAATAAGGTGAGTTCTCAAAGTAAGGAATTTCCAATAAACATAAAGGTTGAAAACTAATAAGGAAGTTCAGATATTGGTGCCATGTGGTTGTGGACAGTAGACAGGTTCTTGCACAAGTATCTTGTTTATGTGTAGTTGGTATATACATTTGTATAGATCATCATTTTCAGGTTCTGAAATATACTACAAAGGTAATTTGTGGTTCTTGACATCAGTAAGAATACAATTCAACAAAATAAGGTTCAAAGCATTTTACAGGCTTAAATTACAGGTGGTTTCCTGTTGAACGGTAAATGATGCCTTAAAGTTTACTAGATTTCTATCCAATTTTTATTGTGTACTTTTGAGCTTCTGCCATCATTCCATTCAGCTGCCTTTGAATTGTATTTTAAGCTTTCTTGTTGTGGACTAGTAGGTGGACTAAATATATAACTTATTTGAACTTAGCTGATTAAATTTATCTTTTTTGTGTAAGAAACTTATTGAACATCTGGAGAAATTTTTCATCAGCTTTTATCAAACCACCTTTTTCTCTGTAAGTCAATTAGTAACATGAAAGTTTGTTATCTATATGGTGATATAAAATTACCATATAAGGAGAAAGAGAAGAATGTGCTATTGCTAACATCAGATACAGAGTTGAATTGTGCCCCTCTTTCCCTGTAGAGTAATGCCTTATTCTGTGGGGGGAAAAAGAAGAAAAGGGACCATCTAAATAGATTTATCAGGAGCTAATGCTTCTACAACAAATGTGTTGCTGTTCCCTGCTCTAAAATGAAGATATGCAAGTAATTAAATGCTTTTATCTGGAGAACATTTTTCTGCACTTACTACGTAGCTTTCCAAAAGTTGTTTGCTGGGGGTCCTCTAGTAATTCAGAGATATTAATCATGCGTCTTTAGTTGTCCTCTTTTGTTTGAGGGTTACTGAATAACTATATGTAAGAGGCAATGGCAAAGAAGAAAAGATGAACAGCGGGCATTCAGCCCTTATACCTAAGAGAAAAGAAAAAAAAAAATCAATCCACCTTACTGGGTGAACTTCCCAGGGAGTACTGATTCTTTGGAATCTACTAAGAATTCCCAACAAAATTAGAAACAAACCTAGAGTTTAAGTACATAGTTTGTACAGTGGGTTGGGTTATTAAATCTTGTCTTAATTAGGAAAAATGAAGACCAGAAAACTTCAAAGTTCAGAGCTGATCCTTGCATGTTAACCCCTCTCAGCTTGTGTGTTTTGATTACTCAACTAGGACTCCAGTTGGCTTTTCTTTGAGTATGCATTCCATATGTTTAATCAAGATGGCATATGTATATCTCGTAGCCTCAGGTTTTGAAAATATTTCACCTGCCCTCAGTTGTCTGAAGAGAAAAGAATTTTTACTGGTAAAGTACTGAGCCTTTGTGCTGTTTGTGGGTATTCACTACAAACCGATGAGTTCATGCATTCCTCACAAAGCAAAGAACCCCACTGACATGTTTTTGTTAGATCATATGCTTATTGACATAAATTCTACTGTAGCATGTGGGGTATGTGCTGTGGCATATGGGTACATTTGTCCTGAATGTGAAAATTAAACTTGAGTCGCATAAACATATTCCTAGTCACGTAAGACTAGGAACACATTGCACCTCACAAGAGCTAGGCTGGATAAGGAAGTAAATAGACTGCAGTTGATTTGGGATAATGGTTGTTTCAGTGACATTTTTTTTCTGAGTTAAACTGCAATGAAAATATATGTTAAGGAGAATAATTCCCTCTCATACTTGAAATACACTTTCATTCTCACAACGTTATTTGTGATAAAGAGACAAAACAATTCCTTCTTTTAAAACCTAGTGCACCTAGCTTTTATTCTCTACAGTATAGGCCATACACATATGCAGACAGTAGAAATTTAAGTTTATCCTAGGGCCTTTTGCTGCCTTGAACCTCCATAACCTACTTTCTTTACCCCTGTAGCTTCTCAGTCTCCTTTATCCCTACTCCCAGAGCAGCTAGCCTTCGTCAGAAGCACAGTATCTCATCAGAGCAGCAGACACATAAGGAATAGGATCATGCTGCAGCCACAGAAGCAGTAGGTTATCTGAGGATGCGGGTGGTTTATCAGACTTTACAGTTTGCAGCATCTAGGTTCTTCTACAGCACCGCTCTCAGAAGAACCATTCTGATGAATAGTATTGAAAAATGTCAGTGCTCTGATCATGTATCTGTCCTCTGCAAGTATATAGAAAGACAGGGGACTTTCTTACATACTTAAAAGAAGAAACCTGAATTTTAAAAACTGGAATTTAAGGGTAGCCCATAGACAAGGGAGTGAGAAAAGATCAAATCATGGAGTGGCTTTTAAGTACTGAATTTAAAACTATATTCTTTAACCCTTTAACTTAAAGGTTCAGATTGAACATCTGTGCCTGCATAAGGTTTTTGAACTCTGTTAGCGTGATGGAATATATATTGTTCAATCTTAAAACTTGCCTCTATTTGCAGTTGAAGTTATTTTTTTCATTATATAATTTGCATGGCTTTACAATCAAACTTAAACTCTGCAAAGCAGAGTTATTTGAACCTTAGAACAGTAGCTGTTCTAGACCATGTAGCAAAGCAACCCAATATCTTCTAATTTCTTAGAACAAGTTTGGACATGTATCAAGTGAATACATAGACTTGTTATTTTCCATTGGTCTGTCGCTTACTCTTCTGTTCATAGGCTGTATAATGAAATCTGCACAGAGGTATAATTCCCTCCTTTTCAGTCATGAAAAATGTAGGGTTTTTTTTTAATAAGGAATACTCAAACATTCTCTTAAAAGTTTTGGTGAGAAAGACCAGAACCATTTTAAGCTGACAAGACTAGTTGCCAGTTGATCAAGAGCTTAGAACAAGTTAATATCTTCTTTTTCTTTTCCATTTCTTTTTCCTTTTTTCCTTACGTTTAGGACTTCAAGTACTTAAAGATGTAATACATTTCAACTGAACCCAGTATTTGAATGTTTGCCCTGAACTAAGATGATATGGCATGTGTCAGCACACCCTAAAAACTGTTTTTGGCAGACGTATAGGTGAATCGTGCTGTAACAACAAAAAGAGGAAGAGAGCCTATTTCTCCCCACCCCATTGATCTTGTATTTATCTTGTATTAAAAAGCCATTTCTTTTCTTTGAGAAAAGAATATACTTCAGCAGCAAGCCAGTGCTGCTGTGAGGGTGATAACAAGCAAAATCTAACATAGGTCAGAGGTAAAGAATTCCCCTGGATCGTTTCCATTCTGAAAAGAAACAAATCATTGCCAAGAGGTGTGCCTCTGTCCTTAATAACAAAGAGAAGATCCCCTATGGATTATTTCTGGTCAGCTGTCAGATGCCAGGTTTTTGATGTGGGAAACAGTATACGTCTCCACTGAAGTCCGACATTTATACCTGCGGGATCTAGTACGTTGACCTTCTGAAAACATTCTGCAAATGTTGACATCCCATCCAAAAGTAGGTAGAAACCCTCGTCCCAGCTTTCTGGGGAAAAAATAATAATGAACGTGAAGCAGGGAAGATCAGCTTTGCCGTTGTCAGCTTTAATATACTTCTGTCCGAATGACAGCTTATTTCTTCATAAGGCCCTTTGATCACCATTGCAGATCTTCATTCTGCTTGATAAAGGGAGTCCAAAGTCTGAAACCCCCAGTTAAAATTATTGCAATCAGGTACCAAAGGACCACTACTACAATAAAAACCTTAAAATCCTGATGTTATTTGTGTATCTCTGTATCTAGAAAGCTTTGACTCTGCCACTTGCAGAAAAATTTTAATGTAACTAATGTAAGTGCAAAGCCTTTAGCGGAAGTCTGTGTTCAAGAAAATCTCAGAAATCATAATGTGAAGAGTACGTGAACAAAGCCCTCTGACTTCAGAGGTTATTTTTGTCACATACGATGAATGAAGGCCTGTCTCCACTGAAGCTAAACTAGCACTGTCTTCACTGGGACCAAGATCTTATTTGATACACGTGTTCCTAAAATAATGTATTCATAGCATTTTGACAATTTGTTTTCAATAGTAAAATCCTCCTCTGTATTGGAGTAGTAAAGGTTAAAATAATGGGGCAGTTGGTAGTATGCACTGAAGTATGGGAGCAGTATGGATAATGTTAAAGCTTAGATAAGGAGTAGCTGAATTTCAGTTTTCATTCCAGGATGTTAATTTGTTTAAAGCATCTTTGTATAGGGAACCAGTGACTGGGCAAGACTGTGAGGTAAAAAATACATGACAAAAAATATACAGGAAGTGAAAATTCATTAGTGCTTTGGATGGTGATCATAATTGACCAATATCTGTTAATAAAAAAAGAAAAATAATATGGAAGTTTCTGTTGATTGATGGAAAAAAATAGGAACATTATTTTTTATGAATAAGAATATTGAAAAGCTACAGTTAACCCCAGATTAATCATTCACTTCTCTGAATGGTATTTAATGAAGAACGAAAGACTGGATCCATTTCAGCTGGAGCAAGTGAATCTAGTTTCATTAAACATATTACAACAGAGGTTTTGGCTTTCCAGCTTACACATCTGACTAGCATCTTCTGAAGGTGAGAGGTAGCACATTTTTTCTTTCAAATATTGCTTTATAGCAGGGGACTATTTGGACAAAACTATAGCAACAGTCAACTGTGTGTGGAACTGAAAAATGCCCAGAGCATTTTCTCCGTTATTGAGAACTAATGTTTAAGCCATAATGCAGAAGAATGATTTTGAAAGATAAATACCTCCCTTAGAAACATTATACTACATGAGTAACAGATACAGCAGTAAACAGGTGCCAAGTTGTTTCAGTACTGCCAACAACATACATAGCTGGACAAAGTAATCTGATAGCCATAGGAAAGAAGGAGAAAAAGTGTGTTCCATAAGTATATACATGGGTGCTCAGAAACGACTGCCATGTATTCAAAATGAACAGTTATTTCAGGAAAAAAATGTGTGGTGTGGCTGTTGCAGGATTTTGTGCTTTGTTTCTTTGTAAAGACATTTTATTTAAAATATTGTATTTTACAAGAGCTTATCATTATAAAGGACAAACAAAAGCAGGGGCTGCCACTGAAGGACCTGTAAAATGGTCTGTTGCAATGTCCAGATTATTTCTACTTAGTCTTCCATATTTCTGTACAAGCAAGCAGGTTAGATTGTGTTTGATGTCTTTTTTGGTTGGACTCTTGCAGTTATACAATGGAGTTGATGTCTGTAAATGCTTCCTCTCCTGCTGCCACTATTTACTTTGGCTCATGCATATCCCTTACAGTTTAATTTCCTGAAAATAAAAGGAAAAAAAATATAGGTTACATTAGCATGAAACCATTTTTTTGAGTGACTCCTTCAGTTGGAATAGCGATAACGGTAACGTGTACTGATTAAAGAAGACCAACCTGTACAACTCTAATTTATTAGTGAAATAAACCATGGTTTTATTATTATTTTTAAATGTAGTCTTATTAAAACTCAGATTAAGCAGTAACATTTTCAAAATCAAAAATATGCATTAAAATGAGGAGGAAGTCCTGCACGTACCTACAGATAAATTCAGAAAAAAAATGGGAATTTAAAGTGAAAGATTTAAACGTTAAGTATAAGCAGAAGTATCCAGCTGCACAATGAAAGGACTTGAGCAGTGTTTCGTTCAGGACTCATTTTCTGCTGTGTAATCCAGCTCTAGATCGAGAGAGAAGGTGGAAATAACTCTAAACTGATATTTTTGTATGTCTCCAGGTACATAATTTTCCACAGCAGTACCAGGAGATATAATGTAAAATAAGATGTTTCTGACTTAGGAGAACTGAACAGTGTCCTGGTAATGCTACTAATGCAATTACTGGAATAAGATGGGGCCAAGCTGCCTTTAAAAACCACTTTAACAAATATGAAAGTGTGGTGGTGATACAGAGAAAGCAGTCTGCTGTGGTTTAGCGGACTGAGCAGCAGGAGTGGTTTTCAGGTTTTGGGTTGCTCCCCACCCCTCCATGCCATCCACTCATTTTTATCATGTTCCATCATATGAGAGGACATGACTATAGTGCCTTATAGCCCCTTGCCTGAGGCTTAGTTAAAGTTACAGTGTAAAGGATGTTTTTAATAAGATTTTGCAGTAAAGATGATAAAATGAATGCACTTTGTAAAATCTACTGTGTAAATATGTATATGTAAAGACTTTAATTGCACAGAGTTTTAGAAAATTTGATCTGTTTAGCTCCTCCTGTCTCCGAAGTCTGGGACAAATCACCTGCTGACTTCCGTGGCGTGGGAGCGGGCCCCAAAACAGGAACGCTGCAAGTTGAAATGCACACAAATACCACTCTAATGTGTGCAGCCCCCTTACGTGTGCTTGTATCACTCCACTGATTACATGAAAAAAGTGTTTGAAGGTGTTCCATGTATAGATTATATACTGCAGTCTGTCATGTGTTGCCTCAGAAAGCTCAGCAGCAGATCTGTGCCATATAGCAGCATGAAGAAGAAAGAGCCTGACATAAAAGAGAAAAATCATAAAAGAAAGGAGAGCAGTAATGAGCTAAATACGTGTCTCAACTTTGCTGTGGACATGCCCTCATTTTCTGTTGGCTTCCCCTCCAGAATAACCCACCTGATGTCAAGTAACTGGCACATGGAATGGTTTACAGATGGCTCGGCATCAGTGACTCGCGTAGCTGTATATGATTAGCTGTCACACAGATGTTTCAGCTTGTACTGGTTGCTAGCAGCCAGCCAAGCAGCCAGCCCTGCCTTTGTTTTCTTGCTTGGAATGGAGAGGGGTCCCCCACAGATGTTTAACAAAGCGACAGAGAGGAGTGTACCTGAGCTGAATACACGTAGTTAGCCTCAGTGCTTTCTTGGTGAGCATCATCCCCTGAGAAACAATGGGAAAAGATGTATGGGTTTGATCTGAGGAATTTTCCAGATGCTGCTTAATAAAAGGAGACATTCTGCATTAGTTGCACCAGTAAGGATTCCCCAGCTTAGAGCATGCCACCTGCAGCATGCAGAATACACGTGTTGTGATTTGCCAGTTACTACAGTAATAAAAAGGGATTTTTTTTTTTATTTGTTTCTTTTTAGTTAGCCCTTAAACTCCCATTACTCCCCAAAAATGAAGGTTTGCTGTGACTGAAGCCTGTAGACTTCCACTGTGGAATTTGTTTCTCCACTGATGTGAAGCGTATGCATCAAAGCATCAACTGGAATTGCACAAACAGATCTTTCAACTCTTCTTGTTGACTTTATGGGAGTTCCTGAATCCAGCTGTAGCTTCTTGATCATAGCTTACATGACAACCCTGCCTTTCACTAGGGTGGCATTTTTCAATATGCATTAGCAAGTAGAATGAAATTAGATGGTTCATGGTTTGTGACAAAAATAGCTGTGCTGAAGCCATCCAGTAACTCAGCATATAGCAATAGCTAAAATCAGTTTGAAAGACTTTGTAGTTGGGCGGGAGGCAGATGGGAAGAGGAAAGTATGTAAGAGTAATGGTAAAAGGTGTTTTTGTTCCCTTCTCAGTATATTTGACCTTGGTGATACAAATCAGTATTTGCTTGAAATCAAGTGGGACAATTGAATAAATGATAATTACTCACTTGACCCTGCAGATGCTTACTTACCTATCTATCTGATTTGTTCCTCTTTCACAAAGTGGGTGGTTTTTTCAGTTTTGGCTTTTTGGATTACATTTGGACTATTTTGGAATACATTTGCTGCATCTTAAATAGTAAAATGTAAACTGCACTTGATTACAGCACTGAGGTATCTGGCACCTCAGCAAAGCTTTACAATAGCAGTTAATGGTGTAAAAACAGTATTGTCTGGGTAGCAGTTACATCATCACTGCTGAAACAGGGATATCTGTACCACGTATGACAAAAGCTAAAGTCTTTCCAGTCATGGACAGACATGCTTGTAGTCTCTCTGTGCCACCGGAGAGGTGACTAACAGCAGCCCTTTCTCACTGCTCCTTTGTCGACTTTAGTGCCCTTGTACTTTAATTGATAGAGAAGCTTGTATGAATATTCCCCAATTTCCCTGTAGCAAAGTATTAACCAGATTAATAATTTTCTTACTTCTTAGAGTTCTTTTATTATTTTGTGTTGTGGAAAACGAACTGTAATACAGTTAAATAAATTTCGGTCTTTATGTTTGAAGAATATGAAGGGAGATTAATTTCTCTTGATTACCAGCTGTAACAGCGTAACAGATGTGTAATGTTTTCATTATTCTGCCTTATTTTTAGTTTAGTATTAGTGTATAGCACTCTCTACATACATGGTATTTTCTACTGCAGAATAACAACTGACCTTTTGCTTAGGAACTTTGGTTCTTTTCTCCCTGTACATTAATATTTTAACAGTGCATAGCTGCCTGGGTTGGCTGCGGAAGCTTTGATTTTGTCAGTGCAAATCGAGTGCTTCTCGGTGTTTGGCATCAGGAAAAGGAGTCAATAACTGTTCCCCCCTTCTCTTTCCAGATGCTCTCTAAGTCCATTGAGCAGCTCAAGCAGCCTGGCAGTCACCTGGAGGAAGCTGAAGAAGAGCTTCACGGAGACCACTCAATGCAGGAAGAGCGAGCTCCCGCCAGCGGTGCCAGCGTTAGGGCCGAGAGCAGCAGTGCTGGTGTGGATGACAGAATAGGACAGCAGGTGGGGGCTGTGAAAGTCAAAGAGGAGCCACCGGACAGTGATGAGGATGTTCAAACCCAGCAAATGGAATCTGGGGAGCAAGCTGCTTTTATGCAACAGGTAATAGGCAAAGATTTAGCTCCAGGATTTGTAATTAAGGTTATTATCTGAACATCACGTGCATTTTCTAGGCTTTGATAAGTAATTGTGTTTTGATTCACTGATCTAGCAAATCCTGATTCATCGGTCAAAGAATTTAACAAAGGCAGAAGTGTTGTATGCACACTTGAAAATGCTCATCCTTATGGCTACTAATTGAGAAAATACCTATTGCAGTCAATTATTCTACATAAATCTTTGCATAATAGCTGACAGACTTTGTATTAGCCCAGGATTACATTACATCGCTTAGTTCTAATGAAAGAGAACTCGTATCACCTAGCTTGTTGAGATCAGCAATAGCTGGAATTAGTTTCCAGACCTGATTGATGAAACACTCTTCTCTGATTTTGAATCCTCTGACTTTTGCTTTCAGCTGTCTGTATATACTGTATCATACTGTAGTCTTGAACACTGTTAACGTTAGGGTATTTTTTCCCCAGTAGACAGGTACTGACTGCTATATCAGTGGTCCCAGGCTGGTGTATAAAGTATAATTTAGAGAAGAATACAAGGTGGATGTAAAGAGGCAAGGCAAGGCGCTGTTTAAAAATGGCATTGTTTCTTTTTTGCACTGCTTAGTTAATTTTTCATTCTGTCTTATTTGATAATGCTGTCTGCAGAGACATCCTTAAATGAAGAAGATGATGCAAATACTGTTGAGAAGCAAAATGCAGCATTAGGTTCCAATCAGTTATTAGGATATTGCAGGAAAAGCACAGAACTGTTATCATTATCATCTGATATCCAATCATTTGTTTATTTTTTTAAAATAAAGACTAATTGTACAATACCGCATAACCTTTGCCGCTAGGTCTCATGGACAAATACTAAAATAATGACTGTGCATAAAATACCAACTTGGCAAAAGGAAACTTCAGATTGTTGGCAAGCATTTCACCAGAGCTGAAAGGCGCAGTGCATGGGTGCAGCCAGCGAGCTGGCGTCCCTTTCCGTCGCTGTAAAATCAGGCAGAGCAAGGCTGGATGGAGTGGAAGGCCCTGTTTATTTAAGTCGCTGCTTTGTCAGGTCCCCGCTGTTCTCCTGCAGAAAAGTGATTTTGGGAGGGGGGGCAGGAAATGCCTTATGGAAACAGGAAGCCCAAGTGATTCATGTGCTGAGGAATGCGGGGTGGGGGGGAATGGGGCAGCGCTCCCTCTGTTTATAAAGGCACTCTATGAATTGATTTATTGTCAAAGAAAATAACAAAGCGAGTAGGGAAATCGTTAAGGAAGCTTTCCAGTGAAACATTTCCTTCATATTCCCTTTTGATATGTTTACCTTGTTTTATAGGTTTACTTTTGTTAAGCTAGTTAAAGATTCATTGTATTAAGATCTCCTTTAATATGGATAATCCCAAACTGACCTGGAATCCTTGTCAGGTTTTTTTTCTATTCAAAATATTTATATTTCTAAAGCTGAGGTATTTTAAGGTGCAGTATCCTGTTTCAAAAGAGATAGCTGTTTTGCCAAATGTAGAAATTGTTCTAAAATATGCTATTAGCATGTGTTGTTTACATTATGCTCTAATACTATTAAATCTCTTATAAAACGTTGCAACTTCTAAAGATACATTATCCTTTTTCCTAGAAGGGCTCCAAACAAATGACTAAATGGTTGCCATTAATAAGAAAGGCCCCCTTAGATAGGAAAGATTTATTAATTGAGAAAAACACAGGTGATTTCAATGTGTGCTTCATATTTGAACAGAAATCTTTCTCTGTCTTGGATGAAAAAAATCACACTCACATTCAAAAAGTGAAGCATATAAAAATGAAATTACATGTTTTGCCCATTCTGTATAATTTTAATTTTCTTTGAAATCTAACTTCAACCTCATCAAAAAGGGATAGTGCATCTTTTAAAAATACATTTTATTTGGGGAGGAACTTGCAAATGAGAAGACTTTTGTACAATATCACTTCGAAGACATGTAGTCACAAAAGACAAAAAATATTTTTATATGGTCATTCAGGTGAGAAAGCCCAATACATTAGTGGACTTGAATTTCAGAATCTTTCCAATTTGGATAAAATTAAAATAGAGAAACTACCTGGAACCAGTGAAAAGGAAAACTGGGTTTAAACAACCACATTTCTAATTGATTATTGTCTCTTACATTTTAAATCTACTGTATTTATTATAATTTACACCCTTAGAGGTGATCTCTTGTTTTGTGTTGTAAATATATTCTGTTTGTATGTTCCCTTTTTTTGCCTTCTGATATAAGTCTCTTCCTTTCTCAAATAAAGGTTTTTTTTTAAAAGATCCCCTTTCAGATATCTGACTTTGTGTAAATTTGATAACTTAGTTGTGCTTTTGCTTTGTATAACCAAATACGTTTGCTACACATTGTTGAAACAATCCAAGCTTTCAGGAGCAAGGTTTTTATTGCACTATTCTTACAATAATTACACAAAGTCTTTTTTTGGTCTCTTGTTTTATCCTACGTCAGCCATTATAAGTTTTAGTAAATGTGGAATAATATTGATGCATGCTCATTTTCCCATCATGGCATCTGTCTTCAACATGTGATCATATATTGTACCATACAGGAAGGGTAAAGGTGAATCCCAGTTTCTTGGCTCATAATTATCCAAAATTCAGATGAACTGAAATAATTCCCATGACATTTCATAAACCTGCCCAGAACCCGAAAGATGCTGATCTGAAACTGGGCTTATACTGACCTCTTTGATATTCCTCAAGGCTTTTGCAAAACTGGAGTCCACCTGTAGATATGTTGGGGAGGAGGGAATCCACAAACTTTGCAGACATTAAAGTAATTGCGTGAGACAATGAAGTCCTACTTTAGAGAAACACCCAAGCACTTCAGTGAAGGTGTTAAATGCCTTGTGACATTTCCTGAACTTTGCTTCAGATCTACAGAGAGAAAAAGGTTGTACTGCGTAATGATCCCTGTTGCTACAATACATGAATTATTACTATGAAAGAGTTCAGAAGATTGTTGCATTCTAGGTCTTCTAACTGTTCATTTGAATTGCAAAGGCCCTTAACAGCTTTAATTCTGATATAATTTTAACTAAAATAAAATTCTTTCAACAACATAAGTAAGAATAAATATTTCTGTAAATCAAATTCAATTATTTTCACTGATATAACAGCAAAGTAATGTTTCATCAGCAATACACCCCAAAAATCAGATTAAAAGTCAAGTTTTAGCTTAGGAAAGCTTAAAACTAGCATTAACAGTATACTGCTTGCCCTATTGTTTATTATGTACTTAGAATCTTGCGTCTATAAGTAAATCATGCTTTCAACAGGGATTTTATTGAGATGCCTTTTGTTTAAATACTCATGTGGGAATTAGAAGAGCAGCCATAACTGTTTTCAGTTTACAACATCCCTGTTTTGGAGGCTACACCTAGATTTTTTTCTAAATTATTTCTTTACCATGCATCAAAGCACCCATAATGAAGAAAATAACCGTAATTTGATACGATTCACAACCCTTATCTTTTTCTAGGAATGATGTGCATCTCTGTTCTTTTTGTAACTATAGATGTTTATTCTGTCCTGTTGTCCAAAAAATAAAGCCAGTATAGCTGCCAATTTAGAAGTAATTACTACTAAATGAGAGAAAATGCTTCATAATATTTACATACTCAAGACAGCACACATTACTGGAATGTAGATACTGTAACGTTAGCCTTTTTTTCATCCTCTGGCATTAACAAAATAGGATTAAAAGCTGAATGCCTCAGCAAAGCAGGAGCGCTCCAGACACTGCCACCACTCATCCTTTCTATTCAGCAATTCATTCGTGCACTATCTTCATTCCATCTTCCTTATCGTCAGGATCACTAAGACTTGCTCCATGTTACTTAAGCCAACTATACCCTGTTTTTATCTTCACTGGCATTCTGAGGTAAAAATCTATAAACATTAGTCCCAAGCACCAATCTAAAAACGTTTACTTATTTCTCCCCCTTATGAACACTTCACAATTTGCAGCTAAAATTAACTAAGCCAAGTTAATTTCCTTATTGTATTCTGTCCCACTAGCAGCATGTCCTACTTATCCACTTAAGAAATGTTTGTTTGCTTTTCATTTATTTGTTTAGTTTCTGATTTCCTTATGCAGTTCCCATCATCTGGGTGGTAGCGGGGCATCTGTACCTCATTTCTCAGTGGAGGAATATAGCTTAGAACATCATATGTTGAATTGCTGTTCAGGCAAACGGAAGAAGAGCATCCTGGATAAAATGAAATTTTTCTGCTCTAGAGCAATAATCCCAGTGATTTTTGTGGAATTTTACCACTCTATTTGATAGATACTGTACTTTGCATTTGGTAGACTTTGTGCTTTGCATTTGTTTTTTTCTCTTCTAATTTGACTCTTAATTCCAAATTAGGCTGAAGGCAAAAAATACAACTAGCTCAAACTGCGTAGCTGGCAGAAAGGCTGGGTTTCTTGGCCATGCTCACTCACTCAGATGCACAAACAGGACAGGGAAGGGACAACCTTTAGGTGTGTCCTGGTTTCTGGTCCCCATTTGCTGAGCTCAAGTGTCACGCTCCTTTTGCTTATTTTGATTCTGGCCCCATAACTCATCTAGCCCATACAGGATAACTTCTCCAGATACCTGTGGGCACGCACAGCTATTGGAGACCCCCAAGGGTGATTTCAGCAGCAGCTGAGAGTTAAAAGGGTACTAGCTTAGTAACTTGAAATCGTTCAGCAATGTCTAATTCTCTGTGATGACTATATGGGGGTCTTAGTCACTAGAGTTGTTTTGACAGACCAGATACTTACTTGTAAGTGATTCAGTGCCTTAATTAGCTGATTAAATGAGATGTTTTGAATCTGGCTGTGGAGCCTTTGTTGCATTTGTTTTACTTTACTTTCTATAGTTGCCTTGAAGTAACTGTATTGACTTCTAACAGTACATAGCCCTGAAATATAAGGGAGGTTGGTTGGAGGACATGCTGTTAAAAGTACCCCTCTGCACACTTGGTCCTTCTGAGGCGGTAGCACGTTACAACATTTTTGGCCTTGAGAAGTGCTGTGAAGGGCGGGCTAAATGGAAATGTAAGTTCTGACCGATGTCAGGCTTCCAAATAAACCTTCCACTGCCTCTCTTCCCTCCTAAATGAGGTTGCAACTGCAGTCTTATATATACTAGCTCAATTCACCTTTATTTTTGTAGGCTACCTTAGTTGTCTCCTTTAACTGTGCAGCCAGTAAGAGAGACACTAACCTTGTACCTTTCTGCCCTTCCTCAAGTCTGTGAGTGCACAGTCCCAGTACAACCCCTACAAAACACAAGCACACTATGATTTCTGGGATCAGACTTGAGCCATTGACTGTCTGGATGGAGCGAGGGGCCGGAGGGCTGTGTAGTTGGATTTGGTTTGTGAAAATTTTTCATTCATCTACATTAGGGGAAGACCCCTCTGAATATTTAGTCAGCTTTCTGTTGTCTTTACCCTTAAAGGCCTGTCCATCTCTATCAAGTTTCTAACTGTGGTCTTTAAAAATCATGCTACAGGAAAAATAATTCTTTTTTTTTAATGTGAAAGTGCATAATAGAATAATTACAAGTAATTATTCTTTCCCAGTTGGATTTGAAAATGATCCATCTTTTCAGGAAGTATCAAATCTACTTTCTTAATGATCGACAAGGAGATTACTATTTTTGTTTGTGTCTCCTATTGTAAACTTTCCGTTACAGAAGGCAATAAGACTTATTTTGCCACATAATTAAATCAAGAACTGAATTGTCAGACCAACCATGTGGCATTACAACATATAATTATTTCATTTCACTGATAACGGCACAGAATAATGTTGATACTGCTTTTATTTTTTGATCCAAGATTTTTAATGCTTCTTTTCCTCCTTCAGATACTTAGGATATAGCACCTCGACACTTTTGTTACTGCTCCCTTTTGTCAGAGAAAGTGGCATGTAAGGAGACCGCTGGGGCAACACTAGGCAGAATTACTTTATCAGGGGTACATAACTAGCATGAATCAAATGTCTGTAAGTCCAGATCCCAGTAATTATCACTTCACATTTTGACAGTCAGATGATACTACTTTCAATCCATTGGGCAATTTATCATTTCCTGTATTGGACAGCACAGGGTTTTATTATTGTGATCGAAGAGGATTATGTGTTCTTGGAAAGCTCCTTCTTTAAATGCTTTATTTTTGGAAGAATTCTGTTTTGACCTCTGAACGTCTCTCTCTCTGTCAGACACACGTACACGCGCACACACAAGTTTTCATTCTCCTCCTTCCCTTAATATATGAGACTGAATAAATGCACACCGCAGTATACTGCTGGCTAAATCACCATAAAGCTCTGTTGTTTAATGCCCTGGAAGAGCAGCTCAGCCTGAATGCCTTTGAGACATAGGTGCTCTAATGCAGAAAGCAGTGCATAATCCGTCTCTTCTCATGTTCTGGCCTGTGACCTTTGGGTCTCCAGGAGACCAAAGAGGTCTTTCTGTTCATACTGCCTGTATTTCCTCAGCAAAGGGTCTTGTGAAAATTACAGCTATGAGATTGCAGTAACGCAGCGATGGCAAGGGCTGAAGAAGGCTTTGCTCAGGTTGTCTGTAAAGCAGCTAGTGAAGCATGGAGGATTCGGTCTCCAACCCTTTCCTTAGTCTTTTCCTTTAGCTCCCATCAAGAAAGGCACCGTCATAGTTTTTAGGTGGCAGCTTGCAGATTTTTGAAGTGGATCTCTATTATTGAACAGACCCAGAAAGAGCACGGGGCAGAAATTGGGAAATGCTCTCCCCCTGTGCGCAGAGGCATAGCTACCGAGGCCAGCTGCTTCTAAGGCTTGCTCTCCTAGATCTTCCTCTACTTAAAATGCAAGTTGAAGAGTTACTACACATCAGAGAGCATGGCTCCGTCCCTCAGCTACCTGACTGTACACAGGGATGGGTGGTGATCAGGTTTCCCTCATTTCTCACCCAGTTTGATCCATTTTGACACCTTGCCTTAGGGCATCAAAAGCTCCCAAGCCCAACAGCACATCCCTTGACATCTTCCTTTCTTTACAGAGCTTTCTGATTCTCACCATTTACCTGCATTTGTACATGTCTTTTTGTCATAGTTTCCCATCAGTTTCTGTGTAGATTTTCATTCTCCGAAGCTACTGACTTTATACAGAGAGCTTCAAAGCTTCTCTCTTAGTGTTTCTGACAGAAAAATAAAAATGGCAGCGCTGAATACAGGTGCCCTCACCACAGGCTCAACCCGGGGACACCTCACTTGAATAGCTCTGGTTTGGCCATTTCCGCAGGTAATTAGGCCTTGCTAAGGATGCTAATGATGTCAGTTAAAATACGTGCAGCACTACCCTTTGAGCTATGTGTTTTTTCATAAGAATCTCCGTCCCTTCTCAGGCAGGCTCTGAGAACACAAACACAGGCAGCACAGGACAAGCAAGTAAAAAGGGACAGGAGCAAGATTCATTCCTGCAGCAAGGGATTGCGAATGAGCTTGGGGCCGGTTACTTATCCATGTTGATGGCTAACGTGCTAACCAAGCAGGCTGCTCATTTTCCGAAGTCCTTTCTGAGAAGCTGGATTTCAATGGACTGCTTTCAAGTTAGGTATTATTATACATCTCTATTATAGTAGCTTGGACCTTCCTGTAAAAGAAGTAATCCTTTCTTTCACCTGTCTGGCCCTTTCCCTTCAGCTTTTAATTAAAGAAAAAGACTCAGAGCACATATTAACTCAGTTTCGTTTTCAAGTTCTGCTTTCATGCAAGAATCTGTAATTTGGCAGAAGCTACGTCAGGGATGAGCTGACCCGGGGGTAGTTTTGCAGTTGGCATGCTGAAGCCCATGCTTGTTCCCTGCTCCATCTGGGTCCAGCTCTGTGAGCAACCCAGTAGCTGCACTCTCGAGCCTTGCACTGTTTCATTGGCAAGGGGTTCCCACAGCCATTGACCACCAAGGTGCTTTCAGGCTGTAAAATCAGTTGGCAGAAAGCACGTTCAAGTCAGAGAAGAGGCAGTGGGTTCAGTCTGGTGGGATGCCATACCCACAGGAGCACAGGGTTTGTGAGGCTGCTGTTGTAAAGGTGAGCTGCAGGTGGTCACCACAAAGAGGCAGCTTCATAACACAGTTTCCTTCATAGATTTGGTTTTCAGTACCCAATCCTAGAGACCATGACTAAGTGGATCATTTAAGCCTGAAAGGATACTGTGAACTTAGCTTTTCTTCTTTCTTACGGTCATGGCCACCTCCATATTTAGTGTCATTGCAAAAGGCTGAATATTAACTTATAGACAGGTACTCAAAGTGGGTTAGGTACATTAGAGAAGAAAAATTTTTGGAAGCTCTTTACATCTTCTTACCAGGATCAGCTCTACTGTGTCTACCTGCTCTTCTGCATGATTACTTCGACTAGTAATTAAGGAAATCACAAGGCAGGGCACTTAATGTTCGATGCATAGCAAGTTATTATTCATGTAGTGCTGGTATTTCCTATTTTTTCTTTCTTCTGCTTTAATATGGATGCTAAGTATTGAAAAGGGGAAAATAAAAAGACTTTTCAGGTGAGGGGTTTAGAAATGGAGGCGGATTTGGCAAGTCGGAAAGGAGGGGCACAATCCCTCTGAGGGTAGTTGCATTCAACCTGCAGAATCCTGTAAAAGCAACAGTAATTTACATCAAGAAGGACCAATATGCACGTATTCTGCTCTTCTATGTTACAAAGTTCATCCATTGAACTAAGAGCTTGGGCCTAACAAAACCAGGAGATTCAAGCCCTGCAGCTGACTACACAGCCGAGATACTCTATGCAAAATGAGAAGCTGGAAAATACTGTCTCACAACTTGATGCTACCAGAAAACAGACCCACCCCTCAGCTGTCGCCTTCTCCACAGATCACTATTACAGTGCTGTTGCATCAGCAATGAACAACTACGGGTCACCACCACTGCTGTACTCAATCCCTGTGTTGCGTAGCTTCTGAGAAGTGCTGCGCTGGAGGAGGTCCTCAGGGCTTATAGCAGGGCTTTGGAACAAGGAATAGGAACCAGGACAGGCAAAACAAAACTCTCCAAGTCCTTTGGTCTGAGTAATTCACCAAGGGCATCATAGAGGGCAAAATTGGCAGAAGGCACTGGACTGAATTTCACATGCTTTCATAGCTCTAAGTACACAACAGCATTATAAGAGCAAAGAAATGCTGCCAAGTTCTCTCTATAGGCTAAATCTCCTCTGTGCCACTGAAGCAGCTGTGGTGGTTCACAGGAACGGAGACTTCTCACAACATGTAGCTTGTGTCCCTAAAATGGGTAATACTGAAGAAGCACAAAAAGGTGAAAGGCAGAGCTGCTTTCCAAGCACATATTTTGCAGAATCAGAAGAACAATTATGGCCAAAGCTACCACAGTGTTTCTCCCGTTCAGTGAATAACTCCTCACCAGAAGCTTCCCCAGCCCCTTCTCCCTCCTGTGGCCATCCTGTGGGTGTTCACTGGGGTACCAGCCCCTCTGCCAAGCTCTCCAGATTTACCCAATTCTGACAATCAGAAGGCGTAAGAGATCCTCTTGGGAAGGGCCACGAGCCTTTAGTTACCACTGCTTCACACACGCACTTGGCCACCCCATGGCGGGGTTGGCTCCTGGCAGGGAAGGGAGAGTGGCTGGAGGCCAAAGCCAGACAGGGAGACGGGGGAGTGGACAGAGAGGCGTCCTCCTCCCTCCAGCACTGCTGTGGGACGTAATGGTGAGGAGAGGCAGAGGAGGCGAAGCAGCAGCCGTAAAACGTTTTACAGGGCACCTTGTAGTTAGGCTTGAGAGCCCTCCTCGGCTTGGAGAGCTGCTCCATCCCCTCCCACTTCAGCCAGAGGCTCCAGATTTCTACCTGCTGCAAAGAACTTTCTCTATTGCCTTCGTTCTCAGAAGACAAGATAGTAACAAGGGATTAATTACTTTGCCTTTTAACTGATCATTTTACCCAATTTTATAGAAAGTTCAGGCTAAATAATTTAAGTTGAAATGCCCTGATCCTTTCAGAGAAGAGAAGAGTTCAGACAGTTAAAGAAATGTTGTTAAAAAAAACCCCAGAGCTCTGCCAGCTGCTGCCAACATGAGTCGTTGGTTTTCACTTTCCTGTCATTGCTGTCTCCTTCAATTATTTTTGATTCACTGTTAAACACAAGTTTTCCTGATCAAATAATGGAGATTAGTTAGTAAAGAAAGCATTCAAAGGAGTAGAAGAAAAAAGTCCCAATTCCTAATTCTCCATACTGACTACATCTTGAATCTCACTTCAATAGCTTGATAAATACTATAACTGCTAAAGATTGAGCCAAGAGTATAGATGTTGTTATCTTTGTTACACCAGTTTTTAAAGCTAAATTGACACTTATTTTTCTATCTGGAAGCTTGTACTTTGATTTCATTGAATTATTATCAATTATTAAACTTAATACCATAGTTCAGTGCTGGACCTGAAATCGGAAGAAACAACAGAAACTTCAGTGCTTATCTCAGCATTCTGGGTCAAGGAGATAGATAAAGTGAAGATGGAATATCTAAAATGCTTATGAAATTATCCATTATATATTTCACCAGAAAATGGTGAGATACATTTTTAATATACTTTCATGGACAGGTTTTCACGTGCTGAGATGGTTTTCCCTGAATTCTTAATTCTCTTCATTTTAAGAGCATTTCATAGTCTTCAGAATTTATCACTTATAGGAAATATTCCTGTATGTCATCTCCTAAAAATCTCTAGGACCGGACATTTAAATCAGTGACCTCACTGATTAATAGCTCCTTCCAAAATGATTTGCAGCCTTTTCCCTATTGTGCAAAAACATAACAAAACAGAAATACCAGTGATTTAATTTGGCATCATCAACCACTGAAAGATGAGTCCAAAATAGGTTAGCAAGTGTTCTAGTTGATCTTAATAGTGCAGTGACAAGTAAATTCAAGGATGACAGATGATCCCCCTGACTTGCAATTCTTCTGACTGTATCGTGGCATGGATAAACATGCTGGCTTTTCTAACAACTGGCCATGAAAACAAAGAAATTTGAGTACATATTGCTGTGGAAAACAGAACTGAAACAAAAATTCCTTTTTAATACACGTTTGGAGAGCCTGACTGTTGCAAAACACTGACAGAAATATCTCAGTTTGTAAGATACCCAAGATATTTCTCTTAACTTTACTAGGAGGATTTTTTTTTTTTTGTTTCCTCTGAATCAGAGCATCAGCACTACCCTCCAGTGTAAACCCAGTAATGCTTCCTGAATGTTCACATGCTTTTTTGAGCTTTTTGGGGCATTTTGAACTGGACCTTTAAAAATAAATAAATAAGGAATGAACTTGTTTGGCATTTCAGGCCAGTGACCAAACCAGGGAGCCTGGTGAGTGTGCTACTATATTCCCTTTAACTTTATTTTTGTGGGCATCATGCATTTTTAAAATGGTTATACATTTCCCTGAACCAATGTAATATAAAAGATTTACTGTTACAGTTTGTGTGTGGCCAGGCAATGGCATATGGAAAACATGTTTCCTGCTATTTAATTTAATTACTCTAATCACGTGCCAGCCCCGGGCATGTCATTCTGGACCTCTGAGGCTCTTTGTCTGTCAAAGAGATGGACAATATCTTGGCTTTGTTTAGTTGCTCTGCAGGCTGCAGATAAAACCACAGAAATACGGACTGTTTGTTTAACCAAAACTTTGCATTTTAACCATTTGGCTTTGATTTTTTGTTTTACAAGAAAAGATGACATTTTGGCCTTGGTGAACTGAAAAGGAAATATTAGGGATATGAAGAAGAACTGTTACTTTCGGGGTTTAATAGATGAAAAAGAATACTCCAGCCTTCTGGTCAGAAATCAGCTTTGTTAGCAGAAACTTAAGACATACATCACTGTTATTTTAGAGTTGCCTGTTAGCAAGGGCAGCTGGAAAAGTCCTGTTTATAACTGCTCCATTCTAATATAGTTAGCCTTTCATGCAGGAGTTTCAGTAGATTTTAGTTTCTTTAATTTTAATAGATGAAACTGTAACGGGTGAAACTAATTACAATTCCATAGCAAATAATTGTACTAATAATGTTGCATCTGGGTATAAGTTAGCTTTTATGTTAACACCCTACAGTTATTTTTATATAAAAAGTATCTGCAAATTACAGCTTTAAGTCTTTTGACAAAAATTTAAGAGCAGATAGGCAGATTACAGTACTTCATTCATATTACAAACCCCAAATCTACAGAGAAATTAATCACACACTTAGCTTTAAGTATGTGCTTAACACCGCCACGTCACTTGTAAGCAAGTGCTCAAGCCCATATTTTCCTGCATCCAGAAGTGATGCTTTAGGCTACATGAGGATATAATTTCTAATAATTATATTGTCAGAAGGGAAAAGAATAAGAACCAGCTTTTAATCAAATTAGTTCCATCTTATAAAGAGCTACTACAGATAGAAAGACTTGTTTATTCTTACATTTTTGGAAACTGAATGAACTTCAGTTACTATAAGTTTCAACAGTAAATTATCTACCTCTTTATATGGTAGTGCGCCAGTGACCTGCCACAGTAGTTTTCAAGCTACATGGTATGGAAGAGGGTGGGCAGAAGATCTATGAATATGCTCTCGGGTCGTCTGCACCATCAGAGGGAAACATTGGGTGGGATGGGATGCAAAAAAGGAAGGTGTCCATCTGAGCAGAGTTTACATATTTCTTATATTTCAGTGTATGTTTCTCCATCTGTCTTTAATTCCCCCCCTGTTTTCCAGATGAATCAATGAGATACAAAGAAATACAAATTATTTCCTCTAAGTTGCACAGTACAGCAACGCAAGAATGAAAAATTTTGTTACTGTGTACTGAACTACAGCTCCTGTCCCATTTAGCTTTGAGCTAACCACTAGATGACACTACTTCCCACTTACTTAACAGGTGCGGGCATATGCTTCCATCTTCCCATATACCAGTTCATATATTTACATCCAAAGAACAGCAAAAAGAATATTGTACAGGAATTGCCTTCACTACTATAGATTT
Organism: Gavia stellata; assembly: GCF_030936135.1. Classification (NCBI taxonomy): domain Eukaryota; kingdom Metazoa; phylum Chordata; class Aves; order Gaviiformes; family Gaviidae; genus Gavia; species Gavia stellata. The sequence continues at coordinate 34,042,828 of NC_082599.1, forward strand.
TGATGAATTTTGTATTTTGTGTATATACCTGTAGGTATTGAGGTGTGCGCACTAAGATATACACAAGCATTACAAGCAGAGCGCATGTGTTTTTGCATGATTTATAGAAAACATGTATTATAACTCACTGTGCGAGTCTTTAGGGTGTTGTAACTTAGCAAGCGTTGATGACAGCTCTACTTAAAAGAAACCAGAGGAACTCCAAGAAAAACTTCTATGGCTGGAGTTTGTGGAGAGCATTCCCCTTGCTTCCTACCTCACCCACCCCCCAAAAAAAGGGGATACTATATTGGCTTCTGTAGTGTGATTCTGGAGAGACTGGGCATAGGGAAAAATACCACACTGAGGACTCAGGCAAGAGCAGGCTGCACTATTCAAATCCAAAAATGACAAACGGTGAGGAGAAGGAGAAAGGCACAGAAGGGCTGTCATGCATGTCCATAAGGCTGCTGCTGCTGTGGTTTTTAAATTAGGAACAATGAACTTTCCAGAAGGATGTATGGAAAGAATCCCACATTTCTAAAAACCTGATTTTCAGAAATACAGAAGCTCCAGATTACTTGAAGAACAGTTCCTCCAAAGTTGTATTTATGCTACTAAATTGAATGCACAAGGGCATGAGGATATGGAAGTTAAATAATAGCACCTTCCAGTACACTTTTGTTTTTGCCTATGTTAAGATTCATCTCAATGATTTATAACACATTTGCTCTATATGTGCTATAACTGTAATACATACATTGTGTGATATACTTCATTTAAGGAGTATTTTAAATGGCCATACTAAAACATGTCTTTAAAATCTGCCTGTCGTCTACTAGTGTAACAATGTACTACCCATAGTCAAAGCAAAATAAAGAATTACTTCTTGGTTTAGTAATCTAAATTTAAAATATTAAAAATCTTCTTTGTTTTGCACCTGTTTTAATCCTGATCACCCACAACTGTGGCAATATGGGTTGAGTACATCCTTATCCTCTATCACATTAGCCAAATCCTTCTGTATTCCTGTCGAAGGGAACCTGCAAGCAGGGAGGGTGAGCCTCCCTGCCTTGACAGGATGCTCTGCTCTGTTTCCATTTCACATTCTATCGCAACCCATTATTTTAGCATTATTTCTTCTGCTTTAATGCAAAGAGCTGCTACTAAAATGTAGTAAAGTCATGTAATACGAAGTCTTTATAGTGTCTACCTAGCGCTAGATTAGTGAGCAAGGTATTTCTGCTAATAAGCTATTTTTATTATATAAAGTTTGTCATAAGAGATACAAGCTCAATTGCTGATTTGCAGGACTTCAAGAAATTACATTGCCTTAATAGTGTCAGCTTTGCTGTATCTATGTGACAGTTCAGTTAATGTAATGTTTCCTGTAGTTCTGGTGAATGGGAATTGTATTTACAGACAAAATCTATCCCATTCATAACTAAATTCTTCCAGGTTACAGTGGTGTAAGTCCATACTCCCTATAAAAGAGCGGTGATACACCATAGACAGCACCATATTTGAAAAATTATGTTTCTAAGTCATTTGTCAACAAAAAGAGATGTTTGTCTGCTTGCAACCAACAACTTAACTAGATCCGTGTAAGAACTGAGATTTTCTCAGCAGTTTAAGGGTGCCCAAGTCCCTAGGAACAACAGTGGCTGGAATCAAGGCTACCTAAATTGCAGCCATAAGCAATGTAATCAAAATCAAAGGTGTAGTTCTATCCTGTGCATGTGTTATTTGGACAGGTTAATTTATTGGGGATTATGGATCTGAGGAGAAAAGACATCTAATTTTAAACATAAAATAAGAGAAAGGCTGAGAAATAACACATTAGCCAGAGGTTTTGCTTGTTTATTAAAATGCTGTCTTGTTTTTAATCTAAACTTTTTCAGACTTCGATTTCCTCTGCAAATCTTGTGCTCTTATATTTCATTTAGACAGGACATTTATGTGATTCTTTTTCATCAATTTCCAACAGTTTAAATTTGTCAGTAAACTCACTTGAGCCTCCCTCCAAAGACTGCTTAGGAAGGGAAAAAGCTCTTCAGTCTATTTGTGGCTAAGCATGAGCTCCAACAAGGTTAGCTATAGCATACAAAAGCAGGTGAGAAAGCAAGCAGCTTGTCTTCAGACCTGAATCTGGGACCTGCTGCAGTAAAAATACCCTGTTGATGCATACGCTACCTATGTAGGGACAAATTCCCGGCTCAGTCTGATTGTAAAAGCACACAGTTTGAGGTTTTGCATTGCTTTTGAAGGGAAAGAGATAAAAAGTAAGTTTTAAGTCACTTTTGTTCTCTCCTTCTGACAAAAGGCCTTTAAGTTATAGCAACGCAAGAAATGCAGTCCTTTGGGGCTAGCCTCCTAGCTATAGGAGGTTATACCTGCTATGCTTGTGGAAAAGAAATTATGACTTAATGATGTTTCACTTTTGCCCTGTAGCAAAGGACTTCTTGTTAGCTGGACCTGAGATGGCAGCAGGAAAAAAAATACCTTTCCCTGAGTAACTTGAAAGGCAGCAAAACTACCTCAAAGTACAAAATGTGTGAGTAATCAAATGGATGCAAACCAAATTCAGAAAGTGGAAAGTAACATATGCAGCTTTGCACAGCCCTGGAGATGGAGATAAAGTATTTACAAGCAAACACTTCAAAGTCCTTCCTCCTCTCTCACTCCCACGTATTGCCAGGGCAGTAGTAGCAAGCATTTTGGAGCAGTACAGACGGGGACTGAGGTAACAAACAGCCAAATACAGCCTTTGGTGTGAAGCTGCCTTCACGTCTGCCTGGGACAGATGTTCCTTTTGACAACTGCTGTGAAAGCTCTGCCCAAATAATCCAAAGTTACTGCACTTGGATTATCATATTAAGTGCCTTGCTGAAACTTCTGCTTCTGTACTAAACCGGGATTTGGATTAGAATAATCTACCATGTTACCGACTATATCAAACTCTAAATTCCAATGCATGGTATGGAGCAGTGCTGTTCAAAACATGTTTTAAACTGAGCATATACCGGTGAAGTAGAAGAAAGTTTTATTTTTAATGAGGGGAAAAAAAGTACCCTCCCATGCATATCTCTTCAGGCAGTTTACACTGAGAAGTTGTTAGGAGGAGTTACTGCTTCCCCACACCTTCAGCAGCATCAAGAATTCCTTTTAAGCTAATCTGAAGACAAAACCATTTGGTGTTAAACAATGTCCTATGACAATGCAATGAGATTTTGGTCTTGATAGATATGAATTTCGTTTGGCATTTTCAAATTTACATTTTACCTAAGGCAGCAATGGTGAGGTTCTTCCTTACATAGAATCACGTGTGGTGATGGTTCCTGCAAATGGTAAGGTAAGTTTCTGAGCTCACAAGGAATGCAAGAGACCACACAGGCAAAGAGAGAAAAACAAACAAACAACAAAACAAAAAAGAAAAAAGGCAAGACAGAAAAAACAGAAAAGCATCAGCAGATACAAAAAAAGAAATAGCTTCAAGCTTGCTTGAGGGAAGCTCTTGAATTTTGAAAAATGAAGATGGAACTATATGAAACCATCTCTGTGAAACATGTTACACCTACAGCACAATCCCTTTCTAGCAGTTGATCATTTTACTAAAATCGTTGTAATAGCTACTTTTACGTGCTTGAGGTAATGAGTAGTGTCCAAGGCAAAAGATTTATAGTTTGCTCTGGGTATAATGGTATGAGAGGAACTGGTTGCCAAATGGGACTGTGATTTGAAGAGGGCGCCTTTGGTTTGGTAGGTGGTGTATTTGTTCTGCGGCTGGAGTTCCCTAGAAGAAGTTGTTTGATGCACTGGCCAACGATAACTGTCCTGGGAGGGAGAGAAACCCAAATCCTCCAAGTTTCAAGGAGGGAGCAGAATGAAATACTTGGGTATGTGGAAAAAAAGAAGATGACAAGCTCCATGGCAACATGAAGTAGATCAATTCATGGGGCACTTTGTGGTTTATCACTTTAAAAAAAAAAAAAAAAAGATTTATTGACCCCCAAATCATGGTAATTTTTAGTATTAAATGGACCCCTTTTGAAGACTAAGCTGCTTGAGAAGAGGAGACAGTAGTTTTGGAATGAAGCCCTCAGCCTTAGAAATAATACTGCTGGTTTGGCTCTGCTTCCAATATTGTTGCCTAGTTTTAAAGCTTTTCAGCAGGACTTCGCTCCAGTCTGGTGACCAGTGTGAATCACTGTGGAGTAGATTAACACAGTGTTTTCCCAAGTGTCTAATCTTGTTCTAGGATCAGAATACAAACAGCAGCAAAGCATCGTTAAGACCCAAGGAGACCTAGGAGCAAGCCTGAAATTCGGCCCCGGTCAGCATTTGCGTTACCTCGGGCTCCACGGCATCACTTGGAATATCCAGAATTCTTCAGAAGTTCTGACATTTCTGCTTTGACCTAAAGCTTTACCTTTGCACACTGAGTGCAGCTCTTGGCTGGCCTGTGAGAATGGTGTTATATGTATAACATCTTATCCTCTAAATCCTGCCTGCTGAGTGGATTCTTCCTTTCAAGCTCACTTTTTATTGCTAGAGGGAGAGTTTTTGGAGGAGCTGTGTCTGTATTCCTTCACTTTTGCTTGATGTTTTTTCTGCTATTTTAACAATCCTGAAATCGGGGAAGAGCTTTGCACTTTTGAACTGGCTTCAGTCCTTCCAAGAGGCAATGGCTGAGAGACACTGATTGAAAGTTTGTTAAGCTGTTTGCATACCTCTACAAGAAGGAGACCAGGCTAGTCAAATGCAGATTAAGGTCTTTTCAAGTTGTTAACCAGAAAATTCCTATATTGTGAGTGGATTTGACATTTTGACATCAAGAGATTGATCAACATAATTTAAAAAAAAGCATTAGGAAAGGTAGCAATAGGTGATTCCAAGTCATTGATGCCAAAGGGAATCTGCGCAAGAAGAGGCAATGGTAAAAGATGTGGCAGGGAACAATAAAGCATGTGTAAAAAAGAAGGACAAGTTAGGCATTAGGCATGCTTCAGCCCAGTTCAGGTCATGCACCATTACAGTGTACATGAACTGAAGTGCTTAGGCAGCTATTTTGAAGATGCCTACTTGTCTGTAAGTATGTGGGTGACTTCCTCAAAGGTCTATGCAAGTAATGCAAGTGGGTTCTCTGCTATCTAATGAAAACATTTTTATATTTACTTATGTATGCAAAAACAACAACAAAAGAGCTCATCTGTGAGAGGAGCCTATATAACTAATGGTGGAGACAGCAGGCCCATAGACAGCCCCCTCAGGAGGTAGGAGATGTGTCACAGTCTCAAAGTTATTTTATAGACTCCGAGGATTATTATATACTTCTCTGTGTATTAAAGTATGAAGGGTTTGTTTAAACAAAAAGCAACAACACTAAAATTTGTATGTAAAATTCCTAGCTTTCTGTAATAAAAGACTGAAGTGAGGGTTCCTTAAAAACATATAATATGAACAATTACTAACAGTATTTTGAATATATTATGAATTAAAATGAGCACATATTTTTGCACATCATTCCACTGCCTTTTCTCATGTTACAGTTAGGTCAGAACTAAAAAAAATACAGGGACTGTAGTAAGTACCATAATATAAAATTATATGTTGATTTTTCCATGGGCTATTAATATCTTGTTACTGTGAGACTGTACTGGTTGGTGGTTTCTGGCTTAGTGGTGTTTGGCTTGTAGGTAAAGGAAAAAGAAAAAAATAATAGAACAAGACCACCTCTGACATGAATACTGACCTCCAACTGTTATTTTATGTAACTTATTTTTGGATATTTCCACATTTTTACCTTTAATAGAAATTAAATAGCATTATATCTTCTTAGCCTGTATACATTCTTGTGCATGCTCAAAAAATATGTGTGGAAATACTTTTATCTTGCTTAGAAGTTTCACTAGTATCAAGATCAAGACTCTCTTCACTTCTGGGTCCTGGGTGGAATTCCAAGGGACATTCCAGTGGGTAATAGAGTAGAAGATGCAAAATTGCCAGTAAGGGGGAGAGAATTTTCTCTCGCAATCAGTCCCAGGAGAGGGTGGGAAAAGCAGTGCAGGAGCGGTGCCTAACGTGTTCTCCTAGGGCAATGCCTTTTAGACACTCCTAAACACACCGAGTCATAATCCAACCTGCTTTCCTTCTCCCCCTCTTTCAAAAATAATTGTATTCCTAAATATCTAACAATAAAATGTTGAAGGAGTTCCATTTTTATCTCTAAGACAAACTTGAATTTCCCTTTGCTTGTGAAATGACTCAGAATCAGGAGACTGGAAATGTTGCCACATAACTTGTAAAGGTTAATGGTATTTAGTTATTGATATAAAAACCTCAGTGAGAGACTGCATTTGTAGGGGGTTGCTAATGGAACACAGAGCCTTTCGCCTTTGGGTCACTGGATCAAATCTGTCTCTTGTGGATAGTGACCGAAGTTTGCTACAATTTAAGTTTTCAGTGCCCTATATAAATTAAATATGTAGAAATTAGAGATGGAAAAGACCTGTTACAGCTTGCAGCCTATCCCCCTACCAGTACAGAATTGTTGTCTCTAGCGTATTTCCCAATTACAGATTTTCCAGTTCCTAGTAGGTCCTGTCCACCCTGCAGAGTGAAGCAGCTGGTATTAATTGATATCTGGGTTTAACTGGGTCCTTGTGAGCTCCCCACGCTGGCACTGGAGCTGTAGGAGGGATTCAGCAGACACCTCTCTGCTGCCTGCCTCCCTGGGGGGCACTGAGCAGGCAGCAGCCCAGGGAGCACCCATATCCCCCCACTGCTGCCTGGGATGGGGGAGTGACAAAAGTCCCAGCTCCTTCCCACCCTGTGCAAAATACCTTATAATACAGGGGGATTACTGAATCTCATTTTCACTGCCTCACTTATCCCCCTTTAAAGTCCTACCAATGTCCCTTCCACAACCAAACAGCTGCAGGTCATAGTTCCAAATTGTAGGTCTGATGGATTAGTTCGGGTAGCTAAAGAGAAGGCCAGATATTAGTTCAGACATTGATACGGACTAAAATTTTCCCAAAGTTTGGAAGAGATTTGGAAGCTTGCTTGGGGCTTCTTTTTGATTTAAATGAAAAGGTTTGAACCCTGTTATCTTTTACAACTTCCATTTGCAAGTAATTAACTATGTTGCAGAATGCCAATTATTAAGTGCTAGGAACTGCGTACTGACAACATTAAGGTTAGTCTTGTAAGGTATTTAATGACTACTCTGGCTATAGTGCTATAGATACTCATGGGCTTTGTAGGCTTAAAAAAAATACAACCAAAAAGCACACCACCAAAACCCAAACCAGTAACAGTGGCCCATTCCAAAGTAATATAAACACGTAATAATTAAAACAGTTCTCATTCTCTAGCAAGGAGTCTGAGTGGGGCAACTTTAACTTACCCACCTCTTTGAGTGCCTCAAGGTGCAAGTTACAACACTGGGACAGCATAGACTCTAAGTGGGGTTTCCCCAGCACTTCTAACTTTGGCCATATGTGCCTGTCCCACAGACCTTATAATCCAGCGTTTCTCCTGCTAAAGATGATAGAAATACAAATGCAGCCTTCAAAATATCGGAGTATTTTTATAAAGGAAGCTGAATTTTGTTGCTGTTGCTCCCCCAGCACACCAAAACCTGAAATGCCAGCGAGGGTGGTGTGTCGGAGCTGCCCCACGCACCCCGACTCACTGCTGGCAGGTACTGCTGGAGGAGCAGAGCTTGCTGCTGCACGGCCACAGCCCAGGGCTCCCAAGTACCCCATAAAATGCAAGTCTCTCCGTTCGCAGTGCAGCTAACAACTGCTGTGTTACTGGAGTTAACTTATTTCTGATATTCACAGTGCCAAGGTTTCAGCTGTTGAAAAATTCAAACAATCATAAAGGAAGATCCCTTGGGCTTCAGAGATATTACAATCAGGTGGTTTAAAAAAGAAGGAAAGAATTTAAAACAAAGCAACACCAAACAGGAACACAAGTAGTACAAAAGAAATGCAGTGAATCTGCAGAGGGGACACTCCACACTTTTTTCCAAGGTAAAAAACCCACAACCCTGTGTTGTGAAATGTCTTTTTAAACACAGATTTAGAGAATGAAATTGAGGCTCATAAACTAGTAGCCAACAAAAGCAAGAAAGGCTGGAATGTTGGTAACCAATTGCAAGCACAGGATCCAAGCAAAACATCTTGAATTGCTAGTACTGTAATAAATTAGTTTTCACTTTTGTATTCTGCAAGTGAAAACAGCACCAAGTCAAGCTTGAGAGGCAGAGTAAGGATGACCTTTCTAATTCACCCGCACCCATTACAAGTAGAGGAACTGCAACATGGAGCAGTGAAAAATGAAAAAACAACGCCCTTCATTGTGTGAAGGGACAGATCCTGCTCCCATAAAATGGGGTCCCTGTGTTGCTGAAGAGTTAATTGTCAGGTAGCAACAGATGAAAGCCAAACCAGACTCTGGGATGGTCTGCTATGGTGGCTGTTATCTCATTTTCTTCCATGGATTAATTTTCCCCTCTTTAACTTTAATTAGATAAAAGTCTAGGGGCGGGAGGTGGCCCTGGAGTGCTCAAAGGGCAAGAAGTGGTCAAGAGCTGGTTTCTTTCAAACTTTGATTAGCCTATTTGATAAGTGATACTAAGCACCCCAATTGGTTAATGAATGAGGGGTTCCCGTGAGGTGAGGTAAGTGGCTGGGAAATTTAGCCTCCCCCACAAGGACAGCGAATATGTAAACTTCTGTCCTTCAGTTAGGTGTCTACTGTGGTTAGGAGTAAGGGTGATTTATATCCTATCTGGGTCCTGGAGTGTATCTACATTGATTGACTCCCTTGATCTTGACATCAGTCACTTGGGTTTTCAGAGAAAGGAGGAACATAGGAGATAATGAAAGCTACATTAAAGAAGACCTTAACATTTATATAAACGTTATTCTATCTTCAAAGGCAGAACTATCTTTCAACAGAAAGGAGATTTATTTCCTACTTGAAAATATTAGAAAGAAAAAGTTGCAATATATTTAATATCAAACCTCTAGTTTTGGTGCTGGTCTCAGCCTTTCGGTTTTGTCTCTTATTTCTTGACTAGATTGCATTAGAGTTAAAAATTATTATTATAGTTACTGCATACTGCTTGCAAACACAGACGCAGACACACTAATGTCTTGTGCAAAGAGACATCATCCTCTCCCCGTGGGAAGAAGAGAGAAGGGGAGAGAGAGGGAGAAAGACAGAATGAAGAGTTTGGACAGAATTAAGAGTTTGGAGAGTAGAAGCAAAAGCGTAGAGAAAACGTTTGGAAAGCTCATACATTACTATCTATTAAACGTGGGGCTTTTATACATGTAAATCCATGGCAGTAGAAACCAGAACACTTAAATAAAACTAAACTGCACCACTCAAATGCTCCCCTAGTGAATATCACCTACATAATAAGATTTCCCCGGCTGGCTGCCAGGCTCTCCTTGGCCCGGAGAACAGGGGGCAGATTTGGGGCACGCTGGGACTGGGAGGGAGCCTGGCAGGAGCCAGCAGTATCCTCGCTCTGCACAGCGGGTGACCCACCAAGCCAGCTGCAGCACGAACATCAATTAAAGCAGCATTTTCAACAATGCTGAGCAGAAAGGTAGTTCGTACAACCTAGAAGGAGGGCCACTTTATCACCCATGGAAGGCTGAAAAAGCGCACAGACTCTCCTGGGTAAACATCTCTAATTCTGCTGCAGAATATCTTCCCTCAGAGAGACATTTACAAAAGCATGAGGACAGCAGGCAAAGTGGATGAAGAACTGTTATTCACCAAATCCTGCAATATTAGATTTGGGAGCTTTTGCTGTTATTCACCAAATCCTGCAGTATTAGATTTGGGAGCTTTTGCTGAAATTACAAGGAGATAAGTTTAAAACAGGCAAGACTTTCTTTTCTTTGCACCATGAGTAGTGAAATTCTGGAAGTTGTTGCCATGGGAGATTGTCGAACCAGCAGTTCAAAACAGGATTAGACAAATTCATGGACAGCAGGGTCATAAACAGATATTAAAGGAAAGAGACAGGGATGTACCTCTAACATCTATGATGCAAAAATTCTGGATGCTGGGAGAGTACGAGAGGAATGAATTGCAAGAGTAGCCATGCATCTCCCATTGTCTGAGACAGTATTGGGCATGATAGACTGGCCTGATGCAGTAAGGCATTTCTTATATTCTTATCTTCTTAAATCTGATTTTGCTTTATCTAGTCCTTCAGTCATAGCCAAACTTAGACTCTTCTATTAAATTTATGGGTTTTTTTTCTGTCTAGCTTCAGGGTAAAGCACATTTCTGCTTTCTTTTTCTTAAGCCATGAATTATTCTCTTCAAGACAAGTAGTCAACAACACAAGCCTTTTTCCTTTTTAGCTATGGGTCCCAAAAAGCTTCAAATCTGTCTTCACAACGTGCAAAATGCACTAGTTGTATTCCTGAGTAGAAGACTAATTGTTGTTAAAGTCAGCCTAAAAGTGCAATAAAGTGGTAACTTACAAATTCTGAGGTAGAGAATTTATAGTCCAGAATCATCTTATTCAATATGTCAAGAATTAGGACAAGTATGTAAGGCTAAGTAATTAAGGTTAAAAAAAATATCTGTGGGAAATCTTTGTATTAACTAGCATGTCTTTAGGCAGAGGACATGCAAATAAAGTCTTAGTTGCTAAGTCCTATATGGCATGTTTGGTAACTAGCAGACATAACATTTGCACTTCTAAATGCAATATGATCCTCTGTCTGGGAGAACTGGTCATTAATATGTAACCTGCAGAGCTGGGATATTCCTGTGGTAATGAATAATTTCTTTGCAGTGAAAAAACCACAAAAAATATATAGCAAGGACAGAAGGGAGAGGAATTTTTCTTCCTTTTCATCTCATGCTAAAAATCTTTCCTACTCAGAACACAGAAATGTAGAATTTCACAATTTGAGTGCAAAACTTTATTTTATCAGCAATATGAGGCCACTGAATTGTAACTATGCTTATCAAGAAAAGCGCCAAAGTATGGTCTTCACAATCTTATATACCTTATCTTCTGCCGAGATAAAAGGAAATGGAAGGGCTGGCATCTTGCCTAGGTCCAAAATGAAGTGACATTAATACACCTGGTCAGAGCAAAGTAGCAGGAAGTACAAATTGTTTCTTGGACAGTATCTCTGGACAGATAACATCTACAGAGTGATATCTGTAACATTATGCTAGTTCTGCTATATTCCTTGATCCTTTTTTCTGCAGTACTTAAACAAACCTATCTATAAATGCTAACCTCCCACCTAAAAACACCTTTTTTTTAAAAAAAAAAATAATCTAAGAATCAAAGCACAGTCAAGATAGCATGAAAAAACCCTCTGCAAGGAGTTGTTGTTGAGGTGTCCCCCCTGAGTTAAGGGAGTTGAGCTGTACTTGACTTTGAGGTTTCAGCTCTCCCACTTCCTCACTCTTAAATAAACAGTGATTTCTGGCAAATCAAAGAAAACCACACCCGACCTTACATTTATACCTGTGATTTCCTCAGGTCTGCAGTGTTATTCTGAGAGAATAGAGAACCCATGAGCAGAACTCCCCAATGGATTTCTTCTTCTTACAGAAATAAACAAGCATGACTCCTGCACTGGAGCTGCTGAGCTGTGAGATAGTATCTGTGCAGATACTATGAGCCTCTAGATCAGATTTTGAACTCTTCGCTTAGTGACCAAAAATCCAGGCCCATAGAGCTATTCCTAAATTACAGTCCCAAGGACTATTAATTGCTCACTACAGGGCAGGCAAATCCCTGTCACCAGCCATCAGAGCATCCACTGGGCAAACAGCCCAGCTAAGCAAATAGTTTGGCGCAATATATGCACAAGCCCACAGCGTTAGATGAGAATCACACATGTGCATAAAATCTGCTCTAGACAAAAATGGTGTCTACAGAAAACTGCATTCATGCTTTGTCAGGGTGTAGCATATACTCAAGGTGATAAATCACCTCTGTTTCTCCACCCTCCCTCCCCTAGCCACACAGTGACTAAATACCTCTATCAACCAAGTCTTTTAAGTCAAATCAACCTTTTAAAAATTCCTCTTTCTTAATGCTGTAATGTGCATGGGTTCACAAAATTAAATTACAATATTTTTATCTGTTTGGGATCAGTACTGTTTCCTCCTCCTTGTGTTTACTTTCCTTCAGTAGCTGACATCAAAATGTTTTCTGGAATGCTGGGACTAAATAAGTTATGCTTAACTCAATATCTAATACAAATAGCCCTGGGGAAGCTCCAGCAACACAATCATAAAAGCTACAGTTTCTTTTAATAGCTTGCCACACTTTGCTGATATAGTATTTCTCTAATCACCAATCTTTACGTGCCTTCCTGACCTTGGAGCTCTCTGTCCAAATGACTTTGTGGTATCAAAGGCTCGTGTCATTGGAAGAGTGAATGGCTTTCATTTTTCTCCCTGAAACTTCCGGCTCCTGGCATCTGCAAAGAATTATTCCAAGCAGTGTTTTGCTGCCTTGCGGCCACTGCCCTGTAGTGGCCTGACTGATGGAAGTGACTTTTCCCAAAAAGGTTATTGTGGTCAGCGGTGGGCGGGTGCTGCAGTTGGTGCACAACCAGCCCTGCTTTCTCAGCTGATTTTTGACCATTGGGCTACCACAACCATACGCTACAGCAGTCAATCACTGTGGGTTTTTGGAAGGCGTTGAATAAATAGGGTATATACTGGTTTTATAGTAGAACAGAGCAGTAAACAAAACCCCTCCGTAATAACCACAGATTCAGAAGCCTTAGTAATACTACAAAGGCGAAGTCCCCAGTTTAAAAGCTTTTAAAGAAGTAATCATTGCAGGGGGACCTAGGGGATCAGGGCTCATTCAACAGAACCTCATACTGTATGAATGTCCAAAAATCACGGTTGAGATGCTCTGACCGTTTCCAGCCAAAGAGAAAGCCGGTGCGTGGATCCAGAGTCTCAGTTATTTAGCCTGCATGATTTGTCTCTATTAAAGCTGGATTCTCATTCTCTCCACCCCACTCCCATCTAATTTCTCTCACTTTTTGTCCTTTTGCTCTAGTTCCTTATATTTGCCTCTTTTTTTTTTTTAATATTAAATATAATTGGACCTATATGGGCAGTTACTATACTGAAACAAACTAAATGAAACTCATAGCTTTTTCTTTTTTTTTTTTTGGGGGGTGGGGGAAGAAAGAGGATTTTCAAGGTAGTTTCTCATTATTTTTAGTGTATCACGGCCTCAGCTCCACAACTTCAGTCAAGCACCCTTAGTGTTGAGCACTGAACTGTCACATTGCACAGGACAAACTGCTTGAAATGACCATAGTTAGGATAGATAAAGCCAGGATGAGATAAGGTGACACAAAGGCTCAGAGAGGTTAGAAGACTGGTGTAAGCTCATACAGCTGATCAGTAACAGATAAAATTTGAAAATCCTGCTTTTTCTTCTAAGAGACAAGATTAAGACAGCATTCCTCAGAGGCGGATTATGTATTTCAATTACTTAAATTAAATTTTAATTCAAAGAATGAAAACAAAACATCTTCAGAGATCCAAATCCTCCCAAAGTAACCTAACGACCCAAACCTCTCTTGGGGCTTTCAGCCCCTGGTGCAGCCCTTTCGGCAGCATGGCCTGTAACCCTTTCTTAAAGGGAAAGGAGAAGCTCTTCCACCCACTCTACCCCTGGGGAGAAGACAGCCACCCGGGACACAAACATTTCACAGCCAGCCATGACCCCCTGCTCAGGGCTTCTTACTCCCTACTTTCTCATTAAAATACAAAGATCAGGTGAGACAACTCATGGTTTAGGCACCAAGTATGGGCTTCCTCCATAGGAATGGACCTACAACGGGACCCACGCTCTGTGTTCCCTCTCTTGGCCAGGCTATGTAGTCACAAATAGATGCCTGTGATGTGAATCTAATAACAACAGAGATTAGTTTACCAACTAGCTTTTGTCTCAGACGTTCCCCAGGTTCTTTTTTTAAGATTCAATGGGCCTAAAACCTCAATGCCTTCAGATAGCAGCTACTCATAAATTAGCACAGTGATTTTCTTCCTACCATGTGAAGTTGGAATGTGTTATTTCCAGTGTAATAGGATGAATTTTGCTCTTCACAATCATTGCACGAGTAGCAAAACTTTGTTTTCAAGTTTGGCCTTATTAGCTTGGCTAACTTCATGTAACACTTTTTGTACTGAAATAATATGTTGGATCTCCAGGTATTACAGGTATTACCCCAGAAATTTGGCCAGCTCTTAGAGGCGGCTCAATAACTGTTTACTGTCACACACAAAAACACGCTACAGATTAGATGAGGTAGCAGATGCTTCCATGTGAAGTTACATTGAACCCAAATTTTCAAAGCATTATCTGGGGTTCTGTATCAGGACCAATTCCTGGATGTGCCTAAAATCAGAAGAATTCTCCAGCTAATTAACAAGTTTCTATAAAATTCACCAGAAGACTTGCAACTTCACGGTCCCTCCCCCTAAAACAGAACTAAACCCCGGAACTTCTTTAGGATGTAATGTGTAAGATGTAGTGTATTACAACATTGAAGACTATTGCTGTATGACAGCAACAATCATCAGGGCTTAAATCCAGGTTTAAAAAAAAAAAAAAAAAAATGAGCCTGGTCATAGCTTAGATTGATGCCTCACAATGCACATGAGGAAAACTGAAAAACAATCCTGTCTCTTATTTCCAACTGTATAGTAAAAGGCTTCTAAATTCTCTATAGACTGACTAAAAATAAGAAAAAAGGCCACGTATCATCAGTCAGATTCTTCTGAATTAAATTGTATCCATGTATATAGCACATGTCAACGTCTGAAGAGCCACTTGGATGTTTGAATCTGAAGTTTTATGATGAAAACCAGGGATATTTCTAAAATTGTCAGTAAAAGTCAGAAGCTTGGGCACAATCTCACATATTTTTCCCCTTTTTGAATGTCACTATTAAGTGTTTAATTGCTGTAATTACGTTTGTGTACTGAGAGTAGCAAAGAGAAACTCCAACACCCATAGTCAGAGGAGGATTTGGAAAAGGAGGGAAGGAGCCGAGAAGCTCATTGCCTGAGGTTGGGCCTCTGGATAGTGTTAGCTTTCTGGCTGGGCTCAGGGCTAAATCTGCCATGTTTTAGTGTATCTGCTGATACTGCAATCAGATTGGGTTTAACCTCCTGTGGTTCCTGGGAAGAAACCTTCAAATGTGTCCTGCCTCATAGAGTACCAACAGGAATGCACTTTGCTGGGCTGGCAGGACCTAATGCTTTGAACCCAGCCCCAAAGCTTTCAACCCACCTTTGCAGCTCTGCCAAGGGTCTGAGATACATTTGACAACATCCATTCTTTTGCAAAAGGCCCCCTGTGGCCAGCAGGGTTTGCAGGCCACCCACCATGTCAGTGGCATGGATGCAGGGTGCCAGCTATCCGGAGTGCTTTGTCATTGCCTGGCTTGGAGTACTGTTGGCACAGCTCTTGGGACTCGCGGTGGCCCTGAGGGCTGGCTGCGGCACCATGTGTACACTACATACCATGTTATGGGACCACCTTTCCTCCTGGTTTCTCCGAGTAGGTTTAATCCTTCCAGAGGTGGAAAGAAAACAGAGCGGGTATTCCCAACAAGACTGAGGACAACAATGACCCCAAAGACACAACAGCTGAGAATTTTCTGGGGCTCCTTCACCACAACGGCTCTGTGTGGATCACAGGGATGATCAGCCTTCCTCTACTCACCCAGTCTGTCCAGACCCCTTTTGCATCCAGCTTAAAGCTATAGAGTGGGGATGCTTTAGTTTATCTGTGCAGTGCCTAAAAGCTGTGATATTTTATAGTGCCCATTGCTCTGACTTCTTTCTCCTGCCCTTTTCCAAATCCAGCACAAATATAACAAAACAGTTTCTGACTGTACCTCTACTACTATCTGATGTAATAAGAAACACTGAAAGCCACAGTGCTACATTATTTCATAATTAAAACAGCCAGAAGTGGAGAATATTATTGATGCAATACAATTATTACTGATGCAACGGTTAAAGGAAGGACTTAGAAATCAAGATTTCGAATCCCTGTTCACTTCGGATTCATAATTTCTACACCTCGGTTTCTCCACATAAAATTGCTTTCTGTGTAGCAGATAAATTACAGATTATTTTCATGATAGCCTGTAATAGGATGGCATCATGCAAGGGATATATATGCATCATATCATAAAAAGTTATTACAGAGGAAGAAAGAAGACATTCCTAGCAAAATAAAAAACCACACTAAGTGCAATAGTATATGTAAATGCACATAAGTATTTTAAAAAAAGCCCAAAACCCAAACCATCCCATGTGACATTACATTATATACCTATCTGAAGACAAAAAGGACATCTAAGAAATTATGCCCGTGAGAAGATTTAAAAACTAATAATCCATTGTCAGACAATAAGCAAGCACAGCCTTGTTTTCAGCATGTTAGTAGCTACACTTATGCAACATAGGGAAAAAAAAATTCCAAGCACTAAAAGATTTCATTTGTCACAGGCCCCAAATCTAGAGCATTTGGGGACAGCTATAATGTTATCTTGAGTGAACACAGGGACAACATAATTAGGAATAAAGAGGTAAGAAGCAAGGGGAATTGCCTGCATAACTTCACTTTGTAAAATCCTCCCATGGAAGATGGCAGGTAGGAAATCTGCATAATAACAAACTGGTCACAAGACGAAGCCAACTAAGTACAACAATTAGAATTAACATTTTGCTTTGCTGGTTCTCAGGATTCCCCTTCTCCCAGGTTTCACTAGATGTGGTTAAAGTTGTGGCTATTTATTTAGCACAATATTTTCCAGTAGACATTTTTTCCAAGTGTTGTACGCCTGCAAGAAGACTGTCTCTTCTTTGTGGGCATTTCTTTAAGAAGCAGCTATTGAAGTGCCAAACCCTCCTCTCAGATATCCCAGTGAAAACCCAGAATAAATTTCTTAGTTCCCCTCTAGTCTATCCAGACATAGATCTGTGTAAATAATCCAGTCTGGCCCCAAAACAGAGCTACAACATATTATAAATTATAACATTATTAGAGGAGACCTTCTCCACTGACTGTCAGGTCCTTTCTTTTGATAATTACTGGAAGCCCTCTGCTTTTTGACTGCACCTGCACAGATCTTGGGACACTGGATTTGTGCTTCCCAGCTGGCTCATCTACTTTCCAACTGCTTGTGGTCTTCCTGCTCAGCCACCAACTCAGAGACAATCTCCAGCGTGTAGATGCCCTCCCAGGGTGCCTGCGGGCTATGCTTGGGGAGGTGCTTTTAAGGGACTGCACAAGCAATGGAGCTGATCTCCAGGGCTGCCTTCCTCAATGTACAAATTGAGACACCACTGTTTTAGCTGGCCTTTAAAACAGAGAGATAGTGATTATGAGTACTAAACAGCCATCCTCCAAAAAAATTAGCCTTTTTCTAAAGTGGAAAGTGATTTTTGTTCCATATTTAGGCAGTTCTGAAAATTTTAATCAATATACCTACAATTGTTGTGCTTTCTCTTATTTCAGGAAGGAAATGGATCATAGTAAGGAGTAACAGAGCCCAGATGAGGAATATAGACTAGGGTTTAGTCTCTGATTTTGTGTCGTTTGGTCTCTTAAGCATTCAGGCTTCTTTTCCTGTAAGTTACTCCTGTATACTTTGGATAGAGATGTCTTCCAGATAGAGAAAAACACCACGTTGGCTAATGCAGTGATAAGATCCTATGTAGTGTGATCAAATCAGTGAACCACCCTCCTGAAGTGCTACAGTGGGACAAGTGTTCTTATTGCCCCCACTTCTCCTCCCCAGTTTGTATTCTTTATACTTTTTCTTATTGTTTCCATTTCTTGCATTTGTTGTAATAGGATATTTGAGGATTCTGAATATGTGAATACGTGGAAGACTCAACTTATGTTGAAAAAAGAATAAAGGCAAGAAAGGACTGGAAGATAGTGGAACATACAAGCAAAATAGCTTTCAAATTTTAGAAACAAAGAAAATGGAGAGTATTGTCATGAAGAAGAAAGAGTGAGAAGGGAATAGGTTGGCACTTATGATACTCAGTTGTTTGGATTTCGTAATAATGCTCCCTCTGTCTTCTACCTTTTAGTTTCATCCAGTCTTCCACATGCACCCTTGTGACAGCAGTCTTTTCTAGACTGGACATTTGAAATACATTGCAATGAAGCAAATTCAAGTTCAAATTAATTCATCCATCCTTCCCATGAAATGTAACAAGCATTATGGTCTTTTCTGAACTGTACTTTACATTTTGAGGGACAAGATCTGCTCAAAGAGTGAGAAATTGGAGAACTTATTTTTCAGTCAGCTTTATGCTAGCACATACTATTTTCCATGTTTATTTTTAACCCTCTAGTTGTTCATAAGGGTTGAAACATAAGGGTTTTCCCCTCCATTTTCAATTTGCCCAGTCTGGCAGTTCTCCCGCTTGTTAGAAGCGGCAAACCCTATGCTGACAAGCAGATAGCAGGAAAGTCCCTGGTTTCAAGAAGTATTTAAAAGTAATATTTAGGTGTTCAGTTCAAACTACAAATAATTTAATCTTATTCCAAATTAAAAACAAGCTGTACTTGTTTGTTGCAGAACTATATTTATTCTATAAATATATAGAGCATTCTGCAAAGATATAGAATGCTTTATAGGTATATAGAACAGATCTGAAAAGATTTATTTTGTGATCATTTCTCTCCGCCCCCCCATCATCCCTATATCCAAATCCTATATTTTTTAGCATCTCAAATTATATCACCATTTCACTATATAGCACTACTCTGTGTGCCAAAATCAAATAAGTGAACAGCTGAGCACTGGAGAGATAAGAATATTTTTTAAATATTTTGTGATATCTGCAAATATGTGTGTGTATATATGTATTTTTTCAAGAAACTGTATAACTTTTACTACAAATATATTGGAGAAAGGAAGTCTGTTGATATTTTAACCACACTGAAGGTGTGAGATATGGTAATATATCTCTCCAAAATCTTCAGAGAGGCAGAAGTCCTCCAGCAAAGGAGTGGAACCTGGTATCCACCAGGTTACAACTCTGCTGTCACACAGGCGACAGCAGAAACAAATGGATGGTTTGTATAGAAGAGTCCTGGTGTGGGCAATGGCAATACACACCTGTTGCAGTTTATGCATTAGATACAATGATCTATGGAGAGAGAACAAAGTTGGTAAAACACCTTGCTTACGGCTCTTATAGTTGCTGACCATACGGTCCATTGATGCTCCCTGGTCTGATCTCATGTACCTCCGTACAAGAGAGAAGGCATCCTCAGAGGGCTTCTATACATCCTCATGATTTTATGCTTAGGCACCGATGTGTTAGTGTGTGTGAAATTAAGGAGCGGGGTTTTCCAAGTTTTTTTCTTTATATGTCAGACCCAAGCAATTTCCATTAATTCTACAATAAATCCTGAAGTCAGCAGAGTTGCCCATAAAACCAAAGCAGAATCTGTTGAAGTTTGCAGAAAACACAGATCTTCAGAAGGGCTGCTGCTGAATTTAGCCTGGAGACTATTATTTCTCTGTGTGAAGGCCAAACTAATGAATCCTCACTTGAAAGGAAACCATACAAGTCTGTTAAGAAAAATAGTTCCAATGAACAGCAGAAAAATGGAAGTGGTTGAAATGATCTGCATAAAGTTACACCAAACTGATTTGCCAATCCTGTTGAGGAGAGCTGAGTGATATTTCCTGGAACAATGAAACAGGTAGGACAGGTGATTTTTTGTTAATTAGTTTTGGCCAACTAACAATTAACTGAATGCTGGAAAACTGCTAGGATTAGCTGTTTGTAACCATTAAATGTTATTATAAAGCCTGTTTATTCTTCACATCAAAGTAAAAGAAAGAATTATTTTTTAATACTGAAAGTTAAGGCAAGACATGTAGACAACTCTATTTTCCCATTGGTATTCATTTCTGCACGTCTCTATTCTTTTTTTGGAAAGCACCACATGACTTCAGGAAAGTTTTGTGGTATTTCTAGTAAAAGTTATAAAGTAACAAGAAGCCTCTAAAGAGGTTTTTTTTATAAAAAAAAAAAGAAACAATGCACAAGATGTTCAGATGGCCCCTTTTCCCCTTCATTGTACCTCCAATTATTTATATATTTATATTAAATCTCTGGGAAAGTCAGAAAGTGAGGAAAAGATTCAGCTGGGAGTGAAAGCTTTTGAGAAGGTGCTGCATTTTCTTTGGATGTGTGCTGCACACACCACAGAGTCAGCACTTCAGCAGAAGTGACAGAAGTCAAGTACCTGCCAATGTCAGGAGTGGAGAAGGCAGGTCTTGCGGGAACTGGGAGTGAAACCAGGAGCTCAGCTGGACTCTTGGAATTTCCCTCCAGTAGGAAGTGCTCTGTCTGTAGGACCCTCCTCACTGTCACTCCCAGACACCATTTCCCATCACACCTCTCTTCTTAATCACACCAGGCTTCAACTTGATGACTGCCTGGTTCATATTTCTTCACAAAGGTGGCTGAAAACTTCTCTGTCTGTGTGGCCATCTTGGTTCTTCGCCTACATTGGATGGCTCATGTTTAGATGCTCAGATTTTTGGAAACTTCATATCGAAGGGAGATAACTTTTACAATCTCTCCCTTTGAAACTGCAGGTCAGCAACCCACCTACCTCCCAGTGCAACAGTAGGGGTAAAAGGGAGGGTCCTGGCCCTACTGTTA
The DNA here is from genome assembly GCF_030936135.1 of Gavia stellata. Classification (NCBI taxonomy): domain Eukaryota; kingdom Metazoa; phylum Chordata; class Aves; order Gaviiformes; family Gaviidae; genus Gavia; species Gavia stellata. The sequence goes on from NC_082599.1 coordinate 34,063,570, forward strand.
TGTCCTACAACCAGAGGCAAGGGGTGCGACCCCAGCCCTGACCCACACATTTGGTCACGTAACCCAGGGCAGGGAATGCATCCTCTCCTACAGGGCTTGATGAAGGAGCACAGTCTTGTCACCCCATTAGTAGTCTTTGCTCTTCCCCTGCTCCTTGGCCCACTTGACAAAAATGTTATCATGTTAATATCATGTTTTGCCATCCCAAAGGTGCTCCTGCCCTAGAAGGGAAGGGTGGCAGGAGAGTGGCAGAGACCTCTGCAGCAGCAGTTTTGCTGCTCCAGGAACAGAGGGAGAAAACAAAGCTGTTTGAGGATGCTGACCATGCCCTGGGCAGTCACTGCAGCAGGGCCAACCCAGATGCTAAGCCCTACCTTGGCAGTAGCTAGAATAAGCCTATTCACAGTCCTGCAGAAGGCAAGGGGAGGGCAGAGGGCACAGGGTTGTTTTGCTGTATGCACCAACCTTCTGCTCAAGGCAAGCCTTCTCTGCCTAGGACTCTAGGCAGTTCTGGGGTATGGCTTTCAACCCACTATTCTGTATCTGCACCCAACACTCAGCTGATAACACTTCATTTTTGTTTACCCATTTTCTAGTCAACACTGTTCCTTGGATTACAGCGTGAGAAAACCAAATTCTATAAACATCCTGATAATATGTGACCTAATATACCCAGGTGCCTTAAGGCTAGCTGCCCTGTTTTTTCTTGTCTATGCTTTTGCTTGATCTAAACCCATTTCTACCTATTCATTCTATGTGTCTGTACCCATACTTGGTATTTATTTACTTTTCATAAAAATGCTGATTCTGAATTTGTGGCTGACTGTATTTCAGATGGTGATACTGATTTTTTTGCAGTTCTATTGAAAGCGATGACCATGGAAGTTTGTGGCTTTACATGTGGTTTTGTCAAAAATAGTATTGGTAGGGTTTCTTGGTCATGTGTTTTCTCTAAGTGACAGAGCAGTTTAAAAGAAGACTGCTCAGCATATTCATTTTCAGGGATTCCTCAGACGAATACCTATTTTAGGTTGGATAGGTTGACAGGGATAAGTCATTCCTGCACTTTCACGTTTGTGCGCACAAATATTTTCAGAAGATCTCATGACCTATTTTTGCTCAGTTCCTGAGGGCAACTAGTTATGGTTTTGTTTGAGGAGAGCAGGCAGAACAGTAGTTCACAGAACTCCTAGGTCAAAAGTTCTACAAATTCTGCTTACCTACAGCTCTTTTTGTCCCAGCACTCCTTGTTTAGGAATTCATTGCTCTCTGTTTTATTTCCTGTCACTTCTGGGGATAACCAAGGTCAATCCTGTTAATATTTCCCATGAGGTCCATGATTTCTGAAGCACTGTTAACTAGCTACATCTGAACTGTATGACAAGTTTCTGGGTGCCCAGGATTTCTGATTGAATCAGGCTTTGGAGGATGCTGTCTTGGTTTGGGCCAAGGCTGCCATTGTGGGGACCTTAAAGCAGGACTGAGCTCTGTTTGCTGCCAGCAGAGGCCATTTTGCTGGATGCATCCACTGGCTGGCCTGGACACCCCTTGAATGCATTCAGCTACAGCTGCACTGGGAAGGTAGGAAGGCAAGGAGGGTGGCGGGAAAGACAAGTGGCAGGACCTGAAGTTACTCTGTTCCCATGTTGCTACAGGGGTCTGGAAAATGCTAAGGAGTAGGGCCACCAAGAGGAGCCCTGGGGTGAGACAAGGCAGCAGAGCAGATGTCAGAAATACTCTTCAGAGGAAGGAGCTGGAAGAAGTATGTGGAAGGCAGAAGGTCTTCCTGCTGGGCAGGTTTTGTTTTCATCCTCGCTTAGAGCAAAACTTCCTGCAGCACATACGTGGTTTTTCTTCCTCAGTAATAATTGGTCCTTTGGGTAATTTTCAGAAAACAATGTGGGAATTATAGGAAAAAATTAACTAGCAAACAGACCGCCAAAAAATGCTTTGGGAGGAAGAACCTTGTAAGGTTGGTAGTACTGAAGGTCTTTGGGGGAGGGAAGAGGAGGGGAAGATGGGCGATATATGAATGATTTTTAATGGTTAATAGACATTAGCACACATTTCATACTTCAGCAGAATTCAGTAGAGGCACAACAAGAGAGGGCTATAAATGTGAACACACATATATAAGGGAGACTAGAAGCAGTAATCTCGCTATTGGGAATAGCAAATTTTGAATTTCTTAAGAGAAAAAAAAAGTTTTCTACCACAATGAAAAAAAGCCAAAGCATAAACCCTGAAGAGAGGTGTGTGTATGCCCATACACACATAGGATTATGGTACAGACATACACGTCTTAGGATTTATTTAGCATTGATTAAACTAAATATGAACTTATCAAACTAAATTAAAAAGCAGACTTTTGAAAGGCAAGAAAAGTTTTTATGAGTGAACCCCACATATTTTTTTCTCTCCACAAAACATAACAGCTTGAAGGGGCATTAATTCATAGACAATTCACCTATGCTTTATCATCCAACATAGACCACCTAACAATCCAACTGAATACACTTGTGGGTCACCAGTTCTCACAGCCAGTAGAAATAAAGAAGCAGTTCTCATTAAAATCCTCAGAATGTACAAAACATTAAGCACCAAAATGACCAAATCACATACCTACATGAAAGGAGTGTTCACACCAACCCAAATTAATTCCAGCTCCTCCTAAACAACAAATCTTACAGCAATACTAGGAGAACAACAAATATTTACCTCATCTTCTCTTTAGATACTGATTCCAAAAATCCTCCTCAAAATAATTACTGAGGGCCTGAGCTGATTTCTGGGGAAGACGATGAATGGCCCTTCAGTCCCTCTGGCAGAGGCCCTAATTGCCTGCCTCTGCTAATGAACTAATCTCAGGCACCTGGAACTAGCAGGCTCCACGCCGGGCAGGCAGGGCTCGTGTTACCTAAGAAATGCTCCAAATATATTCACACAAATCGCTAACCCTGCAGATGTGCAAATACTGCTTTTGTCATATTGCTGGAGAGATGGACATGTGTTTGCAGCGCTGTAGCACATAAAACCGAAGATGAATTCATTGTGTTGCTTTAATCCCTTCCAGAGGCCAGGTGGGCATTTGGGGAGCCACGTAAGTGTGTTGATTATCCACATTACTCATTGCATTAATCCACTTGTCTGGGCGACACAGAGTATCTCAAATGCTCACAGCATAAATAGGTAGGTGGCTGGAAAAAATATATGTATTTCATGAATGCCTGTTGCCTGTAAAATGAAACCTAATCAGGAAGTTAGCCTAAAACTTTGACTAAAACCTAAACAAGGCCAAACTTTGCTGATGCCTAGAGTTTTTAAAATGACAGTTAAAGGATCTGGAAGTCACTAGAGGATGTAAGCAAGCCTCACTGTAAGCCTTGTGAGACAAATTACTGCACTTCTAACAAATTTTAAAAGGTTTTTACAGACAAACAGTTTCCTTGACCTCAGAAATTAAAATAGGTGTCATGCAGCTTTCCATCCACAAATTTCTTCTCCTTCCCTGGAATGATTATGCTGATAAACACGAGTCAAATTCTAGGTAAGTGTCTGGTTTGATTTGAGGAGGGAAGAATGATGTAAACAAAACACAGTTTAGCGGGAAAACATAGGAGAGCAAGAACAGGCTCTCTTCTTGGTCTTTGACAAATTGCTGAAATATATGGCTGTCTGGCTCTTAGGTGATGTTCACATGGGTTGATTAGCATTAAAAAAATTACCTTAATTTGTTCATATGCCTGAAAAAATAGCGTTACTTCTATTGCTTACATACACACAATCACCTAATCTTTTTATAAGCAAAGGTAGGAACATCTTCCCAAGTTATATACTTTTTGTGGTGTTCCAGACTTTGCTTTTTTTCTTCTTCAAGACACCGTAAAAAAACCCCAAAAAACCACTTAAATTTACTTTTTCCAGGTCAGACACCTGGATAGATTAGATTTTAGATACTGGTTGAATGGCAAACTTACAGCTTCACTGAAAAAGATCGTGCAGGTGTTGCATAAGTGAAGTTCAGGTCTGAAAGTAAAAGGCAGACAAGGCAGCTCTAAAAGCTCAGAGCTCGGAGTCTACCGGCACTGAGAAAAGTCCAAATAGAAACATTTGTGCGCAGTATGAATCCCCCCTCACTGATAGTTGAATTTCCAAGATTTCGTTAAGAGGTATATTTAAACAACACTGTTCAATGCAGACTGCCAGAATACACTGAGGCACCCTTACTAGCTTGAAGAGCATTCCAATAGGGAACAAACCCATTTGTCTTCTGTACTCTAGTAATTATCAGAAAAGTTAACTCAATTAATGAATTATCATTAGTTAGCATGAACACTGAAAGATGGTTTCAAAAATCCCCTTGATCGAAGAACTACACAGATATCAGCTATTTAATTAACGCAATGAATACAACTTATGAGGTTGAGGAGAGCAGCAGAAATAACAACCATTCTGCTGATTTCATGTATGGCAGTAAAGCTCTGTGTGAAGAAGAGCTCCTGCAGGTAGGAGTTTGGCTTCTTCCAAACTGCTCAGCCAGCTCTCATGCTTTGGAAGAGTAGGCAGGAGATGTGAATACACTAGCATCAAAGAGTGCTGCTGTCACCACTTGATGCAGGGAGTAATCGTGCCACAGACAACAAAATGCCTCCTGTGCCTCCTTTATTGAGCACTAAGCCAGCATTGAGGAAAGTGAATGCTAAATCCTCAGCAAGGAATTTATCTACTTCTGTTCTCCATAGGGAAAATATTCAACACAACAATGTCCGTGCATTCTTTGCTTCTCCTCTCCAATCACACACACCCCAAACAAAGGTTACAAAAGATGTGCACAAAAAATATCTCCTCTGAACATTTATAACAATTAAAATAATTAGTGAAACTAGGTAAAAACAAGGCACTTCTTAGGTATTTCAGGAAAGAATTCCTGAATGTTAAGTTATGCTATGTTCATAAGGAAAGCGGATACATAGACCTGCTCTGATACCTCCAGATATTTCCTGGAATATAGAACACCATCCTGCCATCATACATTAAAAAAATCAATAGGAAAAGTTGGGGACTGTAGTTAAAGAAAGGGAAATGGCTCAATGACCCCAAACCGAGACACTTCTTGTAAAATCTCTTTTTGCTTACTCATATTTTCTTTCTTTATTTAGTCACTTATGACAAGGTCCCAGGTGATTTACCCTTCCCACGACCTTATGTCTTTTTACTGAAGTGGTGACCTTAGATATTAATGTGGGTTTTGAGGCTGCCTTTTAAAGCATTTGTTCTCATTTCAGATGTTATTGATGAGCACTTGTTTTCTTAAAGGCCTCCTTTTTTACATTCAGGGTAGACATTCTCACTTCCCATGAGCTGTGGATTCGTTCTGGGCTGGGGTACTGCTGGGTACTCCTACCTGCCCTCCAGCACAGCCTGAACTCTGCTTCGCCTCTCTGAGCACCCAGCAATACCTCCTCGGCCAGGCCGGGCCTCTGAGCCGCTTGCCAAGCAACAGCATACAGCTCCGCTAATGGTTACTGGGGTTAAAAAAAAAAATAAAGCCATATATACACCATATATATACCTGCATATATATATATATATACACACACACACCAAGTCCAGGTGAGGATAAACAGCCTGCAGTTCTAAGACAGAAGTGTGAACTTCAACTGAATTTATATTGCAAAGTGGTTTGGCAATCTCCCTCTTGCATTCACTTTCTGTTGAGGTTCTAGGACTATATGCACAAAAAAGAAAAACAGACAAAGGGCTTGTGAAGCAATCCTACTCTGCGGAGTGAGAGTGAGTGAATGACAAGGTTTCTACTGAGTTTAGCAGGGTTTTGCCTTTGTTATGTCAGCAAAAGTCATCACCTGTTGACAAACAGAACAGAGGAAGAAATCTTCCTTTCTGGCCAGTCTCAGTCTTTCACACCTGCCTACATTTCCTGAAGTGTTTGGCACTGCCTACAGCCAGCAGCAGTTATGAAAAAAACAGACGGTTCTTAAGTGGGATGTCATGTAGCAATTCCTGAATTTCTAAATGATTTCTGAAAACCTACGTGCAAGTTATTCCTGTTTTCCAGGGAGCTCTGGAAACTCAGTCCCCTGTAGAAACTTGACTCACAGTTGCTCAGCGAATTTGGTACTGAGAAATAAGGACACTGCTTTTCATTTCAGTGCTGTAGGAAGGTTTTCTTTTTGTTTGTGTAGGGTCATAAAGTGCATATTCTAACATTGTATTATGTATTCAATATATTAGAAGAACCTTTGTCTTTTATAAGCCTCTGCATGTGAAGCCATCTTTTCCTCCGTCAGGAAGAACTGACAGGTTGCCTGCCATCACCTACTCTCCAGCAAAATCAGCAGCCCACACTGTCAGTGTGAAAACATCTGTTAAATGGATTTATTGACTAGGTCTTAGGTGCGAGTTGTTGAGGGGGTTTTTTTCCACACTGTTTATTACAGCCCTGACCTAATGAACTTAATTTGTTGACATGTTTCCCTCAGTGTCTTACTTGATCCCGTCTCACATTTCTTTCTACTGTGCTTTTTTCTTGGAAACAGGAGTTCCTAGTGCATCGGCGTGTCCACCAGTTGCAAATCTACCAGGCTCAGATGGCTACAGTTGGCATGGCGGGATTAGATAAACATCGGCCGGTGTCCAGGACCCCGTCTTCCCCCGCTGATTCCACATTACCTCACCCAGCCGTGGACCAGCCCAGCCAGCATGTCTACACGACTGGTAGGGTTCCCTAAAGACTGCTTTTAATAGGCAGGGCAAATGCGTTTGTTCATGTAGGATCAACAGATTTAAATGCTTCAAATACCTCCTGCAGCAATGCATTCAGTTTTAGCCTTACTGTTCCTCGGTTTTATGATGCTGTACTGGCATCAAGTCAGTGAGTGCAGCTGATAAATCACAGGGTTAATATTCACACAGTCATAAATTATTATCATTGACTGGCTCTGGCAATATAGTAACAGGTGCATTTTTGGTGCCTTTAAGTCATTTATAGCTTTTTCTTTCATTTCCCTATCCTCTGGTTCTTTTCTCTGTGTTCTTGTTGCCTATTTTGTAAAGGGGCCACCAATAAGTTGAAGAAAGACCACCAGTAAGTGGGAAAGCTGCAATATAACTCTCAATGTCTTCATTTGACAAGTCAGTCTGTGTTACAAGGCTGCTTTCCCTACAGAAACAGCAAAGCTGTAGCCATGACTAGAAGATGATGTTGGCTACGACTTTGGTGTCTTTCAGCAGTTGTGTGGAGTCTCTACAGAAGAAGGTTTTATGGTCAGGCCGTGGGCCGTCCAGTCACTTAGGGAGCATCTCCTTTGGTATGGTCTGGGCTGTCCAAAGCGGAGTGATTAGAAGCCCCAATAACTTCAGTGAAAGGAAGAGAAATGACCACAGAAACCCCATTTCTTATTATGGGTAATCTAACCTTGCAAGAGGGTCCAACTTTTTAAGAGCCTGAATCTCAGTATAGCATTACAGCATGGTTAGAAGCAAAGTTTCACTTTGTGCAGAAGAAAGGGGAAATGAATACTTGGAGGTACTGTTTATTCAGGTTTCTGCCAGAAGAATTAATTCATTCACATCAGTTGGCAGAACTTGCCATGCCCTGAAAGCTTACAGCTCTTCAGGCCATGACCATGGATTCATGTAGGATGGAGTCCTTAATGGGCACTGTACATGACTGTGCAAGACCACGTGCTCTCCCATCTTTCCCATTCGAATGTGAACTCAGAAAGCAAAAATGTATTATTTTAAAGCAAAAAACTGCAGAAGAAAAAGAGATGTCCTTAAAGCACTGCAAGTAAGTGGGTAAATGGATGCGAGATGGCATTCAAAGATAAAAGACATAATTTCTTCTTCTGTAAATACACTGTCAGTTTAGGAATTTCACTTGTTGAGTAACAAACATTTGGATTGCACAGAAAGAAACATGCTAATTCACTTTCCATGAGTTTCTGCAAAAAGACCAGCTGTGTATAGACAGGATTATTAAACCAGGCCACTGTTTTTCTAGTTGTGGTTCACAGAGTCCCCAAAACATTCTAAACTCATTCTAAAAGATTCACAGAGCACACTAAAAGTGAGTTCACTGTGTGTAGGCTTCAATGCCCTGTGCAAAAATCTGCAGTTCCACTGGAAAAGTTGAATGGAGTTACAAACGTAAAAGCTGCTGTTTTGGTCTGATTGCTAAGGTTTACTGACTCCTCCCTTTATAGGTCCCCAGAAAGGGGACTAGGGTCAAGGGGGTTACATGTATGTGGGGACTTGTGGCATCAGTGGAACTGATTAAGAAAGAAAATACGAAGTTGAGATAGAAGAATGAGAGAAGGAATGAAATTATGTAGGACAAACACTGAACGGAGATGGTGTCGGGAAATGGGACATACTAGGCATAAAGGGCTCGAGATCTGACACAAGGAAGCCTGATGTGTTCTGCAGTGGAAATGCAGACAGTGCATATGCAAAGTCAGGGTGTATTAAGACTGGGCAGGCAGTTTAACCTTACCGCTTTAGTAAAACATTGCTACATGAAGAACAGCAGTGGAAAGAGATAAAGAGAGAATGAAAGAGAGAAAAAATGCTTCTTATTCTGAGATTCTCAGTCCTTCACTGAACTCCTTTCTCCAAATCCAAAGCATCTTCTTCTTGAATCCTTGTTTCTTCTTTTGTTGAATCTTTTTTTTTCCCCTCCACCACTGTCTAAAGATAATCATCTCTACCTACTAAATAAATGGCTTTATTTGTGCATAGTATTTCCTGGGTCTGGATGGTGCCCTAGCATTTATTCACTGGTCAGTGCAAGGGAAAAAAACCAGACCCAGTTTTCATCTATTCTTATACAGTCTTTCCAAAATCCTTTGGGATGAAAGCCCTGAGCAACCTGATCTGATCACAGTGCTGACTTGCTCTGAGCAGAGCGCTGGACCACAAACCTCTGGAGGTCCCTGCCAACCTGAGCTATCCTGTGATTCTGTGATTTGCTCCCTTAAGAGAGCACAAGATACAACCAGCCGTTGTCCACAGCAGTTGCAACACTACCATTTGTAAACGCGTTGAAGGAAGCAATGGGTGGGAGGGAAGGGAGGAAATTCTAGTACAGCATGAAGTGAGGTCAAATGCAGACCTTAGAAATTAATGTAAAAACACCTCCCTGCCTTGAATTTTTTTCTTACTGTTTTTTTTCCTATTTAAAGACAATATATTCTTGGAAGAGAAAAAAAGGTAGAAGGAAAACTGTTGTGGCAGAACATTACATGGGGATCAAAATGAGCCTGTATTTTTGTGAGTCATGAGACAAAATCCTCTTAGCCAAATATCTGAAGGGAATCAGAATGGTGATGGTTGTGAGAGAGCTATGCGATATATACACACTACATGCACCAGATAGTGAGTTAAAGATGGAAAAAAATAGAAAATCTACTTGATGTTCATTTAGATGGTTTACAGAATATTTGACATTATTTAGTTCAGATTTTTCTGCTGAATAATTTACTAGATATGCTTCCCTTGGATTTTCCTATTGGTACTGTTCTCCAGGGCATTTCACCTTCTTCAAAGCACACTGTTAGCCAAAAACTTTTGGGTCTCTTGCTCTCCCTTCTGTTTAAAATACAATTAAAAGAAGCTGACCCAAATAAAGTATTTTGGAAAAGAGTGAGTGTTAGGGAGTCCCCACCAGGAAGATCTTGTTTTTTCTGACTTAATGCAAATTCAGTTTCTTTTGTCCTGTGTCCTCTATCATTATACGGTTCAGTGGTGCCACCATTCCAGTCTGTCATCAGGGCCACATTCTGACCTCAGTAATATTGGTGTAAATCCAGAATAAATCCACCAGTCTCAGTGGAGCTGCTCAGATTTACACAAGGAATTTGAGAGCAGAATCTGGCTGTAGGCATTTGTTCTGGAGAGACAGAATAACCATCTTTTATTAATATTTCACAGCAGTCTGCAATTGAAAACAGTTGTCTCCCTCTCTCTCTTTTTTTTTGTGGGGGTGGGGAGATTATTGGCTGAATCCTGTTAGGGAAATCCTACAGGCTATTTTTAGCAGTAAGCTCTACTGCTGCATTGTGGTATTGTACCAAGCACATGTGCTGTATGACCAGCAGCCACACATCTGAATTACTTGCACATCCTAAATCAATTTAGATGCCTGCAATAAATGAAAACATATATTTCAATCTTTTCTTAAGTCAATTAATCCTGCTAGAAATGAATTTTACACTCAGTGGTGCGAATATCTCAGTATTTAAAAGTTTGGAGCAGATGTTTCTGACCTGACCCGATTAAACAGATTTTTGATTCGGGCAAAATAATTCATGTACAATAAAATTACATTTTTAGTTATATTCTATTTTGGGAAAAATACTAGTGCACTAAGAAAGGCATGTTTATATCTATGTCAACCAGAGGAGGTATCCTGAATACACAGTTTCAGCATTTCACTTCAAAACCACTGTTTATTTGCACCCCTGATATAGGTCATCAAAAGTGTCATTATTACATAACATCTTGATTCTGTACAATAATAACATAGTAAAATATATATATTTTAATTCTGTTAACTGCAGTTTGGATTATGCAAACCTAAGCCTGTAGGGAATATTGATAATTAGAATAAAACATGCATTGATAATTAGAATAAAACATTCATTGAAAGAGTGGCAGACAGGAGATACTTCCAACTTTCAGCTGATTTTGTTAACATTTAACAAGTGTTTCCATTCAAATCCATTCACTATAACTGCCTACTCTGCTTAAGAGCTTCTGAAAGTCCTGATGCATATGCGTTTAGCATCTAAACACCTTCTCTGTTGGGCAGGGGGATGGGAGGAAAAGTTTTCTTATCTAATGGTATAAAGACCACTGGCAACCTGTACAATCTGGGTATGTAACAGATGGTAGAAGTTAGAACTTTGGGTGCCAAGAAAAGGAAAGCAAGGTATGTGAGCATGCACTTACTTGTGTGCATACTTGCTATTATAAGACCTGATGATAGAGCAGCAAAGCTTATGAACAGTGCAGTGCAAATAACTGCAGAGAAAGGAAATTATTAACTGCTTGGACAATGCCAGCAGAGATTTTAAGCAGCATTAGTTTATTAGTTCCAGATTTTCACTAGTTCTTTTTTTTCTTAAAAAAAAAAAACAAACAAAGTAAATACAATAATTTATTGCTAATGAACTATTTTGTTTCTTACATAATCATTTAGCATAAACATAGTCATGGTGCACATAGGCGTTACGTTTGCGTCCTCCTTATGCTAAACGTAATCATTGTATTATCATTTTGGCTTAAATAGCAAGATCCCGAAGGATCAGTTCTAAAATGCATGAGCTAAGAAATATGGCAGCATAAATATTTCTAGAGCAGCATAATTTCTGGCTGGTTTCTAGCTGAATTATCTCAGAACCTTAACTTTGCATTGCCCACAATGTATACAGACTCTTATTCAGTAGAGTTTTTAAACACTTTATTAAAGTTCAATATCCATTCAAGAACTTTGCTGAATAAGGGCTGTATTGAGCATGTTGTTGAATCTGGACTCTTCGCTGGCTGACTTTTCAGTAGCAGGCTAACACAATTTTCCCAGAACTGTGTTGGCATCCCCAGTAGTGGTGGCACATAAGAAAGAGGTTTTGAATGCCAAGTTTTGCAGCTTGGAGAAATTGTTAATTGGAGTCCCTTTCAACTGTAGGGGGAAGAAAAAGCCAAATGTTTCCCAAATGAAAATGGTTCACAGGGGTAATGAAAATATTTTTTGTTCCAGACATTTCTGAGGGAAATGCAAATAACAAGTAAATAAATAAAATCATTTTTCAGTGTTTCAGACTTGGTTTGAAAGCCTTGAAAATTGAGTTTAGCTTGAGCCTACTCACTAAAATTTCTCTTTTGCTCCCAACATGCAGCTACAGAGCAATGTGATATTGATAGCTGTTCCATATAAAGTTGTTCTGTCCTTGAATAAATGAGTGTAGAAAATTCAAAAGGAACTTTGCATTGCAGTTTAACAACAGGATTTTGTCCTAATTGAGTAGTGGGTGGAACTTTTCTTTTTAATGAAAAAGGACTCTGGCGGCCACTGCTGCAACTCTCTGAAATTTTCATCTGATAATCTTTGAGATCTGGAATTAATATAATATTAGTTTAGCAGTGCAAATACAGAGTGGCATTGTCATTTCAAAATTTATTTTAAAAGGTTTTTCTGAATGATTTTCCTTACACTGCTATAAATATATAACCTTTTCTTGTTATATATAGCTTAACAGCCTTAACTGACCTTACCCACTAGAGAAAGAGAAAACAAATGATTCAGTAATAGAACTGAATTTTTTTTAGCCATAAAAGCTTTAACAAGACACCACCCAATTTCCTTTCTTCTTTACAGTTAACTGGAATTATTAGTATAATTTCTTGCGAATTCATTTTTGCCTTATCAATATCACAAGATGTACTTTTTAAGTCAAAATTCAGAGTGTCACAGAGGAAAGGGGATTTAAGATCCAGAATTTTCATCTTGCTCTAACTGTCAAATAAAATTCAGTTGTGCTATAGTATGCACGACACAGAACAGTGTATCTTGCATTTGTTTCACTTACTGTTTCTTATTGTGCTGTCTTTGTGCTAAAGGTGTTGTGTATGACAGTCTGATGCTGAAGCACCAGTGTATGTGTGGCAACTATGCTAATCACCCTGAACATGCTGGAAGGATCCAAAGCATCTGGTCACGGCTGCAAGAAACTGGGTTGCTAAACAAGTGTGAGGTAATAAAAAATGAAGACCAGCTACTTGACTTGTTAAAGTAAATGGCAAATTTATTAAATCCTAAATCTGTCTTACTTCTGTAATAAGAGTAATTTGTTTTAGGAATTATTTGGAGTTAACTGACAATATTAAAATAATGCATTTTAGGAAAGCACTCCTCCCAATCCAAAACCAAAGAACTTACAAAATGAAAGTCATTTATCCACATGCATCAGAACATAAAATCCAGTCGTGACTGTGTTCCTCACCTTGATATAGGAAGGCAGACAAAGTGTAGTCAAATGGCAAGTGCAGCCCTTTCAATAGCAGTTCTTAACTTTTTCCAAGCAGCTAAGGATTTTACTTCTGTAGTAGCATAGAACACTGCTTTTTTTAAAGTAGTTTGTATCTCTCCATAAGCACATTGCATCTTGTCTTATTTCAGAATCTGAAGTCTGTTTTCATAGCATTTTCATCTGCCTGGTGTAGAATGGATACTACATCAAAACCCAAGACATTCAAGTGCAATCTTCTAGACAATATCACAGCAAATGTGGAACTTCCTTCTGCTTTGATCTCCCTCACAAAATTGCATATTAAAACATCATGCTTAAATCAAACATGGGCTCTGAGGTTCATATATGACTTGGATTACTGAAAAAAAGCCTTTTCCTACCATTCACTGCTTCCCATGAGTTGTGCAGCACTGTCAACTTCTGCAGAAGCCTGTGGCAACTGAGGATGCTTACTGCATCACAGCACAAGTTAACAAAGTTCAACACAAATTTGCTTATGTTTTGCAGGATCCCAAAATTGCCAGGGCTCTTATGCTCTGTTTTCTTTAATTATTTTTGTCTATATACTTAGGTTTTTACAAACCCAAAGGAACAGGTACAATAGGTCCCTTTGATTAGCTATTAGTGACTGTCCACGAAGATTTCCTGCAGGTAGCCTAGCGTACTGGGCAGTGAGATATTGCGAGCACTATAAATGGATTTGTTGTATACAGTCATCTAACTAGATGGCAGCACTCTAACAGGCTAATTCTTTTTTTCAGCTTGGATAATTTTTTCAATCTTCAAGAAGACTTTCTTTCAGCAAGGCCCTTAAGGCCACATATCACATGAGTGGTTTCACTGGTGGGATCACATACTTAAGGAGTAAGTTAAACATGCAGCCAAATGCTTTACTAAAATAAGACCTAGTTACCTTCTTGACTCAGGACCTGTATTATAAAGAAAAGACAAAAAGGAGAGAAAATAAGCAAAACACAGTGTATTCCTTTCTTAAGTAATAAACAGATATTGCTGAACAGTAAATTGTGTGGATCTGCAAAAGGTGTAAATAGGAAAAGTGGTATAGGTTAGTCTGAGCTGTATGGAGGCCAATAGTTTCCTGGAAGATATAAATTTTCCTCTTACAATTCTGCAACTTCAAAAACTGAAATACAGCCTATTAGCTCTTGCAAAATCCAGTGAGTGGGTAGAGAGGAAATAAGTCACTGGATGTTGAATGGCATTCAGTTAATTTTGACTCCCATTGTGTGCTTTGAAATGAGGCTGGAATGTGAAATGAGCTGTCAAAATGTAAACTCTGATGATAAAACTTTGAGGAACCTCAGTGTGAAGCTCATCCATAGATCTGGTGTTTATCTTGAAACTCTTATGTACCTAAAGACAGGATTATAATTGATGATGCAATCTGTCCTTTGCTTCACTGAATTCTCTAGCACTTGCTTGACATCAGACACATCCTTAAATCTGCTCACTTTTCAAAATAAAGAAGTGATTCACTTAATTGGTGCTCTGATTCTTTAGAAAAGTTATTCAGCTGACTAAAGGGGTGGTTATTGCATTATTCAAGAAATAATAAGCCACCATTAAGCTGCATTCTGGAATATACCACACTGAGGATGCAGAGTCAAAGCATCACGGGCAACTGCACGGTCTCTTTCACTGACTTCTGAATGCCCCCTCATGGACATTAGTATTTCTTAATATAATTCCTCAATATAATTTCCCACCGTTTCTGTCAGAAGGAGTTGGGAGATCGCTGGCCAGGTTTTGCCACGTGCACTGCCTCATGCACCAAGTCTGAAGGGCAGCTTAGGAACCAGGAACCACAACATGCAGCAGCCACTTAGGAAATCCTCTGCAGTAACTGTGAACCTTCTTTTTTTCTCTTTTACTAAAACAATTGTCCCACAAGAGGGCTGCCGCCCCACTCTTTATCTGATGAGGAGTTTCGGGATCAAAGCTAGTTCAGTCAGAGGTAACTCAGATCTTGTTACCTTGCAATGTGTGTATCCTTAGACACAGGCTTGTGCCAGGGGGCCCTCCCTATTTTCTTAATCTAACAAGAAACCCTTATGAAAATGAACAATCTGTATCTATACGATCTTTGTTATCTATAGCAGGGAGCAAAATGTGGTTCCTAGATCATGTGGTGTGGATTAACCCCTCTCATGCAGCTCAGGCCTATGGCCCTGGAGAGACTGGCCAAGTGCACAGAGAACCATCATCTCTAAACTGGTCATGGGATGATGGAAACCATATATACTGGGCTGACACTGTGCTTGCTGCAGTTAATAGATTCATCTAGGTAGATTAATCTGGACTTAATCTACTACCTATATGTATTGCTCATATTGCCCCCATATATATAGCATTTTTAAAATATAACTTGGTAAAATCATAACCAGGTTTGACTGGGGTACTCAAAGCTGTGCCTTCACTACAAAATAAAATGTGCCTGGGACTGTTCTCCACCACTGTGGCCAACTGGCATGGAAAGACCCATGTTCATACTACCAGGAATGCTCCCTGGCCCATGCCAGTGAGCAAACCATGTCTGGGAGTTGTTTGGGAGAGTGCTAGTTGCTGTTCAGCCAAAACAGTGTGAAGGACCACTTTAGCAATTAAATAGTACAGATGATTGCATTCCTCTGCCTGGGAATGTTTCCTGGCACTGCTTAATTTTCTGCTGCAGACACAGCCAAAAGGACTTGCTTCTCCAGACTGTATTTTGTCTTTCTAGCCATAGACATTTGAGCTCTAGAGTTATTCAAACAACAGTTTAGAAGATTTTTGCTAAATTGAGAAACTAGTTATAGCTTTTGGAATTTTTTTTAATCATGTCACTCTTCCAAATAGATAGATTACTTCCCCCGTCAGCTTCCCCAAGACAAAGGAGAAACACGTTCAGACAATGGCCAGCCCTGGAAAGCTGGATTTGAGAGACCAGTCCCTGACTGAGTCCAGGGCAAGACAGTGGAGTAATTTCCCCCGTAGTAGACTTTTTTATAGTCCTGGTATATATGTATGGGAAAAATAAAATTCAGACACAATATTTTCGCATTAGTTTGAAAGTTTTGTGTATGTTTACTGAAATACCTATTCTGTGTTCATTAAAGGCTAACAGATGTAGAATAGACAGTTATCAAATGCAGCACTGGAACAGGGCAGCTAAAAGATGCAAAGATTGGCATACAAACAGCCATTATCTTTTTTTTGCGATTTTCTATTGCTAAACAGCAATGCATAGCTGCCCTACCTTTGGGACAAAAAAAGGACTGAATTATGTTTTGGTAGTGGTGTCTGCTTTCTACTTGTTCTAGGGAGAGGAAGTATTTACATAACTCCTTTGGGGCCATAATTTATGCACACATGACTGACATTAGGCTACACTGATCAGCACAGTTTTAGAAAAGAAAAGAAGAATGTAGACACAGTCCCACTTTGTGCCCCCACCTCTACTTCCTATAGGGACTGTGGTCCAGCAACCTTTTCCTTTTCAGCCTGGAATTTGATCTGAATTTTGGTAGTTTTCTGTGTTAGGGAGACATCTTACACCTCCTGCTGTCCACATCTCATGGACTGAAGGGAAGAGAAGGAAAGAATTTAAAGATTTAAAAACCTTTGAGTCTGCAGATCACATAGACTGAAATATATAAAAAATTCCATCCTCTGAACCTCGTTTACCACTAAAGAAGAAATAATACAGGAAAAGTTAGTCTTTACGAGCAAAGATCTTTGTAGTGTTGAACATATTCAAGTTAGGCACTGGAGGATCGTAACACATGAAGAGAGTAAATGCATCTCTATGTGGGTGCATGAGTGTCTAGAGATATGCTTGCAATTGCCACATAATGGAGCGAGAGCAAGCGATGTGGGTGTACTAACTGGCAAAAGTTCCATGTTATCTGTGTGTGTTTTTAAAAACAAGAGAGAATTTAACAACTATGAGAAATCCCAGAAAAGTAGGCAAAACTCTGAAGACCTTGTTTACAAACTAGATAGCCTAAGGGAATTTCAGAGACTCTATCTCCATGCAAATGGCTGCAGTAAAGGCAGTGGACACCTTACACTGAGACACCTGAGTGAGAAACATTCCTTAAACTACGTCAACAATTCCTGTTAGTTTAGCAGAGAGAAACAGGCAGTGTCACCTTTGTCTTTTTGAATCTCTGACTGTGCAAGAGTTTAGTCTGCTGAAAGTCTAACCAAAATCTTCAGGTTAATAGAGGTTATCTGTGTGAAACTTTAGGGGTCTATTTTAAACAGAAGACCAGACTACACAGTCCTCTTTGACCTTAAATTCTGTGAAAGGTGAAAGCATTTTCCCATTGTAGGGAAAATAACTTTCTAGTTCTAGACTGATTTTTTTAAGCACTCAGGTGCAGTATTTTGCTCTCCTGAGACGGATCAATGTCTCTGTTGATGAGGGAACTGCATATGTCAGAGGAGAAAACCAACACACAAATTGTCATGGACATTAGAAAAGCATGACTTGCCTTCTACTAAGGATGTAGTATGTGGATGGATGTAGTATTCAAATCCCCTTGACTGAAACAAATACTGATCATAAGTTCTTCTATGCTATTTCTCCTTTTTCATTGGCTTTATGCCAATTTTCTGCTTTCTACTACATTTTAGGCTCTTGATACTACCATGGCCGATGAAAATTAAGAAAGACACTTCAAAATAAAAAAGATGTAGATAAAAGTGTATGCGTGTAGTTATACAAATGCATATGTTATGTTGTCTGATAACTCATGCCAGTGAGAGCCAGAAACTATCGCTTTGCATAACTGAAGTTACATGATTCCAGATTCTGGCAGCAGACTCATGACGTGTGCTTTTGTAGATCTCCTAAATCCTGACATCATTGTGTAAGAAGAACTGTTCTTAGCAATTATTACAGGTAATTTTTAATATAAATTATTTTTTCTCTGTGTAGAGCCTTAGATATTTGGAATTTTAATGTTATTGAAAATGGCTTGACAGGCAGAGATACTGCAAGGATGGGATGAAAGGAACAGTAAATGAGGAGATGGGAATGCAGAAACAACACAGACGTGTGCACTGTTTACCCTTCCCTTTCCTCCTGCCATTTACTGTGTAAATGTGCTTGCCAATGCTCAAGGTTAGAGCTGGAGAAGCTGTGGAGAAAGAGCAGCTCTGGGCTGTGCCTGCCCTGGCAGCTCAGCTGTTGGCTGCACTCCGAGGACCTCACTGCTGGGAGCAGCCTGGAGTGGGGTGTCCTGTTTGGTGCTACTGGATTTATGCACCAAACCTGTTTCTGCACAACCTGTTTCTGCCCTAGAGAATCTCGCTGGCAATGCTGGGTAGTAGGTAGCTCGTTGGCAAAACGTTTTGGGGAGGTCACTTCCAGACCCTACCCTGTTAGTGCAAATCACTATATTCCGCTGGATATCACAGAACTCCCTGTTGTTGGCTAGCTGTGGATCTTTTTATAGTTAAAGGGATATGGCATTTAACAGTGCTTTAAAAAGAGCCAGACAATTAACTCTCTTAAACATCTCTTAAAGAGTTTTTGTATAACTTGTAGAAAATATATGACCAGAGAGTATTTTACTCAAGGTTCTTTGATGTGACCTTCATAAAATACGTCTTTACTTTTCTTATACATTTGTTTTAGCTGCCCTAGAAGCCAGCCTCCCTTCCCAGTTTTGCTGTGGAGAATTGGGTATATAGATTTTAAAGTAGCTTATTAGAAACATAGACCTTAATGAGAATGGATGAACAAATAAATGTTACCAGTCACCTCACTTGTGAAGCAAAACATTTTATCTGACCCAAAAGAACCATTACAGAGTTTACTGACTCCATGAAGTAACATAATGTGCTGATTTTGATTGTGCAACTGTGTGTTAAAAGGATGTGAGTGCACTGCTACAAATTCTCATGTGAGACTGGGAGAGGCTTGAAGAAATTAGAGATGAAAAAAGGTTTATTAAGTCATTTAGTTCTTGGATCATTCCCTAAAATGTTTTTTCCACTGCTGTGTCCAGTCAAGTTTTAAACACTGCAAGAAATAGGGCTTCCACCATTTCCCTGAGGGGGAGCTTGTTCCACAGCCATGTAGATCTAACTCGTAGGACATTTTTCCTGATTAATCAGAAAAAATTGCCACTGCTTAACTCAATATAAGTTGTGCATGGTTCTTCTGATCCCCCCTAGGCAGCTCCTTTCTTCCACAGTGCACATTCTCTTTAATATTTATAATATTTATACGTTGTATATATATTATAATATTTCTAAGATTGCTTTCTTCTCCTAGTGGTTGGTGGTTTCTGATGTGCATGAGTAGGTGGTGGATTTAATAATAATTACAACTCAACCTCTAAGAAAACTAGAGTTGAGTGGCATTTCTGTACCAGGTTAATCAGTGTACTAAAAATAGGTTGGTCTATTTAGATGACTTCTGTACCTGTTTATCTGTGGACCTCGACAGTTGGACAGACCCACAGTCTAAGTTGTAAGAGGTTTTGCCCCAAGCGTTCATAAGGACCAGATCTGCAAATAGAGTCTAAGACCTTAAAAAAAGGCTGTTTTCTCTCCACGTTATCCAATGCCAACAGGAAAGATGATCTTAGGACCAGAACTTTGTTGACAGTGCTGTTTATTATGCCCAAACCTGAACAAAATCTGCTTCATGTTGTGGTGTCTGCAAAGGCTGTGCAGCACCAGCACAAGCAGAGAAGTAAATATTTTTATGACAAGCTGTAACTCCAAATACATACAAGGAACAGATCTGCTGAATAAGAAAGTGTTAGTTTTATCTTTTCTTCCTTCTTTCCTGTCTTCATTCCTTCCTAAACTGATTACATTTTAATGGATTTATGGAAAGACAACCCAGATTTTTTAACACTGATTTAGGTGGGGAGAGTACAGGCTGGAGAAACAGTTAAAGAGACAAACTCCACTTACAAAAAATGTAAGGAAGCAAGTGAGTCAGCATGTGTAACAGCAAAAATTATCCTGGGATATTGAACATACATTAAAAAAATAAAAATATATAGAAATATTTTATTAAAGCATTTAAACTTTAATTTTCTTCTTCTTCCTGGCTCTCCTTACTGTGATCATGTTCTTCCTAGCAGCATAAATCACAAGTACTAGTACTGATGCAAAAAACATTAATCCTCATTCAGAACACATCTGCAGCTTACAGGTGTGAAGAAGTTTTTGCTCTTTAAACTAGAATTTTTCTAGCCAGATTTCTTGCTTAAGAAATATTTCACCTTTTGGTTTGTATCTCTTAATATAATGTAGAAAAGAGGCAGAAACTTTTCTTTTTCTTGTATATGAAACCCTGTATTAAGTTAACTCCGCTAAGACTTAAGTGAAGCATTTGTGATAAACCACACACGCATTTGTTTTTCATATAGCATTACTTTAATAAACAAATCAGTGTCACATTCCTGCATGACGCAATTTCAACCCATTATTAATCATACTAAATGTTATTTTGGACCTTTTCTTTTTTTTTTTTTTCTCCCTAAATATTGTCAGTGGACTATTGTAGGCCTCTGCTGTTTTCTTTCAGCGAATTCGAGGTCGAAAAGCCAGTCTGGAGGAAATACAGCTGGTTCACTCTGAACATCATTCACTGCTGTATGGCACCAGCCCCCTGAACAGACAGAAGCTGGACCCCAGGAAACTCCTAGGTCTGTACAGGCCTCTATTCTACTGAGAACAGCACATTCCAGCACTGTCATTAGTCATAGCTGGTGTCAGTTTAAAACACTTGGCAAGCAGTGTGACAAAAATTCACTTTTTCCAAATGCATTGCTATGTGGAAGAAGAATGTTACAATGGAAGCCAAATATAGATTAGCAAAATGCACAGGCTGGAAAGCAGCAATAGAAGTTTGTCCTAATTCGCTTCAAAAATCACCAAAGTGTTAACCCTTTACTGTAACTTGTTCTCCATCGGAAGTCAATAGCAATTTGGAAGGTGGTTGGTCTTCTATCTCCTTGTGTTCTTTGATTTGAAAACAGGAGTTTAAGATACACTTGCTTGTCAGAATTGCTTGTTTGCTGTTCTCATTTGCTTCATTTCAATTATCTCAGCCACGCTGAGTGCAGATACCATGCCTAAGTCTTGCTAATAAGTGAACTTCATATTAATGCCTTCCCATTATGCAGGATATGATAACTTTCTGAATAACGGGGAGGAAAGAAGCACATTAAAATATTAAATAGACCTATGGATGTACAGAAAACTGACAGGATTTTCACATCAAACATCTTCATGCACAGCCAATGCTCAGTGTATGCTTTTTATAATAGAGAAGTGCAGTTAAATTGAGCTCTGCCATGAGTGTAGCATGAAGCAGATTTACTTGTCAGACCTGCTACAGAGAATGTGAAAGGAAACACACAAAAAAGTAGTACATTTTTGAAATAAACTGTGAGTGAAATCCTGCCCTTTGTGTCCCAGCACACTGGATGCAACACTAATTCTCAGCTATGTTTATAAAACTTATTCTAAGATGTGGAGCCTTTCCTAAATGTAATGAAACCCAACCCAAACAAAAACAATACTAGTTATCAAAAGAAATCGCTGCCACCGTTCTAGTAATACATAACAATTATTTTGCTTTGGAAACTAATGCTGAGAGTTTCTTCTATAAGGCAGACTGTTACTTCAGTGAGTGGTAAGAGTAGATAAGAAAAATGTCTTGATTACAATGTTATCTAAGTTTATACATCTTCTTAGCCAAGGCAACATCAAAACTGAAAAATACTTACAGTATGATAGATTCTCAGGAGCTTGAAATTCCAAGGTAGGAAATCTCCCCTTCAAAAAAAAAAAAAAACACCAAAACAAAACAAAAACCAAAAAGTGTTTCCAAGCAAAAGCTCTAAATTCCTGCAAAATGAAAATTTGGAAACATTTTGATTTGAGTTCATCAACATTGTCAAAATATTCCATTTTGATAGAGTCAAGCATTTCATTTAAATTTTGTTGGTTTTGATTAATTTCATTTTAATTTACACATTATTTAATATAACACACAGTGATATAAAGTATTGTTCCCATTTTGGATCTCAGTGGTTGACCAGCATATGGGATGCAGTGTGTTATTGCAGCTACGAGGTGAAAAAAGGAGTGGACCCAGGTATTCTCGCTGTGTTCCTGCCTATGCATAGAAAATGCAGAAAGCTTTGTTTACCCAATCTCAGAAAACCATTTCTTTGCCCCCAGTTCTTTACTTGACACTCTTTGCCTTTTTTATTTGACACTTAGCCCAAAACATTTACTCTCTAAGTGAGTGTATGCTTGGCTTAATGCCCCTTTCTGTCTCTGTCTCTATGTTGTTTTCTTGTTGCATATCACATGGCCTTTTACCAAGACAACAGTCAATGAAACACCCTTCCCACATGCTTTTGCATGTGCCTGTTTTTTGGCTGGAAGCTCTAAACATTTGGGCTTCCAGACTCTCGTATAAAGGAACTTAATTGTCTCTTACATTTTTCCAAAATGCAGTGTGACTGTTCCACCTTTCATTGTCGCCAGTTCAGTGATGTTGAACCTAACCAAACCTGACATTAGAATTAATATCTTGGTATAGTATAGAAATTCAAGATGATGAGTAGCAAAGGAGAAAAATCAAAAGGAAATGTTTCTCATAAAAAAGTCATCAATAAAAACACTGTCTCATAAAACATTTCTATTTCAATGAAAGTGCATTTTTTTCCTACAGAAATTGTTCCATCAAATTATGGCTTTGCATCCTGATGAAAAGGAGGACCTAACCATTCCTTTCCTTACTCCTCTACCTACCTAAAAAAGACAGAGGCACCGTTTGTTCTCCACTTGTGCTCCAGAAATGCATTTGTTCCCTGTTCAGAAGAGTATATCATCTGCTTTGTCTGAAGCTCTTTTTTTTTTTTTTTTGCTAACAAGCAGCGTCTGTATCTTTCAAGCAGAAAAGGAACACTTGAAGGAATAAAATTTATGTACGACTAGGGCTAGAAATGTGCTATTTGCCAATAAATGCTTCTTTCAGTGTCCCTGTTCAGGAAAAACCACTCTTCTGGAAGACTGCAAAGCAAAATGGCTGTAAACTACTGAAATCAGTAGAGAATTATGCACACAGTTATTGTTCACTTATTCTTAATAGTTTCTGAGTAGAAACTGGCTTGAAGTCTTGGCTTTGTTTTCCCTGCATCAGGGCCTACAAATGCAGCTATTGCACATGATCACTTCAACTCCTACACTATTGCGTAGGTCAGCTTTTGACTGATCATGTTTCAGTGTGGTGTGTTAAGCAACATGTGATGTTGCACTACATTGTCTTGACATAAAGGAAACTAATATGCAGACTATGTGTCACATCACATTATGGTCTCATGACAGAATGCAACCTTTCAAATCTCTTTTAATAAGCTCATGGGCAGAACAGTTATCAAACATGTCTTACAATTTTTTTTTCCCTCTCCAATGATAATTAAGAAACTGTTTCTAAAAATCAAGTTTCCAATCATTACAAGTTTGTAAAAGTGAGAAATATACTGTCAACACATCCCTGACAGTGAGGCAGTATTTAGAATACAACTAAAAGATGCGTTCACAGACCACTGAAAAATGCCCACTTAGCAGAAATGGATTCGTTCTTGAGGGATGACACTGAAAACAATCAGGTTCCTCAAACTGTGCCTTTTCACAAGTGAACACACTTTTTAATTTGTTTATTTTTTTGAAAGAGAGTTTTTGCCCATCACTTTTCCTGCTCAACAGACTCTCAGTCCCCAGTTGTCAACCTCCTAAGCAGCTTCCTTGACTTCTGTAGGGGCCCTGACCTCAGTCAGTGATGGGTGCCTCAGCACCTAATTTGACTAACCACCTTCTACTGCCTTTGTGGGTTGAAATTCTAGAATAAAAATCTTGGATCATTTTTCTAGCTTTATCAGTAAATTGTTGTACTGAATCTTACCTAAAAGATCTTTTTTCTCAAGTGTTTGCTGGTAACCGCAAACTCTGTCCCAATGCAAAGCCAAAAAAAGTATGATTATGTAAAATTTGTCTTCTATCTTACTTGAAGTATCCCAGTATCTTTTTTATTATTATTCTGGAGGTATCCTGGGGTGAGGAAGGATGTTACTGGAAAATGACTGCTATTTATCAAGTTCTGCTGGGACATCAACTCCAAACTTCATGGGAAATTCTCACTTTGATTCATTTTCAGGGTTTGCTTTTTGCTACTGATTTTCATTTATGGCAAAGAGTGTTGCGAGTTCTTTTCTTTTTGTGAGGCTAGCTAAGTGATGGGACCCCTCTCTCTTAGTAGAACCTTTCCCCACATGTTCTTTTCATGAATCTCAATGTTTTCCTTGTTCTGCAAAGTCTATTATCCGATTCTTTTGACTATCACGCAGTAAGAAGTGAGTATCCTGGCAAGTTTCTTGATACACTGAAAAGGCTTTGTGCTTGTTTCCCCCCATTTTAGTACTATCTGTTGATTGATTTTAGTGTCCTTCCTCACCATCTGCTTTTCTGTTTTTACTTTGTGTTTGTTGTTTTTAATAGTGTTTACCATGCACAACCTGCCTGGCTGCAGGGAGATAAACGAGAATTCATCTGTTCTCTCTTACGTCCCAACTCTGCAATGGCATTTGAGAAAAAAAGTCTAGTCATTCAATATTCTAAAAATGCCTCTTTTATCTCAAATCACAGCTTATGTTTCCATTAATGTCTCCTGGCACTTTAACAGCACTAATTTTTTAGTTATCTGCTCAAGACTTTTTGATCTTCCCCACAGTAAAAAGTGAAAAATTGCTGTTCGCATTGGTCCCTGGATCTGCTTAGCAAGAGCTCTGGAAACTCCTCCTGTACCTCTACTCTGACAATCTCCTGCAGCCAACATTTCCTTGCATGTCTGGGGCCATTAGGACTCACAGTATGAGAACACTCTGCATAGCTGCTGCACCTGCATTTCCCCTGGTAGCTCCACAGGAGGTTTTGTTCGGCTTCTCTCGCACACTGTGCAAACTGATCAAAGGCCTCTAGTCAGTTAAAAATGCATCTTGGATTTTACTCGAAGTGTAAAGCACTTTCTTCGTCTCAGACCTTGCAATCTGGTCTCTCGTACTTCAAAGATGATGGCTTATAATTGTCTTTATGCATTTCATTGGCACCTGCTAAACATGAGTAACTGCAGCATTCGCCCCTTCCATAACAATGGGTGGCTCCTCTAGGCAACTTGAGTGATTCACTATCTAACGTTTCCTCCAGATGGCAAAGTTACAAAGCCAGTTCTGTGATATGGCAGAGAAAAAACCGTATGTTCTCTTCCACAGCTGCCTTAGGATCAGATTACATACTGGGATAGGAACTGTGTCAAATCCTGAGATCCTTACCCGGTTTTCATATTGTCCTTATCAAGACAAACAGTGAATTTAGTGGTATAAAAAAAGAAAGCATGAATGAATAAAAAGTGAGTATAAATATTAAGATAAACCCTGTCACATTATCTAATGTATAGAGCAGAGTAAGCTAAAAATTAGATTCTAAAGGCTATTAAGCAGAATGTACTTACTGAGTAACACTGAAACAAGTAGTATTTCATTTTATGTTTTTAAAATATTAATGTATTCATTGATGGTACGTAAATGAAGAGAACAGCATTTTTGCATAGATAGGAAGACTAAGGCTGTGATTTTCAAAGGAGAAACTTTTTTGGGAGATGAAGTTAAGAAATTAGTTATCAGTTTCATGTAAGCTTAATGAGGTTCCCTCTGTTGTCAGTGAAAAGAAACAGGCACCTCTCAAGTATAATTCATCCCATCAGTCATCTAGGCTGGGTAGAGGTGCCTACATCACTCCACTGGCTGTAGAAGAGGCTGAGATGACTAGCTTAGACAAGCTGATTAACAGCTACAGATATCAGGATGATTAGTCGCCCTCGTTCAGAGTGATTTTTTGTGGAGATTCGATCATTATACTCCTTTGAAACTACTGCTTACCAATCTTAAGATTTGTCACTGTTGCAAAAAGAGTACCTTAAATGTCCCACGGCTGATTTCTTTTCTAAGTACTATTAGTATTTTTTGTTCTAATATATTGTATTTTCATCGTGTGATACCGAAATCTGAATTACAGTAAAGAGTGATTACAGTTCCAGTATTTAAATGTCTTATTGATAAATGATGCTTATTGGTTTTTTTTTTTCTTTAATATATAGGAAACGTGTCTCAAAAACTCTTTTCCTTGTTGCCTTGTGGGGGACTTGGGGTAAGTAGATGTTTGTTTTTTCACAAGAGGGACAGCACGCAACATATTTATTCATTCATTAATTCTGTAGCACTATTGCATTATCAGTTCAAAGTCTTCAGAAGCTGATAAAAAATGTAGAGATGAAACCTAAGCCATTATCATACTGTGTTTTCAAAGACACACAAGACAGTACATTACAATAAGCATATGGAACAGTTAGATAGGAACGTATTTTGTGATAATGTGCACATTTCTTAGTTTTTTACATGAGCTCTATTTTTGAGGAAAGTAACATGGGTGCAATTGCTATAGCAGAATGAGCTTTGGAGAAGCTGTTTTGTGTGCTGTTGAAAAGTAAATATAGCTTCACATTTCTCAGAAAGGACACAAAAATTACCAAAAGTAACATTTAGCAGAAGAAGTGCTCACTAGCTGCTAGCTAATAACTTGGGTATTGTTAAACTAATACATTATTTGAACATTTTTATGTCCTGTTTTGAAACAGATTCATTCTGAAATACAAGCTTGTGAGTATTAGGACACAGTAGACAAAAATCTGCAGGCAAAAATCTGTTGCAACACTAGGTAAAAGAATGAATCTAAATTATTGAAAACGTGTAGAATGGAGAATTTCTACTGATGTTGGTATCATGCTCCTATTAAATTCTAATGAAGATAATACCAGGAAGAAATAATTTTTCACATACAGGGGTTTTTCACACAAAAATATTCTACAGTTTTGGTCCAGCAGGGTCCATTATTTACTGCAACTTACATTATTTACAGCAACTTCAAAGTGAAATGATGATATTACTAGATATTGATGGGCTGGCTGGGTGATGCATATATATTTTAGTTCCCTTTCACTGTTTCTGAGTATGCAGGAATAAAGCCGCAATCTCTGAAGGTCAACTTCCAATGCAACCTTCTATAAGTTTTATTTACTTTTATCCTTCACAAAGGATAAATTCCATACCACACTAGTCTTGTTTATAGTGGGGGTTTTTATTATGAGATCCCTGACAGAAGAAATACTCATTTTGTAAGGTTTTAACACAAAAAAAAAGAAAAATTCCATTTTAGCTTTCAGTATTAAGTAATTTTTGAGGATTTCTGAACTATGAGTTAAGGAACATTCCAGTTCCTCTGTGGACTTAGCTTGCTGAGGATTCTGCCTAAAATTTGGAACTTGGTGACTAGCAACTTGCTAATTTTGAAACTTGGGGGTCCTTTCTGTATGTGGATCTGCTAACATTACACATTGACACATAGACATGTATGTCCACATGCACCTCTGTGCACTATTGCGTGCACATATGCTCACACACATGCATATATGCACACATTTCTGTATAAAAAAAGGTAATTTTTCACACTGTTGTTACAGTTATTAAGAAGTTTAGAGAAAATTGAACAAGAGATGAATAAAGTTGAGAAAGGATGTTGTTCAGCCTTCTGAGTAAAGAGGAGCTGATGTAAAATTTCTTGACAAATCTCTTTGAGGGCTTTGGAAAGTAAATAAGACTGTGCTATGCTTTGAAAATTAAAGTTTAAGATTTTTCTATGAAACAAGTTATTGTGGTATTAAAAAGCCATGAATAGAGATGTGCTTTGAAATCCTTCTACTAATGGAAGTATGTTGTCCATTCTGAGGCTAATGCAAGTCAGAAATGCTCAGTATAACTTCATTTTTTTAAGCATTTAAATTTATCTACACTTTTTTGAGTCTGTTTCCATTATTTCTTATTTAAAATCATGGAAATTGGATTAAAGAACATGTTGTAGAAATGGATCTTTTATTTATTTTTTTTTTCTAGTTGGTTTGCCTTTCTACATATTATTATTGTCAGCCTTGCTGTGGGGCTCTTTTAAAGGAATGGGTTATGACCTTTTTCAAGGTAAATAATCAGATTAGGAACTCTCAGTGATGTTTAGCTGTCTATTGGTTAAGATGAGCTCTGGGAAAGGGAGCTGCTTCAAACTGTGTGGAAAGCAATTCTTAAGTTTACTTTCAAAAATGATGGTGGAAAGAAAGAAGAAGCATTGCTACTTAGTAGCTTTCAACTTAATTGAGGGTTATAAAGCAGTAATCAATGTGAAGCAGTAAGAGCGGTTCATGCAAAGATATTAAGGAGGGGTGGAAGAATTAATTTTTTTTATTTTTGTTCTCATTTATTTTCTTGCTTGCTTGCTTGATTACTTGTTTGCTAAAGAATACAGTGAGAAAGTATTAAGAAAAGAAAGAATTCCATTCTTGCAGGAGACTTTATGGCTGCCCCTCGAATGATGGTTTTCAGAGCTCTTTGATCCTATTGTCTTCTAACCATATGGGGACCTTGCTGGCTGTTATTATGCAGCTCTTCTATTATTAAATAGACTAGTGGTTAGACTACTCACACAAGGGATGGGAAACCTAGGCTCATTTCTCTCCACTGCCAGGCTGGATTTAATATCATAGCCCCCATCTCTCAGCGGATGTTGTTACCACTGAGGAGATCATAGATTGTTTCTTGTTGGGGACCCTCACACCACGCACTGAACCCGTGCCAACTGTTGGAAAGAGCACTGGACCAGTAAGAGAGCATAAGTAGGATAAATCCCATGTATCTAAGGCTATGATCTACCTATCATACATTTATAAATAATGTGAAGTCCTAGCTCCACAAACAGCGTATGTATTTCATGTGAAAGGATCACTGGACAAAATGTAAGCTGCTCTTGGAGCAAGGACTGGAACCTAGGACTTCACAGGCATTGAAGACATGATCAGCTGATAGGCTATAAAGACTGTATTGGCATGAGTTTGGGATGGCTTGCATTGTTCATAAACAAAGGTCCAACTAACCTCTGTAACCCTGAATTCTACTATATTCTACTATATTATTGATTTTGTTGTGAACGCTGTTCTAACAGCACCAGTAAACTGCAGTCAAGATCAGGGATTTTCTTCTTTGGACATTATTTACAGTTACAGTAAAAGAAAGTTTTCTTCAAGAATTTTGAAAAGCAAACAGGAGGCTAATATTTTCTGATCCTGTTCCATCATGGACCTAAGTCTTTTGTACCCGGGCAAAATGCATGTAAAGCTACTGTTTACTGATTTTGTAAGCATTTTTCATCCATATGAATTTTCTTTCAAGCAGTGATAGGGACTGATTATGTCAGGGTTGTTGGCAAGTTTGGCTTGGTATATGTTAGGCTTTCAGAAGAAATCAGACAATAAACTTTATAGTTTTCTAAGAAACTATATAAGTAATAATTAGCTCTCTTATCTAAGACAAAGCTGTTTCATACCGACAGCCAAACTGAAGAGATCTCACAGAGAGAGAAAAAAAAGTTGTCTAATCTAGCCCCCTAAATTTGCCCATAACAGATTTTCTTTCAATGATGGTTAATTTTTTATCAGAACTATCCAGGGTCAGCAGTAAAACACCCGCTGAAGTATGGGACCTCCCTCTTGCAATAATGCTTTTTATTCTTTTTTCAAGTTTAACATTGTTCTAGAACCAACTGTTGTTAAAGAATTCTAATACCAGGAGGATGAAATTCCTTGTGTTGGAGAGAGACTAGCAGCTCTACGGCCAGCAGTTTTAATAACAAGCGAGGGTTTCTTGCAGCTGGTCAGAGGTTTGGAATGTGAAAACTTTTCCAGGAGAGGTGAGTAGACTGCAGGTGAAGTGGCCAAATGGGGAGAATAGTCACAAATTACTTTTTGGTTCTGCGGATTATCAGACCATTCTGCAATTTTTCATCTGTAAACAGCCACTAGAGCTATAACTGATCATTGGATCAATGCATCCATCTATTGCAGTTCCTCCCCTTCTGTTGTGCTGTGAAAATGACAACAAGAGAAGCAGAGATCTACTTTTAATGGGAGTAAGTTTCATCTCCTTGCCTCAGTCTGTCACTAAAAATAGTGATTGTTTTCCTGCCTGTTTGACCTGCTGCTGTGTGAAGAAATCTTGAAGTCATTTCTCAGCCATATTTTTTTGTCTAGTTGATAGGCAAAAAAACCCACAAAAGCAAAGAAGAGCAGGCTTTTATGATAATGTCATCATCGGCTCCCAGCTTCAAACACTTCTGCGGCTTTTGAATTGTCATTTATAACTTGGAACTGAACCGACCCATAATTCCCTTGATGCATTTAGAGAAATTGATAACAGACTGCTTCTTTTATGGCTCAGAGGAGGCAACTCCAATCACATCACTATTGGCAGTCAATATTATTTTCTGACATGGTTGTAAAAGTATAAAGGGGCTTATGGCATTTGTTTAGATGAGGAATGGGCTCTCAAGCTGTGCTGGGGTTTATGGGTCCAGATTACTGAGAAGCAAAGGGAATATGATGTTTGCAAACAGGATATGATTTTATTTAAGTTTGGGTTTCATACGTTGTTCCCTGGGGATTGTCCTGCAGACAGAAGAGAATTTCACTTTTATCATATGAAATTGGGCAGTTATCCAATCCCCCCTGCTTTCCCCCCACCCTCAAAAGACACTGCTCCAAACCTGTAATGTGTAAAGTCAGATCTTTAAATTGCAAGAGGAGGAGCTGGGGGGGAACACCACCCTGCAAGAAATCAGACTTTAGCAGAATAAATGTTTAGTGAGCTGAAGAAGGTGGTTCATGGGCTAAATATTGAGCCATCTGAATGGCTAAGAATGGCTTGTACATATTACGGAAAGTCTGTTGCATTTCCTCTAATTTTGCTGTTATGGCAATAAAACAGAGATGAGATTTTCTGCTGGGATAAGCTAGTCTTGCTTCATTAACTGAAGTGTAGCTTAGATCTTTCATATCAGAAAAGAATTTGGCCTGTTACTATCAAGAAAAGAAATGTAAAACTATAAAATCTCCCTACATTTTTACAAAACTTACAAAATATTTGTATTTTCTGAATGTTGAATTTCTTCCTGGCATTCCTTGCTGTGGTAGCTGGACAGTACTACTTTCGTCCTGACCACAGAGGAAGAAAAGCAGTAAGAAAGGCAAGATTTCACTGGTATACAACTTTAGTAAGCCATCCAGGCAACAAATTGTTTTCTGCTGCTTCTTATTCTTCCCTTGATCCTCTCAGTCTGGGCCCAGGAAGAATTTTCAGCCTTTACACATTATGACTGTTCATTCCTCTTATTTATGTAAGAGCTAATCGTACCAGCCTGGTTCCATTACCATGGTACAATAATGTAAAAATTAAGAAAGTATTGGCAATGGCATTGTCTCCTTGTAGCAGATTTTAGGCTCCAGGCTGCTTAGGGGTCTCTCCTCATATCTGCATGCAAATCTGGCTGTAAAGAAATCAGACTGCCTATGGTTTGGGCACTGAAATTAAACATCACCTCCACACAGATGTTAGAATTAACTTGTGCCCTTCCCCTATATCCCAGGCTGTACCAAAATAGGTACAGCCCTTTCATAATATGAACCAAAAATATGTCTGTTTCCTGGTTTGGGGAAAGCAATCTGTTATTCCTGGAAGCTCATCTACTCAATATGATGTCTTCCATTGTGAAATCATTAATATATCATGCTGCCAATAAATTGACCTATTAATTTAAACTACTTACCTGAGTCACCTTATTAACCTGCTGAAATTTGCCAGTTATAACATTTGGAGCAGATTGCGGCAGACTTCTGTGAATAAAAGACTTGTTTACCTCCTAAGCCTCTCTGGCAGCTACACCATGCCTAAAGAAATTCCAAGATTTAATCAAAACAACCTCACAGGCACTTTATACTTTAAATGATATATTTTGCACTACTATTTAGGACTCACAGTTACACGGCATTGACTCTGTGATATTTTCTGCAGAGGTCATCAAAATATGTGATCAAAAAGGACATCCCGGTACCGCTCCAAGGCACAACTTAAGGCCAGCGGGGATGGGACCGGAGCGAGGGCTGGAGGTTTGTCACCCCAGAGCATTCAAGGGTCTGCATGCTCAGTCATTGAGTGCAGTTCCAGATAAAGCTATTTAGGCTATCCATCCACAGGACGAGGGAATGAGAGCGATGAGGGTGTAATGTACTCCCAGCTGCACTGGTGAACGCACTTTTTAGGTGGTATACCCCATCAGTTCTGGCAATTCATGACAGCCAGCTGTTTCAGTGGTCTATATTTTGTAGGAACAGACCAATTGACATTACACTTCAGTGAAGCTCTCTTATGCATAGAGAATTGTAGGCTTTCTAGCTGACAAGCTCACAGCTTCCTTGAGCGGGCAAACTAAAGAAGAAACAGGGAAATGAAATAAAAATGGCACATTTACTTACTTTCAGTTCAGAACAACAACAGTTCTCTGAAGACTCACTTGCCCAGCTTCACATACCTGATTATAGACAGATTACTGAAACAGCCAAAGCAGGACCCTAACCATCCTTGCTTGCCTATATAACCATTAGAGAGCCATGTGTATCACTAGAGCAGGAGTCAGTCCACCTAAGATCAGAAGAACTGACTAGAGGTGCTTCATTTCCTTCATTGACATGGACCTGAAGCAACTAAGTTCCTAATTTTAGGCACATTCATTTTAGAAAAAGAAGTTAACAAGTGTGATAACATGAATCTGGAAGATCAGAGCAGGAAATAGATATTCTTCTTTTACTGAGGTACAGAAACTTCATTTCTGGAACTGGAAAGTGCAATGGTGTCTCATCTCTGGGCAGGGAGGGGACGCTGCATTTAGAATATCAATACCATGGCCACAAAAAAAGGAAAAAATCTCTTTACACTAAAGGGCAGATATTCTGTCCCATTCTTGTCCTTTCATGGCACTGAGGTGGCCCTGTGCCATCCAACACAGAGCTCGATGTTTAGACCAGTGAGAGGTGAAACTGTTCAACTGAGACACATAGTTCCTTGGCATCGCTGCAGGCACAACAGAATATTTTAGAGTAGTCCCAGACTGCTTTTACTTGCAGCAGGCAAGGATAGAAAGCTCAGGAGTGGTAATCTGCAAATTCATCAAATACAGAATTTGGTCCCTCAGATAATTTTTTTTGCCCTTTTTAACAGAGGACCTTTTTTCCTTTCTGCTAGACCAGATTAAAATTGTAAACAAAGAAATAGCACATGGAACACAGAAAATTATTGTGAAATTAATGAACGACCATAAAGTCAAATCTTTAAAGGTCTTACCTCATTTTGTGCATTTCCTAAAAACTATTGTGTTGCCAAAGGCCAGCATTATGCAAAGAAGCCTTCTTATTTGCCAGAATAAGAAACATTTTTAATATATATACATACATATGTTAAAAGTAAATAGTGGAGTAGTACCATATACAATTTACTAATATTATTCACTCTCCCCAGACTTAATCACACACACACATATGGATTTGACGGGAATTCTGTAACTAAAGCAGAATTCATATTTGCACTTTAAAAACACATCATGTGTTTATTGATAGAATTTAGCCACCAAGATGGACAGAAAAGCTCTCTGGAGGGAAAATGTTCATGTGTTGCTTGTCTGAATAAACACCAGGTTCTAGCATAGCTCCATGGTGGCCTCTAACATAAAGACCATCTACATCCAAGAAGAAAGCTGAAATATTTCAGCTTTCATGCTAAAATATGTTCAGCAGCAAATGATGAAACTTTTAAAAAATAAGGCTTGAGTTCTGCACATAAAAGTTGTATTTTCTTAACTTTGTGTATTACAACCAACTACACATTGTTCTATCTATTTGCCCATGAGCTCCTGGAAACTGCATGATCAGACATAAGAAGGCAGTTGCACAAGCATTTTCACACACTAATCCATTAAATACGAAAACAAATGTCAAGTTAAATTAATAGAGTACTCAGGGCTAGGTCTGAAAGTGCAGTAACATTTTTATAAGCATCTGGTGATATATGCCACATATCTGAGATTTGAATCTGGGCCTAAGTGTTTTATTTATGAGTTTTTTCTAAAAACAAGTTCTAATCCACAACTAATCCACGCTATCCTCCCTCCTTTCCCCCTACCAATGATCTACATACCACTGTTTCACTAAGGTTTTGAGATCCTTTAGGTGTCGTATGCTTTATGAGACCCAGAGATTCTGAATGCCTGTCATAAAAGTTAGTTTAAGAGAGTAACCAAATCAAACTATTTCTTCTGAAGATATTCTTCTATTCAGGCTTCAGCTTGAATTAGCCTGATTAATTTCTGATTCTCATTCTGAATATGAAGTTATTTATTTTTTAATACAGACCTCACATATTTACTTGCTTTTTTACAAACCTTCAGGTGAATTCCATTTCTACAGAAGTAGGGGTGCTGCGTTTTTATCAGTGGCTGACTACCATCAGTAACTCTAGGCATTCAATTATTATTTTTTACTTAGAATTTTTTTACTGAGTGTTTTCTGAAAATTTGCTTTGATTTATAATAGCTTTACAAGTTAGATCACTATTGGCAGGTAAAACTTGAAAGATGTTAAATATTCTACATACAGTGGGTACATGTACTGTCCACATTCCTTGTTTTTGCCCAGAAAGAGGCTTTTGGGGTCAGAATTAATAGCCTCTAAAATTCTTTTTAGCAGTCCTTTTCCATTAATATTATTGCTGATAAATTTTCCTACTGGAATTATTCAAACACAACAGAGAAGCCAATGCAAGCCCAAGTGAATTCCATGTTTTTTGTTTAAGCAATGATTTGTGATGATCCTTTGAACTATTCATCCCACTAGAGCCTAAAGATAGTGTCCCCTTCACAATTTATTTGTAAACCACACTGGTAGGCAAGAAAGTATGAAAAGCTGGTATTCTGGGTATTCTCTGTGGCAGGCATTTTAGATTAAAGCAGCTAGAAACGCCTTTGACAGAACAAATCTCTGATACAGCTGTAAAATAGCAGTAAAAATAAAGGAAGCTCACTGTACATATTTTTCCTAAAGTAGTCCCCTTTTACACACTTCCTGTATGTGGGATTTATGGAAGAGACGTCAGCCATGCAAACTTTTTCTCCTTTGTTCCTTAACGAGAGACATGGCTGACAGGCCATTCATTAGAGGTTGTTCCTTGGAAATGATGTGCACACCTTCGCTTCTTTAGTCATGGTGAGATGAAACAGCAGCTGAGAAGCATGTTGAGGACCTTTTGCTTCTTAGTGGAAATCACAGAGGTGATGAATGATCACCAGGACATCTGCAGGAGTGGGAGGTGAGAGCTATGAGTGTGGCACCTGGGAAGCTGCACTGCTCATGGTCAGGAGCAAAGTATTACAAACTTATGTGCTAGTGTTTGCTGGCACCAACTGTCTCCAAGAATGAGAGATTCCTTGCTGGAAGTGATAGCAAAATGCCACACACAATTTTTAGAGGTTGCAACACTTCAGGAAAATATTTAATTTCTATTTTCATGCCAGGGAACTAAAAAAAACAACCCAGTGATGGAAACATGTTTGCTCTGGCATAAATGGAAGAGTGTGAGACTCTGAACCGTTTAAAAGCTAAAGCACAGGAATTCGCTCTGCAATACACAAGTTTTATTAAATTGCAGTATCACTGAGGAGGTCTGTACTCTCCTATATTATTTCTCACAGATTTCTTAATCAGGTTGTTTACTGCATAGAGCTACACTGTTGTTAGCTGACTAGATTTTATTTACTTCTCAGTTTTATAAACACTTATATCAAAGGACAGCATTTTTTTTTTATGTAGTAGTTTTTCCAGATTTGTGTTGAAATCTATCCATCTGAAATACATATTGGATTAACTTCCACGCAAGAACAGTTGAGCCCAACCTCTGCTCTTTAAAGAAAGGGCAAAGAATCCTTTTAAACTACTGTAAAGAAGTGCTACTTTTTAGCTTGTTGTCCAGGATATTGGACACATAGAATACAATTACTGCTATCAAAGGATCATCACAGGTCAAAATTTCCATGAACAGGTAGAAGACAGATTGCATTTTTGAACTATTCTCAGAAAATAAGTAGAGTATGATGTCTGGTAGGGACATGTGGTAACTCTAGGAGGACTGGTTTTGATTTTTATGATGGCAACAGCTGTGCAGAGAATCCAGAACAGGATGAGTGATTCAGTATATTTTTAATTAGTTTTAGGAGTGAAATCAGAATTCCACTGCAGAAGTTGGATTTATGTTAAATCGCAAATTGTGTGTACATGGGTGTGTGTGAGAGAGAGAGAGAGGGCAGACTCTAGGATGCTTTTTCAGAATCCATCCCAAAGCAGTAGCTTGGGCTCTCTTTTATATTGCCATATAGTTATCAGTGGACGTGTATTTAAGGCAACTTCAGAGTTTATAATCATTATTTAAGAAAGAGAAATAACACACAGATGAATACACCATGCAGGGCGTGAAAAATGGAAGGGTGTGTCAGACTGTAAGCAGCATCTTTGATCAGCAGAACTGTGATCCAATGACCATTAGGCAGATCCCAGGAGGTTTTGAGAGGAGGGAGGACTGAAACAGAGGATGAGGAGTGAAGAGGTTCTCTAGCAAGGGAAGGGACAGGAAAAACAAAAGGCAGTTATAAATATCTTTTAAGAATGCTTTAGAATTATTATTCATGCTACTTTTTTGCCTCTCTGAGGTAGGTTCCAGATAAATGTAAACAGCAGGGCAAGTAACATTTCCAGTTTCAGCAACTGCAGTGATTTCAGAAAGGCTTTTAAGTAAACAATCTCTCTCTCATATATATTTCCATATCCTTCCTCTCCACCTTCACATACACGTGCCGCAACCTGAGCATGGTATAAGGAGTTGGTAACTTTCAAACCTTATAGTCAGTCTTCCTTAATATGAAATATTTCAGCCATGAGGTGTTACTATACAAGGCTTCTTGTTTCTTATCTTGTTTTCAGTATACTTAAAGTCTTCATTGTGAAAGTCGAGTTATCACATAGATATTTCTTGCAGTAAGCATTCATATCAAGTTCTTTTTGTAGCGCAAAGCAGGGAATTTCTGCACACAGGCTTGAAACATTAGTTGCATTCAGTCAGGAAAAGTTACCTACATTTCTTTTCACTGAAGTCATTCTCTTCCTCTTTAATGCCTCCACATCCACTTCAGGGACAGGTAGCTTAATTTCTATCATCTGTAGCTTTACAGAGTATTAGCTTTGCTACAGATGCCAATGATTGAGCTATACTAGATGTGCTTGAAAAAGCCTACAACCTACAGTGCTCATTCAGGAAACTTGGAGTGAAGTAAATCCATATGTGTGTTAGAAAGTCATTGTTCAGATAGGGCTCGTGTTTTCTGGCTCTTGGGGCTATCATGCACAATCCTTCTTTGAAGAGCTGTAGCAGTGATAGGATTTTTGATAACGAAATGTGTAGTAAGCTCATAGTTTAACACTGACATTTTGATGCTTTAAAAAAATGTTCTTTTTCATTTGGTTAGACATTCAGAACATTTTCCTACCCTGACAATTTTTTTAAACAACTCTTAAATGAAAATAATACATATAATTAAGCAGAAAAAAGGGCTAAGATTCTGTGTTCGAATTAAACTACAAATGCTGTATTTTCTGTAAATTTTGTTTAACATTTTCTGAAAAAATTCCTAATCAAGATAAGGTTTTTACTGAATTCTTTGGCTGCTCCAAAGCACTTGCAGAACAAAAATAACCTCTTATAAATTTCCATCTGACTTTTTCATAGTCTGTGATTTAGAAAGCATCATATTCGTCACAAATTCATGCATACTCAGCATCTAGATAGACTGTCAGATGTATGTGATATATACATGAACTAGAACCAGAAACCACAGTGTCTAATCCTATTCCCTTTACTTGTATAAAATCCAACCATTTCATCTCACAGGAATAAAGAAAAGCGTATCTAGTAGGATTTTACATAGCTGCATTTCATATACAGCTTGACAACTGGGCCAGCTACTAGCTGTAATTTTAATGGCTTTGCTGCTTATATCATTGTGTTTCAACAGCAATTTACAAAGTAAACATTGAGTAACACTAAAAGAAAATTTCTGCTTAAACACCTGAAACACAATACATAGGACTAATAGAGATATAAAATAGAGTGAGATGGCATCTTCCAGTCGTTACAGCTAAAACATTGGCTGTGTGATGAAAGTTTTTCTAGGTTGTTCTTCATGAGATGTTCCTCAGTAATTCAGTCTTAATTTTGCATGAATATGAAATAAAATTTGACATCTAAGTTTATAATACTGTGCCTTTTCAGGGTAATTATTCATATGTTTATGTTAGTTTTTGTGTATTATAATAATTGTGCACTAAGGTATGCAGCTTCAGTTGGCTACCCCTGGCTTTGAGAGTTTACCATCTGTCACATGTACCACGCCCAAGAGATCAGCTAAAATATCCTGAATTTCCTGTGTACATTTAGGTGGTCGTTTTTGAAAATTCCTCAGGAAACACTGTTTTGTTTCCTGATCGCCCATTTTTACTTCCAGTCCAGGTAGCAGTCATTCAAGTGGTCGAAGCAAAATTTTTCAGTGGAAGATATTTGGTCTTATTGTCCCAGTTCAGTCTCCTCACACTCAGTTGAAAGCAGAAAATGATAAATGCCGTATCCTGGCCAACACTCAGTGTTTGGCGGTTGGAAAGACTGCCGTCTCATGTGTCAGAGCAGACAACTGTCTTGAAGGGTGGGTGCTCTCAAGCTGTGGTTACAATTTTAACTTAATCGGCCTTCCTGGAAATGAATCATAGTCCCTTCGAGGATGCAGGCTCCTGCTCGTGCCCTGGTGTACCGAGCAGCTGCCATTGAATCATTTTCATCAGCCACTCCTTCATGTTAACCTTAATTTGCTAGCCATAAAAATGGTAAGAAAGTACTCCCTCCCAGCCCTCTTGTTGATACTTCTTTATTTAAAGTACCACACAGTATTTTTCAAACTTTATTATGGTTTGATTAAATTGATTTAACCGGTGACCTCTACTTATTTATCTCCTTATTTGTTTTAAAAATGAAAATTGATTCACAGTTGCTTTAAAGCAATAGATAGACATCCTGAAGGTCTGCCTAATGTTAAATAAGTCATTACATTTTTTTACTACTTGGTTTCTTTCTTATTTCTTCTTGTAATTTTCTTAGTTACCTATTGATTTGTGTGCTCTTTGGGAAAGCTACTTAATTTCTTTAAATCTCAAGCTACCAATCTGCAAAACAAATATAATAAATCATCCTGTATCAAGCTGATGATGCTTGATGGTCTTTGTACAACATTTTCAGTTTCTCGGATGAAAACATAGTGTGCTGTTATTACTGTTATTCTAAACTCTGCAAGCAAAATCCAGTCTTCTTATTCAGGTCTACTGTGAATATGAACAATTTTCACTAGTTCTGCTGCATGTACACGAAACAGGTCGAAACGATAGAAAACTCAGGTCCAGTACACTGAAAAACAAGATCATTTTAGTAGCATGAAATATAATATTATTGTAACAGTAATGGTGAAGACATTTGACAGGTGTAGAGAAGATCAAGCTTCTTTCTGTTTCAAATGACTAATCAGAGAAATTCCTCAGAACCTCCAGAGTCGAGTAGCAGTTGCATCCATTTTCAATTACTTGATTTCTTTCTTTCTTTCCCTCCTTTTTTCTTTCCTTTTTTTTTTTTTTTAAAGAAATTAGGAACAGAAGCTTCTGGTTCAAACTGAAAACATGTCTCAGTGTGCTTGGAAGTTATCCAAATAGCATCTGCCACAGTATTTTGTCTATCCCTAAACGTTTTTCTTTTCATGATAAATTTGTACGGTATGATGCAATTAGATGCACTTCCCATGGAGCATCGAGGAAGTCTGGCTGTCTCTTTGGACGACTTTTTCAGACTATTTCACACCATCAGGTCTGCTT
The DNA here is from genome assembly GCF_030936135.1 of Gavia stellata. Taxonomy (NCBI): domain Eukaryota; kingdom Metazoa; phylum Chordata; class Aves; order Gaviiformes; family Gaviidae; genus Gavia; species Gavia stellata. Next base: position 34,103,650 of record NC_082599.1, read on the forward strand.
GGCATAATATCATATAAGGGATATACAACTTTTCACCTATATTTTTTGGTATGTTTCTACAAATAAATAGTGACTAAAAATAGATTTCAAAAGCCAAATTTTAGCATACCAGTTGAAGCTGTAGAGCAGTGCTGCTTAGCTGTCTTTATAATACTTCCTCTACAGTATTGCCTCTTTATAATATTTTATCCTTCAATTTTATATAATATTCATGTAATGTTTTACATGTCACACTTGCTCATTTAGAAGGCTTACAAGACAACTTTCTCTGCTTCAAATAACCACATTCATCTGTTACAAAGTGGGACCTAAAGCCTTTCAGCCAAAACTTACTAGTTTGACAAAACTGGAGATACTGCAAGGGTCTCACTTTATTTTATTTAATTTTGTTTTCTGTCTATGGCAATAGTGACCACTGAAATTAATCCAAACAATTAATCGTTCTGATTTCAGTTGCTTAAAAATGACTCCCGTCTGGGTTGGAAAGACGAGAGATTACTGCTCTTTGGTTTTTTTAAAAAGGGCTAATGACCTGAGCCACTGGTGAGTTTTGGTAGCACGGGTTGCCTGTGATGGCTGCTGGAGCCAGCGGTGCCCGTCCCTGCCGGACGCTTTGTCCCGGCGCTGGCGGGTCCCCATCCCGGCACGCAGCATCTGGCGGCCGGCGAGCAGGCCCGGCCCGACCGATGTAACACTGTTTGTAATGAGAAATCTAAACAGGGAATGGCAGCGAGGCATGACAGGAATGTGTTTCCATTGGAGAAGCCCGTGCAGAGAAAAAGCATAAGCAAAGCCATGTCCAGAAGGCCTTTCAGCTGGCCAGGGCGGAAGACTGATGTTATTGTACACGGGCTGTCATGCTGCCAGTGCTCCCTCACGGGTTTGTTTTCTCTCATGCTCTCCCTCTCCCTCTCCCTCTCCCTCTCTCCCCTGCCTTCCTCCCGGGGCCGGCTGTTTGCTCAGGTGGACAGTGACACCGTTTGGAACGAGCTGCACTCGGCCGGGGCGGCACGCATGGCGGTGGGCTGTGTCATCGAGCTGGCGGCCCGCGTGGCCTCCCGGGAGCTGAAGGTGAGGTCCGGGCCACGCTGTGGGTGGGAGAGCCGGGGCGGGGGGCCGGGCGCTGAAGGGAGACGTTGTTCGATCGCTCTGCTCCGGGGAGGGTGGCGGGAGGAGGGCCGGGAGGGTGGCCGCGAAGGTGTGGCAGCCCGGGTGGCTCTTCCAGCCCTCGCCGGGGACAGTCTTGCCGTCCATACGCTGAAGCAGTGGTGGGTACTTACAGCGCAGAGTTGCTACAGCCCAAGGTGAAGTTACTCATAGCGTGCACATCTCTGGCAAGTGGCTGTGGCACTGCCTTTTGAAGTGAATTTTTTAAGTCTGGGTTTTGTTTTTTTTTAATGTGGTTGTTTAGCACGTGCGTAACCTCAGGATACCACCCAGAGAGAGGGGAGGCAAAGAGCGGGTGTGCAGGCTCGGGGAAAGAGGGAGGCGGCTGGTGAGAGAGCGATGGCCCAGGAGGTGCCTTTCCGCCAGGCCGACTGCCCCGGGTTCTTCTCCCTGGCCCCCTTTCCTATCTCCGTGCTGCGCGATCTGCAAGGCATGATGTACAAAACCCAAATTATCCCCAGTCTAAACAATTTATAAAAGTCCCAGACCTGACAGACTTTGACATTTTATTTGGTATTTTAACAGCCCTATTTAAAGGTACACCATATGCAGCCGGAGTGCAGGCTTGCCCCAATAAACATTGTTGGAGCTAACATGTCTCCTTAATGAAACTGTTTATTCACTTTCCAGCCCCAATACTAATGGATTCAGTCCTGTTTCCAAAATCAAGATAGAAATAGATATTTTAGAATTAGCATCGTATGATGATTTTAAAAATTCCAAATTGTACTTGAACTTGAGAATGTTCTTCCTGTCTACCTGTCTTATTTCAGTCAAAATACATTAGCTACATATCTGGGGAGGGCTACATATGTTTACATGTATTCATACATAGATATAGAATATACAGGCACATAAATGACAGTGTTCTCAGGTGAAATGCAGTACTATAGCTCTGACCCAATCAAATGCAGTTACTAAACTTTTACATTCAGATACCTAAATCACTAACCAGGTACTACACAAAATGTACAAATTTTGAAATCTCAGATCCGGGACAGGGCGCATCATATGGGATCCTGTTGTGCATCCTTTCTGATGGGTGCTTCATCCACATTAAGCCTTTTGTGCACGGTAGGATTCAATACACAATTCACTGTGCATTATTCCCACCCAACAGAACTAATGAAAATGAAGAAGGATTTTTTTAGCTGTTTTTTACCTTTGGAGACTCCAGGATATATGTTGGTCTCTAAAGCAATATAAAAGCAAGTTTTGATAATAATGAGATATGTCCAGTGTGCATTTGACAAGGCCAAGGTCTGCTGCAGAATCTTTACCGATTACCTCTGTACATTTGTGGTGTCTTTGCACAGTGTGAATGCTCTTAGTTGTTTATGTGTGTGTGATGGACAGCTGAAAAGAATCAAACATCAGCCACTGTGAGACCTTGGTTGCTACCGGCATTGCAACAGTCTGTAAACATTTTAAATTTAGTACTAGTTTGTAGTTTACTGTAAATTATTGTTGATCCTAAATTGAATCTTTGTCTACAGTGCAGAGAATTGAAGCAGTCTCATGCAACCTCCAGTTGAGACATAGAAAAGGTAATTGTTCAATAGACATGCCAAGTAGTTGGTTTATACCAAATCATCAAGAAAATGGAAAGGATTTGCTGTGAAAGAGAATTGGGAATACTCATGCCATTCCTTACAGGTGTTTATCTAACCTGCTCCTATACTTCCAGCATGAAGTCCAATGACTTACATGCCACCATGCCAACTGTATGAACTAACAATCTACATGTGGTATTTAGAATTTAAGGTTATGAAAAGGTTATTAAGGCCTGACTGACAGAAGAAAAGCATGCTAGCAGAAGTTCTGGAAATGCACCGATCCTGATACTAGCTATTTTGGCAGAGTCCTCCTGTGTTTGCTTTGTCACTGCATCCATATAAGCCTGGGGTTTGCTGGCAAGTTGCTCCCAATACCTTCATATGGTAAATAACATTATGAGGATTTTTGCAGTGTATTCTGGGGTTTTTTACATGGTGTTCAGGATGAGATTTTAGGTAGCTGTAAGATTTTAGCCCCACAGATCTGTATGTTCCAATCTACCTTTATGACTTTACATGTTGCTTTTCCATCTTGCTGCCATTTTTCCTCTAGAAACATACATGTTGCATTGATCAGTTGTTTCTAGTATAGTGAAAACGCCACTTCTGTAGTGTACTTGTGAAGATCTGAGGAGAAGTAAGTGAAGCTGACTGCTTCCATGTGCATTCATTGAGAAAATATGCATGTGAAGCAACTATTTGGGGCCTGTACTGTGAGCACTGAGTGGGAGGATTAAGCTCTGATGGAAATCTGGAATGATCTGCTGCAACTTCAGAGTCTTTGGATGATAAAAAAACGCCTTCCAAGAATTGCGTGTAAGCTATAACAGCTCTGCATCATGTAAACAGCAAGATGAGAGCAGTAGAGAAACATGCTGTAGTTTTTCCCTGGAAGTTTACCACTGTGGATTGCTATCAGATGGCGCGCTGTCAGTTTGGTGTCATTTTAAGAAAAAAAAGTAAGTTATGAGACATCACATACTGATTTGTTCCCAAATCCCACAGTCCTCTGAGAAGAGCTGCATGTACTGAAGTTTACAGTGGCAGACTTACAATACACAGCAAGGACTTCCCACAGGGCAGTGCTCCAGATTGCAGCAGAGGAGGCAATGGATTATCTACCCACTGCACTGGAGAATCACAGATGGCTTTTTCTGAAACAGCCACGACGACATCAGGATAACCTCAGAGTAAAACTATCTTGCATAGACAAAGTCTGAGACAAGAAGTCTCAGGAATGAGAAACTGAAGTCATTAATATAACAAGTGCTTTTCTGACATGAGAATTATCAAATTTGTCAGTGTAGTTGGGTATGAGCAGTCCAAATATTTCTTACAGCTTGAAGAATCAATATATACGTTTTAAAAATGTCTAAAATTAAAATGAATAAATAGTTTATTTTATGGACATGTATTCAGTTAATTTAAAAACAAATTATTTACAATACTGAAGATAAATGTCTTCACTGCCTAGCTAGAGTGTAGAAACTAACAAACATAAACAGCACTGTATTGACTGGCATCTGACATTTAAAGTCCATTTCAGGGAGGACAGGACATTTCAATTTCTGTGCTTATTCCATGGTCTCTACTGATGTTGCTTGCTATTGCATAAAGTGATAGTAACAGGTCTGAATTACAGGTACGTGCTGCTAAGGAAAGGGTTGAGACTACAAAATAAATTATGAAAGTCTGCAGAACAATTGAGAGGTTCACTACAGAGCTGGGCATGAGTCAAACTTGTATGCAAGGCAAAAAGTTCTTTACTTTATTCTGAATTTCCTGAGACTATCAGTCCCATTTCATGCAGGTCTCATCTGAGAACAGCAACAATTTGTTCATCTGATTTGGACAGTGTTCAAAAACTGACCAGGAGTTAAGAGCTCTCTTCACTGTAGTTCAAACCCCTTGTGAGACATCAGGTTTCTTTGATCTCCTTGACTAATGGGGAAAGCATTAATATGACAGTGCTAAGGGTGTAAAACAATAGGGTTTACTGAAATTCTCCTGCTGCATTAATAGTAAATTACTGTAGAGTTGTTTTCTTAAAAATCAAGACAAATTGTCCCTTCTCTGGGGAGTCTTAATCTGGATGGTTTTTATTTGATTATATCAAACAATCAAAATTAAGAATTTTGGGGGTATGAGCACTCGCTGAAATCCATTTGATACACCTTTGAGATAATATTTAATAGAGAATAAAGAATCATACTGAAATATATAGTATGATAAATGTGATGTTATACTGAGTTAAATGCAATGCTTTTCCTTTTTTCATTAATTTATTTACATGTATGATGTATGTCATCTTGGCAATATTACAATAGATGAGCCTAAAGATTGCATGCAGGTCACCCTTTTTTGAGCTTTTTATAATTTAGGGAACCTGCTGATGCATGATGATGAGGTATTTATGTTATATGGAATTGGTGCCACAGCTCTCCTGTCTGGCTGTTTTTCTGTATCTACCTTTGCTCCTTTCTCATTTCCCCGACAGATTTAGGTAGATGGCTTTTAATAATCTACTGGCTGACCACAGATCTTTAGAAGAGTGGAGTATGCAGAACTGGGTGAATATAATTCCACCACAGTCATTAGCTATATCCAATAAATAATTTTAACAGATAAGAAAAGTCTTATGATATATTCCTTGGGGTTTGGGGAAGAAATTCAGGTAGTGCCCTGCATATACTTTCTTGCATGCAGTATAGCTTGTGAACTTGGAAATCATTGTCTCTAGCCTCTACCTAACAATCGTACCTTCAGAAAGAGGGGCGTAAAAGATCTGCATCTGCAGAGAGAGCATTTCTTTCCTGGATGTGTCTCCTGAGGATCTCCTTCCTCTCTCGCATTACCACAGGAAAATAGAGATGTGCTAGAAGCATGTTGCAAAAGGAAATGGTGCATGTGGAGGCCCAGGCTATAACACACAGGCTATAACACACATCCTGTAGGATCCAAAGGCAGCTCTGCACCTCACAGTGTCCCAGTCACTGCTCTGCAATAACGAGGCAGATTTCAGGAGCGCATGGTCTAATGGCTTGGTAGCAGTGGTAAGTGCTGTCCTGCCCTGCCTTCCCATTTATTTCTCAGCCCGCCCCGGCTGCTTCCCTTACATCGATTCTGATGCTCAGCTCACCTCCCCTCCCTGCCAGCACGCTACTTCCCTCACAGGCAGCTAGGCACAGAGACTCTCCCCTTGCCTGCACCTGGCTATCCTGCGCAGCAGGAGCTTCCCTCCTACTGCTGAACTGGACGAATACAGAGGTCATCCAAACCCCACATCAGACAAGTCTTAGAGGAAAATAAGGGAAGGTTTCTGCATCGGTGGTGTCTCTTGAGTTTCAGATTCCATTTATAACTCTCAGAGCTTGCAAAGAATCTCACCTTTAGGACTTAGCTTGCCAAATTATTGCTTTTTCTGAAAGAGTTTGGGTTGCTGATATTTCCATTTTTTAAATCAAATTATTCATGCCCATGCTGCCACCTTTTTTGTTGCCATATATTAGGTGTTTATTAAGTGATTAATACTACTTTTAAGAAGTTGGAATACAGATAGTTGATTATGTTAGTATGATAATATTGCAATAGTTATACTTTGATGAATAATGTCCTTCAAAATATTATTTGGTCTTGTAATGGTTGTTTTATTGTGTGCTGCTTTGTGAACGTTAAATGTGTCTTAATTTCTTTTCTGATAACAAATTGTACATTTCTCTGGCTGTCCCTTAATATCTTACAATTGACTGGCAGGAAAAAGAATTGTACTAGTAAAAAATACAGTTTAAAAAGACTATACTAATAAGAACCTCTTTTTGCAATGGGAGATGACTTTCCATCATCATAGGCAACTCAATGCCAGAGCAGATAGTGGAACTAATGAAAATCCAAAGGAACATTTCTGAAATGGTTTTCTTCAGCCTCAGATGACCCCATCCAGTAATATTATAAGCTGGAATTAATTATTTTAAGTACAGTATCCATAATAAGGATTACTGTCTAGTTTACTTTGCATATCCTTTAAATATGTCAACGTTGGCAATGGCAGCAATCTTTTCTGTGACAGAAACACGTAAGCGCCATATTTTTTTAATTTGAAACAGAAGAGACCTACACAATAAACTATCAAGAGCTGGTAGGATTTGTATGGTTATTCCCTATTTTTAAAAAAGTTTGAATGAATGAAGAAGCATTTTTGCAAAAGAACACTCAAGAAAAAAGGCACATAAGTCAAAAGCGTGGTCTGAGACTGCCTTGCACATCCACTTCAGCTGAATTGAGTGAAGCACAAGCCCTTTCTCTGCCTTGTCATATGTATGTGTGTGTGCATGTGCACACACACACGTGTAGAGTTGCCCTGTTGGTAGTTAGGGGTCATTTAACAGGATGAAAGCAATTGAAATTAGTTTCCTCCGAACCAGAATCTGATACGTTCCTTGGATAGTTCTTTCTGATATGTCAGGTTGAATCAGTACCAAAATAAACCTCCCGCATTTGGTCATTGCTACTCTGGTGTCTTTGTATAATCTATGGATAACTTATATCAAACTTGAAACTCTCATTCCAAATGAGCTTGGTTATTACTGTTCTCAAGGCCTTTGTCACAGAGGGCTATGGAGGAATCATCATATGGCAAATTGCACTAAAGTAGTGAATAAGCAGAATTAGCTTAATCAACCCCCTCCCCCTCCAGGCTCTTAGTTTTCTAGTCTTAAAAGTATTCTGTATAAAAATCACTCAGTCATCTTTCACAGCTCTTCTGCTATGTTTTCTTAGAACAAAATCTAAAATGAAGTATCTTGCTAAACACATAATAAACAAAAAGAGCTGAAAACAAATGTCTCCCTAGTACCTCAGTGTCCTCCCTCCAATAAAGCTTCAGGCCAGCAAATTTCTATGCCTGTCTGAACAACACCAAACCTCACACAGCTCCTCTGGTTACCTACAAAAATCTCCTTTCCTGGGAAGTAGTCTGTGCTCAGGTGCCTCCTGGACAGTACTCCTCTGGCAGACTCTGCCCTGCCCTAGTTTCCAGCTCCCTGTGTCACCCTCTGCCCTGTAACACTCTCTCTCTGCCTTAAAAAAATTTCTGAGTGATATGTGGCAGTCACAAAAAGAGGCATTTCTTCCATGCCCAGGCACAGCATTTTTAACAATGCATAGTGTGTAAGAAACAGTAACAAATGAATGATTATTTTACTAGTGTTAGAGATATGATTGATAAAAGCCATCAATCAGTCACCAATGAAGTCTTTTAGGTAGTAGTTTGTATTCTTTGCTTTTAGAAAGTTACAAAATTACAAAATTTTATATGGATCCGTCTCTTAGATACTTTATCCCAGCAATTATGGTTACATTTGTAGCTGAATGACTATTATTATTTCATATAGCAGTACAACTTTAATTACATGTGTGGTACATAGCTTACCTCCATGAGCGCTCTGTTCTTAAAAATCTGTCTGCTTTCTTTCCCAGTATAGTTAATACTCGTTGTGGCTAAACAGGCCATCACAGTTGTGTATGTTAGCCTGCAAGCACCAACATTTCATGTATATTTTCTGGTGCTATCTTCCTAGACTTTCAGGAAAGCAGACAGGGAACTCTTTGTTTCCATCACAGAGTTAAATGTGTGATGTCCGTTTCTGTGTTCTTGGCCTCTGCTAGCTTCCTCTGCAAGACAAAATGGTATTCCCTCATGTCCATTACTGTTTTCTTGGCAAATCTACATGCTGCTAATACTGCTCTGTTAAATCATGGGTTCTTGTTCACTGCATTCGTAGACCCCCAGGGCCAGATACTGGCTCCTGCTCTGGCAGTATGAATAGCTTGTAAAATTGTCCTAAACAGGTACCTGAGATTTGCCTTGGCTTTACACCACTCACTCTTATGCTTACCCTCCCTGCTGGATGGCATAGCTTGGGATCATGTTAAAATGTAAGTGACATTGGTAAGAATATGGTTTTCTTCTTCAGCGTACCGGTTGCAAGGGGATTGTTGTAGGCAGCCGAGACTTAAAGCAGCCCTGATGTTTGTTACTGTAGGAGTTAACTAATTCAGAGCTAGCAGGGTTAAAGATGGCACTATGGCCACTTCAGGAGTTACATCCTGTTGGATATATTGTACGGAGCACCTTTTGAATTTAAAGAAAAAGTTTTTTATATAACTTTATAAGTATACAAAGTTTTTTATATATGAAACATAAGAAATATCAGTTCTGATGGGACAAATGGATACATTTCTGCATGATAACTAAAGAAGTTTCTACAAAGAAATTAAGTATTAGCTTCAGTGACTTGCTCCTCATTCTGAAGCCTGTACACATTGAAGCAAAACGAAAACCTTTCCATTAAAAACAAGTGAATGTCCAAGAATGCCATATTTAAGCACTGCTAATTTTAAAAGCTAAGGGCTAGATAGGTTAAAGTATTTAGACATAGAAAATAGAAACTTTAACACCTGACTTTAGGAGGATGTTGAGCTTCAAGTGTGGAATCCAGACACTGTGTCAGGTACCTGGTCTCTATGTGAAATACACAGAGGTTCCTGAGAAAGTTGTCCTTAACAATGTGTGCAGCTGCAATTAGGTAGTGCATGGGACAAATTTACTCATCATTAGGGATTACGCCCATTTTCCTGAAAGCCTTTTTTCAAAGGTTATGAACTTCTGAATAAAATCATAGAATCACAGAACAATTGAGGTTGGAAGTGACTTCAGGAGATCATCTGATCCAACCCCCCTGCTCAAGCAGAGCAACCTAGAGCTAGTTGCCCAGGACTCTGTCCAGATGGCTTGTGTATATCTCCAGGTTGGAGACTTCACAACCTCTCTGGGCAACTTGTTCTATTGCTTGGTCACCCTTCCTGTAAATGAGCATTTTCTTAGGTTCAGATGGAGCCTCCGCTGTTTCAGTTTGTGCCCATTGCCTCTTGAATATTTGGGATGGATGGCATTGCTCTTTCATACAGGGGTTTACAGCTTAAAATACAAGAAGAGCTCCAATTCCTTATCTTTTCATCAGGAAGGAATTAATTTTTAAACTCCATATAAAACTGTCTTATCTTAAATTTGAGATTCAGTGGTGGTGTTTTGTCCTTGTTGAAGGACTGCTACTCTGCTGGAAATAAAGATTTGTAAGTTTGAATAAGAGCTGAGGAAGAGCATGACTCTAGACCTGTTGTTAGAAAATTCACTTAGACTGAAAAGATGTGTCTCGATATCTATTTTATGGACCACATAATCTAAATACACAAACAGGTATGGGAAGAATATTTACAAATTCATCCCCATGTTCAAGAAGGAGTTGAACCTGAGTCTTCTACTGCTTCAGTAAGTGCTCTTGGAGTGCCTGCTGGGGTTCATTGCTGTTTCTTGCATGGCACTGACTTTTGTTAGAGTCAACAAAAAGCCAGATGATTTTACTAGAGTAGTACCAGACTGAAGCTAGTATGCACTGCTTCTCAGCCAGGCTTCTCAGCATACCTGAGTCTGGTATGGGTCACTTTTGGTCCACTTGGAATCTAGGTAGAGCAAGCTCCTCAATGTCAAGCAAAGGGAAGAGTGATTCACGCCTTGCCACAGTCACCACATACCGCCCTAGGGAAAAATTGCCTACATCTAGTTTTATCCCCTTGTGTAATAGAAACACCAGTGGAACTCTGCTGTAGATGGTCAGTTCCAAGTCCTGGAGTAACCACCCATTTTATGGTATTGGCTTGAATGCTTGTCTTGGAAAGGTTCAGGGAGAGGTGTAATAGATGTCCAAGCATGATGTAGCCCAACACTCTAACCCAGCACGCTACAGAAAGGAATCAACTATACGACCAAAGACAAGAAGGCCACAGTAGGATATACACCTCTGTTCTTTGGAAATCAAGCATCAACTACCTATTTGGAGTCATGAAAGAAGAGAATACTTAACTTACTGTGGAAAAAGACTAACATTTTTTCTTAATTTTCATTAAAGGTCCAACTAAGTGGGTCTATCTGCAATGGATCTTCTTTATAAACTGAGTTTGGGCAGACTTCTCTGTTTGTTGTTCAAATATGCACAGATTTTAGAATATGTCTATTCAGGCTTTACTCTTTATCCTCAAATTTAACTAAAGTTAATCATTTAATGGCACAGACATGAATCCTTTTTCTAATGTTCATGTCTGTCAGACAGTTTAATGTTCTGTCTACACATAAAGGTGTCTGTATCCTAGTATAAATAAGGCTCTGTACAAAAATGCTTTGAATTTATGTGTGTTGGCTTCATTTTCAACATATTGCTCTGTGTTAGTCTTTCTATCTTTAAAGCAGATTTTTGCTTTTCTGTCTACTCTTCTGAGCTCACTGTCTGGTATTTAAATATTGCCTAAATAAATGAATTCACGTTCCGTTGTGCTAATGTACACTGTGTTCATACAAAGTTTGAAAGTAGGAGAAATGAAGTGTTTTATCAATTGCACAAAAGTTGTTGTTAATACTGTATGGTAATTAGATTTCAGTGTTTGGTAAAATTTGGTTATATTATATGTTTTATCATCGATATAACGTATGCATTGTATTTAAAAAAAAGAAAATTTCCCATGTGCATACTGAACATCTTGTAATGTAAAAACACATAAAAAATGGTCACAATACTGATGTGAATGTTCTGCATGCTCATGGAGAACTGTAATAGTTAACTTAAGCTCTGATAGCAGAAATTAGCTAGCTATAACAAAACAGGGCTTCCAAACAGTCTTGTCAAAGTAAGGGAACGGAAAAGAAAAGCCTATACTGTAGCTGTCATGTTGTCAAAAACAGTAGTGTTGATTTTTTCTGTCTCTATATTGCCCCATGAAATCCTCCCAGTGATAATCATCTTAATTATATTGATCTTTTGGGAATGCTGATAAAGTTAGATGATAATGAGCTGTGAGCTGAGCAGGGGCAGCTGTAAGCCTCCAAATTCTTACAAATATTGAGAGACCAAAATACAGGTAGCATGATGCTTTCTCTCTAGTAAGATACTCTTCCCTGAGTCTTCTTTCACTTTGTTATTTGTACATTCCTCACATAAATATACTTTGTTTTTTCATAAACGCTACAAAAGAATTCTTCACAGAATTCTTCTCTGTCATATTTTGTGTGAAAAGGAAATGTTAAAAAACCCTCAGAAGAATAAGGAACAGGGTTTTAGCTAAGAGTGTAAAGATGAAGATGGTTTGGTTCTGAAGATTAGTGCAGTCCACAAGGCCTTTTTTTTGGTAGTGTGTTTGATCTATAGGCAATTTATATTCCACCTCCAGGAATGCCTGTGTAAATATGAATGTATGTATTTTTTCTGTCTTTAGTTTCTTTGGTTTTGTTTTGTTTTAAATGTGGACATTTAATGCAAAATAAGGCATGATGTCAAATCCTCCAGATTCTTTAAATAGTGGCCAGAAGAACCACTCTTACAGATGTACTCTGTTTGCATTATAGTTTAATTTTGCTGTAGTGTGATAGAACTTTGGCCAGGCTCGGCAAAACTTTGCAGGTGGCTGCTTGGATTACGTTTAGCAGCAAATTGTATGAGACAGCCTGGTAGTATTTGTCTGCAAATTAATGCCAGTGAAACAACATAGGTAGACAATTGCACAGGTACACACAAACACATTCATAGGATTGTAAATAAACAGATTTCACAGGCACCAATGTAACTCTATTGACTGCCATGTTGTTCCTCCTTATTTACACCCGTGTGAGTGAAAGTTTAGTGACTAGCATGTTTGTTTCAGATTAACAAAGGCTGAAACATTGACATTTAACTATCTTAAGTATATCAAACTGGACTACTTTAATACTGATTATTAAAATATAGAAATATTCCATCGTTTTTCTTCCTGTCCCCTCCCCTCTGAAAATGCAATGCTTGGTCTTGCAGCCCTACATATACACACGGTATTTGTGTGAGGTTGCTTGAAAATACAAGTTTGACTGATATACTCGTGCACAGATTATAATTTCTTACTTTTATGTATGTGTTAATTGTCATTAATTTGATTTCAAACATATAGCTGAATAGAAGAGACTGTCTTGAGTAGTTGAAAGAAGAGAGTAAATTTGATGAAGTAAAGGTGTTATTCCTGAGTCTGACTGCTGTAAGAGAAATTTTATATGATACACACCCTTATGAGCCACTGCTTCTTGAATACATAATTTGACTTTCTGAACAGACCTACCTTGCCAGTACTTTTACATTTTCCCTTTACCTTACCCACACTGGAAGGAGGGAAACTCCATTTTTTTTATCTTCAGTGACTAGAGGCAAAAAATACCTTGCTCATCACTGATCCTAGTGCTGTACTTTATGAAATTTATATACAATTCCAGAAAGGGTGTTAGAAATTGACTTTAGGGAATCTATGAAACTTCCGAGCATGGCAGGTTTCCAAGTTTAATTTATGGTTTGCAGATACATGGGATATTCATTGTCACCCTTTTTCTACTGTTAAGAATTACACGTGTGTGTGTGTGTCTGAATTTATCATTTAGTCCATACAGAAGGTAGGGTCAACATTGACTAATTGTGTAAAATATATACCTCAAGCTACTTTTATTTTGAAACATCTCAAGCTGGAGCAATGTAAGATTACATGAACTTAGATCAAGAATGGATCAGTGCTCTCTGCTTCCTTTTAAACATGAATTCTAGACAGAAGAATTGATAACAGCAGCTTTCTCATCCTGCCTTTTTCCTCCTTTTTGGATCATGTTGTGTGTGTTGTATGTATGTGCATGTGTGTATTTATATAAGTTTATATGCCACTTTTCTCAAATATATTATTTCTGGCAGTACTATGAAAGGGTGATTGGACAGAAAAAGTTCTCAAGAGCCTCTAATAGATTTCAATCCAGTCTGCCTGCTGCTCTGTTTTGCACTGAGTCAAGTATTTTTTTAAGCTGATAATTGAAAACCTATCTTGTTCTTACAGAATGGTTTTGCTGTTGTAAGGCCCCCAGGCCATCATGCTGAAGAATCAACAGCCATGTAAGTACCAGGGAATATTGCCCATCTTGGAGCACTAAGGTTACTGGCAATCACCTGTGCTGTGCATGTCTCTGAAGAACTGTAATTGTTAGCAGATGACTGAAAAGGCTTTCTAGGTACTCCCAGAAGCAGATTTATGGCCTCGGAGATCATATAGCATTTTTTAAAATGCTCTGAACATTATTTATAGCTGTTTTCCTGACTGATTTGCTTTCTTATTTCTGTTCTTCTCTATTCCACAGGGGGTTCTGCTTTTTTAATTCGATTGCAATTGCTGCCAAATACTTGAGAGACAAGCTAAATATAGGCAAGATATTGATTGTAGATCTGGTATGTATTCTTGGCAAGCATTGCACTTTCAGTGCATCTAGATAAAAGATAATGAATTTGTATTTATATGTCAGACTTTCCTGCTTTTAATACCTACAAGTAGCAAAGGTGTGCATTTCCTCTGATTTTGGGAACTCATTAAAGCCAGGATGGCAGTACTGAAGCCATAAACGTCTATGTTTCACTTTAATGGTGTTAACTGCAATTTAATGAGAAGAAGGCACAGATCAGGGCAACTTTTATGGTCCTTAAATGAATTGATACTTCCACCGTTAAAATAACCCTACAGAACCCAAGTTTACTTTTCCCTACAGAATACAAACTTTAAATAGTCAGATGTGCCTTAAAGAATGTTGTTGCTTTGGTAACCAAATTGGCCACTTCCCCCAGCTAGCAATGATTCAACTTGTTGTGTAACTTCGATATTATTAAACAAATCAACAGGTCATTCCCTGTAAGAAGTTTTCAAGTCATGTATGCCAGCTTTTGATGGTTCCCTGAAGGAAAGCTACGTGATTAAAAATCCACTTCATTGGATTAGTCTTTTATTTTAATAGAAGGCATTCTTACACAATACTTAATATGTTTAACAAATGGATTATTTAAATGCAGATGACATTTGGCATGTTGTCTATATTATTTTCATGAATAATGAATTGGAGCTCTGCCTTGCACTTAAAGGATCAGCCCCATGCACAGCCCAAGGAAAGTTGAATGCTGATTTATGAGCACCATTTTTGTTTTCCTACAGTTCATGAGGAGGTGTAATAGGGTGTCTGACAAAGCATAGACAGGAAATGAACCCTGGCATCAAAACCTAACCTGTTACATCTGCACTTAATTAATTTTTGCAGGTGATAAAAGATTTAAAGACAAAATATGTTAAAGGGTTTTTGAAGTGCAGGGCTTAATAGTCTAAATCTTGTTCATATCTGCACTCATAATTAAATCTTATTGTGAAGTCGTGGCCTTACCATCGAGCACTTTTATTCAGTTAAACACGCATACTGGCTGTTGAAGAGAAGCAGAGAAAGGGGGAGTGTGGGAGAAGGAATGGCAAGAGAAAAATGAATGGTAGAATAACTATATGAGTAGGTTAGATATTCTTAGAACGTTTTTCAAATATTTCTCAGAGTGTTCTACTATCACTTAGGAACATAATTATAAACTGCAAGGAACCAGTATCTTTGAAAAATTCTCTTCCACTGTTGTATCTGTTTGCTGACTTGAATCTTACAGTTCATTGAGTTTTACTGCTGTAAATGCTGGCCAAAAGTGAACTTTATATTTATTCTTGTTTTTTAATACGAAAAACCTATTCAAAGTTTGCATTTTGTGAATGTTTTAAGTCTTTTTGACTGTAAGTGTTACATTCACCTTGTTGGTAAAAGAAATCACTTCCATTTGACCTACTCAGCCAATAAGAACTTCGGAATTCATCTTCAGTTTTGCAAGGCAAGGTTAAATGTGCAAATCATTACCTGTGCAAATGATTTCCCATGAAGCTGCCTAACCTTACCCAGGAAAGTAGATAGGGAATGCTCAGACTCTCTCTGACTCTATCCCATTGGCCAGAATAACTCAGCTGGTGAAAAGGGAGAAATATATGGCTGATGCAGATTACTTCACTCCTGGAGCAGTTGCAGTCCAGTCCCCAGCCTGCTCCATGGTCAATGCAATGGTGTACAAAAATTCACATGGAAAATTTCTTATGTATGCAAACTATGGATAAATCACAATCCAAACTGAATAAATGAACAAGTTAATAGTGATGTCTTTATATCCACCAACAGAGAGTTTTGGGCATCTGAAGGAAAGAATGGAATTACAGATGTTAGACTTGAAATTAACCTTTAAGGCTATTTTTTGACAGTGACTAGCACAGCAGGACCCCATGCTTGTTGGCAGCTACACGTTACTACAACGTAAATGTTAAAATGTAATATTCAATCCCACACATTAAACTGTACTCTAGTTACAAATTAAGTGTAGTATTCATAGCTGCTACATGTGTTCGTATATAAATTCTTAAATTCTTAATTTTTAATCTTTCCTTCATTTTTTTCTACATTAAAATAAAAGATGTCTCTGTCAGCTTTTCTTTCCTCATTCCACCATTTGAATAAATCTCCATTTTTGAACTGACTTATGTACCCTGAATGCTTTTCATCTACTAAGGGCAGAATATTAACACATTTCCCACATGTTAACATACACAGTCTTAAACAACACATTCCTTTGTCTAACCAGAGAAGTCACTGCTCTTCAAAACAGAGTAACCCTTGGTGAAATTGAAGTTTAGGCAAGAATGCTAAATTTAAGGTCTGAATAATCAAAAAAAAAAAAAGAGCTCTGTATGCCCATTTAATATTTTTTCTTCTCATTTGAAAACTGTTACAGCAACAATATATCTAAAGCCCCAAATATGCATGGAAAAGAAAGACTAATTAAAATCAGAAAATAAAGCCCTATTATGTTTTTAGTCACAGTCTCTGCAGATCTATCTATATGGTCAACATAGCTCCTCAGGTTGCTGTTGCAATCCTTGTTCCAAGATCATCCATGCTTGCACGTATGTTAGCATGATCCGGGTCTGTTTTGGAGTAAACCAATTAAATCTGTCACAGTTAAAGACTGGATGGGATTCTGGGGTTAGTCTGCATGCCAGATCTTGCTTAATTTGCCAGTCAGAGCCCTCTAACACTATGCTGGCTGCCTTCAAATCTCCAACACCCTCACACCAGTGTGTGCTCCCTTGCACCTCCAACATGTGTTACATTTAACCTTGGCATTAAGTCACAGTTGGGCTGTAACTTCATCCTCATGTTGTTTCAAGCACTTTCAACTGAGAAAAGAAAAGTAACCATTATAATATTACGCCACAGAGGTCCCAGAGGAGGTCCAAGTCAAGCACAATGCAGTACAAGTAAGACTCGATCAATGTAGAGAGTCCTGAACAACGTGGGTGAAAGTCATGGGCTACATCAGCTGGCAAAGAGCGCAAGCAGTGGGCAGTGCTTGCTGTGCCGTTGGCAATGTACACCTAACTTGAACCTTCCTGGAATCCAGCCATCCTGAGGAAAATGTGACCGTTCTCTGATACTAAATTTGGTTCAGACGTCAGAGCATTTGTAAAATAAATACTGTCCGGTTGATAGTGTTGCCATTCAGAGCACTTCATCTGTCCTCCTTCTGAATTCTCTCTTTAAATCAGAAATTTCAAAGGGATGGATTAAAGGAGGAGAATCAATAATACCTATAATTTTTCAACTTCTTACAAATGCCAGTGGAGAAACTTACAAAAAAGACTGTTTTCTTTTACTGAAAGGCAAATGGATTTTCCATTTTCACGTGTAAAATTTCTTGTGTGTCTAACCACATAGTACGATGGTAGAACTGTGAAAACAAAACTAAAGAAGAGGAAAAGTCCACCTCATCAGCCTTTGTTGTATAGATATACCGTCAGCATTTTTTTTCAGTATTTTTTTTAATGACAGAATTCCTTTTCACTGGCATTATATAATGTTTGAAATAGGGAGAATGGCCAAGGTCACTCGTTGATTGTGGAAGGCACCATCCTATCTGCCAGATGATTTAATAGCTAATGAGATCATATTCCTATGTCTTCAACTCTTGCCGTCATGATTTTGCAAAAATGAAGTATGAAGTCCTTTCCGCATCTGGCATCTCTTTTGATGTGGATCTAACTGCTGAGGGACTGCTAACTGAACTGAATGTTTCAAGAAAGCCAATTTACTCAGCTGGTCACAGAGCCTTTGACCTCAATAGTGGAACTTGGCAAATCAATGAATACACTTATGTTTAGTGTTCTGTCAAGAATTGTGAAAAAGCTCTGTAAACCATAGATCCTTCTGCAAAATACTAGTTTGTAGTTTAAACATTAGTCTTTCTTCAGAGGCCAATGAGGCTAGTTAATTAAGCCTGAGGGGTTATGAACTGTTGGCAGTTAATAAGTCATAAAATTCCTCCATAAAACAGGATGCTAGATTCCATCACTGAGGCAAGGAGTACAAAGAGCCGGTGTATAAATATCTAATTGTACAAAAGGACTGGGATTTCTCAATGACTGCTCATCTGGAGTCTCCAGGGCACGCTCGCTATGGTTTCCTGATTTTTAGAAGCCAGTTTAAAAAATGAGTGCATTAAAGAGTAATTTGCCTGAAAGTTCAGGAAGTATGGGGTGGTGAAGGGAGGGGGAAAGGGAAAGACAAAAGGAGGGCAAGGGAGAGGGAGAGAAACAGAGGCGGGGGGGGTTTAAAAGAAAGCAGAACTGAGCTCTCTACACTGAGTTGGACATTATTACATTTGTCATCTGTTTTCTTTCTCCTTTAGGATGTTCACCATGGCAACGGTACACAGCAGGCTTTTTATGCTGACCCCAGCATCCTGTATGTTTCCCTCCATCGCTATGATGAAGGCAACTTCTTCCCCGGCAGTGGAGCCCCAAATGAGGTTAGGTTTATTTCTTTAGAGCCCCATTTTTATTTGTATCTTTCAGGTAATTGCGTTGCATGATTACCCCTAATTTTCTTGTCCTTCTCTGGTTCTTTAAATTACAGCAGATTGCCAAATTGTCCACTGGGAGCAGGGGACCAGTGGAGAACAAGTGCATAACCCAGAGCAGTCCTTGTCAAACAAGGCTGGGCTGATCTGACATGTTGTTTGATGTTTGTTTCTAAAGTGCACTTGAGAATTTTTTCTTTTTTTTTTTTCCTTTCCCTCTCTTTTCCTCCTCCCTTTTCTTCCTCTTCACTTCTTTTGGCATTTTATTCCTATTTTTCAGGTTGGAAGTGGCCCTGGTGAAGGGTATAACATAAATATTGCTTGGACAGGTGGCTTGGATCCTCCTATGGGTGATGTTGAGTATCTCACAGCATTCAGGTTGGTACCTTTTTCTTTTAAATTTATGAAAACTGGTTGTAGAACATAAGCACATGAATAAGAGCTAATGTAATCTTGAAAGACAGGAGAATGACCTGTGGTGAAAGTAACTTAATCCTGGTATCCCAGTATACGAAAGCTTAGTAAATAATAAAAATGGATAATTTAATTGTTGTGATCATCAACTCAGAATCAACAAAAAAAAAGTCTAATGATTTAATCAGTCACTCATTTTATCATTATTATATCATGCCAGTAAAATTGCTTTGAGCTTGCTCACTTTTCTACCTACAAAATTTAAATGTAAACATTTTTACCAGGCAGAAGAAAATTACTGTTCACATTCATGTTGACTGCAGTTACATGCAAGTAGAGCAGACAGAAAGCAATATGAAGTATGGTCCAAATCCAGCATTCCTCTTTCACTTAAAAGTCTCATCATGATGCTCACAGATTTGATCAACTGGCTTTTTCTATGAATTTCAGTAAAGTGCTATTTACTTAAAAGTAAATAATTGTGAAATGTCTCAGTAAGAATGATAGGAAATATTGCATGCTGTATTTCTCTTTGCTTTCAATAGCTCATGCTAAATGAAATTTTATTCTTTCATAGGTGATGCGTCATAATCTCTAGTCTTATTTTGATGGGACCAGAAGAGATAAAACCACTTTAAAACACACTCTTTTAGACTTTCAGTCCTGTCTTACATACACCTTTTGCTTTCATTGTAAAGCAGTCCAGTGGAAGGGTTTAGTGGGCACTCACTTCTCAAGATTGGGCAAATGCTACGTGTTTGAAAAGAGGTTTCATATAGTGAAAACTGATATGCAAGAAAGGCAATGAGACAACTAATGTGTATCTCCAATCACTTTCAAGACTTCTAGTTTGAAGTACTGCATTTACCTTTTACAGCTTTTGACTATATTCTATTGAAAATACATCACAAAAAGTATAAAACTAATTTTTTTCTTTTTTTTCTGAAGCACTCCTGTGGAGTCCATGAAATAATATGCAAAGGATCTGATAAATAACACTCCTGAATTCAGAGTCTAAGCCCTAGACACAGAAATGGCTTTACACATTCACAATATCACATTATCGTGGAAAAGGTTTTAATTTTATTTAGAACATTTGCCTGTATTTAAAAAAAGCCTAAACAAATAGTGGCAGACTCCAAATTTTCTATACCTCAGTATTGCCTCAAGCTCTTTCCAAGATTTCTCTTATTCTTTGATGAGATTTTACAGAAGTTAGAGGACTGGATGGTTCAAATCACGGATATTAGTGTCTGATATTAATATATCTGGTATGATCACTCCAAAATTCTTTGTTTGGATCCAACCTGTCCCATCTAACGCTGTGGAGAATGGTGGTCCCAGCTTATTGAACAGAAGACTCACATAACTGAGACTGCAACCACAGTTGGTACCCCTGCTATACTGACAACCATTACCTGGGCTTAATAATGCCTTTTCAAATATGCACTTTGCAGTTCTAGTTTAAGGTACACTAGTAAATAGTTTGGAGCTGCTAATATTGCTGCTGTACCTATTGCTCTGCTTCAGAGTTAGAAGGAATTTCAATCTCTGTGCCTGAGCAAAGCAGCACTATTCAGGAAAATAAAATTCATGTAAGCTACTACACACTAATCATTTACAGACATACCACTAAAATAAGTGCTTAATTATATATATTTTTTAATGCAGATAAATTCAAAGTAAAGTTTAGGATCTCCCTTTAAAAAATTTCTGGTGGTGCAAAATGTAATGCTGTTATTTTAAATGCATCCATTCAACCTTGAGATTAATGTTGTAATTAACATGAAGGTTATATTCCTTTTATTTTTTTAAGAAATATAATGCTGTTGACTGATTAGAATAGATACTGCTGTTCTCCTTTCCTCCAAAAGAGTAGGAACAGTAAATTTTTCCCTACATCCTAAGCCCCTTTTTGCCTGGGCACAGCCTTTGTGCCCTCTGTAGTGCTTATTGATATGGATTTGGTATGATTGGTATGACAGTTCTGAGTGGGGATCAATGAAGCAAAGTGCATGGAATTTTGAAGGGCAAATATAAAAATCTGAAAATTGCATAGGGTAGACCAGATAGCTATTTTCTACGTATCTGCTCTGAATGGTAGGTAAATTTACAAGTCCTAGTAAAGAGACTCTTAATCTGTGGACCAGAATCTATCCCTGCTATTATCCAAAGTGTCACACATGATGTAGCCTGCGTTCTCAGTTTGGCCAGGACAGAACTGTGAGCAGTAGTCAGGAAAGAGAGATCCACAGTTCAGTCCTTTAGCCGTACATAGAAAGGAAGGTACAGTCTTGGAGAAAATCAGTAGAACAGTTGCTAAAAAAACCCAGAAAGTCAGCTGTTGCTCTGGAGTTTTGACCTGCAACAGGTCAGTTTTTAAGAAAATAAACTGAGTTTTGTAGATAGGAAAATGGCCTATTTTTTCAAATAAATTGATTTTAGAGACAGAGTTACAGAGAAGATCCTAAGGGATGGGGAAAATGTTGGACATCATCAGTTTTAAGAGAAAAATAAGGGACAAAATGGAGAGATTTTCTCTTTATACCTACTCCCCAGTAGACAGAGTGGTCATGCAGTATTCAATCCCCACCAAAGGTCCTCTCCAAAATAACCAAGTGTGAATAAGTTTGCAGACAGGTGGAGCCTGTTTGGAGAGAAGCCAAGGCTTCCTGCTTTCTGGTTGCCTCAAGAGCCTAATCCTTTGAGTTCTTAGAAACTGAGAAATTTGCATTAAAATCATCTAAAGGTCCCTAAGGGGTACACATAACCTTCGCTTTCTCACCAGCAGAGCTCTAGTTTCTTCCTAGAATTGCACGAAGCACGTATTTGAAGTGTCAGCGACCATGACACTAGGTAGCTCGTTACTGCTTGATTGACTGGCAAATTTCACAGCTGAGATCCTTCTGAATGATAATGCCCACAGAAATAGAGACCAAGGCTTTTTTCTGCCTCCATGGAGTTTTGCCCGTAATCAGGTATTATATATGATGATGTATTTGATATCAGGTATATTGCTCTTAGCCCAGAATCTATTTGTAGAACAGTACAAGCGTTTGCACACACACACATATATACACATGCAGGTAGCTGAATATTAGTTATTTTCCACTGCATAAATCACTAGATAAATCTATTTTAAGTAAATCTTGTTGGGACTGAATGAGATTCCACCTCAGTCTTCCTCCAAACTGTCCAAGAAAATATATCTATTTCTTCAGCAAAAAGCAACTTTCATGTGTAAAAATGCAGAAAAGTTGAAGATGAGTTAGAGGAGTAACACAGAATAATCACTTCAAAGGCATGCTGAGTGAGTGTCTCCCCTGGGACTCTAGTGGGAAACAGGAAAAATTATGGTGCTGGTTTGTGTCTGCCATTTTGATTTCAGTGCTACATGAAGAGTCTTGATTGTATTTTTAAACTAACTTTTTATAGCGCAAAATGAAATGTAAATGTCTGTAGCCAGTTTGAAGATGAAGAATGCTCTTTCATGTATAAAAGAATATGTTTTCCCTTCCATTTCTTTTCCATTCCTACTAAGAAAATACGGTTGCTCGTGTTAACTACAAAGAGGTAGTGGAAAATGTGAGAAAGAAATTTCTGCAGAATGAAAAAGAAGTGCAGTAATCAAATCACTATACCTTGCCAGAGAAGTTTTTTTTGATGGATGTTTGTCATAGTTAAGCAACTGATCTAGCTACAAAAATCCTTGAAAGAATGTCCTTTTTCTAAAAGGCAGGCATCTCTTCTTTTCCCCTATGATAACAAAAAAGCACAGCTCTTTTCCATTATTTTCAAGGCCTGATGTACCTTTGCCTCTAGAGAGTTTTGTTTCGTCATTTACTTCCACCTATTCAGGTTAAATTTGCTTTAATTTCTTTGAAAGCAATAGGAGATGGTGGCTATTTTCGAAGAAGATGATTCTACACTCAAGTTTGCAAGGATGTAATCCACTCTCTTCTGCCAACAGTTATAGAAAAAATAAGAGCAATGGTCAACTGCTAATGTTCAAATAATTATTTTCATAAGCTCCACATTATACCAGATGTGCTTAGTAAAGGAGGCAGCAGACAGAGGCTCAGGTCTGTGTTGTGCATGCACACAGGTACGTGTATGTACTTGGAGTTTACAGAGGACAGGAGAGATGTGTTTCCATAGAGCAGAATATAGAAGACACAGGAGGCAGTGGAAACAAACGTGAGTGTTTAGAAGAGTGAGGGAGAAGCAAGAGACAGAAGGAAACTGGGGTGTGCCTTCCAACTGCTTTGCACTGCTTCTATTCAACAAAGGAGCTGTAAATTTAGCTTAACCAGCCAGTATGCTCTGACTGCTTTGCTTTACTCCAGAGTAGCATAAAACAGCCACAGCATATCTATGAACCTGGCCATAAAAGCTTACATAAAATGAAACATGTATGTGTGTGTTTCTTGGAATGATTAGAAATAGCTCATGATAATACTATCTTTGAGTTCAATTTTTAGCTGTCACATGTATGATTTTAATTTAAGAAGGTGAGCAAATTCAAAAGACATAGGTGACATTAAGGCAGCATTAAGGATGAACTATATCCATGCTTTAAAATTTAAAATACAGCACAAAATTTATAATTATCCCAAACTAATAATTTTAAACAAAGAGAATTCAAAATTAAAATCATACTTGAAACCACATATGTTAAAGTGTAAAAATGAAAGAAAATTAATGTGTTCAGAAAATCTTCACTTTGTATTACAGTTCTCAGTGCTTGTTTTGGGAGCAAATAAATATGTTTAAAACTGTCAGTATTCTAATCTCTCATCAAAAATATTAAGAAATATTCATTGTAGTCTTATGGCCTTAGAGGGCATGGTTAGGGTTCTTTGAGAGATTGCATTGATGTATACCAACCCTTTTTTTGCCTTATTTTTGTATTTCCTGAGCTGATGACATTTAATTTTGACATTTCAAATGAAAAACTTTATGAATGGTTTTTTTTTTGTTTCTCAAATATATTCTCTTTGTTAACTCTGTTTCAGCATAGGTACTGACTATGAATTTTTTTGACTTTTTAAGTTACCATTTCATACATAAAACCTAAAAAGAACACTCAAAGAAAATATTGCCATGTTTTCCTTATGCTTTTTCATATAAGTATACATAGATTGTATATATTTGTATATATTAATTTAATTTTCCTGTAAATTTTATTTTTATAACTTTTTGTTCACTAAGAAATTGGAGATACCAACTTTAATAAGTTTGTGTATCCTGTTGGTATTGAGTTTCATGGTCTTAAGTATTTGTCTCTGAAAAACAAAAATTCTTTGTTTTAGATCAAATCAATAGTCCTCTACTTTTGTTAAACATCCATTTGTTCACGTACTACATGTGTAGATGAAGTGCACATTCTTGCCTATCTATATTTATTATTTTAAATACATTTGTATTATCTGTGTCATGTCTTTTCCTATTTTTCTTCTCTCAAAATACAATATTTCTGGTCTTTTCAATCGCTTTTCATTTAGAAATGTATCCAGTTGCCAAATCATTTTAATTGCTCATCTCTGAAGCTCTGCTATTTTCTAGAAATGAGCTAAATACACCACATGAGGGCGAACCATCGATTTATACTATTTTGAATATTATTATGGCTTTTTTGGCATCACTCTTCTGCAATATTGTATAACACTCTGACTGAGTAGAAACCTTGGTTTTTGATAAACATAGCAAAAAAGCATAGGAGACAAAAATCAACATTTTTCCTAGCTGTACCTATTTACAGTGAGTCATAGAACAATGGTATATTGTGATAATATTTAATGAATTCTACCAACAATCAATTTTGAGAAAAAAGCTCTTTTAAAGAATAATTCTAAATACCCATAACTTAATGCTATTATTTTTTATGGCTGCAATGTCCAGAGGCTACTGCTGAGTCTATATTATGCTAGGCTGGGTCTAAAAAATAAGGTAAGACTTGGTTTCTGATTCAAATGTGAAGAGATAAAAAACCAGAAGTGTGGGAGAGGAAATAAAAAAGCCAAGTTAGCTGCTCAGCCTCATGAGTTAATAAAAGAACTAGAAGTAGACAGAACTAACATCTTCAGAACTTTAATCTGTTGTATTTTCAATGAACTCCATTGGCAATAGGCTCAGACTAGCAAAGTGCCATGTTTATCTTTACTAACGGAAATAAATTATTTATTTCTCAATATTTTGCTTTACAATAACTGGTAAAGATTATCCCAGCTATTGTTATCTCTCTCTTGTCTATTTGCTGACAGCAATGTGTTCAACATTTCACTGCATAAAGAGGAAGACAGGATCTCTGAGTCACATACATGAGAAGCAGATAATGATTTACTCAAATGTAGATGGACATTATTGAAAGTGCTAGTTATCCACAACCCTTCTGCATTGTCATGGGCATAGTACTGCTTTTATGAAGAAAAATATAGCTGAACAGAACACAGTCATGGAAGCTCTAAGAAATCTATACAATGCTTTCCGTATGGATGTATACAGTTTGCTTTCAGTCACCCACAGCATTCTGTGGAGTCATAAGATAAAGTTTCAATGCGTTTTCCATTTCTGATTTTGTCCACTTCTTCAAAGTGTCTTTAAAAGATGAGCATTTGAACCAGAGATGTCTTTCTTTTCCCTTCTGCCATAGAAAATGGCTTAGAAGAATTCAAAGAAAGGTACACCAAACAGCTATAAAAAGATGACTTAAGAGTGCCTGAGTAGTTCCTTTTGAAGAAGTTTGAAAAAGGTAGAAGTTTGCTTGGAATAATATTTTTTAAATCTGCTTAGAGTATAAGTTTCATATGTAAATAATCAATAGTCCTGAGGTTCTGCGTCTTTTGAATATTTTTTGAGTGTGTTGGGGTTTTTTTTATAGTAGTGGTAAATTTTCATGCTTTTTTCTTGTTTCTTTACAAATGTTCTGAGCATTCAGATGATTAGTGTTGTGGGGATAAGGACAGAGTCCTTAGGAAATGGAGAAGCAGAGTTAAAAGCATTTGAAGCACTGGTATAAACAGCTTTTCAACATTTTGTTATACTTCAAAGTTCTCCATAAAACTAAAACTGGCAACACTGTTTATAACCTGCGACCTCTTGTTCTTCCTACTTGTTTATTTTTATTTGGAAAATCTAACTTCTTCTCACCAAACTACCCTAAATTTTCACCTTTACTGAACAGGATTTTTAAAACTGTATATGACGCTCCTTTCATTCACTGGAACTACAGAAATGAAACCTTTCATTACAGAAATTAATTAGTGTCGGCTTACTTTTCTACAGATGCACAGTTTCTTTTATTGACATGGCAGAGCAGGGGGTGGAGGAGAAAGGATAATAAAATATGGCATGTGTCAGGTTTATGTGGTTCAGGTTAAAAACGATTTGATTAAAACCCCAAGCCATACATGGTCTGTAGTTTCAAAGTACTGAAAATACTTGAGCTCTTTTCCAATATAACCATTTTCCAATTTTTGTCAAGCCAGAAAGATGAAAGAATAGAGGTGTACGGATAAAGAATTGCCATATTGTCAAATACTTTGATGGAAAGGTGAGAAATATCACCAGAAACATCCTGGAAGAAATTAAACAGCAGCAAGAGTATAGAAGATATTTTTATCCTAAACGTCAAAATATCTGTGGCATTTAGATGGAGATAAATTTCAGGTCTGAATTAAAAGTCCTACAGCAACACTGTGCGATTGTGTAGATGTCCAGCCCCAATTTAAATTTTGTTGCTTTATAATAACTTTTGAGAACTACACTGTAGCCTGTAAAAAATATCCACATGTTCTCTGCTGGAACAGCTCCAGACTGTAACAGAACCACTAGATTGCACCCTGGTGCTTTATGTATTGTTTAATTGTTTTCCTTTGGTGGATATTTTTATTAAAAGCCCATTACCCAGAATCAGACAGAAGTGTTGTTTCAAGAACAGCAGAAACAGAGGCCTTTCAGCTACACAGTTCTTATTCATGCTTTCTTTAGCCAGCTTAGCTAATGAGACCTCCACTATTCTTCTTCCAATACTTAAAGAAGAAAAAGAAATGGGAGTTTTTATTTTGCTCCTTTCAAATATAAGCGGGATTGCAAAGTATTATTGTGGGGTTCTGTGTGTGTGCTCATGCACCTGTGACTCAGTGTAAGTTTGTGTGGGTACCTCCAGGGCACGCCGAGATGTTCTCTTGCTTTTGCACCAATAACTCCTTGGAGATACTTTTTAATCCTAATCATTTTGTGTACCTGTGCTATGCTTTGCCCATAAAGTAATTGAATGAAAGGAACAAGTATTTTTCATAGAAAATATATTCTAGCAAATAAAGCTCTAGAAGTTCTGAAGAAAAATAGAAAAATCTGGCAAGAGACAGATTTTGAAACCCTGAATTGTGCTGAATAGCACTGTGCTCAGTGCTGCAAGATCTTACGAGGTTTCTTGTTACTGGATGTTGTTGGAGCCCCAACTCTGAGTGGTTTATTACTTTTTAAAGTCAGCTTTTAGTCTTGTGGAGAGATGTTTGAAACTATGAAAACATAAATGTCTCAAAAATAGATATCTAATGAAAAAGTTCAGGGAGGTCTATGACTCATGATTATGTGGTATTAGCAGTACTGCTTGGGCCACCAGTAATCCCATTAAATCAATGCAGCTTCTTGAAGAATAAGTTGTTACCCAGTGTGAGGGAATCCATCAGACTTCAAACTCCTAGACATTAATTTTTTCTTACAGGCAGTATAAGAAAAATGCTCAGTTGTAGAGTGACTTACCATGTTTGGCATATTTGTATATTTTTTCATGCAAAGTAGTGTCTTTGTCCTGTGATCACATATACTAGGGTCAGGATTTAGAAATAAATCGATCCTTTGTGTGATTAGCTAATGCAGGTCTCAGTTCTGCACACCAGCATAATTCGTGGCTAAGATGTAGTATTGTTACTTATACAAAATAGTAGCTTCTTGCAAAAGTCATTATTAAAAGAGTTTGTGAAAGCAGAGGCTCTTCACCAAGTAAATGTGGCAGGATCTGATCTTAGATGCTGTGACAACATTTAACCTAATTAAGCAATCAAACCTTTAAGATTATATGCAAGCACTTTCATGAGTTGTTACACCTTGAAACAAAATAAGCTTTCAAAGTATTTCATTAGCTGATTCGTATGTTTACCTACCACAAGCGTTCTAGTCATATTTATGTCAGGTGTTAAAATAAAGAACCAGAATTTTTAATTTATAAAAAATTAATGAAAAATTAAACCAAACAAAATGCAGCACAGTATAAATCGGGTTGAAAACAGCTATGCCTGGGATGCATTTCTCCTATGTCATGCATAGGAGTGTACATGCATATCAGATGATGTAAGGTGGAGGGCTGAAAGGAAGATGCAGCTTATTTGGTTCTTTTCTCCCTGTCAGTAAATTGACTGCTGCTTTCTCCCTCCTGTGCAGGGTGTGCATTGCTAAGTAGAGATGACTAAAGACAGCAGTTCCAGTAAGTAGCAACTGTCCGTGGTTTTGACATGTGATTTTCTTCTATACTGGAACAAACCCAAAACTATTTGAAAGTTTCCAAGAAAACAACTAAGTGTGTGTTTTAATGTTAATCTCTAGCCTCATGGTGAGGACATCAATCTAGGAAACAAAAAAAACCTTAAGTGAAAAGTCGCATCCCTGAATGATTGAAAACAATTTCTTGTGCCCTGTTCTTACAAATCAGGGACTTGAACCTGACCTCATCACATCTGAAGTTAATGCTTTTGCTGTCAGACTATTTGGAATGGGTTTTTTTCCCCTCACTCTTAAAAGAAGTCTCCCTCTGAAAAGTATCAGTGATGCACATCTACAAAAAGATTATGTTTTGGTAAAAGAGTACATTTCTCGAAAAAGTTACAGTTCTAATCCTGCATTACCAGACTAATGGGAGAGTGGGGGCTTATTACCTCCCTATCCAATCCAACCCTCCTGCCTTTCCAATCAAGATGTTTACAGATTAAGAAAGTATTGTTGTTAAACCTCTGCAAGTGCTTCAATTCCTGTGTCACAGGGACTTCTCGCTCCTCATGCTTTATGAACATCTGCTTCACTGCCAATGTGATGAAGTCTCTATGGAAACTGATTACCCTTGGTCTGAAAATGACAATTTATTATCTGCTAATTTACCTCATTTTGTGCTACAAAGAAAAAGTATTTCAAAAGGTTACCCATCTTTTTCAATATAATTACTGTTAGAAACTGCAAGCAAAGCCAGCAAAAGATATGCAGATTTTGTAACAGCTTAAAGACCCTGTGATTTCCAACTGATCAAGAAGGCAGTGATTTCATTCTCACTCTGTACCATCAGATGGACCACTGCTAAGAAGCATTAACTGCCCCTGAAAGTGAAAACATGCAGTGAGCGAGCATTCTTGAGTTAATTTTTACTTGCTCTGTGTCAAGTTCAGTCATTGGCCCCTATGTAAAAAATCACTGAACAAACCCAGAAACTTTTATGTTGTATTTTGTGGTCTTGCAAAGCAAATTTAAGAACTTCAAAGTATTGGAAATACTTTTCCAATAGTACCAAACAGTAGAAACAAATTTCCAATGTTGAAAATACTCCTGCTCCCCTTTTCCTTTCACATTTCTCTCTTGGAGTCATAATTTGACCACTTACCAAATTCTTCACAGCAGCCGTAACTCCCCTTTTCCTCCCACAGCTCTGTCCTATGCCTCTGATCAGAAAGTTGCTCTTCACCTGTTCTTCTCACAGTCTTTTGCTTGGCACCAGGGCCTCATTCGTTTTCATCTTCTGATCTACCTGGAACACAAGCTTTTCTCTTCCCTTATTCATCTATTTAACCTTCCATTCCTCTCACAAGAAGCTCTTGTCCCTTGTGATACAATCATGTTTCACTGAAAAGAAAAAGTGCTGTTAAGCTCTCTCTCTATCATCCTCTCTCATTTCTCCCTCTCTATCCTCAAGACCACTGAGTGTACAGATTGCTGTCTGTCCTCTGGTTCAGTTCTAGACCTTCTCCAAAATAGCATCTCAGCCTTCCTTTCCTCTGAAACCATTCTTAGCATAAACCCCTCCTAGCCCAAAGCTCAAGAGTCTATATTTCACCCTCATTTTCCTTAGCCTGTGTGTCATCCACTTTTATTGACCCTGATGATTTTTGTCTTGAAAATTCATCCTTCCCTGGCTTCTATGCTTGTTAGTCCCTGGCCTCCACCCAAGATTTCAGGTAGCTCCTCTAACTTGTCTTCTGGAAGGATCAACATTTCCTCCTTGAGATTTCTTCAGTGATTCCATGGCATTCTGCTTTTTGATCTTGGTGCCTTCTCCTACTTCTTTGTGTCTGTCTAGAGGACAGTTCATCCACAATGCAAATTCAATTATTGTTTGTCAGCCAGTTACTTCTCTGTTCTAAGTATGTCTTCTCTGTGCATCATGAAAGTTTGTAGTAACTTTATGATACACTAATTGAGGAAATCTGCCTTTAGTTCAAGCTCAACCTTACCAAACTTTTACCCCCAAGCCATTCCTACTGCCACTTTCTATAGGCAAAACCATTTTTCTGTCTGTCACTCAGACAAGTTCTTGTCTTATCTTTGACCTTCTCTGTTGGAAGTCACAACCCAGCAATGTCTAAATTTTGCAAATTCTTTCTGTAGCATGCCTGTGAAACATAGAATATACTACCATTCAAACCAGCTACAGTGATTTCTAAGCTTCTGCCAATTTTTGCAGTCTTCTGCAGCTTCTGCCAATATTATTGCAATGTCATTCTCAGAATGCTCCTATGAATTTCATTTTCCAGACCATGATACCATGTACAGGTTTTCTGCTTTTTCTGGTGACAGTGTTCATACTTGTAGGGTATTCTCATAAACAGTTACAAAACTACTTCATTAGCCTCCTTAGAATTTTTTATTACATTTCTATTTTGCTATATTGCCTCCCACAAAACTGGACAGTAGTTAAATTCCTATACTGCAAAGATTGCTTCTAATTTTCTAGCTTGTATTTCTGCCTGTAGTTCCCCAAGTCCCCACAGAGTATATAGACAGGAGCCATCTTTTTATTCCTTCTTTGCATTGTCTTATGCAATGGGGTTTTGGTTCATGACAGTACCTCCAATGCATTGTACTAATATAAATTTGTTTGTTATTATTAAGGATAATAGTAAGACGTAAGGAGTTAAAAGGTTAATTTGAGAGATATTGTAAGTTGTTCCTCTCCCCATCATGTTGCATGAGAGGTACACACCCCCAATACTGGTGACAGTGGCTGCATGTGAGACATGGGGTCACACGAGCTGATGCACTGACTGGGACCAAGGCTAGAACCAGGCTAGAATAAGGTCCTCTGATCTGCTGCAAAAGGAGGTGTCTTCTCAGGGCTTGAAAGAGGGAGATGGAGGGATTGAGTCCTCTAGCCCGGATGAAAGACATGGAGTTCTTTTATGCAAATTTGAATGACCAGAATTTATTTGGGACATGGTGACACAGACCTGTATTCTGGAAATGTTCTTTGTCAACTGCGACATATGGGTATGCTACTGGTAGGATTGACTCCTTCCCCAAACAGGCTTTGCAAGTGTGATCCACCCTCTGTCCACCCGTCTCAGGAGCACAGATATCGCTCGGTATCACTTCTGCAGCGTCTCTGATCTCATTAAGCCCACGAGCATACGTATCTTGTTGACATCTGAGGAAGCACGATGATTATCAACAAACTGTAGGGCCTGTTGTACCCTGTATCACTTCAAACACAATAAGGTTATTAAGGCTTAATTACATACGAAAGAGTATACAAGTTTTGCAAGCTTGTAGAATGTCACTTGCAGAAGTTAAGCAAGATATAAGAGTTTCCTAAGTTTTTATTAGAGTTTTATTTCCAGCAGTATTCTTTGACAAACTAAATAAATTACTGCATGTATTGGACCTCTGAGGCTTGGGGCAAAGAATGGAAAAATTATTTACAAAAGCTTGAAAATATTTAATCACTAGAGGCAGGGGGCAACTGTGTTTTAATTAGCAGTTCCTCAGGCCATTGGCTGGCTGGAGGCTTTCTCAAACAACCACACAAACGCACTGAATAGCTGTTTGCCAGCCTTAGGGTCAGGCCTGAGATGAAACAGATAAGATAATTGGCTCTAATGAAATCCAGAAGGCCTTGGCTTTCTTGTTTGAGCTTGGATTTGAAAAGTGCGTGTGGAAGTGAGGCTTAATTCAAACCAGTCCTGAACTAGGCCCGTTTTTCAGTGACTTTGATATTGTTTGAAGTTCTGAAAGTGTTCGCCACACCACTAGCCTGCTGGGCTGGGCCTCCCTGGTCACCTTAATTACTGAGCTTTATTGCTGACTTTACTACACAGGAAAGGAGCCATTATATGTTCCATCAACATCAGCTCTCCTCAGATTGGAGGAAAGGGCAGGGTGAAAGGCCACTGTAGGAAGGCAAAAACTTCACTTTGAGGTAGTCAGATCATTTACCCGTGTTAAATTTCACTGTGCTATGTGTGTACATTCCTCACAACACAGAAGCCCAATTTCCATTTTTTTTTTAGCAAGTGATTACTTTTCAAAACATTTTGTTTGTGCCTGATTAGCAGAAGGGGACATTTATTCTTAGAGGTGGAAAGAAGGCAAATTCTAACAAAAGCCTAATTAATCATCACAGGGGAAAGAAATGTAGTTAAAATCTGTAATAAAGAGAAATTGTTCTTAATACTTCTTTGAAGTGGGAGTAAGTGAGGAAACCCCTATGGTGTGTTTGCAGACCTGACACCCTACAGAACTGACTCCTTACAGCCAGCCTGATATCTTGAGGGTAACTTGTAATGTGCTCTCCAAAACCAGAAAGGCTCCTGTGAAATACTGTAAGGGCAAGCAACAGTTGAGGTATTTTAGCCATGTTAGTTGTGAGTTATTCTCTTCAGGATAATTACTTTCAGAGTTTGGTCCTAATCTCTTTAGCTGCTCCAGCTGGTGGTGCTGCTGGAAAAAAAAGCTGAACTCGTGTGCATGAATGGGCTTTCAGATCTAGACAGTCTATAGCAGGAGAGATGTCTCTCAGCCTTCAGGATTCAGTGTCTGGGGCCACTGAGCTCCCTGGGAAGACTGCTGTCAGGAAACCTGGGACAGATCCTGCAAATGCTTAGACATGTGGCTGAATATATTTACATGTTAACTCATTATTAAGTCAATCAGGCTACTAGCCTGAGTAAAGTTACACATGTGCGTTTATGTTTGCAGGATTGGGCCTCCTGAGACTAATGAAAGTGTATAATATTGACCAATTTGGGCCAGATCCCATATTGCCAACACTAGCACATAATAAAAGAAATATTGATGAATATTACTTTAGGACCAAAACTGTGAAGTTCAGCTCAAGATACACAAATATTTTTTTCCACGAGCTTGGGGCAAAAATTCAAAAGGACTGAAAAATCAGTTCTGCTGCTGTCTACTCTGTGAGCATTTTTTTTTTCCTTTGTGGGTTTCTTTTTTTGCATGGAGTTAATATTTCTGTTTCTCTTAAAAGCTTGAAAATGTCTTGGATTCCTTCATAAAAATTAGAAATGTCACAAAGATACATTCTGCAGAGTATTCAACCCTTTCCTTAAGGCAAGACTGTTTCACAAAGAAGGCTTCTGTAATTTGAGATAGTTCCACCTTATGTTATTTTATAAATAATATATATGCTATAATGCAAATTTTATGTATGTATAGCTGAAGATTTTTTAACACAAAGGACTTCTATTTAAGAAGCCTGAAGGCTTCTTGTTTTTCTTCCCTTTCATATGGCCTGTCATTTTAGCATGTTTTATGTTAGTAGAATGGCAAATTGGTTATACGCTTTAAAGAGAAGCAGCAGGCTTTAATATTTTTATCAACATTTTGTGAAATTTTAACCTGTTAAACTCATAGCCAGCATCACAGTGAGCTGGTTATATCTTGATGCATATTTTATTAGCACTAATGAATCTCTCTCTGAACTGAGCAAATCTCTTTTGAAATCATCCTCATTCATTACAATTATCAGAAAAAAATTATTTCCCTTCTAATACAAAAGGTTGTTTTGTGAGAAAACAGTGGAGTAGGTGTCATAGTGTGAGAGTGTGAGAGTTCCTATAAGCAGTATTTCCAGATGGACAGATGTTCTGCTCTTTATTAAACAGAAGATTTTGTTTGCTCTCATTTTTTATAACTAAATAACAAGACACAAAATTCCTCTTTGCTACCATGGTTCTTAAGAGGTAGTTTGGGCTATTAATGTTGTAAATCATAATCCTTGTCTGACTGGACTTTCAGCCACATTCACATTTTGTAGAAGCTAATGTGATTTGAGGAGAATATATGATGATATAATAATATTATAGTATATTTGAAAAGATTTATTGACTAGGAGAAGTGAGATTATATAATCTATTAGTGATTTAATTCATACCTTGCACATATGCCTAATGATCTCTTCAAGAGAAGGAATAGGATTATAAAATCTACTGGTGATTTAATTTGACCTTTGCACATCTGTCTACAAACTTTATAGAGTAAAGTTAAGTTTAGGTGGGTGGTGTAAGTCAAGCAGGGGATAGTGACTGAGGAAGCATTTTACTGCAGGAAAAAATTCCTTAAACCACTTATTTCCAAGGTTTCCAACAATATTTTTAAGGTGGTACAATGATTATTACTATAAAGGGTCTTTTTTTTTTTTATGTGGGGAGCGGAGGGCTACACAGTTCCGTAATTTCCACCTTACCTACAATTGCTTGTAAATCTGCAATTCAATAAAAGAAAGTCTAACAAAAATATTCATAAAGTAGCCATTATCTTATGTAATGGTGGTGGTGTGTATTTTCAAAACACTATAGAGACCACACAGCAAATCACTGGCTGAGCCAAGAATAATTGTTGGACTTTACTACTTTCACTAATTCTGTGAAATTCCTGCATTTTTAAAATAACAGCTCTAAAAAAATGACCATTAGATGTCATCTTTCTATGTACCTGTCTGCTCTCCTGTTAAAATGTTCAGGTAGAAAATCCATCTGCTCTCCTGTTAAAATTTGAAGGTAGATTTTGATTCTGCTTTTCATTATTCTTCCTTTGTATCATTTTGGAAAACGTAAAGAAAAGGTAAATTGAACCACTTGGGTTTGGTAAGTCACTTTTAGGTGCAGTGACCACGATGTATGTTTTGGCAGCACTACATTCTGTTGTTCATTACATGTTTTTTTACACTTTTTGATAACAAGAGTGTAACTGGAAGATAAATGCCATAAAGAACATTTAGTTAGATGCTGGATGCTTTGCCGGTTTATATAATTATAGATTGCTTTCAGGCATCCTTTACCCTGGTAAATAATAGTGAAAGAGTTAATAAGGACATTACCTACCTAAGGTATATACATGTGGATTTTTGGCTGTGTCATTTCATTGCTGTACTCAGTACCACAGTGGGAGTAATTCACTGCAGAGAACTTTCAGAGAGGATGCCAGAGGTATGTAATTCTTTTGGCTGAGAAATTCAACTGGAGTACATTTCTCATATCATGGCATATGCTATATTCTCATAGATGATTACTTTTGTGTGATATGGGAGATCAAATGATTGTACTCTTATTTCCATGACTACAATAAACTTGAAAAGAATAAAGGGAATAATGGTGAATATCTCATAAAACAAATAGGAGCTAACACGATTTGGAGAAAAGAACAATTAGAGGAAAAATTAGGATAGCATGCTGCTTTGTTGTTCTTGGTTGTAGTGTGAAGTCTTGCACCTGCTTGTTAACAAGGTCAGATTTAGGATTAAGAAAAAATAGGGAGTGCTTTTAGTCGCATATTTTTTCCTAATAGCTCTGTTTTCTTAATTTAATTCGTATGTACAGTATTCCAAAATAACTACAGTGATTGATAGTGTTGTAACAAAACACAGGAAAAAACACACAAGTTCAATGTTTTTTAACAAATTTAGAAGACTTCCCATTGCATTCTATTTATTATTGTGCTTAAAACATTTTTAGCAGAAGTGAAATTCTATTCTAACTGTAACATGAAGCATTACTTTGAATTTGCAGTCAAACCTATCTTAGATGTCTTAAAAAACAGACTAATAATTCACATATTTTAAGTTAAAAAACAAGTAATTTTTTATTTAATGAAAGCTGTTGTGCAACTGCAGTTCCATACTATTTGTGGCATAGTAGGTTGTGTAAGGATTGTGGAATTAACGAAGTGCTAAGTCCTGTATTGCCCACACTGCTTATGAATACTATTATTGTTAGTAAAATCCAGATAATTATTGTTATAAGTTATTATAACAGTATCAATTGCCCAGCTCAGACTATGATTTTTGCACTGAAAAAGCAGCAATGTACAAGCCGTTGAGAGGAAACAGAAGGTTTAGCCTGCTGTATAGAAACAATTTGTATTATGACCCTAAAGGAAAATGTGGAAAGCAGCCATACGTTTTCAGATCTTAGTTGAAAAATTCGATTATACATATGTGATTCAATTCCTTACGCCCTCTCTGCTTTGAACATGAAGAGAGGTGACTTTATATTTGGAAAAAGAAGCTTGAGTTCCTCTGCTCTCTACCCAGGAGACCTTCTCTGCCCCAGTACCTTAAGACTGAATAAAAAATAGCATTAATGGAAGGCTTCCTAGAATGGTTTTTC
The DNA here is from genome assembly GCF_030936135.1 of Gavia stellata. Classification (NCBI taxonomy): domain Eukaryota; kingdom Metazoa; phylum Chordata; class Aves; order Gaviiformes; family Gaviidae; genus Gavia; species Gavia stellata. Next base: position 34,140,304 of record NC_082599.1, read on the forward strand.
TGCTGGAGCTTTTAACTTGATTTACTCAATAATATTGAAGAAGTTGTAATTTTTGTTTTCTTACTTCACACTAGGTTATGGTTAAAAACTAGCATATAGACAGAGGGAAATTCAGGGCGAAATTCAGAAATCCAAACATGTCCCTGCAATGTAGGTATCTGCATGTGAGCAAAGTGTCTCAGTTCCCATTGTGGAGCTCTGGGTGACACAGTCAGCTGAATCGAGAGAGCTGTGTGACTCACCTTTAAGCAGGGATATACACTGCTTGTTTGAATAACTTTCTAGACTTGACAGCCTGTACCAGCTAAGACCTTGATTCAGTTCTCAAAAATGTACAAGTCCAGTGACGCATGAGATGCACTGGAGGAGCTGAGGTTTACTGCTGTGGCTGACAGCTATAGCACAGGATCTCTGGGAGATTGTGCCCTTTTGGAGAGTCAGCAGGTGACCAGGACAGGTTCCTCTGCATCCCAAAAGCCACTGGATACCCTCATGTAGGTAGCTGAATCCTCTGTCTCCATGAAATATAATGAGAGTTTAGACCCTCAGCTCACATATAAACTACAGCATACAGTTAGGTGTCTGCATTTGGTTTTGGATGACATTCCTGGTTAAATTAATCTCTATTCTAGGTAATGGTTATTTACATACTTCTGGGAAAATTCAGTTAACCATGATTTTATCCACATATGGTTAGGGATATTGTTCTAAGCCAGTGTCCCAGAGTATGCTTATACTTACATACCTGCAAAGAAAGTGTAGACATGCTCAATCCAGCTTTAAGCTACCTCTGAAATGTCTGAAGCATTCTCAAGAACCACCCATGCTAACTGATTTTGTCTTTACTGCACAGTCTCAAAACATAAACACACACACTGTAAGTAGTTTATGTCTGTCTGCAAAGTAATCTTTCAGGCTGGAAGAAGCTTTAAAGGGGCTAATATACTGTGCTGAGATAAATTACCTTTTCTTAGCAATATGAAATAGCCGGTACAAAACCAAGTCCCTCTGGACAAAGTTTTTCAGTATCCACGCTGACTCCTTTTAAAGCTACTCATCTTTGCGTCTTGCTGCAGTGTGCATTATAGTCACATCCCTAGGCAAGGTATCCACTTCAGTTTATTAATGAACTGGGAGGTTTGCCACATCGGTTGTACACTTTTTGTTATATCCTTGTACCGCACCTTCCGTAGCCAATATTGTTGGCTGCACTTAGACCAAAATACATGAGAACAATAACCTGGGATGAGGTTGTACTTTAGTCAGGTTGTACTGTATACTCCTGAAGGGACTACCTCTCAACAGTGACCCTTTCCAGAAATTTAGAGCTGATAATATTTATGAGAGTTCAGAGCAGTTGAAACATTGGCTCGAGATCTTTTAAATGGCTAAATTTCAACACACTCCCTAAGGAGCTGAGATGGAGATCATTTCAGACCTGTCAGAAGAAGATCATGCCTTAATTGTACTTCATTGTACTGCAAAAAATGAGACCTCTCCACTAGATGTAACAGCCTGTGGTATCGTGATCTGTGTGAAATCTTAGGGGAACTCATCTGGGATCTTACAGTGTATGAAATAAGCTTGTATCACTAACAAAGGTAGAAATAGTTACATAAATGTGATGGTTTATGTAACTGATCTTTTCTAAAAGTATCTCCAACTTGACAGGGAGCATCTTTTCAGTGTGATTTATTCTGCAGTACAGTACACTCCAGTGGCTGCCTTCCAAAAATGCTGTCTTGAATATCTGCTTATAAATAGACCAGCTCCAAATCATGGAGCTGACTATTCATGACTCCAGCATTTCATTGAAAGATAAATACTGCTTTGGCTATGGCACAGATGCCAGCTTTCAGAATAGAGCCTCTCTGAAAGCCTGAGGGACTGGTTACCTCTTTCAGTAGCAATGCTTACTCTGCAAGGGCTCTGCATTAGCACCTCAGCTTTAAAAACTTTCGTAGTCTTTAAAAAAGAGTACAGTATGTCATGGAGTGTGGGATGACATGGAATAACACTGCTACTTTTATTTGATAAAATCCAAATCAGCCAACTTCTTCTGTCACTTGCGTTTTTGCCATTCTGTGGAGAACAGTGCTGTCACCAGAGGGATGATCCTTTCTCCAGTCTCTGTTTCAAACCTTTCACAGTTTTCACAATCATAGAAAAGATATAGGGACTCTGTAACTAAGGAAACATGCAAGCTACCTCTCTAAGCCTCATTTGTAACCTCTTGAAAGTTGTAGAAATTTCTGGAGTTTCCAGAAGTTTAGTCTACAGCAGGACACTAATTTGAAGTGATTTTCCTCCTCCACTGACACTGGGAAGAGCAAGAAGAGGGACTATTTGTCCCTCCTGGGTGGAATGCTGGAAAATATTCCCTTGGACAGCATGAGGAGAAGGGCAGAGTTTGAGGAATGAAAGCTTTGGCTAATACAGATCTCTGCTGGCACAAGGGCAGAGGTGGTAAGTCCCAGAAGATAAATAGGGCTTTCCTGCTTCAGAGGTGTTTACTTGGAGGAGGTGCCTTTTACTGTAAATGGGAGCTGTCCCAAGGAAATGGGACACACAGCACAGCTGGACTTCACTGAAGCTGGTAGCTCAGATAAGTGTCCAGCCAGTGTTCCCAAGCCTGAGGCATAGAAATGTGTAGGTAGTTCTGTGAATTATGCACCAATGCACCCTTTAAATGATGGACCTAATGCTGAGGTGATGACCTTATCTAAGTCCCTTTGGCATTGCATCTCCGGACTTCTGTCACAGGGGACTGCACTGGAGAGATCACAAGGTAAAGTGCACAAACATGAGAAACTAGTGACGGCCCCGGGAATGAGACCGTATGCACAAGTCTGGAAGGTCAGTACTTTACTGTACAGTTTTGAACATTTGAACATCTTTATTAAGAAATAAAAAAAAAAAAAAATATTTCAAGCTGGAAGTTTCAAACTGAATTCAATTTAAGGATTAATGATTACTCCTAATCATCAATGGCTAGATTATGGCTTTAGAACAGGGCGTTCTGACATCCATGGTGTCACAAAGGTAGCTGTAGAGAATTAAGCCTGCCATGTTAAGCCATTTTCAGTGATAGAATGATGTATATATTTGGGTCCTGATCCTAAAAGCTTTTAAATGCATGTCTGTCTTTCTCTTTTTTTTGTTAAATTTGAGATACTCAAATTTTTGCTTGTAGCATAGCATCGTTATTAAATTAATTGTATTAACATTAAAATGAACACATTCCTGAATGTTCTTCAACAGATACAATAAAGTGCAACAATAAAATATTTACAGCTTTCCTTCAGAGATTAGTAAAGTACATACCATGATATTGTGCTAAACTGTGTGCAGGTAGGACACTGGGGAGTTATGCTTTTCTATGAAAAGTATAAATGGGTCCTGTAGAAATTAATGCTTTCAGGAATAAGAACACAATGTACCTTAGACAACATTCAGAAAAGTAACATGCTTAGGTCAGTGAAGACATCCAGAACTGTGTTAAAAAATAAATTAAAAAAATAAGTTAAAGTTTGCAGGTCAAAAAAAGACGTTAGGGTGGTCAGCATCCCTCAGGATGGAGCTCTCCGTCTCATGCATTCTCCACCTCTGTGAGATAATTGGGAAGTAAAGGGGAAAACAGAGGGCTGGGCTAATAGTAATGAGCAAGCAGATGAGAGAAAACAGAGTAGAAAGAGAATGTAGATGAGACAGAGTAGAGGAAAAGATGAGAGAAAACAGATGGATGCCAAAAAGCCAATGAAGTGAGAGAGACAAGACTATAATGATTTACACAACACATGGTGGAACTAGTCTGGATAAAATAAAAGAAACTTATATCCTCAGTCCAAGTTCAGAATAGAACAAATATTTAACAGGATTTTTAAAGGGTTAAGGCAAAACTTCGTGAATCTTTTTATCCTGGAATTAGAAACAGAGATTCTATAACAGGATATTCTGATAATATTGGTGACCTTGCATAGATAAGATTGAAATAAACATCAAAACATTTACATGTTTATATGAACCAAACTTCAAACCCCTTGAGGTCTACTCTTTGCTAATACATACTTCCTTTTAAAGCTGTACAGAGCCTAAAATTGAATGCATGGATAACAAGATAAACAAAACCCGTGTTTTTTTACATACGTCCTAGAACACCCTTTTTTCTCACATTAGCCTGGTCTAATAATAATCTTCATTCCCTTAATAATAACTCATTATTTACATTTATATGTGACTGTGAATTTAAAAAATTCTAATTGAATTTTTTAACTTACAGAAGGATAACATAGGAACTGTTAAAGAGAGCACAAGTCTAAAGGAACTGCGTATCAGGATTTGGCTTCACTTGCAATTAGAAATAGAGCCAAATTGGAAGATGCATATGTACCCTGTAGCTGTTGAAATAACATATACCTTTTTCAATTTTAAATGCTTTTTATCTGTATGGTATCTGCATGAATTACAGAAATACTTAGTATTCTAGAACTGCAGCAGCTTTTTTGAGCTGTATTCACCAATAGTTAGCAATCCTGCTCAAAGGAGTTCTTCTTAGATTACAAGCTAGAGTACTTCTCATTTGTTGGTTTAGTCACCGATTTTATTTTTTTTTTATTTTTTTTCCCATGATCAGGCCAGAGTTTTCCTTTGGTGATTCAATGGAATTTAAAGAGAATGGAGTAGAGCCAGAGGGAAGATGAAAATATCAGCCTTGGCAGGATCAGCTTATTTTTAAGTACTCTTTGCTCTTTGATACTCCTCATCTCTATCATTGCTTTTTTGGTGAAGAAAGCAGTGCAGCGAGGTGGTGGGAAAGCTGGCTTGCTTTGTGTCAAGCAAGAAAGACTTTACCAGTCCTCGTTCCACAGACAAGTCTCTTCAAATATAACTATTTCCTTCCTGACTGTGGGTTTCCACTTGGACTGACAGGTTGCCAGGGTTCCCAGTGTCAGAGCACCAATTGCTGTTTGAGATTGGAATTAAATTTCAAGATTAAAAGCTCATATTTCTACCAGAATTCAAGGTATAAAATAAAATAAAATAAAGAATTTGTTAACTATTTAAAGGCTATAACATGAAAATTAAAATCATACTTGTGCTACTGCAATGTCTTTTTAAAGCTGTACAGGGTAAATAATATAAAAAATACAAATAATTTGTTTGGCACGAGATAAGAAAATTCATTGCAAACTACTTGATTAGCAATGTCTGTCAATTGTGCGGAGCTGGAAAAAGACACGAATTGCCCAGTAAGTGAGAAGAAAAAAACCAAATTTTAGCTATTATTTGATTAATATTATGAATTCACAAAAGTCAGAAAATCATGAAATTAGGACTGCAAAATCAAAATCAACTTAGATGATTATATATACAGCCCTTCTGTAGTCATCCTTAACATTATACTAACTTAGGGTTTGTTTTTTTCTTCCAAAGACTGAATTATCTTACAGAAAAATAATACAAAGATTACAGATTTTAATAAGTAATATTTTCCTTAGCTGTTCATGCTGAAGGGCTGACAAATTCTTTTTGCTTAGGTGCCAAGAGTCTTCTAACCTTTCTTGAAGGGGCCAGAACTTAAAAATCTTTTGGATCACCTCCCATGTATTAGCAATGATAAAAACTTCCTCCTATTCACGGTAATTGCACAACTCCCTATGACAGGTTTGGCAATTTTACGCTGGAAGAGTAATTTTAACAAAGAGTAGATGGGAAGAGTGTGCCAAATTTCTCAGCTGGTGTAAAATTCCTTGTTTTTAAATATAGGTTGGCAACTGGAATTGAAGAACTCGCAGCAAAAAGATCTTTGCAGAGTTTTTGGGACTGCTGGTAATCCAAAGATATGCTTTTGAACTAGTCCTTTGCACAGTTTACAAGCTCTGCTGGCAATTTTAAGTAAGGAATTTAAAATGACAAAAAGGTTTCATAAAGAGATGTAACTTATTTGCAGTAAGCACACTAAAACTAATTAAAGCCAAATCCTTAGGAGAGAAATGATTATGAACTCATGAAGGGGCCTGTGAAATACTTGGAAAAATAATGTTTTATCAAATATATTTTGGCTTCAGTAAAAGTTCAAGTTTTTGGACAGAGAAAGAATTTGAATTACATGATACCTAGATATTGTGTCATCCAGATATCAAATCTGGAAGAACAACTACTTTTTGTTTTTTTAAGGAAGTCGATTTGAATGTACATTTGACTTACATTTATTACAATGCTTTCTGAAACTTCACAATTATTTTACTGATGTATCCGATCTAAATTATTATATTATTTTGACTGTCACTCTGAGAGATAAGTGCAACAAAAATAAAGCTAGAAGTGGAAATCATGCTTAGGGATGTTTTCATTGCTAGTTTCAACATTGTAAATTGAGACAGACATTGAAAAAGGAACTATGTGATTCAGTTCATTCTTACATTTTCTTGAAATTATAATCAATCTCAGTTTCCCAGGCAACTGACTACATGAGGATGGACCAGGCAATAATGGGAAACAGCTTTCTCTTTCATTACTGTAACATATGGTAGAAAAAGTCTTTTTTATTTCATGCTGTTGAGGAGACTATCCAATTTATTACTCCAAATAGGATCCAAAATTTATTAAAAGAGGTGTGAGCAGTTCAGTTTTGTAACAGAAGTGCAGAGACGTAAGTTCATGGGGGAAAGGCAAATTCAGAAACATCAAAATGCAATTTTTAGATGCTCTTCAGTGAAATCCCAAAGTTCACCTTGATTTTTCCTCTGACCTTCTTCAGGGGTCCTGGCAACATGAAGAGTTGGTGCAAGTGATTGTATTGGCAAATGGATTAGCATTGTATCAGTATGACTCTCTTGGGGTGAGTGGAATTGCCTTTCTGCTTTAAAATGCCTGGCACAAATAAAAGGTTTCTTCCATGTGCACCACTGAAAGAGTTATGATTGATCTAGGACCACAAGACTTTCTACATTTCTTTTGCAGACATCAAATAAAATCTATTAGGAGAAATGTTGGCTCCACGAAGTCAATGGAAGCTTAAGTAAAATATTAAATCACATGACAGTATATCTGCATTTCCATGTTTTGTTTCTTGGGCTGAGGTTTCAAGTGCTTTGTTGTTCACTATTCCTTCCTTGTTAAAAAAAAGCTGTGAAGCATTTATGCAGGAGTCATTCCTGAATTTTGTGGTGTTGTCTTCAATCCTTATTTTTCAGAGCTCTTTTTGTTTTTCCTTCTCCTTCTACATGTGCTTAAGACAAACTTTTTGTTTCCCTCAGTGTGTCTGTGAATGGGAATATATACAATTTTTTAATTATTTAAGTTTCTCTGAAGCTGATACAATATCTCCTGACCATCTTGGGTTTTGTTTCAGATACTGTGTTAATGCAGATTCCTTTGCTTCTTTTGTTTTTTATTAAACTTCCTATTTCTGACATTGATTCCTTAATATTTAAAGTTCTTTCCTATATGAAAATGCTTCCCTTTCAATTTCAGGTATAAAACCCTATTTTTTTCATACTGCTGAAATCAGAAACAAAATTCCCATTGTCCTCAACATGTCATATTTGGCTTCTTATTTTCCTAAGCCTTAATTCCCCCCAGTCCTTTCTTTGACTTCACTCTTTAAGTTATAGGTGTAACTCTCTTGCAGGAGAGTGTTTCATATTTTAAAACACTAGCCTACCTGATGTTACTTCCTGAACAAGTCTGGTACTTTTCTTTGTGAGTTGAGTCCTTCCAGTCACGTGCAATGCAGTTAATTTGTAAGCGCTGACATCCAATTTTCTCTGTCTTTGGAGTCTACCATACTCCCTCTATTCTGATGAGCAAAATGAGTGTAAGCGAAAAGAGGGGTTAGGATAATCTAAAAGAGACAGAATTCTTCCAGACTACCTAGAGCCAATACCAGATCACATTTCTAACCAAACAGTAGCTGAAACTGCACCAGAAAAAGTTGTAGTTTCTAACACTATGTGGTACCTAGGGATTAGTGCTTTAGTGTGAGTGTTCCCCCTGCCCCCATAAATATCTCTTCTCTTTCTCTCTGAGAATTTTGCTGGGGGGTGGGAAGGGCAGGTATTGAAAAGTGCTTTTCTGGGTTACCTTACTTTGTCTGTAAATATTTCCTCTAAACCCTCACTAAAATTATATCAGTATGAGTTCCATTAAGTGGCATTCAATTTAGGTGAAGTGAGAAGACCTGATGTTTCTGTACTGTATAAAACCTTGCGTATATGAGGGATGCTGTATTTTTGGCTATCAGAATGAAGCCTAGCTGGTCTGTTTAAATACACAGTAAGAGTAATGGGATGGTCTAAAGTGGCCCCAATTCCAATGACAAAGTTCTGCCAAGCATGAGACAAACAAATAGGCCTGTATTTATTAATACAGAAGTGTTGGATACTGTTGCTGCCTGTAGCATCAATATCTTCCTGCTTGACATCAGAGACACTTCCTGTTGGTTAATTTGGTTTGGGTGTAAGAAAATGTCCATATGTTCCTTTTCTACCAGTGTATGTTGTTCCTCAGCAAAAAACAAGAGGAAATGACATATGTCTGTATCTTCCCTCTGAAAGAATACCTCGTAAGAGCTGAAAAATACGATTAGCCATATGAGCAATTTTCTGAAGAGCATTACTTCAAAGGAATAGTGACAATATAATATATAATAAAATAATAGTGGCTATCCAGAAACTTGTGGAATTTCTATTTATTGATAAGACAGAAAACCACACACACAGAAAATAACTTTAAAAGTATTTATGAGCATATGGAAGAAAATACAAGACAAAGCAAGAAAGCATTTGCAAGAGAGAATATGTAGAGACCTCTGAGAAAAAAAGTAAGACAACTTCATGTGCTTTGTATTCACAACCACGTTGATAAATACAGCATGTGAAAAATTATGCTTTTTGCAAATGGCCGTGACCTTGATGAATAATTTGATTTCTAGAAAATGGTTGTTTTCTTTTCATTTAAAAGGAAAGGGAAAAAAACCCTTCTGGGCAAAATGCATTTTTCAGAAATTTAGCAAATTTTGTGGTAAAAGTATTTTTTCCAAGGGACTTCTGTATCTTTTATCTGCTCAACCTATTTCTCCCACGAAAAATGCAACCCCTCCAATTCATCTCCCCGGGCATTTTTTAATAAGATTTAACATTCCTTCTTCCCCACATCTCACTTCTGCAAGAATTGAAAGCTACTTTAAACTTCTCTGGTAATCACTTCAGTGGTGACATAAGCAGATTGTTAATAATGCGAACTGAGCTGTTGTACAATCAATAGCAGTAAAGTTTAGGTAGTGTATTTTCCTCATTCCTGCTCTTTATCAAACTGTATGCTATATGCCCAAACTGGAAAGCTTTTCTAAAGCTTTTTTGTACAGGTGAAGGGTAGATTTTGGACGTAGAGACAAACTTCATACTTCAGAGCTCTCTTCACTTTTTAATTTATTCAGAAAACCACCATTTCTTTCTTTTCCCCAATTCCACCATGCCTGTGGAGTGTAAGTAAAACAGGTACTATGGTCTCCTTTCTCTTATACTGTTCTTAGATTGCTAAGTAATTTTAGAAGTGTCAGGTACTCTAAAAATACACTGAAAGGTAGAGTATACTCAAAATAATATGCTTTTTCATAGACATATGAATTTCTCAGAGAGGAGACCATGCTATCATTCATTTTGTGAACTCTATAAATGCAACACACTGTGGCAAGTTTTTACCTCTGTATGTAACTATTTCTGATATTATAACACTTACTTTTGTCTTCATTGGAGCAATCTTATTACTATGTAATAAGATTTACTGGGAGCAGTGAACTGTTTTAGTAGTATTATTAGTTTATTATGTTAACATTTTATGCCAAGTCCACTGACTTTTGTGATAAAATACTGTTGAAAGAAATTACTTAGTAGAAAGGCAAAACTGATAGATATTTTGTTATAGAAAATACTTTAGTGTACTCAGACTTGATAAAAATGTAGCATGTTTTCTAAGCAGTCATGCAAATTTTAAAACAGAAAACTTAAAATAGCCCCAAATGTGGTTATTATATTAATGTCAGAAAAGCCTCTAAAGATTTACTACTTTTTTTTTTTTCATAAAATAAAGTAATAACAAGAAATGGGCACTGAATTGATTTTTCTGATAGCAACATATTACACCATGAAAGCTAAATGCTATCTTAAATAATACTTGAGGATAAAATTTGACAGTGTATATGCATGTGGCAGTAACATTTCCCATACATATTAGAATGGCTTTGATAGAAAAATAATTGACTTAAAATGGTGGGATTCCGTATTTATTGGATTTTACTTTCTCACTGTTGGTGATACTATTTTAAGTCATGCTGTGTTTTATTTTAAGCCCCATCTTTGTAAATTAAACCTCTATTTCCTCCTTCTCATATATCATCTTCGGCTGCATAGCTCTTGGAAGCCACATCAGTCCTTTAGCTACCAGCTGGAACTTAGTAAATAAGTTTTATTTACGTTGCACAAGATGGCATGGTAACTACCAGCTTTATTTGAGATCTGAGAAATAAATAAAAGGTAAAAAGATAGTAATTTTTTCTTTCATCATGCCAGTGCTTCCACAAATAAGACTCTAAAAATACAGAGGAACATTTAATAGAAAATGCAGATTTTCTTACTCAGTCACTTTTCAGGGTAAAAGTATTCTGTAAGGAGATATTCTGCTATTGCATGTGCTGTCTTGGCCTATATTTCCATAGAAGGCTTTATATTTGCATACTGGACAGATGGAAGTCTTTGATGCTTCCAAGGTAACCTCTTCTTTCAACGTATAATCGTTTGAGATACTTAGACCCACAGCCTTTGAGCAAGCTTACTTACCATAATTTTAAGCCAATCCCTTTAGCTAATACCACTGAACTTTGAGTTTTACTCAGTTCTGAATATGGATGTGAATGTGCATTGTACCTGTGTATATGCATTTGTCCATGTTTCTAGAAGTTGGACAATTTTATTTGACTATGTTAATTTTTAAGTGAATTCTGAAAACCACAAAATAATATTTTTCTCATACTTTTCCTGTTTGTTAACTTTTTTTTTATTTTGGTTCTTTTTGTACTAGTTCAGAGACTCTGACTAACGCATACTGTAGATCAAATGTAGAAGAGTCCTTATAATTACACTGGAACCACCTTTCTAAATAATAATAAGAATGGAAGGATCAGCAGATAATGTAGTCAATATTTCTTATGCTTTTTGAGTGCTTAAGATGTTGCAATTCCAGCTGTAATAGAATTCAGGAAACTTGCATGCAGGATGCCAAAATAATTATTCATTTAAAAAGGAACCCACAAATAATAGCCTTAGGCTCTGAAAATGTCTTCAAAAGCCAAAAAAAACCCCAAAACCCAAAGCTGTTGGTGCTTCTAAAACTTTTCATTCAGTGGCACTTAGATACTCCTACAATTATAACGTTTGAAATTACTAACTTGGATGCATCCATGGAAGATCTTGACCCTTTAAACACTTTGGCATGTGCTTAAATTTAATACCATGTGTAAATCCCAGTGAAACGACCATGATTTACAGTAATGAGGATTTAGTATTGATGTGGTACCTTTTGCTCCTTGAAGAATAAAAGAAAAATATATTTTGTATCTCTAGAAAGCAAATAAGGTAACTATGAAATGAAACTAAGGACAAGAATATTGACTGTGCTTATAAAAAATAGAGAAGAAATAAAATTATTAAAAAGATATAAAAAGAAAACCTGTAAGGATAAAAGAAAAGCTATAAAAATAAAGGCTATAAAGATAAAACTTATATAAAAGCTATAACTTAGAAACTAATACAGATAAAATCTGCATAATTTAGGCGTACCTTGGAGGATAAGTCCAGGACAAAGCTGATGGTCAGATGACAGTCAGCAAGGAGTTTTGGGCTAAAGTTCTTGGGTTTGGCCTTAGTGAACTTGGCCTGACAGTAGAGCTGGCATAATGAAATGTTATGAAGGTAAACCAAAATTTTAGTGAGAGACACTAGTATAAACTTAATTAATATGGAGAAAAAAAAAAGTTATCCGATAGTTGTACAGAAACGCTATGTAGCTTTCTGTGAGGATAGACATTACTTGATATTGTGTTACATTAAAACATATGTGCAAACAACACATAAAAATAATAGGTACCAGAAGTTCCACATACCTACTGGGGCAATCTTTTAAATACTTTCTGATCTATTCATATCAGGGTGCATTCAACAACATGCTTAAACTTGTGTAATTTAAGGTAGGACAACACAGTGATTGTTTGGAACAAAATTTTATTTGCAGGATGTGAAACTGGGAAACTGTAGGTAGACCTACGTTCTTTCAAAGAAGAGACTGGGTCTCCATTTGGTGGCAAAACCCCCACTCTAATAGCACTAATGTATTGTATATATATTTCTTACAGGTCTGGTATAATTGAATAAATAACAGTGCTTTTATAGTGTTTTCAACTAGTTGAAGTAGTGGACTTAGAGTCTTCTGCATTTTCTTTCGAGGTTTTTCCAGGGCAACTAAGTAATTTATTCAAGTCTTTTACCAGCTTTTGGTTTTAGCTGATTCATCTGTGAAGTGGGTACAAGAAATGCTTGCTTTAGAGGACTGTGCAATCAGAAACAGCTATACTGATTTATACCAGCTGAAGATATGAGCCATTCCATTTATTAATGTTCTGAAAGTACTTTGAGATCACTGGATGAAAACACTGGAGGGTTTTAGGGAAAGAGCAAATAATTTATGTTACTGAGACATTCCAATCCGCAGTTTTAGAACAGTGTGGATTTTTTTCTCGGTTACATAAATTACTGTCCTGGGCTGGCATTCCTGCTCGTTTCCTTTTTAAATTACCAACGCAGCAAAAGAATTGTAGCTATTTGTGTCAGCTTAACTTTCTTTGGACATTTCCAGCTCTGTGTGATGGTACTTGCAGAGTCATTTCTGGGTTGGGTACTTCTCTGCAATCTCTTCTGGGAGAACAAATGTTTGGGAGCATCCTAACCATGTGCTTTAAATGTACAAAAATAGAATGGAAGAATAAAAGGAAGAGAGTCCCTTGGTAGAATCTCTTTAATGTCTTGCATCTGATACTCAGATTGGTGAGGAGGGGAGGATCACATGCCTGATGTTTTCTCTAGGACTACACCCAACTGGAAGCCATCCCTTGGCTTCTCTGCAGACAGCAGCATACCCAAATGGAACAGATTAATTCTTTGGGGAAATCTCCTTTAGTGGGACAAAAAAGAATCTTCTCAGCTTCCCAGACACATGCTCTGTTCCCAGTACCATCAGACTTAAAGGAGGATCTGCGCTACCTTGGGCCGGAGGACACAGTTTCATTGTAACTGCAAGGTTTAGCATGGATAAATAACTCCTGTGATCCATCTGGTCAAACTTTCAGTCTATGACATGTTTATTAATGAAAATGTGAGAGAAAAGAAAGAAACAGTCAGCCAGGCAAGATGCGCCTGTAACTCTGCTGTCATCATTAGGTGAATACAGTATACCAAATATTTATCCTTCTATATGATTCAGGATCACAGAAAATAAATATCTCTTTTATGTGTTTTATTTTCTTTGGAGAAGGTAGTAGAGGAGAGTGTGAGTCATAGTGGAAGAATAAAATTCACTTCTCTTCTGACAAAAACTATTCATTTCATTGGAGAAGGATCCTGGCATTAACTTCTGTTTGCTGATAACTCCTGCAGCCCAACTGGCTTCAGGCAGGAAGCTGATGGCCTCCCAGTCCCCTGTCCGTACCTGTCTGGTGACCTACAGCCAGAAGCCAGATGATATTTCTTACTCCTGCTGCAGGAAAGACAATAACTGTTCATACCTAGGTCTGAGTCTTTACTGCTCCTGCCAGCCCTCAGGAGCCCCAGACTTTGGAGGTAACAGAGAAAGTCTGGAGGAAAGGAGACTTTCCCTTGGTTGAGGAGGATCAAGTTAGAGACCAATTAAGTAAACTGGACATCCACAAGTCCATGGGTCCTGATGGGATGCACCCACGAGTGCTGAGGGAGCTGGCAGAAGTCATTGCTGGGCCACTCTCCATCATCTCTGAAAGGTCCTGGAGAACAGGCGAGGTGCCTGAGGACTGGAGGAAAGCCAGTATCACTCCAGTCTTCAAAAAGGTCAAGAAGGAAGACCCAGAAAACTACAGGCCAGTCAGCTTCACCTCCATCCCTGGAAAGATGATGGAACAGCTCGTTCTAGGCATCATCTCAAAGCATCTGGAGGAAAAGAAGGTTATCAGAAGTAGTCAACATGGATTCACTAAGGGGAAGTCATGTCTGACCAATCTGATAGCCTTCTACGATGGCATGACTGGATGGAGAGACGAGGGGAGGGCAGTGGATGTTGTCTACCTTGACTTCAGCAAGGCTTTTGACACCTTCCCCCACATCATCCTCATAGACAAGCTTAGGAAGTGTGGGTTAAACGAATGGACAGTGGGGTGGATTGAAAACTGGCTGAGAGACAAAGCTCAGAGGGTTGTGATTAGTGGCACAGAGTCTAGTTGGAGGTCTGTAACAAGTGGTGTTCCCCAGAGTTCAGTACTGGGTCCAGTCCTGTTCAATATATTCATCAATGACCTGGATGAAGGGATAGAGTGTGCCCTCAGCAAGTCTGCTGATGACACAAAACTGGGAGGAGTGTCTGACACACCGGAAGGCTGCGCTGCCATTCAGAGTGACCTGGACAGGCTGGAGAGTTGGGCAGAGAGGAACCTTATGAAATTCAACAAAGGCAAGTGTAGGGTACTGCACCTGGGGCGGAATAACCCCACACATCAGTACAGGTTAGGGGCTGACCTGCTGGAGAGCAGCTCTGTGGAAAGGGACCTGGGAGTCCTGGTGCACAACAGGATGACCATGAGCCAGCAATGTGTCCTTGTGGCCAAGAAGGCCAATGGCATCCTGGGGTGCATCAAGAAGAGTGTGGCAAGCAGGTGGAGGGAGGTTATCCTCCCCCTCTACTCTGCCCTGGTGAGGCCGCGTCTGGAGTACTGTGTGGAGTTCTGGGCTCCCCGGTTCAAGAAGGACAGGGAACTGCTGGAGAGGGTACAGCAAAGGGCTACGAAGATGATTAAGGGACTGGAACATCTTATGAGGAAAGGCTGAGGGACTGGGTGGGGTCTGTTTAGTCTGCAGAAGAGAACCCTGGGGGGATCTTATTAATGCTTATAAATCCTGAAGGTGTGGGTGCCAGGAGGATGGGGCCAGTCTTTTTTCAGTGGTGCCCAGCGACAGGACAAGAGGTAACGGGCACAAACTTGGTCATAGGAAGTTCCATCTAAACATGAGGAGGACCTTCTTTACTTTGAGGGTGGCAGAGCACTGGAAGAAGTTGCCCAAAGAGGTTGTGGAGTCTCCTTTTCTGGAGATATTCAGAACTCGCCTGGATGCATTCCTGTGCAACCTGCCTCAGGTGAACCTGTTCTGGTAGAGGGGTTGGACTAGATGATCTCCAGAGGTCCCTTCCAACCCCTATCATTCTGTGATTCTGTGATTCAGGGATAATAAAGGCTCTGAAGCCTGAGAGGTGGCAAATGCCAAAAGGTTTTATTTATGTCCTGGTGAAATGTAGTCCATATTTAAAAATGTATGCATCTGATTCCTTCATAAGATAGGAAAGTATCTGTTGCTTTTGTGAAGGAATTTCCACATGTGTTTTGTGCCACAAAGGAGTTCCTGCCAAGGCAAGACAAAGGTTAGAGAGGTCCTACCTACACAAAGTCCAAACCAAAATATTATGATGTTTTCCAGACATTAAGCTGCTCTTCTCTGAGAAGAGATCTCATAGTAGTTATTCAAAAGATGAACAACCTTAAATGCCTGTTGGTTCATGTAGAGGAAGACTGGATTAGAGATTTAGGAACTAGATGCCTATATGGTCCTCTGCAATTGAGATATTTGCGGCTGTCATCTTTTTGAAAGACCAAATAGTAGTCTTGGCTGCTGTAACAATGACCATGGACACCCTAAGATGTTTTAGAGAAGAGTCAGGCTTGCTATCCTAGTAAACAGATTAAATTTTCCATGTCTTTTTTAAAGAAAAGTCCTTAGAGTTTCTGTTCAGTATTAAATCAAGAACAGAGTAAGATGGATGAGCTCTGACATTCCAAGTCCCTCAATATTATGGAGGATGAGAGAGAAATGAACAATGACACAGGACTTATGAGCACATAGATTAGCTCTTCTGGTACAGAGTATGGAGAGTAACAGCAGCAAAGTTCTGTCATAATTTGTGAGACAGTATTGTAGCAAAAGTAGGGTGCTATTCTTCTGGTGAAATTTAACAGACACTGTGTACATTTTTAAAAGAAAAAATTATTTCTTTCAGAAAAACCCTCTTAGGGTTTATTTTAGGGGTCTTATTTTAGTGGTGTGAATTCACGTAATACTGAAAGCAGTAACAGAACAGTGAATTCTAAATGCCACCTCCAGTTATTATCTTTATAGCTTTCTCTTCCCTTTAGGTGAGATTCCTATATATCATTTCTGTAAAGATTTGTGAATATGCTACTATTTCCTGTTCGGAACTATTAAAGTTGGTGTTAATAGCTATTCCTGGTGCTTTGTATTCAAAGACCTTACTTTCAGTATTTAATAATTTTACTAATGTTACCCCAGTTTTCATGTCAGACATATTTATTTGACAAAAAAATTGAAGAAACTGTGGCTAAACAATTTTTGCTGCTTCTAAGAATGAGATTAAGGGTCAAGTGTATTGTTTTGCCCAAGTTATAAAAAAATGTGCTGACATCTTTACACTTTTGAGCAAGGTCTTGAAATGTGGTAGAAGTGTGGTAGATTTTCCCAGTGTTCCAAATTATAAGACTCAAAAATCTCATTCTGTGTTAGTCTGGTTAGGTTTGTTATTGCTCAGCTACTTGAGTTTCCAGAGCTTCTGTCTGCACTGAATACACTCCATCCTCTGACTCCTGAGCATTGTCTATGCTGTCCTCCATGGTGCTGCCACTTTATTTGACATGAAGAAATAAAAAGCAAAGCCTGACTTGAATTTGAGGAAATGTGAATGGAGAGGAGGAGGGCAAAAGCTCAGGTGTCTGCAGATAGGGAGGGTTCTCCATAGGATCGCTCCTTCTTTCAGTGTATAAGATATGTGGTGTTATGGGGACAGATCAAGATTGCATATCAGCAACAGTCCTTATCACTAATCAGGATCTGTGCCACATGTGTTGCAGACGTGGGGAAGTTTGGGAAGTGTGTGTAGCTTCAGACAATGAACATATAATTAGAGTATCAGAAGGTATGTACATAGTAAAGATAAGATCTGCTTGTGTAGATGATCTTTATTCCTGATAGTGTTCCCTAACTTTGTGGAGATGAGCCCGCAAAAATATTCAGTCACTGTAGTGTCTGATGTAATTATTCATATGTGTACTTTGTGTGTTATATAGTTATACAACATGGAACTATAGGAAAAAGACCTAGAAGAGAAGTAGTCTGACCTCCTGCCTCAAGGCCATGTCAGCTTGAACCTGTAGCAAGCTTGATGGGTATTTGTTTTACCTATCATAAAAAACTCAAAGAGGTGGAGACTCTTCAGTTTTCTTAAACATTTTATTTAAATGATTATCTATCCTTACTATTAAAAAGCTTTTTCCACTGTCTGAACTACAACTTTCCTGCTGCAACTACTTCATATCCTATCCATAGTGAAATGCAGAACAGGTTATTTCTTTCCTCTTGCAACAACCACTTACATATTTGTGGACTTTTATCATGTTTACTCTCATGTTCTATAACTCAATTAATTATAATTCTATCATTTTACGCACTTAGGTCACTTTTTTTAGAATTTTTTCTTTCCTTTTGTTCTCTCAAGTTAGTCTATATCCTTCTTGAAGTGCAGTGCTCAATACTGGAATCCACAATTCAGCAGAGGCCTACTAATGACATGTAAAAAAGGAAATATTTCACAAATTATATCACTTTACCTGCAGACATTTGTGGTGCAATTTCAGCTAAATCACCAGAAAAATGTAGTTGCCTCTATCCTTTTTTTCTAGTTTAAACCGATATTCATTGAAAAGCTGTATGTCTTGACAAAGACTTTTTACTTAGTCTGAATTCTTTTCTCTGACTAACAAGTAAAAGGAACACTTTCCTAATATTAAAATTACCTTTGAGGAAATCAGAATAAAATAAAGTTTATAAAACACAGATCAAAAACTAAAGAAAAACCTAGAGAGTTGTTAAAGTATTATTAATATGCTTTTTTATTCCCACAACTTTAATCTTTCAATAAAAACATGATCTATTTGGCTAAGTTGATTAAATAATAAATAAATAAATATTGAACTAAGACAAACAGTATTACACATGCACAAAATTGATCTTCAGATTTTGACCAGCATAGACCAATTGGGATTTCCTTCAGTTAATATATTTGGAATAGAATATTCATTTGTGTATTTGTCTTTTAATGTTAGCGATGTCCCCCTGAATCAGCACAGCCATTACAGGGTCAGCGTTTGTCGCACTAGTGTAAAAGCCATCCTGATGCCTTCCCTTTGGAAAGTCAGCCTGAAAGAAGGCATCTGCGAGTCCAGAATGCAGGGTTTATCTTCTTGTTCAACATATCTTTAATGCTTCGAGTTTGGAGAAGAGCAAAAACGAAGCGACAATATATCCCCATGTAAATTTGTCAAGGAAGGGGTTAAAAAAGAGGAATCGTTGTGACTGTGAAGGGCTGAATTATCTTCCTGACACCAGCAGGGGCTGCTGTCACTAGTTTGTGGTTGTCACATTCCTGTTATGCTTGACCTTGGAAAGGCTTGACAACATAGTCTGGATTTGATTAAGGGAATTTCATGTTTTTCCTTTGCTAGAGTCACCCCCCACCTCGACAAACATTTAAAAATGTTAAGAAGAAAAAAAAAAGTTTGGAAAGCAAACATTTTCCCAAAAGAAATTTATAGTTCAAATTTACACCAAGTTCGCACTAACTGGAGCAGTCCGGGTTTCCATTCAGGCTTTGAGTGCTCTCTGTAAACCATTAGTCACTTCCCTGGAAGAGGCAGCTTTTTACAGGCAGCAGGATAAAACAGGCCCAGATGTGTGTGTAATATTAGAGGCTTTCACATGTACCTGCATTTTTTTTTCCCCTCAGTCATAGAAAGAAAAAAGAGTGACTATAGAAAGAAATTAATTGAAGCCTTGGACTTTTCTTTCTTTTGAACAGCTACCATGAAGACTGGTTTAATTAAAAGAAAATACCTTGTGTTGTGGATTTTTGAGTTTGTGGCAATTTATATCATGAAGATAGATGTTCTTTTAATTTTTAACAGTTTGGGTTTTTTCACTTTACAGGACTGTGATTATGCCAGCTGCCAACGAGTTTGATCCAGAAGTCGTCCTGGTATCAGCGGGATTCGATGCTGTGGAAGGCCACGACCCTCCGCTGGGCGGGTACAAAGTCACAGCTAAATGTAGGTATTGTCATAAGGCACATGTTTCTGAGTTGGTGTTTCTTCTAGCTAGGAACCTTATTTTAAGGCCAGCTTACATCCTTATTTCTATTTTGTGCGATAACACCTGTGTTACTGAGGGCAGGGACTGTCCATCATTTAATACCCAGAGACATCCATGGAGCTGCAGGTCTCACCCAGCTCGTGGACAGGGTGGAAATGAACATGTTAGTGTTTCTGGCTAACTCCTTTTTGTTCCTCTTGGCATTTTTGTATTGGCTTTTTAAAGTATTACTTTTCTGGCATTCAAATAACATTTTAGAGGTTTCATGCTTTTCAATAGGCCCCATTTTCCAAATGCTGGAGTAAGTTATTTCTCTTTAAATATATATTGGAGATTTTAGACTTTGGAGGCCTAAGTCCAATCTCATATTGCTCTTTTGTTATTGTAATCTTTTCAGCTTGATGGCATTAATCCTGAATTACATCAGTGTTCATGAAGGCCAAAGTTTTCTAAAAGACTACTCTGTTGGGTCTCAGTGTTTGGATGTCCATTTCAGTCTTCCAAAATGTGTGCTCATGGAAGAGGCTTAATACTTTCTGAAAGACAGGTCTGTCTGAGGTGTCTCATATGTAGCACTCCAAAGCCACTAGCTCTTACAGGATATTGTGGCCAAACTGATTCTGAGCCTGGGATGTTAAACAAGGCTGGGTAATGTAGTAACGCTCTGTACCGTACTGTGCACCGTAACACCGCTATATATAAATTGCTTTCCATGAGACAACACAAAATGATTTCCTAATGCAATGCTGTGAATAATTTTCTTCAGTATATACACTTTTCTTCAGTAAATCTCAAGAAATACCATAATAACGCTTAAATAGTTATTAAATATGGATCTCTGCTGCTAATGACAAATGACAAAAGTCTGGAGAAGTCAATGAGGCCTAATGGCATTTAACACACTGCACAAATGGACTCCAGCTCAGAGGATTTTGTCCTTTTGACCTCTGCCTTTTGTTACAGGTCAGTAGAACAAAGTTGGTGTTTACCGCGGGAGGAGCAGGGAAGAGACACATATGTTTTATTCTCATTTTAACTGCACGCTGCACAGGCTCCCCTGAATACTGAGGACGAAAGGATAGATGGAGAGCTAGAGTGACTGTCCATAGTGGCATGCTGTGGAAAGCGAGAATGTAAAGAGCAGTGCCAGGGCCTACCTGAAGACACTGACATGGGCGCTAATGCACAAGTGAATTGGAGAGGGAACATCCCTGTGACTGCAAGTAAGGCATATTGAGTTTTAGCACAGCTTTTCCAGTTAATGCAGTGGTTACACTAGAGATGAAAGAAACATAGCAGCCTATATGCGTGTTTGAGTATCACTTAGCTGTGTATTATGATTTTTTGTAAAACATTGTGCATGAAAAAGCCCTTTGTAAGAGGTTTACTCACTACTTTTTTCCATAAGTATGGTTCCTGGTCAGAGGTACCATTCCATGAGCTCATGTGGTAGGGAGATGAGCTTCCAACCAGTACAAAATAGATATTTGTTGAGAAGCACTTTATAATTGTCTGTATTTAGCAGCTGAGAATGCATGCTAAATGTCCCTTAAACATGCATAATGCTCCAGTATGATGCTCTGGCATACATGATGTGCTGGCGTAGCAGCTTCAACAACTCGCCCAGAAACTGCAATAAATTTGTGTTTTCCTCTCAGGATAGACTGAATTTCACCTTGACAGCAAAGAAAAAGTGTTTGATATTGGAATCAATGTTAATTTTCATCCATGAATGAATTAACTCTTCATAAGTTTTTTTAGAAACTGAAATCATAGTACATTTTTTAATATAAGAGGCTGCACATCTACAAGTTGCATGTGTCTGTAAGCAAAAAAAAAAAGGTGATTTACAGTAGGTGGCTCTTGTTTAAATTAAGGGAAAAGCCAAGATAGACCCAGATAATGATCGTGCACCTGAGGGATGAATAAAGCCTTTTGTACAGAGCCAAAGGAATTTATTATTTCCCCAAAACAAAATTCTCCTCATTCCACCATACCATTTTAGAACATAGCATACTATATGTGGTATGTTGAAAAATGAACAGTCTATTAAAAAAATAATAAAGTCCAAAGAGAAACATTCATATTAAAGACTAAAAATAGATGTCCGTGCAAATTTTTAATATAATTGGTTTGTAATAATTAGAAATTATGCTCAAAATAAGTAAATGCAAAGTAAAGTTTAACCTGTAAATATTCTTTCTTTATAAATCTTTAGCACTTTGTATACACTTAATACATTGAATTTTCTGATTTCTATGACCCAATACAAAATTTACATATAGAAATTAGGAAGAGGTTGACATCAAAGGAGAGAAGATGGGTCCTTAGCTACTAACCTTGCTGTTAAAGAGAATTAGAGAGACACTAGATTCTTGATAAGGAATTATTTATGTGTTTCCTTCAGAGTACAGTCGAAAAGAAAAAATTAAGATGTATTAGCCAATCAGCATTCCCAAGTCATGAAGTAAAAACCATAGGTTGAACATAACAGATTGGACTAATTACAGCCTTGGATTAACCATATAGCAGGCAATTACATACAGAAAAAAGTTGGTCTACTAAATCTATACAGTTTGACAGATGTAAATTATAAACTGCTTTAAATCAGTATTTTAATTTTTTGCTATATCAACATACAATCTGATTTACTGAGGAGTTGCCATTTCCGACTAGTAAACAAACACATTAGCAACAAAATAGTCATATATATTTTTGCAGCTGATTTTAAATGCATGGGTCTGATGTGCATGTCAAGATTTCTCACAGTGAGATGATCCTCAGCTCCTCTAGAAGGGTGTAGGAATGAAAAAGGCCAACTGAGATCAATGATGATAGCAGAGCCAGGAGATAGCTCACTTGCCTAATTGATCTCCAGTCCCATTAGGTAACTAAATCACTTAACGGTCTTTTTCAATTGAAAAAAAGAGATAGTGATAGTGTTTAAAAATGATGGAAGGGAAGTTTCAATCTTTCCTTTCTCATTGCACTTTTCAAATCACTTTCCCTAAGTAAATCTTTTCATCCAACTGCCTTTGCAATTCGTCCTTGTCTGTTGATTTTTTGAGGAGAAAAGTTTTCACTAAACTAATGAATGTTCAACTAACTTTTACCTGGCCCCAAACCAGGTTTTGTTTGGTGCAATTTTTTTTTTTTTTTTTGGTGCACATTTTCTTTTGTTGGCTCTTTTTATCCTTTGTTCCTATCCTCTCACTCAACGAAATGCTACCATTTCAAAAGGCGCTTGTATATACCTAGTTAGACATACACATCTTGAAACATATACTCAACCCTTGTACATAAACTTTGTGATGGATTTTATATTCTGTTAAGAAAAAAAATGGGCTTCAAAGACTTGAGATGACTGGTGGCATATGGCAGAACTTTCTGCTGCCAGGAAATTCTCAGGCCTTTGGTACCAGCTATATTTCTAATATCTTTGAAAGAAGCTTTATCAACAATACCATTTATAAGACCACCTAGCATAATTGCAAACAGTAAGTATACTTATGAATGCATAACCACTTTGTTCTGAAGAAGGTCTTTAAAAAAAAAAAGTTGTGTCTGAAAAGGACTTTCTTTTTTCCAAATATACCTTTTCTTGCCTGATAAAGATATTATCTTCACTCACTAACTCTGCCTTGCCTGTGTCCTTATGCTATCATGACTGCACCAAGTTTGATACCAAAAGCAAAGAAAAGAAAGCAAGGCACACAGCACATTTTTACTTTCTATGGCTCCTCTCTTATGACTCACGCTTAACTTCATTAGCTGAAATAACAGAATACCTTTTGTACTGACAAGTCCATCTTTAGTATTGGCATAGCTCTGTCCATGTTTCTTGGTTAAACTGGTTCCCCAAGCTGTGTGGTGAAGGTGGATGCACCAGTGGGAGCCCTCGCATGCACAACTCTCTTATACAGCGTAACTATTGATGTCATTGGGTTCCCTTTGTTTAGATCAGGGACTATAAATGTGTTTTAATTTTACTGTAAACTATAATCAGCTAAGAGAAAAACATGTCTCATTTCCTGACTAGCCTAATATTTCCTTTTTATTACTAGAAATATAACAGATAAAATATCAGCACAATATATTACATATTATAAAAACATAGTTGCATCAAATCCAGTTTTTGTACTGGAGTAGTAAAAATCATGTTGACAAAGAAAAATAACGGGGAAAGAAAAAAAGGGATAAAGGAGTTTTATATTTAGAATAGTAAGGAGATACTTAAAGAGTATGAATCTACTCTTTCATCTTATCCTGATGATGCTTAGGTGGAACTACTGAAGATAGAGCTGATATATTCTATGGTTTATTTTATAGTTAATTTTTACAACCTCTGCTAAAATGTATTGTATTATCACACCATTTGAATTCTGTACAGTGAACAGGCCTGAAAAAGAGCTGCCGGATCTGATCATAAATTTGCAAGTTGTTAGATCTTGTAAGAGCACTGTTTTTAAATTTAGCCCTGCTGACTGAAATTCTCCCTGTAACATTATCCTGAGGTGAAGTACTTTCTCTTTGTTTTATAGAGCAGCCCTTAGAATAATGCTTGCATTAAAGTCACTGAGATCACTTTACTGTTCAAGTAAATAATGTACGTAATTGCTTATTAAATGGTTACCATTCTATAAAAAGAATAAAGAAAATAGAGAAGTGTCAAGCAAGAATTAAGATTTTTCTCAGGGTACTTATCTTCCTGAAGCACTGTGTTTGTTAAGGGCTATGAGGATTTACTGGAGTTTTCTTGTTTTACTCTCTTATTCCAAAGATGTTATTTGACACCAGAGTGCAAAATAAGATCAACAATTAGCAGTAGGAAAAGATACCACTGCAGGCATATAAAGAGTAAATTATATTTTGTCAGTCTGAATACCTGTCTACTGTTATGCCAAATTCGTGATGCAAGGTTGACCCAGTGTCTACAATATAACTGAGTCTAACTAAGCTGTTTTGCAATTTTTAAAGTTTTTATTTGAGAAAATTGCAATAACTCCCTTAACTTATCAAAAGCTGCATTATGCTGTGATACACTCTGTTCAAGTGGGACCAATGAAAAAAGTGCTTAAAGCTATGAACAGTTTCCCTCCTCATGAGCCCTCGGCAGGTAGGGCTTAGAGGACTTCACTGTAACAGTGCACAATCTGCAGAGGAAACAATTAATGCTCTAAACAGTTTATTTCCAAAGGATATGACAGCCTAAGTGGTAGAAATTCATGTGTGAAAAGGGCTGCTGACTTACATGTAGCCTACAGGTCTTCCATCAACGAATCTCTTCTCATGGCTGGAACTGCTACTTCTCAGAATGCAAGTAAGAGCAACCAGGTTGAATTTGGGTGCCTGTCCTGTTGGTTTCTGCTTTGTTGGTTTTTTTTCCTGGAAACACTTAACTTCTAAAGGAGTCCCCAGATAATATTGTAACCGTATACTGGACAGTACCTTGGATGACTGTGAGTTCTTCAGAGTACAGCAATTGTAATGCTCCCTTTGGGGAGGGACTATACTTTCTTGTGATTGTTTGAAAGACTTCCCTGACACTTGACTCCAAAAAAGAGTCCTGACTGGAACTACTGAGGCAAATGTTACAGGAAGGCAGGCAAAAAGAGTCCATGCAAATTGACAGCTGACTAAATAGAATAGTAGTTTTGACTTGGTAGCTGTTTAAAAAAAATTCAAGTCTCTAAAAATAACATTGCAGGCTTTTATGGTGCTACATCTAATTTCTTCTCTTCACAAGCAAGAAAGTCTTTTTGACTCAACTATCAGCACAAGAGGAATCACATCTTGGAAAGTGTGGCACTAACTGTTTCAGAGTGCGGTTCCAGTAGATGGTGTGAGCTGCTCCAACAGCTCCTTGCCGTAGAAAAGAGCATGCCCCCTCCCCTTCTGAATTGTCCATTACTTACCTTGCACTGGCTCTGGTTCTTGTCAGGTGTCTCTGTAACCACATGTAGTATTAACTCATCAACCCATCAGAAAACTTAACCAACCAAAAAAGTGGAGAGATTTCTGTTGGGCTATGAAGCTGAATCAGGTTATGGAGGGACCAATTTGTGCCACAGCTATTGGAAGGAGGGCAGGGCAGTAGAGAAAGGGAGGGAGGGGGTAGGATACCTTTTGGTAGCAGAAAGCTGTTAAATTAACTCAGTTGCCACAACTACCGCCTTGTCTGAATTCTTCTGAGTTCAGAGATTTTATTTTGGTTAACGTAATTTGGTTATCTTTGCTGTACTGGAGGTGATAAGATGGTTATCCGGATGGATAGATCTTGAGCTTTTGACTCAGAGCTAAAAGAATTAGAGGTGGGGTGGAGCAATGATCATTCATACAGTTTTTCACAGGGAAGTCTGCTGATTCATATCAGAAGTTTTCCTTTTGTTTCTTTTGTCTCTTGGAACCTACAACGCATGCAGTGACTGGCAGCAAGAAAACAGCATCAAGACTTTGCTTCCAGTTGTTCACTTTGGAAAGCAAAGTTTGAGTTTTCTGTAGGGTGATTTCTTGAATACTAATTGAATGGTTGCTTGGTACAGTACAAAAGGCATCAAAATAGATGACAAGTTCATTGGTGACCTACCCTCAGACATGAGTGTTTTCATAGGTTTTATTGGGAGAAGGAAAGCATTTTGATTTCGTTTTCCTCCTAGCCCATAACAGTGGTTGCCGTAGCATCTCCTATGGCTTGGGCATGGCCATTGGATTGCCCAACCTCCCAAGTCAGATTATGCTGCATTTAATCCTGGATTTGTACTCCCTAAATTCGCTCTTGCACTGCAAATATCAGTGAATTCTTTGCCAGTGACTCCAGGATCCAGTACATTATTGACATTTACAGTACATTTACATTTATGAATATGAAATGTAGAAAATTCCAGAAATCCTGTTCTGTGAGGAAGAGTAGTCTATTGGCTTCTGTGGAAATTGAGCAGAGATTGGAATTCACTGTATAAAATTAGTGTCCTCTCTAGGACATAGCATAGTAAAAGGCAAAGGTGAAGATATAAGAGGATAAATCCCTGGTTGTTTTTTTTTTTTATATTTCCATTTAAAGAAGGGATTCATGCTTGCAGAAATACAGAAAAAAATATGAATGGACAATTCTAATGTTGGGTTGAGGAATCTGCCTTCACATGCTGTCAAGTAAGCATGTGTCAATGGCTTGGACTATGGATTTGAACCAAGAGAAACAGATCGGTGAACAATTCACCTCATTTACTGAGGCCAGGGAAATCCTCATCTTCAGACTTTGGGGCACTCATGTCTGACTGAATACATATTTAAAGCACATCTGAAGGATTTAGAAATCTTAGCACTGATTTTTTTATTGCCCAGTGTTTTCAATGACTGTCTGGTTAACTGGTGTGCCTTCCAGAAAGGGTCTACCTAAACAGGAAGTGAGAGCAATTAGAAATATTAATAAGTAAGTGCTGATTTGACCTGCTCTTTCACTTAGCCTTTCTTTCTGTAAATCAGCCAGGAGATATTTTAATTTTCCACTCCTGCTCCTGCCGCACAAACAGAAGATGTGTCTGCTGGCTAGTTAACTAACTCGTGCAAGTGAAAAACCATCTGTATACTATGTTCCAGATATACAGTGCCGATCCATCTGCAGAATGCATCAGGTGCCAGTTCCTTGATTTAGGGCAGTTGTTGGGGACAGGGCGGAGGATAGATTACAATGGAAAGAAAAAGAGGATCTACAGAACCATTAAGAATTATTTTCCCTTTTTGGTCATCTTCCCTTATCTCTTCACCTACCTCTTGTTATTTTTTCTTTCATGCTACAGTAGCAACATTGGCTAATGACAATAACTGATGTGAGGGGTGCAAAAAAGGTAAAATTAGTGGTATCTTCTCTCAGTTTTGAAATTTAAACTTATGAAATATTTTCCCTTATTGAAACCAAAATACTGTCATTTAGTAGAAGAAAGAAAAGGAAAAAGAATTTTTGTGCTTAGGCAGTATTAAACATGTCAGATTACAATTTAAATACAGCAAATTAAATATACATTTTTAGGGCCATTTTGAAACTAATGGAGCTTGACACAGTGTTCAGCAACTTGCATGTGCCTTTCATAGGATTGAGTCCTGAGAGAAAATTGTTGAAAGACATCTCCAAATGTGGATTTCTCCATAACAAAGTGTCTGATCTTTTATAGCATCGTTGCATTGGGAATTAGGCTTGTCTTTGGGAATTTGTAAAGCCTTTAGTAGAAGAGCATGATTTACGTCTTAGAATTTAACTATTCTCTGTAATAAATAGAAATGTGCCACAAGTATTTACTTGGTTGCGCCATGGGAAAATTTTTAACATATTGTTCACAGCTTCAGAATGCTATAAAAGACGACATGTAATTTGCAGACCGGACTATCCTTTGTGATTTCTAACCAATATATTTGATTAATATCTTTCAAAAGAGACACCAGCCAAAATGTTTACATCTCATTAGGCAGAGAAGAAGGGAGCACACACAATTCTGATTATGAGCTTGGATGGTTCATTTCTTTGGGCTTCACATCCCTACTACTTAAGGCAGAGTGTAACTTTAAGATGTTATCTCTTGCCTGTGCAAATAAACAGCCAGTTATGCTTTTTATGGTGGGTAGTTCTCAAACCAACAGGGGATTAGAAGATATTAGTTGGAGTTTGTGGTTCCCTGCTGAACTATCACGGGGTCCATGGATTCCTGTCCTGAATATTTCACAGAGCAAACACCTCTTATCTGGGGTGATATTCTCACACTGGCCTCTTGGCCATGGACTTCAAACGCTGATCACAGGGAGGGCTAGAGAGGCAATAACCCTTAATATAACAGTCTCTCCTGATAGGGACAGACAGGGTAAAGGTAAGGCCTCTGAAGTTTGCTCTTGTGTGTTTAGCCCCATGGGGTGATAAGGGGCCATCTGTTTTTTTGGTCTGCAAACTCATCTTTTTCGCACTGTCCCAGTATCAAGTACACTTCAGGTCTGACTGGTATCAGCACCAGCAATTCTTCACTGATCTGTAGAGATTTTCTTGGTATTTTTAGCTTTGATCCCAGGCAATTGTCTTAGTTGCTGTTGTGTTGGGTTTTTTAACCCAAGAAAACATATAAAATAAAACTTTAAAAATTAAGTTCAAGGTACTGTTGGCTCAAAGAAAAGAAATTATTAAAATAGAACTTATAAAAAGTATGTTAATTATTTGTGGATAAATGAAAATGAGTGCTTACCCATGTGATTAAACTGAAAACATCAATTCATGGCAGTAGTTTCACAAAGTTACATGTTATGGCAGCACCACACAAGATGCTTGCACCTTAATTAATTGCTCAAAGAGAATATCAGTACTACCAATTCTAGAAGTTAAAAACCACTGCTTCAGACCTCAAATATATTGTAAGAGTTATTAAAATACCACCCAGATTTCTTTTTACTGTGGAGCTCCCTGGACAACACTTCCTTCATATTTTAATCTTTTCCCTGAAGCCATTTATTTGTCAACTGAACAGTGAGATTCCATTGCAATCTTCCTGATTATAATAGCTTTAATGCCAACACTGGCACATTTTAAAAACAAATCCCCGCTTTTTTTCAGCATTTTAATTACTTTTGTTTGTTGTTTTTTGGGGGGGGGTGGTGGTGGTTTTTTTAAGGAAATTGTTCTTGCTTATAATCACTAATTGCCATAAAATTGCTGGAAATGCAAGAATGTAGTTCTTAATCCCCACAAGCTTTTACTCACTTTGAGCAGTCCTGTTGATTGAGACCACTCCACCAACCTGATTAAGATTTACTAAAATAAATAATGTTTACAGGGACAGACCTTGCATTGTAAATATTAATATGGTACAAAACCACATGCTTAAAACTCTTCAAAAGCATATTCACATGAGAAAGCTGTTATTTAAATACTTCGTGAAGTTTTTTGGAATTAACTTGGAAAGAAAAAGGAGTAGTTCTGCTGTAAAATAAATCCATTTGAAATGTGTTTAGTAGTAATTTATTTACTTCAGATTCCTTCTTTTCTCTCCATCATTGATTATGATTCATATATGCTAAAATGGACCAAGGAACAGATCTTGGAAGATCTTCTTCTTTTGGAAGAAGAAAATAAAAACAAGTATGTATCCAGAACAACAAAAAGTTGCTACTTAAAATTCAGTTACGTCCTGGTTTCTGTTTATGATAGTAAATGTTAGCATGAATTAAATATTTGTTTCCTTTGGAGCCATCATCTTATCCCTTTTTCTTAGATTCCTCTCTGTAAAAAGGACGGGTTCTCTAGCTATATGGTGACCAAAAACTTTTCGGTATCTGGCATTGCATCCACTTAGGTGTAGTTTGGTTGTGAGGGGCTGGTTTCTAAATTTGTTTTTTAATTACTTAAAATGGATTAGCAATCTCTATAAGCAAAACAAAACAAAGCTGTTCCATTTAGTAAGTGGAATGTATCCTTCAATAAAATGTCTGGGTTTTAAATGTGCTACATTCAAAATAATTTTCCTAATGTGATTACTTAACATCGGATACAAATACAGTGATTGTGTTTTATGGAAAGATGATCACTCACATGTATTGCCACATAATTTATATTTTCTTTTATGATTGTGGTTTAGGCATACTGTGTATGTTCTTCTGCATCTCTTTCTTATTATTAAGCATCGTAGGTTTGCAAAGAATAACTTACAATTTTTTTGCATAGTATTTTTATGCTGCCAAAAGAAATGATCAATTTAAAAATTGAGATGCATATAAATCTCAATTAAAAAATTGATATATTTTCAAAAATGTTTTTCATTTTTGAAAAATTTCATATTAATTTATTTTTAAATGAAAGACAAAAGGCATTATTCTTTATTTCTGTTAAAATGTGTAATTTCTACAAAAACGATGGAAAAAAGATGAACACAAATATCTTTAATTTATTTTTTGTAGAAAAAAGGTATTGACAAGTAACAAATCAAATCCATTGTTATT